>NC_088684.1:645569-1261138 GCF_028017835.1 Emys orbicularis | reverse complement strand
AGTGTATCTACCACGCCTCCCAGTTTAGTGTCATCTGCAAACTTGCTGAGAGTGCAGTCCACACCATCCTCCAGATAATTAATAAAGATATTAAACAAAACCGGCCCCAGGACCGACCCTTGGGGCACTCCGCTTGATACCGGCTGCCAACTAGACATGGAGCCATTGATCACTACCCGTTGAGCCTGACGATCAAGCCAGCTTTCTATCCACCTGTGACGTTATTGATATAATCTGGGACCATATAGATCATTGTTGCAACCAAGGTCCTGTAGTGGCACCCAAATCTTGTATAAAGGGGGTCAAATGGGGTGTCTAAGACAAGGTTATGGATTACTGGTTATAATTATGCTGTCTATATGTGTGTATCAGTGTTATAGTTGAAGTTATGAATATTGGCTCTATACTGTCTGTGTTGCAAACTTATGCTATGCTTCTGGGTGACATCCCAGACAAGCAGGTGTTAGCTCTGCCTAGCCTGCTTGATGGCCCATTAAGAACCATCAGCTATACAATGGACTCATTGAGAAAAGGCAAATATGCCTTGAGACTCAGCAAAGTATGCAGGGACTGGCCCATGTGACTCCAGACTCCATTTTGCTGTAATTTTCCACAGTAAGAACAAAGGGGTGTTCTTACACCTGGAAAAGACTATATAAGGCTAATGCCTCGTCTCCATTGGGTCTTCAATCCTGCTTCACACCTCTGGAGGAACTTTGCTACAAGCTGAAGCTTTGAACAAAGGACTGAGGACCCATCCCAGCTGGGGATGTTCCAGAGACTTGATTGGAACCTGCAGTTTATTCTATCGCTGCTGCAAGCCTGAACCAAGAACTTTGCCATTACTGTATGTAATTGATTCCATTTAACCAATTCTAACTCCCATCCCTATCTTTTTCCTTTTATGAATAAACCTTTAGATTTTAGATTCTAAAGGATTGGCAACAGCGTGATTTGTGGGTAAGATCTGATTTGTATATTGACCTGGGTCTGGGGCTTGGTCCTTTGGGATCAGGAGAACCTTTTTCTTTTACTGGGGTCTTGGTTTTCATAACCATTTGTCCCCATAACGAGTGGCACTGGTGGTAATCTGGGAAACTGGAGTGTCCAAGGAGATTGCTTATGAGACTTGCGGTTAGCCAGTGGGGTGAGACCGAAGTCCTCTTAGTCTGGTTGGTTTGGTTTGCCTTAGAGGTGGGAAAACCCCAGCCTTGGGCTGTAACTGCCCTGTTTGAGCAATTTGTCCTGAGTTGGCACTCTCAGTTGGGTTCCGCCAGAACCGCATTGTCACACCACCTTATAGTCCATTCATCCAGCCCATACTTCTTTAACTTGGCGGCAAGAATACTGTGGGAGACCGTATCAAAAGCTTTGCTAAAGTCAAGGAATAACACGTCCACTGCTTTCCCCTCATTCACAGAGCCAGTTATCTCCTCATAGAAGGCAATTAGGTTAGTCAGGCATGACTTGCCCTTGGTGAATCCATGCTGACTGTTCCTGATCACTTTCCTCTCCTCTAAGTGCCTCAGAATTGATTCCTTGAGGACCTGCTCCATGATTTTTCCAGGGACTGAGGTGAGGCTGACTGGCCTGTAGTTCCCCGGATCCTCCTCCTTCCCTTTTTTAAAGATGGGCACTACATTAGCCTTTTTCCAGTCATCTGGGACCTCCCCCGATCGCCATGAGTTTTCAAAGATAATGGCCAATGGCTCCGCAATCACATCCGCCAACTCTTTTAGCACCCTCGGATGCAGCGCATCCGGCCCCATGGATTTGTGCACGTCCAGTTTTTCTAAATAGTCCCGAACCACTTCTTTCTCCACGGAGTGCTGCTCACCTCCTCCCCATGCTGTGCTGCCCAGTGCAGCAGTCTGGGAGCTGACCTTGTTCGTGAAGACAGAGGCAAAAAAATCATTGAGTACATTAGCTTTTTCCACATCCTCTGTCACTAGGTTGCCTCCCTCATTCAGGAAGGGGCCCACACTTTCCTTGACCACCTTCTTGTTGCTAACATACCTGAAGAAACCCTTCTTGTTACTCTTAACATCTCTTGCTAGCTGCAACTCCAAGTGTGCTTTGGCCTTCCTGATTTCACTCCTGCATGCCTGAGCAATATTTTTATACTCCTCCCTGGTCATTTGTCCAATCTTCCACTTCTTGTAAGCTCCTTTTTTGTGTTTAAGATCAGCAAGGATTTCACTGTTAAGCCAAGCTGGTCGCCTGCCATATTTACTGTTCATTCTACACATCGGGATGGTTTGTTCCTGCAACCTCAGTAAGGATTCTTTAAAATACAGCCAGCTCTCCTGGACTCCTTTCCCCCTCACGTTATTCTCCCAGGGGATCCTGCCCATCAGTTCCCTGAGGGAGTCAAAGTCTGCTTTTCTGAAGTCCAGGGTCCGTATTCTGCTGCTCTCCTTTCTTCCTTGTGTCAGGATCCTGAACTCGACCATCTCATGGTCACTGCCTCCCAGGTTCCCATCCACTTTTGCTTCCCCTACTGAAAATTTTATCAGATTACTGAAAATCTTATCTCATCATCTAAAAGAAAAGGTTCTTCCAATCCCAAAGGATCAGCCCCACACCCAAGTCCAATTATAACTTAGATCTTACCCAAAACACACGCTTATAGCCAATTCTTATTAACTAAACTAAAATGTATTAAAAAAAGAAAAGAGAGAGAGTTGGTTGAAAGATCAATATACATACAGATTTGAGTTCAATCTCTTGAGGTCCAGATACATAGCAGAGACGGTGAGTTTATAGTTGCCAAAAGTCCTTTTAGAAATAGTCCACAGGTTATAATCCAATGTCCATATTCAGGGTGACTCCAGTCAGTGACTGGGGATCTCAATTCTTATGGCTTAGGGTTTCCCCTTCTTGAAACCCAAAGCAGATCTGAGATGAAGTAGGATCGTGTCTCAGGGTTTTTATACATTTCCAGCAGCCTTTTGGCCTGAGAAAACAATAGGCTTAACTCTCCTTCTCCCAAACATCCTGGCAATTAGCACAGGGTAATTTATCCATTAAACAGTTCAGCTACAGGTTACCACAACCTTCAAAGAGACATAGAGACAATAATACTATTTCACTCAAGTGTCTTTGGGTTGTAGCCCACGAAAGCTTATGCTCTAATAAATTTGTTAGTCTCTAAGGTGCCACAAGTACTCCTGTTATTTTTGCGGATACAGACTAACACGGCTGCTACTCTGATTCCTACATGTTAATATTCCTTTTTTGATCTTTGAATTACAGCTATAGCAATAGACCAGACTTGTTTGCTTACATCACAAGACCTCAGCAAACACCTCCCCTTCTACCTCTAACAATACAGGCTGCATTTCAAAGCTCTATTCATTTACAGATCTTCCTAACCAGTCTCTAAAGTTCGGCCCTGGGTCAGGTCAGTCTGTGAGTTAATTAACTCTTTCTGGCCCTGTCATCTTTCAATGAGATATTATATCACACTCCTAACGTCACACCCCCAACGCAAAATTGATGCAGGAAGGGATGACACAAACATCACTGACTGCATCCCAAAAGCTCCCCATCCTTGGGTCTGTCTCACTACCGCTAGTATTGGGTTAGAAGCCGGATCAGTGTATAACAGAAATGGTTTATCGAAGCCATGTTCAATAACATGATTGAATCTCTTTACCAACTCAAGGTAAAACTTGGTTAGAACAATAGTGGATGGGATCTGGTCTCAGGGCCGGCTCCAGCGTTTTTGCCGCGGTGAGGAGAGAGAGGGGGAAAAAAAAGCCGCGATCGGCGGCACTTCGGTGGCTGCTGTTCATTCTTCCCTCGGAGAGGGACTGAGGGACCCGCCGCCGAATTGCCACTGAAGACCCGGACGTGCCGCCCCTTCCCATTGGCCACTCCAAGCACCTGCTTCCTCTGCTGGTGCCTGGAAGCGGCCCTGTCTGCTCTTGCAGCATGGTTCCTGTATGTCTCATGTGATCTTGCCAAGAGCTAAAGAACATAACTACTTGATCCATACAAGCTCTGGCAAATGTTTGGAACCCAATTAATATTGAGTCAATGTAGATATTAATGACAGGTTTCAGAGTAGCAGCCGTGTTAGTCTGTATCCGCAAAAAGAACAGGAGAACTTGTGGCACCTTAGAGACTAACAAATTTATTTGTTAGTCTCTAAGGTGCCACAAGTACTCCTGTTCTTTTTGTAGATATTAATGTTGTCCATAGTTCAGGAATCTTGGCAATTAGCCGTGAAAGCACTATGGTAGTGTGCCTCAGTTTCCCTTTTCATACAGCACATCAGGTCTGGAATGTCTTTTCTCCTGTGAAAAGTTCTAATACTGTTTACAGGCAGTAAGAGTGCAAGATTAGCATTACAAGGCCTTTTAACATAAGGTGTGTTTTTATGTATCACTTTCAACATGTTCAAGGGATTTCCCAGAAGGTTAGGCACATTGTACATTTTTACAGTTCTTGGTAATAGCAACACATTAGTTACAGAAATCACCATCAGCAACAACAACACACGGATTCCGTGACTTTCCGCAACCCCCGTGACTTCTGCGGCGGCCGGTGTGGCTGACCCCAGAAACCTCCTGAGCAGCAGTCCTGGGGGTGGCCAGATCAGCCGCTGTGAGACGCCTCCCCAGCAGCGGCCCCCCAGGGCATCCCCCGCAACAGTGACCCCCTGCAAGATTTAGTCAGGGGTATATAGTACAAGTCATGGACAGGTCACAGGCCGTGAATCTTTGTTTATTGCCCGTGACCTGTCCATGGCTTTTACTAAAAATACCTGTGAGTAAATTGTAGCTTCAGTAACGATCAATGGTTCACTGTCAGCCATGAGACACGTACCTAGTGGGGTCCCACAGCGGTTAGTCCTGGGGCCAGTACTCTTCGATATTTTCCTTAGTGACTCGGAGAATGTTGTGGAGACTATGCGTATACAACCTGCAGGCGACACCGAGCTGGGAGGGGCTGCAAGCACTCTGGAGGGCAGGATTCGAATTCAAATCCCATTTGACAAATTGGAAAATTGGCCTGAATTCAACAGATGAAATTCAGTAAAGACAAGTGCCAAGTACTTCACTTTGGAAGGAAAAATCCAGCCTACAGCGACAAACCGGGGAGTAACGGGCTGGTGGCGAGGGGCGGGTTCTGCTGGAAGGGACCTGGAGGCCGTAGTGGCCCGCAGACTGAGCGAGGCAGCTGTGGAAAAGGCTGAGTTCATTGGCAGGAGCTCTCTTGCTGCATAATCCTGCCTGGTTCTGCAAGCTCCTTGGGGCAGGGGCTGGGGGACCTTGTGGGCACATTCCCTGAGCTGCAACAACAGCCCGGAGAGCGCGGGTTGGGCCGGAAGCTGTCCCAAGCCCAGCCGGGACCCCACAGGGTCTGGTAATGCCCTCCCAGCCCTGAGTTTTAGGGGGCTCCTCAGCCCCCCATCCCTGCCTGACCCATGGCCTTGCTCCGCCATCCCTGAAGAGCCCGGCCCCCTGCCTGTGCGTGGGCAGAGCAGGGCCCTGGGCGCAGCTTCACCCCATCGCGGGCTCTGCGGGTGGTGGGACCTCGCCCCGCTGGGGTGCTGCGGGTAATGTGGCTTGACCCCGTCGGGGACTCTGCGGGCGGTGCGGTGGCCAGGCACAGGACACCCCTTCACTCTCATTTTCTGGTTGCAGGGGTCTCTCCGCCCGGTGGGCGCTTGTACCCAGGGGACACGCTCTCCTGCAGCGCGGGCCAGGGGCGGCGTCTCCAGCCAGGCCAGTTGCACTGCGGCTGCTGCAGCTGGCGCGCCGGAGCTGGGAGGATCGAGCGAGACACCTGCTGGGCCGAGGCCTGGCCGAGCCTGACCCATCCCCAGGCCCCCCAGCAGCAAGAAGAGGTGGCAGCGGACAGCGAGGGCAGGGGTGCCAAGCCATGCCCATGCCAAGCAGCGCTGCCCTGCGGCCTGGGGGCACCGTCACGCTCCGCAGACAGCCTGGACAGCTGTGGGTTCTCCACTGCCACCTCGTCCCTCAGCACCCCCAGCCTCTGCGAGGGCAAAGCCAGAGCGGATGAGGGGGCTCTGGCCTCTGCCCCAGACCCGGGGGGCTCAGCCGAGGAGACCATCAGCTCCATGCTGGGCTGCTGCGCCATCAGCCCCGGGGCAGCGGCCCTGCCCCTCGGCATCGACAGGTCGCCCACCGCCAACAGCGCTGCGGCGCAGCTGCTGGAGGAGTTCCTGACCCAGAAGGTCCGAGTGAGAGACCCGGCCGCCCTGCCTGCGGGCACGGAGGGAGGTGGCCCCCCAGGGCAGGGGGACGTCCTGCACAGAGCCTGCCACCCCAGCCACCTCACCGCCTCCACCTCTCTGCAGCAGCTGTGGCACCACAACCACTACTTCCAGCAGGCCGTGGCGCGCTTTGAGAGCAGCACAGAGGCCTGTGGCTGGCAGAGCGAGCCGGGCCGGCTGCGGGCTGGAGAGACCAGGCAGGGGTGGGGCGCAGGGGGCACGCAGCACCGCAGCCATAGCGGGGAAGCCAGGCAGGCCGAGCCACGTCCACCCCACCGCAGTGTGGCACGGGACTCTGCTGTGTGTGATGCCAGGGGCCCTCCCTTCCACGCCACGGGCCTGCCCATGGGACACGGGTGCTGTGCCACGGTTGAAGTCGTGGGCAGGAGGCCTCGACAGGACCAGGGCCAAGGCCGGAGCTCTGCATTTCACTGCTGCTGCCGCAAGCCCCGCGGCGACCGCGCCAGCCCTGGCCCAGCCTGGGAACCCCAGCGTGACGGCAGAGGCACCTGGGCGACCAGGGGCAGCCCCAGGGAAATGGGTGGCACCCGCGAATGGATCGAGAAGTGTCCCAGCGACCTGCCCACCACGCACCCCAGCCGCCACACGGCGCAGGCCACGCTGCGACGGGCACACTCGAGCCACAGCACCCTGTGCCTCCATGCCCACAACACGGGCTCCTGGGCCAGCACCTCCTGCTCTGACCACGCGCCAGGGAGCCCCTGCCAGGCGCCCAGGAGAGCTGCCACGAGGCCCCGCCCAGGAAACTGCTATGCCCCCCTCTGGCCTGGCCGGAGCTGCCCTTGGGAACCAGAGCCCATGATGACCCCCCAGGTAGATGGGGGGGGGGGGGGACTTGCAGCTCACACTGGCTTCAATGGGGTCCCCTCACGCACAGATTCCTGCCTCCCCCTGGAGGGTCCCTGACCTTGGCCCCTGCCCCCTAGCTGCAGGGGATCTGGACCAGTGCTGAGAGAGCTCTGGGGCTGGGAGCAGCCTCTCCCTACACCCCCATAGCCACTAGCCAGGGGTGAGGCTGGGGGGCTCCAGGCCTGCATCCGGACTGGGCTGGGGATGCTGCAGCAGCACGGAGGGACAGACACGCACATGCTCTGGGGCCTGGCCATGCAGCCCCTCCCCCCAGCTCTGTTCAATGACATCACAGCCTAGTGCATGTGACATCATAGTCACCCCCATGGTGATGTCACAGGCCTCCTCCCATGGGGCTGGGCTGAGGGGTTTCCAGGGCCAGAGTGGGGCAGGGGCAGGGCGTGGGTGGCTGGCCCTGCAGGGCGTGCCGAGCTGGGGAGTGCCAGGCAGGCTGGGGGGTGCGAAGGCTGCTGGGAGCAGGGGGTGGCTCCTTGGGGCTGGGGAGCAGGGGCAAAGGTTTCTCAGCTCTGCTGGAGCACCTAGGGCCAGGCCACTGGCAGCCCCCCACTGTCTCCTAGCCCAGTCCTGGGGGGAAGAGGGGGGCAGCCCCTCCCTGTAGACTGGGGGAGCGACTGGGGAGGCAGCTCTGGCTGTAGTGGGGACAGTTGCCGACTTTCTAATTGCACAGAATCGAACACCCCTGCCCTGCCTCTGCCCTGGGGCCCCGCCCCCGCTCGCTCCTTCCCCGCCACGTCGCTCGCTGTCCCCCACCCTCACTCACTTTCTCCGGGCCTGAGGCAGGGGCTCTGGGTGCGGGCTCCAGGTGGAGGCAGAAATGAGGGGTTAAGGGTGCAGGAGATGGCTCCAGGCTGGGGCAGGGGGTTGGGGTGTTGGAGGGAGTGCAGGCTCTGGGAGGGAGTTTGGGTGGAGGAGGGGACTCCAGGCTGGGGCAGGGGGTTGGGGTGTGGGAGGGAGTTCGGGGTGCAGGGTCCTGGCAGTGCTTACCGCGGCTCCTGGGAAGTGGCCGCCAGGTCCCTGCAGCCCCTAGGTACATGGGCGGCCAGGGAGGCTCCGCGTGCTGCTTTCGCGCCCGCAGGCACTGCCCCGCAGCTCCCATTGGTCCCGGTTCCTGGCCAATGGGAGCTGCGGAGCCGGCACTGGGGGCGGGGGCAGCGCGCGGAGCCTCCCTGGCTGTCCATGTGCCTAGGGGCTGCAGGGACATGGCGGCCACTTCCCGGGAGCCGTGCGGAGCCAGGGCAGGCAGGGAGCCTCCCTTATCCCAGGCCCCCGCTGCGCCGCTGACCGGCCTTTAACAACCGCCAGGCTCCCGTTTCGACCAGGCGTTCCAGTCGAGAACCCTACGGGCCATACAAATAGCAGAGAAAATTCCCATTTCGTCACAGTCCCGCTCCCCACGCTGCCCCCCCAGGTGCCCTGCGTGGCTGCAGCAGGCTTCACTGCCACCACAGCCCCAGCATGTCCCGCTCTGACACACCCTGCTCAGACCCAGCAGGCCCCCAGGGCCCCAAACCAGCCTGGCCGTGGCCTGCTCTGGCCCTGGCACCCGCCAAAGGGCTCGGCTTGGCTCTGCCCCAGCCCCCCACCTGCCCCATGCCTGGTGCTCGTCCTCCCAGCTTGCGGCTTGTCATTGTGGGCCCTGAGCCGGCGCCTGCTCTGTGCCCCCCGGGCTCCCGCCGGCTCCGCTCTCACCCTGGGGAGTGCCCGGCCTGCGGGCCCAGGCTCCCGCTCGGTGCCCAGCCAGGCAGCCAGTGAAGACAAGCACCAGGGATGGGGCCCCTGCAGCATGAGGGATCCCGAAGCCTATCTGCCCCCGGCCAGGGCTGGAGCCCACGGGGCAGCACTGACCCCAGCTTCCAGCTGGCGCGACCCCCCCTGGGGCACCAGGCCTCAGGCTGGGGCAGCCACGGAGCAGCACAACACAGAGCTGGCAGCACTCAGCAGCCTCTGCCCTGCCGTGGGCTGACCCACCAGGGCCAGCTGCATGGGCCGCCCTAGAGAGCCGGCTCTCGGCGCCCAGCAGCCCCTCAGGGCAGGTGGACGCTGCTGCCCTCGGCCCAGGGCTCCCCTGAGGTGCCAGCCTGGCTCGCCAGGCCTGGGGGCAGTTGGTCCCCCGGCTCCCTCTGGGCTGAGCCCTCCCTTTGTCTCTCCTCACTGGCCACAGCCCGTCCCCAGGGAGCTGAGCTGCAGCGACACGGACCCTGCCGAGAGCCCAGAAGACGACTGTGCCTGCACCTACTGCATGAAACGGTGCCAGCTGGGCCGGTGCCCGGGGGCCTGGCGCCAGAGCCAGCCCTCGCTGGGCGGGGACGAGCAGGACTCAGCGCACGGATGCGAGCGGGACCACAGGAGGGAGCAGGGCTGGGACAGGGGGATGGACGGGGAGGGTGGCAGGGACCGGGGATGGGCGGGGGAATGGGATAGGGACCGGGAATGGGCCAGGGAGGGCGGCAGGGACCAGGGATGGGCCGGGGAGCGGGGCGGGGACCAGGGATGTGGCAGGGAGCGGGGTGGGGACCAGGGATGGGTGGGGGAATGGGACAGGGATGCGTGGCAAAGGGCTGGGGAGCAAGGGAGGGCCCCAGAACAGCGCAGAGCCCGGCGCAGGGAGCAGCCGTGGGGCTGGCCCAGGGAGTCGGCTGGGGGCCCCACGCAGGGCCGTGCAAACAGGGTGTGGCTCATTGCCAAGACCTTTGAGCGGCGAGCACAGCGCGAGGCCGCGCGGGCCAAGAGGGAGCGGAGGGCTCAGGAACACAGGGCTCTGAGGTCCCCAGGCAGCCCGGGGAGGGAGCCCAGGGGCCGGTCCCAAGAGCCCAAGAGAGGCAATGCCCAGGTCAAAGACTCCAGGCAGCAAACTCCCCCGAGCCGGGCTGTCACCAGGGCCCATCCGCTGGGGCCACCCCACCGCAGGAGGGAAGCCAGAGCCCAGTGGAGGGACGGGCACCTCAGCTCCTGGCTGTGAGAGCAGGGGGGGAAAGGCACCAGTGGAGCTGGAGAGGGCGCTGCACGCTGGCAGGGTGGGGGAGGGTGCTGGGGAGGGTGTTGTAGGCTGGCAGGGTGGGGGAGGGTGCTGGGGGTGGAGGGGGGAGGGTGTTGTAGGCTGGCAGGGTGGGGGAGGGCGCTGCAGGCTGCGGGGGCGGAGGGAGGAGGGCGCTGCAGGCCGGCGGGGGGGGGGTGGGAACCGGCGGGGGAGGAGGGCACCATGGGGTAGGAAGCGTTGGTGGAGATGCACAGGGAAGGGAGACGCTGGGGCATCCCAGGCACATTAAAGTCCCTGCTGACGGCTGAGCTAAGAGCTGAGGATTTGCTCTGAACGGAAGATGCGCCTCCCCCCTACAGGCTGCCCACCCCCAGGCGGTGCCCTGCTCTGTCCCCCCAGGTGCTGGCCCTGACCTGCCGCTGCCCCCGGGGCTCATTCTCCTCGCAGCGCTGTTGCCTTGGCGCTTGGCGCAAGCCCTGCTGATGCCTGACCCCAGCGTGGCCTGGCCCCCCCACGCATGGGTCAGTGCCAGCTCGGGGTCAGCTCCCCAGACTGGCATGTGCTGGGGGGGGGCCTGGGGCACCCGCACTGCCCGGGGGGCTGAGCCCGCCCACAACGCTCCCGCCAGCCCTGCATCATGGGTCCCTCACAGCGCCAGAGCCCGACTCTCACCTTCCGGCCAGGACTGTCCCCACCGGGCCCTGCCTCCTCTCCCGGCCCTGGGCAGAGTCCTGGGCCGGCCCCGGGCACACAGCCAGCCTGGCACAAACAGGGCCATGCCCCAAGCGCAGCGCGGCCCAGGGACTCCAGGGGCTCTGCTCAGAGCTCATTTCCAGCTCCCCCCAGCATGGCTGGTGCTGAACGGGGCAGGGAGCAGGGATGGGCCAGGGAGCTATCGGTTCCTCCGCTCTGCCCCAGCCCTGCATCTGCCCCCCACATGCCTGCTCTTGAATCTTCTCCGGGATGCGCTTCCCCCCCCCCCCCACGCCATCCCTGAGCTATGTGAGAGGGGTAAGCCAGATGAGGTGGTCTGGACCGAGCAGGGCCAGAGGGCGCTCTGTATACTGAAGGAGGCTCTAATCCAGGGCCCGGTAAATCTGGTAAACCCAGACTTTGCCAAGTCTTTTGCAGTGTTCACCAACGCCTCAGACGCAGGGCTGGGCACGGGGCTGATGCAAGCCGATGCTGAGGGGGGGAGACACCCCATCGGGTACCTGAGCCAGAAACTGCTGCCCCGGGAGCAGAACTATGCGGCCTCACAGAAGAAATGCCTGGCCATGGTGCAGGACCTTAGAAAGCTGCAGCTGTATCTATTTGGGTGGCGCTTTACTGTGTACACTGACCACTCTCCTCCGACGTGGCGGTGTCAAATGCAAGGGGCTGATGCCGAGCTGCTGGGGACAGAGACACCTGTTCAGAGGGTGGCCAAGGTCAAGATGGCGGCTCTTAATCAAGAGAGCCCGAATTGCAGCCCTCCAGACTGGAGTGCTGGGAAAAGACCCAATCCCAGTTTAAACCCCAGGGGTATTGGGGTGGCAAAAGGGCACAGGCCGCATAAACCTTCCCACATGCAGCCTGCAAGCGCCATCAAGCACAACAGACCCACGGGAGGGCCTGAAACTGGAATGTCCTGGTGTAACTCCCACCAAGGAATGGGAGAGATGATGGGCCATCCATGGGAACGTTGCTGGGTTCGAACTTCCCCAGGTCACTGGCTAAAGTGACCTCGCTCAGTTCGGTCTCGAAGGGGGGAGAGATGTGATGAAGTGGGACTGTTCTTAATGTTTCCTCTGAATACTGTGTGGGGGCCTGTTTCCCCGATGCATTTCTTAAGTCTCTTGGTGGTGGGATAAGGGGGTGTAAGTGCTGGAGAGCAAAGGGCTGATACTCTGTCTCCTGGCAACTAATGGCCAGGCCCTTCCCCCCTGCAAGGGGATGCTAAAGGTGTTTGGAGAACAAAGGGATCAGGTGACCTCCTGGCCCAGGAAAGGAACAAAGCCCAGAAGAGGAGGGGCTGGAGGGTGAGTTTCAGTTTGGAGCTGGCTGGGGACGGGGAGTGAGGGCAGACGTGGGTGTCTGCCTTGCTGGACCCCAGAATGGACCCGGCTGAGGGATCCGGTTCTCTGGACCTACAAGCTCTGTTTTAGACCGTGTTCCTGTCATCTAATAAACCTCTGTTTTACTGGCTGGCTGAGAGTCACTTCTGACTGCGAAGTGGGGGTGCAGGACCCTCTGGCTTCCCCAGGACCCCGCCGGGGCGGACTTGCTGTGGGAAGCGCACGGAGGGGCATATGCTGAATGCTCCGAGGTCAGACCCAGGAGGTGAAGCTGTGTGAGCTTCTTGCCCTGAAGACGGTCTGCTCACAGAGAGGAGACTTCACCAGAGTCCTGCCTGGCTTCGTAGGGAGCAGTTCCAGAGCATCGCCTGGGGACTCTGTGACACTGTCACCTGGATCTTTGACAATAACTGTGTCCTGTTTTCACTGTACGGTATCTCAGTGCAGGGTGGCGCTGGCCCTGGGCTGAGTCTCACAGCGGGTGTGTTCTGTTCCTTGGGGCCAGGAGGCCTGGGAATTCTGCTAGTGTGCAGGGATCAGGGGCTGGGTACCGCAGGGAACGCCCCCAAGGTTAAAACTATCCCACCAGGTAGAAAGCTAGAAAGTCTGGCAAGAGACCACCCTGGTTTAACCAGGAGATCGTCAAGGATCTGAAACTCAAAAAAGGGTCCTACAAAAAGTGGAAACTAGGTCAAATTACAAAAGATGAACATAAACCAGGGGTGGGCAAACTTTTTGGCCCGAGGACATCATCTGGGTGGGAAAATTGCATGCAGGGCCATGAATGTAGGGCTGGGGCAAGGGATTGGGGTGCGGGAGGGGGTGTAGAGTGCGGGAGGGGACCCATGGCAGAGGGTTGCGGTGCAGGAGGGGTGTGGGGTGTAGCAGGGGGCTCAGGGCAGGGGGTTGGGGTGCAGAAGAGGGCCCAGGGCAGGGGGTTGGGGTGCAGGAGGGGCTGCAGAATGCAGGAGGGGGCTCAGGGCAGGGGGTTGGGGTGCAGGAGGGGTGCAGCAGGGGGTTCAGGCAGGGTGTTGGGGTGCGGGGTGCAGGAGGGGTTTGGGGTGCAGGCTCTGGCCCAGTGCCGCCGTGGTGGCAGTGGCATGCAGCGGGGCTAAGGCAGGCTCCCTGCCTGCCATGGGCCTGCACCGCTCCCGGAAGTGGCCAGCATGTCCGGCAGTGGCTCCTGGGGTGGGGTGGGGTGGGGTGGGGTATGCAGCTCTGCTGCGCGCTGCCCTCACCTGTGGATACCTCCCCAGAACTCCCATTGGCTGCGGTTCCCCCTTCCCAGCCAATGGGAGCTGTGGGGGGCGGTGCCTGCAGGCGAGGGCAGGGAAGGGAGCCCTCTGCCCCCATTCCCCCAGGGACGTGGTGCCGGCCGCTTCCGGGAGTAGTGCGGGGCCAGGGCAGGCAGGGAGTGTGACGAACTGGGACTGTTCTTAATGTGGTCTTTGAATGCTGACAGGGGAGGGTGGCTAGCATAGTCTGCATTGGGGGATGGGAGACTGACCGACGGAGAATACCTGAGCATGTAACATGAGAACCCAGGAAGGGGTTAAAGGCCAGGTGACACCTTTGCCCGGGAAACTGAACAAAGGCTGTGGGAGGGGTCGCTGAAGGCAGAGTTTCAGGAGCGGGCTGGTGAGGTGGCTGGGAGGCAGACAGGGCTCTGACCTCCCAAGGGGGTTGTGGTGCCCTGGGATCCCAAGATGGACCTAACTGAGGGGGATCCTGTTGTCTGTGCCTGCAAGACCTGTCTTGGACTGTATTCCTGTCGTCTAAATAAACCTTCTGCTTTACTGGCTGGCTGAGAGTCACGGTGAATCGCAGGAAGCCGGGGGTGCAGGGCCCTGAGTCCCCCACACTCCGTGACAGGGAGCCTGCCTTAGCCCCGCTGTGCCACGGGGGTGGCAAGCCCGTGGGCCGGATTGAAAGCCCTGAGGGGCCGGATCTGCCCCGCGGGCCGTAATTTGCCTTCCTCTGACATAAACAAATAACACAAGTGTGTAGGGACAGAATTAGAAAGGCCAAGGCCCAAAAACGAGCTAGAGACAAAAGGGTAACAAGAAAACATTCTACAAATACAGTAGAAGTAAGAGGAAGAGCAAGGACAGGGCTGGCCCGTGTGATGAAGTGGGGGATTTTCTTAATGGTTTGCATGAGTACACTGTGTGCCTCAGTTTCCCCTGTGTGCTGCATGTGTAACAACGGGGTGGGAAGGGGGTTTGTGGCTGCAGAGGGCCAGGGGTGACCTCGCCCAGCAGCCAGGACCCCAGCCAATAGCCTGGACATGGGGGAACTTAGCAACCAGTGAACTGGAGGCTCAGCCCATCTTGGGAGCCAGCTGGTTCTGGCCAATGGGAGGACAAAGGGCTGAGGACAGAGGGCCCCAGTGATCTGGAAAGCAGACAGTTCTGGGCAGAAGAGAGAGGGCCCAGGTGTGATGAAGCGGGAGGTTTTCTTTGTTTTTTTCAATGGTTTGCATGCAGAGGGGGTGGGACTCCGTTTCCCTGTGTGTTACTGGTTTAACGAGGTGGTAGGAGAGGGAGTTTGTTGTTACCGAGGGCCAGCGAACAGCCTGGAGAATGGATAGCCCAGCACCTGGTGACCGGGAGGCCCAGCTCGGGAGTCACAGCCAGTTCTGGTCAGTGGGAGGACAATGGGCTGCAGAGAGAGGACCTGGTGACCGGATGAGAGGAGAGGAACAAAGGACGGATGAGAGGAGAGGAAGTCCAGGTGGCCTGTTTATCTGGGACAGAAGACAAAGGACAGAGGTGGGGTTTGTGGGAAGGTGATATAGGGTGATCGGCTGGAAGGACGGGGCCTCAAGACTGGGGAGTGTAACAAATTGGCCTCTGGCAGGACACAACTGAGAGTATCAATTCAGGACAAATTGCTCAGAGCAGGGCAGTCACAGCCCCAGGCTGGGTTTCCAAACCAGCCAGACAAAGAGGACTTTGGTCTCACCCCACTGGCTAACCACAAGTCACACAAGCAATTCCCTTAGACACTCCAGTTTCCCAGTATCACCACCAGTGCCACTCGTTATGGGGACAAATGGTTATGAAAACCAATACCCCAGTAAAAGAAAAAGATTCTCCTGATCCCAAAGGACCAAGCCCCAGTCCCAGGTCAATATACAAATCAGATCTTACCCACAAATCACGCTGTTGCCAATCCTTTAGAATCTAAAATCTAAAGGTTTATTCATAAAAGGAAAAAGATAGAGGTGAGAGCTAGAATTGGTTAAATGGAATCAATTCCATACAGTAATGGCAAAGTTCTTGGTTCAGGCTTGCAGCAGCGATAGAATAAACTGCAGGTTCAAATCAAGTCTCTGGAACATCCCCAGCTGGGATGGGTCCTCAGTCCTTTGTTCAGAGCTTCTGTTTGTAGCAAAGTCCCTCCAGAGGTAAGAAGCAGGATTGAAGACAAGATGGAGAAGATGCAGCTGCCTTTTATAGTCCTTTTGCCATGTGGCTTGTGCTTCCTTTGTTCCAACCACAAGCTACCCAACACATGGCCTGGAAAAACCTTACAGTTCTGTCCATAGGCCTGTCCCTGCCTTGCTGAGTCACAAGGCGTATCTGCCTTCTCTCAATGGGTCAATTGTAGCTGATGGTCCTTAATGGGCCATCAAGCAGGCTAGGCAGAGCTGACACCACATTGTCTGGGGTGTCACCCAGAAGCATAGCACAAGTTTGAAATACAGACAGGATAGAGCCAATGTTTATAACTTTAAATACAAAAATGATACGTGTACAGACAGCATAATCATAACCAGCAAATTATAACCTTTTCATGGACACCTTATGTGACCTCCTTTGTACAAGATTTGGTGCCACTATAGGACCTTGGTTGCAACAATGATCTATACGGTCACAGTTCATATTAATAACATCACAGGGAGAGAGAACAGCCGGAGCCCCCCTGGATGCGGGACAGACCTAGATGTGCTGTGCTGAGGGAGGCCAGACCTGAGGGCCCGAAGAGTTTCCTGTGCTGTCTTCAACGCTCAATAAACCCTCCTGTTTTACGCTGGCTGAGAGTCACTCCCGGTCTAGAGATCAGGGTTGCATTATTCCCTCTGGGAGTGGAGGCCCCGGGGGACTCCCTGAGGGGGCCCACGGCGAGAGACAGGCGGGCTGAGGGCTCAGAGAGGTGCGGTTCCAGGAGGCGGAGGGGCCTATGGCTTAACGCCCGAGAGAGAGTGGACCCCTGAGAAGGGCTGTCGCACTGCAGGGGGTTCCTCCCAGGGACTGTACGGAGCTGGGAGAGAGCGCAGGCCTGTGAGTCCATGACCATGTGGTAGCAGAGGATAGTTGGTGGATGCATCCTGTAGACCAGGGGTCTCAAACTCAAATGACCATGAGGGCCACATGAGGACTAGTACATTGGCCTGAGGACTGCATTGCTGACACCTCCCCCGCACCGCCCTCAGCCCCACCCCCACTCCACCCCTTCCATGAGGCCCCGCCCCTGCCCCGCCTCTTCCGACCCCTTCCCTGCCCCCATTCCAATCCCTTCCCCGAAATCCCCACCCCAACTCTGCCCCCTCCCTGCCCCCAGGGGGTGCAGGTGGGGTGTGGCGGGGGCTCAGGGCAGGAAGTTGGGGTGTGGGGTGCAGGAGGAGTGAGGGGTACAGCAGGGGGCTCAGGGTGCAGGAGGGATGCAGAGTACAGCAGGGGGTCAGGGTGCAGGAGGGATGCAGAGTACAGCAGGGGGTCAGGGTGCAGGAGGGGTGCGGCATGGGGCTCAGGGCAGTGGGTTGGGGTGCGGGGTGAGGCAGGGGGTCGGGGTGCAGGGTGCGGCAGGGGGTCAGGGTGCAGGAGGGGTGCGGCATGGGACTCAGGGCAGTGGATTGAGATGCAGGAGGGGTGCAGGGGTGAGGCAGCAGGTTGGGGTGCAGGAGGGGTGTGGGGTGCAGCATGGGGCTCAGGGCAGGGGGTTCAGCTGCAGGAGGGGTTTGGGGGGCAGGATCTGGCCCGGCACATACCGGGGGCAGGGCAGGCTCCCTCTGCCTGCCTGTCTGCCCCCGCACCGCTCCAGGAAGAGGCTGGAACATGGGGAAGGGGGGGCAGAGGGGCTGTGTGTTGCTTCAGGCAGCGCCCCCAGCAGCTCCCATTGGCCGCAGTTCCCCGTTCCCGGCCAATTGGAGCTGCTGGGGGCGGTGCCTGAAGCAACACACAGCCCCTCTGCCCCCCCTTCCCCACGTTCCAGCCTCTTCCCGGAGCGTTGTGGGGGCAGGGCAGGCGGGCAGGGAGCCTGCCCTGTCCCCGGTGCAGGTCTAGCCAGAGCCGCTCTAGGTAAACACTTGGGGAGAGCGGGGGGGCTGCGAGGGGCTCGCGGGCCGCAGAAAATAGCCCCGCGGGCCGCGTGTTTGAGACCCCTGCTGTAGACAGTTGGCTGCAAGCAGAGGGGCTTTGCAGTGCGTGGCTGCCAGCGATAAAATAAGGGAATTAAAGGAACCAGCGAGGAAATGGCCTCTAACAAGCTCTCTAAAAGGGACATTGCACATCTGTGCAGGGAGAGAGGGCTGAGCGTGGGGAGGCTCACCCAGGAGCAGCTGATTGCCCGGCTGGTAGAGAATGACCAGTGCAAGGAGCAAATTCCAGATCCCAGCGGGGTTTCCGGGATGCTCGGAGACCCTGGGAGTAGCAGGGGGTGGTCAGTGTAGCAGCCGGGAGTCTATCGGACCCGACTCCCCAGTCAGCAGGGGGGCTCCCCAATCAGATTTCTCCCCGGAGGAGCTGCGGAGACTGGAGCTGGAGTTGAGAGCGAAGGAGCTGGAACGGGAGGAGTGGAGGCTGGCGGACAGAGAGAGAGAACAAGAGGACCCTGCAGAACAGTGAAAGCACGAACTGGAGTTGGAGGAGCGGTGGGCCAAGAGGGCCTGCCAGGGGGTAAGGGGAAGGATCCCGAGATGCCAGTTCTGCGGGGAATCTGGACACCCAGTTGTTGCCCCAGTTTAAGGAGAGGGGGGATATTGATGCCGATTTCATGGCCTTTGAGAAGGCTTGTGATCTGAACCAGATTGATCCTGCGGACAGGGTCCGCTGTCTGACCCCCCCGGCTGGGTCCCAAGGCCATACAGGCGTTCAGCCAAATGGATGGTGTTGAGACGGGGGGCTACAACCTGTTCAAACAGGCTTTGCTGCTGCTGTTTGAACTGACCCCCGAGGCGTACAGGAAACGATTCCAGGGTGTGTGCAAGGCCCCAGGTGTCACTTACAAGGAGGTCACCAACCAGCTGGGGGAATATCTCCGCAAGTGGGGGAAGGGCACAGGGGCCACTACCGCAGAGGAGGTGTAGAACCTGGTGGGGTTGGAGCAGCTGTAGGACATCTGCCCTCCGGACCTCGAGATGAGGTTAGTGGACCGGAAGCCTAAAGATCTGCGCAGTGCAGGGGCACTGGCGGATGAGTTTGTGAACAGCACATCGGGGGCTCAGAAGGGGAGTCACCCAGAGACCTCTCCAAGGTGGGACTCCAGGAAGCCCAACTCAGGGGTGCCTGGGCCGACCCCCATCGTGGGACTTGAGGGACCTGAAATGTAATTACTGTGGCCAAAAAGGACACAAGGTGGCGCAATGCCTGAAGAGGAAGGAAATGGCGGCCAAGCAGAACCCGTGGGGTGTCAACTGGGTGGAAGCCAACCGAGAAGGGGCATCACCAGTCCAGGGGGCCGCAGTCAACATGGCAGGGCCAGGGGGAGGGGACCGCCAGGCCAGGCCAGCTGGGGAAGGTGGGGCTCCAGCCCCGGAGTGCCCACATGCAATTCGCTGAGTGAGCGTGGGACAGACCCTGGGGGACAATCGCCACATCATCCCCATTGAGGTGGGGGGAAGGAGCATCCCGGGGTTCTGGGACACGGGCACAGAGGTGACACTGGCCCCAGACCAGCTAGTGCCCGATTCATACCTGAGCCCGAGAGGGTAGAGCTTGATAGGGCCTGGCCTGAACCTCTGTCTCAAGGTGGGGAAACCGAGGCACAGCCAGCCAGGGCTGTGCTCCCAAACCCATCAGCTGAATGCCAGACGGAGCTGCAGGAGGATCCCTCCTTAGAGAAGCTGAGGGCCCTGGCTGGCCACAGCAGTGCAGGATCCCTGGGGGAGGACCGCAGGGAGAGATTCCGGTGGGAGAAGGGATTCCTGTACCAGGAATGGGCTGGCCCAGGGCAAAGTGAACCTTGGAAAGCCAGGAGGCAGCTGGTGGTGTTGTTATATATATAAACTATATATATAAAAATATATATAGTGATTCATATATTCATGTATATGTTATAGGTCATTGAGGCCTGGTATGAATGACACGTGCTTGACATGAATGCGTACGTTGCAAGTTGACAACTGAAGCAAGAACTTAAGGTCAAGGACTATTAGAACTCTTTGTGCAAAAATAAACACAGTCTTGTTATGTTCCGAGAAAAATACAGAAAATCAGCAGAAAAGGAAACACCACCAGCTGGACTGATATAAAATTGTTTAAGAATTGGAGGAACTGGCACGCCATGGATCTGGCGGCCTGCCCAGGATTGTCTCTTCGGAATTGTGTGGGTAGAAGGCCTAGTAAACAAAGGCAAAGAACCGATGATGCGACGGAATGGACTATAAATGGGTGCCTATGATTTCTGCAAATTGGAGTCATTTATTGATCCATAGTCCCGTGTGGATATAGATGTGGTTTTCAACGGCTGCCCACATCGGAAGGAATCTCGACTGGCCATCGGAACCATTCTGACCTTTGGATTCTGGTATAGTATGTTTGAGGTGTGAATGTTGAATAAGGTTTGTTTTGTAATCAATAAAGAGAATGTAGAGTATTATATACCAACACTGTGTCCGGTATCTGCCTGCTCCCCATTCCGTAGGGAGACCTCTTGTCAAATATAAAGGGAAGGGTAACCACCTTTCTGTGTACACTACTATAAAATCCCTCCTGGCCCGAGGCACACAATCCTTTTACCTGTAAAGGGTTAAGAAGCTCAGGTAACCTAGCTGGCACCTGACCAAAAGGACCAATAAGGGGACAAGATACTTTCAAATCTTGGGAGGGGGGAAAAGGCTTTGTTCTGTCTGTTCTGTGTGCTTGCCGGACACAGATCAAGAAAGCAAGCTACCCCACTCCATTAGTAAGTACTAGCGAAGAAATGCATTCGATTACTTTTATTTTGGCTTGTGATTTTCCTTGTCTAGAGGGAGGTTTATCCCTGGATTTGTAACTTGAAGGTTTTGCCTAGAGGGGAGATCCTCTATGTTCTTGAGTCTTTTGTTATTCTGTAAAGTACTTACCATCCCAATTTTACAGAGGTAATTCTTTTACCTTTTCTTTAATTAAAATTCTTCTTTTAAGAACCTGATTGATTTTTCATTGTTTTAAGATCCAAGGGTTTGGGTCTGTGTTCACCTGTACCAATTGGTGAGGGGATTATTCTCAAGCCTGCCTAGGAAAAGGGGTGTAGGGACTTGGGGGGATTATTTGGGGAAGGTAGGGCTCCAAGTGGCCCTCCCTAAATGTTTGTTTAAATCACTTGGTGGTGGCAGCGTTACCTAATCCAAGGTACAAGGATGGATTTGTGCCTTGGGGAGTTTTTAACCTAAACTGGTAGAAATAAGCTAAGGGGGTCTTCATGCGGGTCCCCACGTCTGTACCCTAAAGTTCAGAGCGGGGAGGGAACCCTGACACCTCTTTTGCAGGTCTAATAGTTGTTCCCCAGAGGTACCACCGCAGGCTATTGTACCTGGCCCATGATATTCCCCTTGTGGGGCATCAGGGCATCCGGCGCACCCGGCAGAGGCTGCTGCAGAACTTTTACTGGCCTGGGATCTTGACACAATCCAACACTATTGTAGGTCCTGTGACTCCTGCCAGAGGGTGGGGAAAGCCTGGGAGAAGCGCAAAGCAGCTCTGAGATCTTTGCCCATCATAGAGGAGCCTTTTCAGAAGGTGCCATGGACACAGTGGGGCCCCTCAGCAGGGTGACCTGGTCGGGGAAGAAATACATTCTTGTGGTAGATTTCGCTCCCCGGTACTCCGAAGCGGTGGCTCTGTCCTCTATAGAGGCAGACACTGTAGCAGACACACTGCTGGCCATTTTCAGCCGAGTGGGGTTCCCCAAGGAGGTCCTTATAGACCAGAGGTCCAACTTCATGTTGGCCCTGCTCCAGTGCTTGTGGGAGAAGTGTGGGGTCCGACACACCTGGGCCTTGGCGTATCACCCTCAGTCCAACGGGCTGGTGGAGAGGTTCAACGGGACCCTAAAGATGATGCTGAAAACATTTATGGATCAGCACCCGCAGGACTGGAACAAGCATTTATCCCACCTGCTGTTTGCATACAGGGAAGTGCCCCAGGAATCCACAGTGTATGGGAGGAGAGTGAGGGGACCCCTGGACTTGATAAGGGATGAGTTAGAGGGGAAGGCCTCTCCTGATGGAGAATCAATAGTGGAGTACGTATTGAACTCAGCGAGCTTTTCCCAGAAAGTCATGGACTTAGCCAGTGGAAACCTAACCAGTGCCCAAGGGAAGCAGAAGGTCTGGTACAACCGCTCTACGTGTGCCTGCTGTAACGATGCTGCCTTTGGCGGGACACAACTGAGAGTGTCAATTCAGGACAAATGGCTTAGAGCAGGACAGTTACAGCCCAAGGCTGGGGTTTCTCCACTTCTAAGGCAAACCAAACCAGCCAGACAGAGGACTTTGGTCTCACCCCACTGGCTAACCATAAATCATATGAGAAATTCCCTTAGACACTCCAGTTTCCCAGTATCACCACCACTGCCACTCATTATGGGGACGAATGGTTATGAAAACCAATACCCCAGTAAAAGAAAAAAGGTTCTCCTGATCCCAAAGGACCAAGCCCCAGACCCAAGTCAATATACAAATCAGATCTTACCCACAAATCACGCTGTTGCCAATCCTTTAGAATCTAAAATCTAAAAGTTTATTCATAAAAGGAAAAAGATAGAGATGAGAGTTAGAATTGGTTAAATGGAATCAATTACATACAGTAATGGCAAAGTTCGTGGTTCAAGCTTGTAGCAGCGATAGAATAAACTGCAGGTTCAAATCAAGTCTCTGGAACATCCTCAGCTGGGATGGGTCCTCAGTCCTTTGTTCAGAGCTTCAGTTTGTAGCAAGGTTCCTTCAGAGGTAAGAAGCAGGACTGAAGACAAGATGGAGGGGTTTCCAGGGCCTTTTATATTCTCTGGAAGGACACCCCTTTGTTCTTACTGTGGAAAATCACAGCAGCAAGATGGAGTCTGGAGTCACATGGGCAAGTCACATGTCCACGATGACTCAGTTCTTTACAGGCCGACGCCATTGTTTACATGTTAGTTTGAACGTTCCCAGGGAAGCTCAGATGTGGATTGGCGTCTCCCAAAGTTCATTGTCAGTTAAGTGTTTCTTGATTGGGCATTTACTGAGAATAGTCCTTCCTTAAGAAGCTGATCAAATGCTTCACTGAGGCTACTTAGAATCAAAACACATTGAGATACAAGTACAGAGCCAATATTCATAACTTCAACTACAAAAATGATACACACATACAGACAGCATAATCATAACCAGCAAACCAGAACCTTTCCATAGACGCCTTACTGGACGTCCTTTGTACAAGACTTGGTGCAAATATATAACAGTGGTTGCAACAATGATCTATATGGTCACAGTTTATGTCAATAACGTCACACCCCCAACGCTAAATTGATGCAGGAAGGGATGACACAAACATCACTGACTGCATCCCAAGAGCTCCCCATCCTTGGGTCTGTCTCACTACCGCTAGTATTGGGTTAGAAGCCGTATCAGTGTATAACAGAAATGGTTTATCAAAGTCATGTTCAATAACATGATTGAATCTCTTTACCAACTCAAGGTAAAACTTGGTTAGAACAATAGTGGATTGGATCTGCTCTTGCAGCATGGTTCCTGTATGTCTCATGTGATCTTGCCAAGAGCTAAAGAACATAACTACTTGATCCATACAAGCTCTGGCAAATGTTTGACTCAATATTAATTGGGTTCCAATGTAGATATGAATGTTGTTCATAGTACAGGAATCTTGGCATTTAGCCGTGAAAGCAATATGGTAGTGTGCCTCAGTTTCCCTTTTCATACAGCACATTAGGTTTGGAATGTCTTTTCCCCTGTGAAAAGTTCCAAGACTGTTTACAGGCATTAACTGTGAAACATCAGCATTACAAGGCCTTCTAACATAAAGTGTGTTCTCATGTATTCCTTTTATCATGTTCAAGGTTTTTTTCAAAAGATTAGGCACATTGTACATTTTTACAGTTCTTGGTAATAGCAACACATTAGTTATAAAAATTACCATTAGCAATAACAACAAATCCATTGCAAGTGTCCATCTACAGTCATGTTTGTTATGCCACACCTTTGGCTCAATACCGTTGGGGTTTGGGCCTTTTAGGGTTACCCTGTGGCTTCCCTTTGTAAAATTAAGTGATCTTTTTTCTCCTTGTCCTGTAGGATTAAACCCTGATTTCTCTTGCTTAGCAGAATCCACTGGCTGACAAGGTGTGCCCTCTGTGCTAACAGCTATTAGCAAGTTTCTTCTCTTGGTCAGCCAGGTAATTTGCATCAACACAGACAGAAGCCTGTTAACCAGTTTTCAGATCCTTAATTGCTACCAATTCCAAGGCTGGACTCTGTTTTAAAGAGATACCATCCATGTTTACGAACAAGTTAAACTTAAAGTTCTGTGGTCCTTCCATTACCAATCTCTGCTTCCACATGGAATCAAATGTTAAGTTCACTGAGAGACTAACAAGTCATATCCAAAGTGTCTAGAGATGATATAGTGTACCTCCCCTCCCCTGCATTCTCCAGAGATTAACTACCCAGCTGTTCTGCTCTGAAGACTCAGTACCAGTCTTCCCTCTGAACCTGACTGTTCACTCACAGAATCTACATGGAGATATTCCTGTCCCAACAACATTGTCTTCCCAACAAACTGGTCAAGCACAGCCACTTGGTTATAGGGCTGTCCAAATTCCCTAACAATTTCCCTTCCATCTGAAGCCTTCTCAGAGCTATCCACACTGGATCTTTCCAAAGCAAAGTCAATGAATTCATTCTCAGCAGAAAATTTCTGCTATCAGGAACTGAAACTTCCTTGATTAACTCTCTTCCACACCCTTCAGCTACAGCAAACTGCTTGCACAGATTACCCTGAAGATTCCTTTCCCTAGGAGCTTTTCTAAGGCCTTGGCTACACTGGCAATTCACAGCGCTGCACTTGCTGCGCTCAGGGGTGTGAAAAAACACCCCCCCCGAGCGCAGCGCTGTAAAGCGCCAGTGTAATCAGCGCTGCAGCGCTGCACGCTCCCTCGCAGCGCTGCAAGCTATTCCCCTCGGAGAGGTGGAGTACTTGCAGCGCTGCGAGAGAGCTCTCGCAGCGCTGGTGGCGCGACTACACTCGCGCTTCACAGCACTGCCGCGGCAACGCTGTGAATCCGCAAGTGTAGCCAAGGCCTAAGCAACAATTCACCCCTCACAGAAATTCTGCCCTTACCCTCTTCACCTAGGGCTTGCTCTAAAGGAACACTTCCCTGAGCAACAACAGACTCTGTCTGGGTGTCACTTACACAATACCCTTTCAGGCAAACTGCTAGATTTCATAGTCAAAAAAGTCAGACGCATTCTCCTTCCCTTGCCATACACAAGCTCGGGAATCTTTTCCTTATGGCTACCAGTTGCCACACTGTCAGTAGGTAACACAATCAAATCACCTTCATGCTCTCCCTGTGCCCTGGCTAGGGTATCACCCTGATCAGACAGAGTTGCTACACCCTTTTCCAACCACACATTAGCAATAGGCAAAATACAAGCACCAGAATTGTCTGGTCTCTGGGATTTTGCTAAGACACTAACTGGATGCAACCTAGTTACAATGCCATTCTCCCCAGCAGACACAAACTTAGGACCATTTCCTTCCTGGGCTTTAGTTGAATCCAGAACCAACTCTAAGACAACAGCACTATTCTCAACCATCACAGGCTGAAAGGCACCTTCTGTCTGCTTCACAGACTAAGAAGAGCCAGAGAAACCTTCCCCTTTGACAGACACACAGCTTGGGATCTCATTTCCCTTGTCCCAGCACACAGGGCTGTTCACAGACAACTGCTTGGAGACTGGGTAGCTCCCTCCATAGGCAAGTCAATACTCCTAACAGACACAGGTACATTCCCTTCACTGTCACAATTCTCCACACAGGTAACAGGTAAGGTATAGGGACACTCATTTTCCACTATCCTTGCCTTCCCAAACTGCTGACTAGACAAAGCCATCAGCTCACAAGGCTGCCTGGGCCCATCCAAACTTTCCTTGCCTTCCTCAGCTAGCCTGACCATCCACTTTAATCTGCTCCAGAGAAACATTTTCCTGACCAATGAGTTCTTTCTGTGCTTGATCTAATTCCAGATTCACTTCTGAGACATTAGACAGACATTCAGAAACTTCATTCACAGACAAACAGCTATTTCCCACTAGGTTAGAGTCTCTCTCCCCCTGGTCATAGTGTCACCTGGATCGATCGGTCTTCAGCTGTCGTTAAGACCGCGCCGATCACAACACGTCCGCCATTCTTCTTGCATTCTTGCCTTTCTTCTCCACGTTCGTCCGAATCGTTTTACAGTGTCATCTTCCCACCTTCTTGGAGGCCAACCAGGTGGTCTTTTCTGTTCGCGCGGGTACCACTCAGTAATTATTGCGGTCCACCTATTGTCCGTGAACTGTGCTATGTGGCCCGCCCATCGTATCTTATTATATCTGCTTTCCACAACAATATCTTTCACACCACTGCGTTCTCTAATCGTTTCATTGGGGATACGATCCAGAAGGGAAATTCCCAACATCGCTCGTTCCATTGCCCTTTCAGCTACCGACAGCCACTGTTCTTCTCTCTTCGTCAGTGCCCACGTTTCACTGCCATACAGCATGACTGGCAGCACTGCTGAATTGAAGAAATTTGTACGTGTGGTCTTGTCATTTTTTTCCTTTGAGGATGTCCTTGATGGAATTAAACGCACACCATCCTGCCTGAATCCTTCACGAGAGTTCTCCATTCATGTCTTGGCGCATATTTACTTTTTGGCCCAAACAGATGTACTGTTCCACTTCTTCAATTTCTTCTCCTGTTACTCTTATTCGGGCTTTTCGTAAGACGTCTGATCGCATGTATTTTGTTTTGCAACGATTCATTTTCAGACCAACCTGACTGCTTTTCTTGTCGAGTCTTCGTAGCATACTCTGCAGTTGGTTGGTGCTTTCGGCAATTAGTACGATGTCATCCGCGAATCTGAGATGAGATAATCGTTCTCCATTTATATTAACATCACTCCTCTAATTGATCTTGTTCATAACCATTTCAAGGCAGGCGGTAAATAGTTTCGGTGAAATCGTATCTCCTTGCCTTTCTCGATTGGGATGCGGAGGGGAGTTTCGAGGAGAGTAATGTCTGCTGTACATCCAGTATTCACTTCCTTCAACAAACTGATGTACTGCGTGTTAATGCCCTGCTCTGCGAGCGCCTTTAATATTGCGTTGAACTCAACGCTATCGAAGACCTTTTCATAGTCGACGAAAGCAATGCACAGCGGGAGTTTGTATTCCCTCACTCTTTCTAGGAGCTGGCTAAGGGTAAATATATGGTCGATCGTGCTGAAATTTCTTCGAAACCCTGCCTGCTCTCTCGGCTGTTGTTCATCCAGACTCTGCAAGAGTCGGTTCGTTATCACCTTTGTAAAGAGTTTATAGATATGAGAGAGCAGGCATATAGGGCGATAGTTCTTAAGATTTTCTCGATCCTCCTTGTACAGCAGGATGGTATTCGACTCCTTCCAGCTTGATGGTATTTTTCCTTCTTCGAGATATCGACTGAATCTTAAAGCGAGGGCCTTCCAAAGTTTTTCACCTCCTGCAGAAATCATTTCTGACGTTATTCCATCTTTGCCTGGAGCTTTTCCCTTCTTCACTTTGGACTTCGCTGACGATTACTGGGGGGACGCGTTCTTCTGACTCTTGGAGCGTTGGGAGAGGGATGTTGATTCTTGATTTGAACAGTTCTGTACAGAAGTCCTTGCAGACCTCCTCCATCCCTGCTCTGTCCATTACTGTCTCTCCGTCCTTGTTCTTCAATGCTGTTACACTCAATCTATACTGCGCCGGTCATAGTGTAATGGGTTAAATACAGAAAACTGCTCAGAGTAATACAGACGCTCCCCGACTTACGCAAGCATTCCGGAACGCCTTGTGTAACTCGAATTTTGTGTAAGTCAGGAACGTATAACCGACCATTACGTGCAAAAAAAACCAAAAACCCAAACAAACAAAAAAAAAAAAAAAAACTTTCTAGCTTATGGAACTTTTTCCGTAAGTGCGGATTTGCGTAACCCAGGGAGCGTCTGTACAGCATACCAACATTGTATCATCTTGAAAGTCCTGTTCATAACCGTTTCTGCTGTTCTTCCCTTGCTTTTTTGACTTGGAGCCTAAGTCTGGCAACCCTCTCCTCAGCAGCCAGCAGCTCCATACGCCCCTATGAGCCCTTTCCTCTCTCTCAGCAGCCTCCTTCTTTCTTTCATCAGCTTTTCTTTTTAATTCAGCATTCCTTTCTTTGCCTTCTCTCTCTTTTTCAGCAGCTCCCCCCCCCATCTAATTCAGCCATTCTTTCTTTCACTTCTTTTTCTAATTCAGAATTCTTTTGCTTTTCCAGCAATCGAAGATCTGCTAGCTTCTCTTCATGCTCCAGTTGCAGTTTATTTGCTGCCTTTTTCATTCCAATGGCTTCTGCAGCTTCTGTAGTATCAGGTAAGGGCTGTGCTCCTGCCTCCTGATCACTGGCCATTAACAGATCTCTCAGTTCTTGGTTTGTAGCTTTCTCTCTAAAGCTTATCCCCTTTTCTGAACACAAATCTTCCAGGGCTTTTTTTGCCAAGGCCTCATATGCTCTTTGCTCAGCCATTGCAACTGCTCTTTAACCAACCAAACTCTCAATACCAAAATTCAAATTTGGGTAGCCTGGGGTTCTGACCCGAAGCTTAATTGACCCGGTTCTGTGGATCCAAGCACGACTACGCCACTGTAAAAATGCTGCCTTTGGCGGGACACAACTGAGAGTGCCAATTCAGGACAAACTGCTTAGAGCAGGGCAGTTACAGCCCCAGGCTGGGGTTTCTCCACTTCTAAGGCACCAAACCAGCCAAAGAGGACTTTGGTTTTACCCCACTGACTAACCACAAGTCACACAAGCAATTCCCTTAGACACTCCAGTTTCCCCGTATCACCACCAGTGCCACTCGTTATGGGGACAAATGGTTATGAAAACCAATACCCCAGTAAAAGAAAAAGGTTCTCCTGATCCCAAAGGACCAAGCCCCAGACCCAGGTCAATATACAAATCAGATCTTACCAACAATTCACGCTGTTGCCAATCCTTTAGAATCTAAAATCTAAAGGTTTATTCATAAAAGGAAAAAGATAGAGATGAGAGTTAGACTTGGTTAAATGGAATCAATTACATACAGTAATGGCACAGTTCTTGGTTCAGGCTTGTAGCAGTGATAGAATAAACTGCAGGTTCAATCAAGTCTCTGGAGTACCTCCACAGCTGGGATGGGTCATCAGTCCTTTGTTCAGAGCTTCAGTTTGTAGCAAGGCTCCTCCAGAAGTAAGAAGCAGGATTGAAGACAAGATGGAGGGGTTTTCAGGGCATTTTATAGTCTCTGCCCGTGGAAGAACCCCTTTATTTTTACTGTGGAAATTACAGCAGCAAGATGGAGTTTGGAGTCACATGGGCAAGTCAACTGTCCATGCATGACTCAGTTCTTTACAGGCCGACGCCATTGTTTACGTGTTAGTTTGAACGTTCCCAGGGAAGCTCAGATGTGGATTGGTGTCTCCCAAAGTTCATTGTCAGTTAAGTGTTTCTTGATTGGGCACCTACTGAGAATAGTCCTTTCTCAAGAAGCTGATCAAATGCTTCACTGAGGCTACTTAGAATCAAAACCCATTGAGATACAAGTACAGAGCCAATATTCATAACTTCAACTACAAAAATGATACACACATACAGACAGCATAATCATAACCAGCAAACCAGAACCTTTCCATAGACACCTTACTGGACGTCCTTTGTACAAGATTTGGTGCAAATATATAACAGTGGTTGCAACAATGATCTATACGGTCAGTTTGTCAATAACGTCACGCCTGCTCCCATGGCACCGGGGACCAGGTGATGCTTCTCATCCCCGTGAGGAAGAACAAGCTGCAAGTTGCCTGTGATGGCCCCTTCAAGGTCATCGGACAGGTAAACGAGGTGAACTATGTAGTGGAACTATCCAGCTAGGCACATAGCCACTAGGTGTACCATGTCAACATGATGAAGCCGTACTGGGACAGGGAGAAGTTGGTATGGGCCGTGTGTGGGCAGTGGGAGGAGAAGGGAGAGGATCCCCTGGTCGGCCTCCTTCCTGAGACGGGAGTCAGCCCCTCACTGGAATCAATTCCCCTCTCAGACCAGCTAACCCCTGCCCAGCAGGCAGAGATCAGAGAGATGCTGCATTTGTACCAGCAGCTGGTTTTCCAACTGGCCTGGGCTCACTAACCTGGTTGTTCACCAGGTGGAGAGGGGAGCTAACACTCCCATCAGGTGTTCCCCCTTCAGGGTCACTGGGAAAACAGCCCAGGACCTGGAGAGAGAGGTCGGGGACATGCTGGCTTTAGGGATGATCCAGCTACCAGCTTGGGGACCAGCCCTAGGCTCTCCCATGGTGCTGGTACCCAAGAAGGACGGGTTGATCCAGTTGTGTGTGGCCTATCGGAAGCTCAATGCCATCACCGTGTCCGATGCCTACCCCATGCCTAGGACCAACAAGATCCTAGACAAGTTGGGGGGTGCCCGGTACCTCACTACCATGGATCTTACCAGAGGCTACTGGCAGGTGCATTTGGACCCAGAGGCCAGGGCGAAGTCTGCCTTCACCACCCCAATAGGGCTCTTTGAGTTCCTGGTCCTGCCTTTCAGCCTCAAGGGGGCACCTGCCACCTTCCAGCGCCTGGTGGACGAATTACTAAGGGGGATGGAGGGCTTTGCTCTGGCGTATATTGATGATATCTGTGTCTTTAGCCAGACCTGGGAAGAACCTGTGTCCCAGGTGAAGAGGGTGCTGGGTCGCCTCCAGGATGCGGGACTGACCATAAAAGCTGAAAAGTGCAAGGTGGGGATGGCAGAGATTTTATACCTGGGCCACAAGGTTGGGAGTGGCCACCTGAAGCCGGAGCCGGCCAAGGTGGAGGCAATCCAGGATTGGCCCGCTCCCCAGACTAAGAAGCAGGTCCAGGCTTTCATTGGGATGGCAGGGTACTACCGGAGGTTTGTGCCCCACTTTAGTTCCCTGGCAGCTCCCCTCACGGAGCTGTGCAGGAAGAGAAAGCCGGACAAGGTGGTCTGGACCGAGCAGTGCCAGAGGGCTCTCTGTGCGCTGAAGGGGGCACTTATCCCAGGCCTGGTGCTGACAAATCCGGATTCTAACAAACCCTTCCTGGTGTTCACCGACGCCTCGGACACAGGGCTGGGGGCGGTACTGATGCAAACTGATACTAAGGGGGAGAGACACCCCATTGTGTACCTGAGCAAGAAGCTGCTGCCCCGGGAGCAGCACTATGCGGCCATAGAGAAGGAATGCCTGGCCCTGCTGTGGGCCCTTAAAAAGCTGCAGCCGTATCTATTTGGGTGGCGCTTCACCGTGTACACTGACCATTCGCCTGGACGTGGCTGCACCAAATGAAAGGGGCTAGTCCCAAGCTGCTGAGATGGGCCCTGCTCCTCCAGGGGTATGACATGGAGGTGGTCCATGTGAGGGGGAGCGCCAATGTTATAGATGATGCTATATCACGGGGTGTGACGAAGTGGGACTGTTCTTAATGTTTTCCTCAGTTTCCCCTATGCAGTTCTTAAGTATCTAGGTGGTGGGATAAGGGTGTATGGTTGCTACAGAGCAAAGGGCCAGTGCACATAAATGCCCAACACACTGTCTCCTAGCAACTGATGGCCTGGGCCCCTCCTCTACAAAGGTGCAAACTGAAGGTGTTGGAGACAAAGGGATCAGGTGACATCCTGGCCCGGGAAAGAGACAAAGCCCAGAGAGGGAGGGGCTGGACGGGGGTTGGAGTTTGGAGCTAGCTGGGGACTGGAAGGGAGGGCAGACGGGGATCTGCCTCGCTGGGCCCCAGAATAGACCCAGAGGAGGGGTCCCGTTCGCTGGACCTACAAGCTCTGTTTTAGACCGTGTTCCTGTTGTATAATACACCTCTGTTTTACTGGCTGGCTGAGAGTCACGTCTGACTGCGAAGTTGGGGTGCAGGACCCTTTGGCTTCCCCAGGACCCCGCCTGGGCGGACTCGCTGTGGGAAGCGCACGGAGGGGCATATGATGAATGCTCCCAGGAGAGATCCAGGAGGTGAAGCCGTGTGAGCTTCTTGCCCTGAAGACGGTCTGCTCTGAGGGAGAGGAGGCTCCCCAAAGTCCTGAGTGGCTTTGTGGGGAGCAGTTCCAGAGCATCGCCCGGGGACTCCGTGACACGGGCCCTTAACTTCCCCAGGTCACTGGCTAAGTGACCCTGCTCCGTTCAGCCTCGAAGGGGGGAGAGATGTGACGAAGTTTGGGATTTTCTTGTTTTCAGTGGTTTTCCAATGGTTTGCATGCAGAGGGGGTGGGACTCAGTTTCCCTGTGTGTTACGAGTTTAACGAGGTGGTGGGAGAGGGAATTTGTTGTTACAGGGGGCCAGCAAATGGCCTGGAGAATGGATAGCCCAGCACCTGGTGACCGGGAGGCCAAGCATGGGCATCACAGCTGATTCTGGCCAGTGGGAGGATAATGGGCTGCGGAGAGGACCCCGGTGACTGGACCAGCCAGTTCCAGACAGAGGGGAAACAAAGGGCGGATGAGACGAGAGCCTGAGAGGAGAGGAGGCCCAGGCGACCCTGTTTACCTGGGACAGATGACAAAGGACAGAGGCAGGACTTGGGGGATGGGGATATCAGATGCCCAGCTGGAAGTAGGGGGCTTTTGGACTGGGGGGAAGAGGGCAGCCAGAGCCCATGTGGATGCGGGACAGACTTAGATTTGCTGTGCTGAGGGAGGCCAGGCCTGAGGCCTGGAGTTTCCTGTGCTGGGTTCAGATGTTCAATAAACCCTCCTGTTTTACGCTAGCTGAGAGTCACTCCAGTCTAGAGAGCGGGGTTGCATTATTCCCTCTGGAAGTGGAGGCCATGGGGTTCCAGAGCAAGAGGACACCTTGAGGGGGCCCCCAGAGAGAGCCAGGTGTGCTGGAAGCTTAGAGGTTCAGTCCCGGGAGGTGGCGGGGCCAAAGGGCCTAACCCCCAGAGCGAGTGCAGCCCTTGAGAAGGGCTGTCACACTGAAGAGGGTTTCTCCCAGGGGCCGTACAGAGCAGAGAGGGCACAGATCCTGAGAGTCCGTGAGAGCCAGTTACTGTCCCCGTCCCCCCCCCCCCCCACACACATATATACACTGAGTAATAGAAAATGTGGAAATAGTAGAAGTGCTAAATGACATTTTCGTTCAGTTTTCACCAAAAAGGTTAGTAGCGATTGGATGTCTAACATAGTGAATGCCAGTGAAAATGAGGTAGGATCAGAGGCTAAAATAGGGAAAGGACAAGTTAAAAGTTATTTAGACAAGCTAGATATTTTCAGGTCATTGGGACCTGATGAAATGCAGCCTAGAATACTCGAGGAGCTCAGGAGATATCTGAGCCATTAGCGACTATCTTTGAAAACTCCTGGAAGACGGGAGAGATTCCAGTGGACTGGAAAAGGGCAAATCTAGTGCTAATCTATAAAAAGGGGAAGAAGGACAACCCGGGAAATTACAGACCAGTCAGCTCAACTTCAATACCTGGAAAGATAATGGAGCAAATAATTAAGCAATCGATTTGCAAACATCTAGAAGATAATAAGGTGATAAGTAACAGTCGGCATGGATTTGTCAAGAACAAAAGCTAGCAGATTTTGTTGCCAGAGTAACAAGCCCTGTGGAGGGGGGGGAGGGGAAGTGGTAGATGTGGCGTATCTTGACATTAGTGAGGCTTTTGATACTGTTTCACATGACCTCATACACAAACTAGGGAAATACAACCTAGATGGAGCTGCTATAAGGTGGGTGCAAAACTGGTTGGAAAACCGTTCCCAGAGAGTAGTTATCAGTGGTTCACAGTCATGCTGGAAGGGTATAACGAGTGGGGTCCCGCAGGGATCGCTTCTGGGTCTGGTTCTGTTCAATATCTTCATCAGTGATTTAGCTAATGGCACAGATAGTACACTTATAAAGTTTGCAGACAATACCAAGCTGGGAGGGGTTGCAAATGCTTTGGAGGATAGGCTTAAAATTCAAAATGATCTGGACAAACTGGAGAAATAGTCTGACGTCAACAGGATGAAATCCAATAAGGACAAATGCAAAGTACTCCACTTAGAAATGAACAATCAGTTGCACACAATGGGAAATGACTGCCTAAGAAGGAGTACTGCAGAAAGGGATCTGGGGGATCATAGTGGATCACAAGCTAGATATGAGTCAACAGCATAACGCTGTTGCAAAAAAAAAAAAAAAAAAAAAAAAAAAGCAAACATCATTCTGGGTTGTATTAGCAGGAGTGTTGTAAGCAAGACATGAGAAGTAATTCTTCTGCTCTACTCCGCGCTGATTAGACCTCACCTAGAGTATCATGTCCAGTTCTGGGTGCCGCGTTTCAGGAAAGTTGTGGGCAAATTGGAGAAAGTCCAGAGATGAGCAACAAAAATGATAAAAGGGCTAGAAACCATGAGCTCTGAGGGAAGGTTGAAGACATCGGATTTGTTTAGTCTGGAAAAGAGAAGACTGAGGGGACATGAGGGAGAAAAATTGTTCTTGTTAAGGTTTAGGTTGGACATTAGGAGAAACTTCCTAACTGTCAGGGTGGTTAAGCACTGGAATAAATTGCCTAGGGATGTTGTGGAATCTTCATCCTTGGAGATGTTTAAGAGGAGGTTAGACAAACACCTGTCACACATGGTCTAGATAATAGTCCTGCCATGAGTGCAGGGAACTGGACTAGATGACCTCTCGAGTCCCTACCAGTCCTACAGTTCTATGACTCGGGGTTTGGCATGTGCCTATCGCTACCTGTACAGAGCCAGCAGGGCCTGTGGGGCCTGGGAGGCAGCGTTTGTGCTGCCCGAGGCCATTGGTTTCAGGGACTGACACACACCAGGCAGGGACATGCTAAGGCGGGCAGTGGGGAGAGGCCTCATGACCCTGGATACGGTCTTGCCATGCCTAGGAGAGAGGGCAGCGAGGGGGAGCAGCAGCTGCAGGAAAGCCCAGCCCAGGAAGGACGAGAGGAGCCCAACGCTTTGTACATTCTCACTTTATTAGGACATCCTGTTTATACAGCGAGTGCCGAGGGGCACTGGGCTCGGGGCACAAGGACAGCCAGGCAGCATGCAGCAGTGCAGGGACCCCACTTGAATGCCATGCCCCAGAACCTCCTGCCACTGGGGTCCAGGCAGCTCAGCAGTGCTCACGGCTAACCTGTGCTACCAGGAGACTGTATGTGTGGCTGGGGCCCAGGGGGCTGCTGGGACCCCTACCCCTACACGGCCCCAGGGTCTGTCAGGGCCTTCCCTTGCTCCAGGGGGCGGGAGGGGCTCTGAGATCGATCCCTCGGTGCTGGCCTCCGCTGGCTGCATCACGTAGCACACCTGGGCCCAGACAGTGCAGAAGGCCCCCCCCACTAGCCCCGTGATACCCCCAGGTGTGGGGGGCAGGCACACGTGCTTGTTGCTCTGCTGAAGACCTCTCCCCCGGCCCCGAGGGTGCCCGGAGCCCAAGGGCTAGTAACCCTGCTATAGAGCGAGAACCTCCTCAGCCAGCCCCTTGCTCCCTTCGGTGTCTAGCTGCCAAGTGGGATGGCACACGGGGCGGGAGAGGTCTGCACAGCTCCAGGAATGCAGCCCCCGGCCCCAGGGATTGGTGTAGCTGTCTCTGGGCTGCCCAGCAAGGGTCACCAGTGCTGCTTCGCAGGCCCAGCCTCACCCAGGTCTCTCCTGGTGCCGCTTGCTTAGCCAGGCCTCTGAGCAGGCGGCAGCCCAGACGCTGCTCCTGCCGGGGGCGCCCCAGGAGAGGGCTGGGATGGGGAAAGGAGAGTCTGGACAGGTGCCGGTCTCACATCTAAACAGAGCTTTATTAACAGCAGCAGCCAGTCACATACAGAACAACAGGGACCCCGGGACCCAGCCTCCGGAGCAGGACTGCATGGAAAGGGAAGGCAGGGCCGCGGCACAGCCCACACCATGTGCTCGTGGGAGGGGAACTGGGCAGATCCCTGCGCTCACCCCCGGGCCAGCCACACAGCGCCTTGGGAAGCAGTCTCAAGGGGGCTGCACACCAGGGCACTCCAGGGAGCGGCCTGCACTCAGCCCACCACCACCACCACCGGTTCAGGGTCTCAAACATCTTCATGACCAACTGTAGTGAACGCAGGCAGGTGCTGCCAGGCCCAGCAGGGGCTGCGCTTGGGAGGCACCGCCCAGCATGCCAGATCTCCAGGCCCAGGCACTAATAGAGCCTGCCTTTGAAGCTCTCTCTGGTCGTCTCACTAAAGGCCTGATCTGCCTGGGGCCAGAGAGGGTTTCAATCCATTCACCACTGGGAGGCTGGGGACGCAGCTGGCTAGTGACAGCTGAGAGCAGCAGTGGCAGCCAAAGCCCTGCCCCTGGCTACCAGGGAGCTGGCCACGTCCGTGGAGGAGGAGGGGGGCTGCCAGAGGGCAGGAGCAGCGTGCTTGGGACTCAACCAGGCAGCGACATTCCCTGAAGCAAGACAGCAGCTCCTGACATGGTGCAGAGCAAAGCGATGTATACACCCCCGCCCTGCCCCACACAGCACGGGCAGCCGAAGGATGGAGAGCGTCCCTCACCCCATGATGGCCCAGGACGGGTCCTTCCAAAACCATGAGCCCACTGCTGCTCAGCTGCCCCCTGCCCCACTGTCCTCCCCGAAGAGCTGGTGAGGGGACCATGGGTCAAAATAACTAGAACACGAGAACCAACAACGAGATGCCATGAAAACACCACACCAAATGGCTATGGGGGAGCAGGGCTGAGGTGGGGGCAGTGACACGCAGTGAGGTGGGGCTGGCACAGGGGCAAGTTACCCTACTCTCCGCAGCAGCGGGCGCGCACTAGTCCTTGGCCCGGCCGATGATGGCCAGGATGTAGAGGAAGATCTGGATAATATCCGTGTAGAGGTTGAGGGCGGCGAAGACGTACTCCTCTGGGCTCAGGGCCAGCTGCTTGTTCCCCAGGAGCATCTGAGTGTCCACCGCTAGGAACTGCAAGAGAGGGGGAGGAGGGGTCACGCAGGAGCAGGGTGTGAAGAAGTTCTTAATGTTTCCTCTGAATACTGTGTGGGTGCCTCAGTTTCTCCTATGCATTTCTTAAGTCTCCAGTGTGCATAAGTGGCCAACAATCTGTCTCCTAGCAACAAATGGCCGTGGCCCTTCCCCCCTGCAAGGAAATAGCTAAAGGTGAACAAAGAGGTCAGGTGACCTCCTGGCCTGGGAAAGAGACAAAGGCCAGAGGAGGGGTTGGAGGGGGTTGCAGTTTGGAGCTAGCTGGGGATGGGGAGTGAGGGAGACGGGGGTGTCTGGCTTGCTGGGCCCCAGAATGGACCCGGCTGAGGGAGCCTGTTCTCTGAACCTACAAACTGTTTTAGACCATGTTCCTGTCATTGAATAAACCTCTGTTTTACTGGCTGGCTGAGAGTCACGTCTGACTGCAAAGTTGGGGTGCAGGGCCCTCTGGCTTCCCCAGGACCCTGCCGGGGCGGACTCGCTGTGGGAAGCGCACAGAGGGGCATATGCTGAATGCTCCAAGGTCAGACCCAGGAGGTGAAGCCGTGTGAGCTTCTTGCCCTGAAGACAGTCTGCTCCGAGGGAGAGGAGGCTCCCCAAAGTCCTGACTGGCTTTGTGGGGAGCAGTTCTAGAGCATCGCCCGGGGACTCCGTGACACAGGGTGCCAGGCCTGGCACCAGGCCTGCTGCAGCAGCACGCTTTCAGTATGGACCATGCCCAGGTACCCAGCTCCAGGCCATGAGCTGAGGGGGAGAATGCAGCCCCCCTGTCCTGCACACCCAGGGCTCACAGCGCTGCGCATGGCATGGCAGGAGGGATGGTCTGTGCCAGGCTGTGCCTCTTTCCCCCCTGCACACGGGGGTGCTCTGGAAGTGCTGCCAGGATGGAGGGGCATGGACAGTGCCATGCCCAGGGGCAGAGCACTGGGGGTTGGGTGATCCAAGGGGAGGGGCTGTCCCCGTCCATCACTGACACCGCCCTGCCAAGCCCTCCCTTCCTTTCTGAGCCCCTCCCGCTCTAGATACGGGCGCGGGTCCCAGTGCCGGCCCAGACAGGGCTCTCTGGCTTGCGAGCGAGAGCTCTGACTTGGCCATCTCAAGAACAGGGGCGTTTATCCAGGCGTGATGCCTGGTCCCACAGCTGCCACTGGGACCTGGTGTTCATGCCCCCCCCACCCCGGGGGAGCCGGGTTCCAACTGGGACTAGGCAGGAGCAGGAACAAACTCCCAGGTGGTGCCACGCGGAGGGTCTGAAGCTCCCACCAGTTCTAGAGCGGTCCTCACGGCACAGCTCCAGGCCTACCCTCCAGCAATGCGCTCACCCAGGAGCACAGGGACACGGTGGCCATAGCGGACCAGCAGCCGGAGAGGGTGGATTTTAAGGCCCGAGGGGCGCAGCGCCCGTGACCCTGCGGGTTTGGTTTCTCAGCCGTGGTGAGGCAGCCACATCCCCATGGGGGAGGGGTTCATCAGGCAGAGCTGTCCCCTTTGAGGCCCTGGCGAGCCCCTAGGCCGAGCTCCCTGGCTCCTGCCCACTCAGCTCCAGCCCAGGCCTTCCCCACGCTGGGCAGGGATCTGCAGGAGACAGTGTGGTGGCGCTGCCCCCACCCCGGCAGATACTCACGCAGGTGAAGAGCAGGGCTCCCAGCGAGGCGTAGACGATGTCCATGATGCGGTTCCGGATGAAGATACACAGGATGGAGAAGAGGATCAGCACCACCAGGCAGACGATCAGCACGCCCCGGCAGGAGGTGAAGTCATACTTGGTCTGCAGGAGAGGACGACGGGCCATTGGGGCATCACACGCGGGGTCTCCAGCCCCTGCCCTCGTGGCTGGGCCTGCGCCTGGCCCCAGCACTGCTCTGCCTGCTGGAGGAGCTGAAACGAGCCCTGCTTTGGGCCCAGGTCTTTCTGCTTTCCAGGCAGCTCCCCCGGGAGCCCAGACATGGGCCGGCTATTGCAGTGCCGGCTGCCCAGCCCCAGGCAAGGCTACGGCACAGCTGGGTCCGAGGGTGAATTCCCCGAGAACCAGCACAGGCAGCTCGCAGGCTGCACCTGGATTCTGCCAACCCAGGCCTGCACAACTCGTAAAGCGGCGAGGGCCATATTACTCCAAAGAAAACAGCTGAGAGCCGAAACCCCCCCCCAAGCGCCACCAACCCTGCCCCCAGCGCCACCCAGCCCCCCCCAAAACACAACACACACACACACCCCAGCACCGCCTGCCCCACGGAAACAACCCCCCCAGCGCCACCAAAACACCTCCCCCCCCAGCGCCACCTGCCCCGCGGAAACAAACCCTCCTTCCCCAGCGCCGCCCCACCGAAACAGCAGTATTGAACCTCGGTAATTTGTTATAGCGGGCCCCTAAGGTAGTATAATTAAGATAAAAGAAAAATGTCTTTTTGCTAGAAGTAGAATAAGATCTTCCCCCCCACTTTGTAATCAATTGCCCTGTTGAATGAATGAGGTGTGAATGAGGAAGGCGTGGAAGGCAGCACCTCCAGACAGCTGCAACCCTTGGAGAGGGCAGGGCCGGCTCTAGGATTTTTGCCGCCCCAAGCAAAAAATTTTTTGGCCTCCCCCCCTTTTTTTCGTGCCCCCCTGCCCCAACTCCACCCCTTCTGAACCCCTTCCCCAAATCCCCAGCCCCGCCTCCTCCCCCGGCGTGCCGCATTTCCCCCCCCCCCCCCCCGCCATTGCTTCCTGCGGGAACCCAGCGACCTCCCGCCCTAGCTCACCTCCGCTCCACCTGCTCCCCCAGGCGTGCCGCCGCTCCGCTTCTCCCCTTCCCTCTCAGGCGAGGGAGGGCAGGGAAGCGGAGCAGTGGCGCGTTCAGGGGAGCAGGCGGAGCGGAGGTGAGCTAGGGTGGGGGGGCACAGGAAGTAACGGGGGGGTAGAGGAACGACTCCCCGCTCCAGCTCACCTCCACCACCTCCCCCGAGCGCCCCGCCGCTCGGCTTCTCCTCCCTCCCAGCCTTGATGCGCTAAACAGCTGTTTCGCGCGTGGCAAGCCTGGGAGGGAGGGGGGAGAAGCGGAGCGGCAGTGGCGCACTCAGGGGAGCAGGCGGAGGCGGAGCGGAGGCAAGCTGGGGAGGCGAGCTGGGGCGATGGGGGCACTTTTCCCCATGCCCCGGAGTCGGCACCTATGATGGCCGGCGCCAGAATGCTGCCCCTAGAAATGTGCCGCCCCAAGCACCTGCTTGTTTTGCTGGTGCCTGGAGCCGGCCCTGGGAGAAGGGATGGGAGCCAGACCAGATCAGTAGAACAGGTCAGCCACCGACTCACTACTCGCCTCCTCAGCCCCTCTCCCCTGGCTCACCTACTCACCCCCCGCCACTGCCCACCCGCTCGCCTACTCAGCCCCCCTCCCTCACCTGCCACTTGCCTACCTCACCCCCCCGCGGGCTGCACAGTGAGCTCATCTACTCAACCCCCGCGGGCCGCACAGTGAGCCCACACGGGCCGCATGCGGCACCCGGGCCGCATGTTGTGCAGGCCTGTGCAACCCCATGGCCAGCTCCCAGGGACGCTGCCGTTCCCACTAAGCACGAGCCACACCCAACGCAGCCTGAGCATGTGGAGACGTCAGCGAGCGGGTGCTGCCCAAGGGCTCCGGAGCATCAACCCCTTAGCAGCATGAAGGCCTGACAGTGCCAGGGAAGCTACTGCAGCAGTGACCGACTCTCAAAGGCAGGTGTCTGGCTAAGGCTCAGACAGGAGCTGGGCAGTGACCCACAGGTGCCAGGGCCCCAGGCAGAGAGAGCTAGCCAAGTCCCCAGGAGGGGGCGGCCTGGGGCTTCTGGCTCCCCACTCTCACAGTTGGAGAAGGCAGATGCCTGCCAGCCAACCCCTCATTCCCCAGACAGCCACAGGGCTTCTAATGAAGGGATCCCGCTGGGTGGTCCAGCAGCCAGCTCCCAGCCCAGCCTGGGGATCGAGCCCAGCCCCCCTCACCTGCAGGGAGAAGAGGACAACGGTGAAGCAGACGATGGCCGTGATGCCCACGGCCATGATGACGGCGTCCGTTTGGTAGAAGCTGGCGATCATCCCCACCATGTAGGAGAGGCTGAGAGTCAGGATGGACTGGAGAGAGGGAACATGCATTAGAGGGGGATGGGCAGGCTGAGCCCGGGTGAGGGGCGCCCCAGGCTGCTAGGGCAGCGGCCTGGACACCACCGTCCAGCCCCGAGCTGCAAACCCTTAGCACCACAACAGCCTCATTCCCCTGGGGACACTTTTGCAGCACGCACCGGGGAGCCCCGAGCTGGAAACCTACAACCCCAGGAGGGGCCGGGTCTGGAGAGTGCCTGGCTGGGGAGAATGGGGAACGAACGGTTTACAGCCTTCGCTGGAGGGAACGGCCACCTGCTAAAAGCGTAGCACACGGCCATCAGCCTTACAGGCTGGGCAGCGAGAAGGGGTCTCCACCCCCTGCCCCAATGTAGCCAGCTCACGCCCAGCCAAAGGGACGAGAAAGGACGACTAGCCCCAAGTGTAATGAAATCTGTCACCCCAGATCCACCAGGGACTGGGGCCATGGGGCGGTTATTGGCTTTGTGCTCAGGACCTAGGGGGCTGCGCTTGGGGTCAGTGCTGACTCAAGAGAGCGCCTCCTATGGGACTCTGCCCCAGAGCCAGCAGCACAGCGCCTCCTAGTGCCTCCCTGGGCTCCACACCCTCTGCATGCCCAGCCCCTCCCCAGCAGGGCTGTCACAGCTCAGCACGCCTGGAAGGAGACGCGAGACTATGGGGTGAGGGGTACAAGCACCCCGCGTAAGCGGCTGGGTCGGGCGAACTCCCTGGAGCGCTCAGCACACAGCAGCGCTGAGCCTGGGCATGCCGCGCAGGGAGGGGAGTCGTATGGGGATGAGGTCAGTTCTCACACCTCTCCCCAGGGCTGGGGCAGCATAGGGAACAGCACGGTGGGTGGGAAGAGCAACTCCAGCCTGCCCCAGAGCAGAGGGCCCCTCCCAGCCCCAGACTGTCACCCCAAGCGAGGGGATTTCAGCGGTGGGGCTGCGAGAGCCGTGCTGGGCCCGCAAGCTGGCGCTCACCAGGGCGACCAGGTTCCAGGGGTACTTGCGGCGGAACTCCCCACAGCAACTCAGCACGATCAGCGAGATGAAGAAGATGGCGTAGGAGACATAGTACATCCAGACGTTGCGCCTCACAAAGCCCTTCATGCCCTTCACAAAGGTGAAGATGGCCACAAAGGCCAAGGTCACGCTCAGCTGGAGGGTCAGCACCAGGAACACCTGGAGAGCACATGACATGGGTGAGGGCAGGTCCCCTCTCCCCCACCGTGGGGACGCTTCCCCTGCCCCCTGCAAAGAGGGGGCCACTCCCACCTGCGTAAGTGGGGATCACAGGCCCTTGGCCCCTGCCCCAGTGCACGGGGAGCTCCTCACCTTGCGGATGAAGGCCTGGCGGATGCTCTTGTCGTCCCAGTGGGTGATGGGGAAGTCCTGGTTGTCGTAGTACGAGGGTGGCCCATCCTCATGGTAGTTACTGTGCAGCGGAGCTGGAGAAAGGGGGAGTAAGGCAGAAGCTGGTGCACAGTCCTTCAGCCCTCCACCCACCCCGGCCAGGAGCAGCCCATACCCAGGAAGAACTAAGCTCCAGGGGAGTGGGCCCTGGGCCAGATGGGTGCTGGGCTCTACTGCACACATCTCCAGCCCCAACCCTGGGGAGATCACGGCCTGGCTATGCCCCAGGAGCGGCAGCTCACCAACTCTGGTGGCCACGGTGCCAGGTCTCCAGGGCACACGGGCAGGGCTCATTCCGTCTTGCGGTGCCACTGCCACACAGGGAAAGAAGAAAGGCAGGTGAGAGGGGTCAGGCAGGGCTGGGTGCGGTGGGCAGAGCTGACTAGGAGCACGGCCATGCCTGCCACGCCAGCACTTGGACATCCCTCCTGCCTGGACTCTGCCACGGCCCACCTGAGAGCACCCATGTGGGGAGGCAGGAGTCTACGCCCTGCGCCTCTCCGAGGGCTGGAGGAAGCCTGGGGCTGCCCCCCATGCCCAGCCCGTCTCCCCTGCCAGCAGGGGGGTGGGGAAAAGCAGTCATAGGGGCAGCTCAGCTGCCTGCAATGCCTCCCTGTGGCTAAGAGGTGTCACTGCAGGGAGCTCGGCGTTTCCTCCAGAGTGGGATGCCAGCGTGGAGGTGGGAGCCTGCCAGACCCCACCATGCCCCCCTCCCCGATGGTGGAGGGCCAGCAGGAAACAGGGCCCTAGCTCATGGCTAGGCCTCACCTGCCCCAGGGAGGGGAGGCTGCAGGAGTCTCCTCTTCTCTCCCTGGGGTGCAAGAGGGCTGCAAGCAAGGGACTCCCCCTTCTTCTCCAGAGGAAGCAGCTGCTGCTGTCCCCAGGGCAGAGAAACCCTCAGGGCTGCAGCAGCAAGGAGTGGACAGGCAGAGAGCACTGAGCCCCAGCAATTCCGGTGACCTTGCCAAGCCACACCGATTCAGTCCCCAAATCCCACCGCTCGCTCAGACCCCTGGGCCCTGTGCAGGATGGAGGGGCCCAGAGAGCTTCTCAGACTGGGAGGGTTACCACTGCCCCACCATGCCAAACTATGTGAAAACTCACAGAAAGACGGTGAAGAAATTTGGCAGCATGTGACCTCCAGAAGAAGAAAGAGGAGCGTCCATGTACCAGCAATGCAGATACAGGCGAGCAACCGTTTTCATGTTCTCTCCACAGGTACTAATGCGGAGAGTGGACTAGAGGATACATCTGAGGGAAGGGAGCAGAAGACGACTCCACCAATTGGAAGGCATGAGATGCCCCGTCTTAGGGATGGGGGTTCCACGACCACCACTCCCAAGAAGAGGAGGAGGGTGGTGGTGCTCGGGGACTCCCTCCTCAGGGGAACTGAGTCATCTATCTGCCGTCCCAACTGGGAAAACCGAGAGGTCTGTTGCTTGCCAGGAGCTAGGATTCACGATGTGACGGAGAGACTGCCGAGACTCATTAAGTCCTCGGATCGCTACCCCTTCCTGCTTCTCCACGTGGGCACCAATGATACTGCCAAGAATGACCTTGAGCGGATCACTGCAGACTACGTGGCTCTGGGAAGAAGGATAAAGGAGTTTGAGGCGCAAGTGGTGTTCTCGTCCATCCACCTTGTGGAAGGAAAAGGCCTGGGCAGAGACCGTCAAATCGTGGAAGCCAACGAATGGCTACGCAGGTGGTGTCGGAGAGAAAGCTTTGGATTCTTTGACCATGGGATGGTGTTCCGAGAAGGAGGAGTGCTAGGCAGAGATGGGCTCCACCTAACGAAGAGAGGGAAGAGCATCTTCACAAGCAGGCTGGCTAACCTAGTGAGGAGGGCTTTAAACTAGGTTCACCGGGGGAAGGAGACCAAAGCCCTGAGGTAAGTGGGGAAATGGGATACCGGGAGGAAGCACGAGCAGGAGAGTGCAAGAGGGGACGACTCCTGCCTCATACTGAGAAAGCAGGACGATCAGCGAGTTATCTTAAGTGCCTATATACACAAATGCAAGAAGCCTGGGAAACAAGCAGGGAGAACTGGAAGTCCTGGCACAGTCAAGGAACTATGATGCGATTGGAATAACAGAAACTTGGTGGGATAACTCACATGACTGGAGCACTGTCATGGATGGATATAAACTGTTCAGGAAGGACAGACAGGGCAGAAAAGGTGGGAGAGTTGCATTGTATGTAAGAGAGCAGTATGACTGCTCAGAGCTCCGGCATGAAACTGCAGAAAAACCGGAGAGTCTCTGGATTAAGTTTAGAAGTGTGAGCAACAAGGGTGATGTCGTGGTGGGAGTCTGCTATAGACCACCAGACCAGGGGGATGAGGTGGACTAGGCTTTCTTCTGGCAACTAACAGAAGTTACTAGATCGCAGGCCCTGGTTCTCATGGGAGACTTCAATCACCTTGATATCTGCTGGGAGAGCAATACAGCGGTGCACAGACAGTCCAGGAAGTTTTTGGAAAGTGTAGGGGACAATTTCCTGGTGCAAGTGCTGGAGGAACCAACTAGGGGCAGAGCTCTTCTTGACCTGCTGCTCACAAACCGGGAAGAATTAGTAGGGGAACCAAAAGTGGATGGGAACCTGGGAGGCAGTGACCATGAGATGGTGAAGTTCAGGATCCTGACACAAGGAAGAAAGGAGAGCAGCAGAATATGGACTCTGGACTTCAGAAAAGCAGACTTTGACTCCCTCAGAGAACTGATGGGCAGGATCCCCTGGGAGAATAACGTGAGTGGGAAAGGAGTCCAGGAGAGCTGGCTGTATTTTAAAGAATCCTTACTGAGGTTGCAGGAACAAACCATCCTGATGTGTAGAAAGAATAGTAAATATGGCAGGCGACCAGCTTGGCTTAAAAGTGAAATCCTTGCTGATCTTAAACACAAAAAAGAAGCTTACAAGAAGTGGAAGATTGGACAAATGACCAGGGAGGAGTATAAAAATATTGCTCAGGCATGCAGGTGTGAAATCAGGAAGGCCAAATCACAGTTGGAGTTGCAGCTAGCAAGAGATGTTAAGAGTAACAAGAAGGGTTTCCTCAGGTATGTTAGCAACAAGAAGGTGGTCAAGGAAAGTGTGGGCACCTTCCTGAATGAGGGAGGCAACCTAGCGACAGAGGATGTGGAAAAAGCTAATGTACTCAATGCTTTTTTTGCCTCTGTCTTCACGAATAAGGTCAGCTCCCAGACTGCTGCACTGGGCAGCACAGCATGGGGAGGAGGTGAGCAGCCCTCTGTGGAGAAAGAAGTGGTTCGGGACTATTTAGAAAAGCTGGACGAGCACAAGTCCATGGGGCCGGATGTGCTGCATCCAAGGCTGCAAAAGGAGTTGGCGGATGTGATTGCAGAGCCATTGGCCATTATCTTTGAAAACTCATGGCGAGTTTTCGGGGGAGGTCCCGGATTACTGGAAAAAGGCTAATGTAGTGCCCATCTTTAAAAAAAGGGAAGGAGGAGGATCCGGGGAACTACAAGCCAGTTAGCCTCACCTCAGTCCCTGGAAAAACCATGGAGCAGGTCCTCAAGGAATCAATTCTGAGGCACTTAGAGGAGAGTAAAGTGATCAGGAACAGTCAGCATGGATTCACCAAGGGCAAGTCATGCCTGACTAACCTAATTGCCTTCTATGACAAGATAACTGCTCTGTGGATGAGGGGAAAGCAGTGGACGTGTTATTCCTTGACTTTAGCAAATCTTTCGATACGGTCTCCCACAGTATTCTTGCCGGCAAGTTAAAGAAGCATAGGCTGGATGCATGGACTATAAAGTGGACAGAAAGCGGGCTAGATCATCGGGCTCAATGGGTAGTGACCAATGGCTCCAGGCCGAGTTGGCGGCCGGTATCAAGCGGAGTGCCCCAAGGGTCGGTCCTGGGGCCAGTTTTGTTCAATATCTTCATTAATGATCTGGAGGATGGCGTGGACTGCACCCTTAGCAAGTTTCCAGATGACTCTAAACTGGGAGGAGTGGTAGATATGCTGGAGGGTAGGGATAAGATACAGAGGGACCTAGACAAATTAGAGAATTGGGCCAAAAGAAATCTGATGAGGTTCAACAAGGACAAGTGCAGAGTCCTGCACTTAGGACAGAAGAATCCTATGCACTGCTACAGATTAGGGACCGAATGGCTGGGTAGCAGTTCTGCAGAAAAGGACCTAGGGGTTACAGTGGACGAGAAGCTGGAGATGAATCAACAGTGTGCCCTTCTTGCCAGGAAGTCTAACGGCATTTTGGGCTGTATAAGTAGGGGCATTGCCAGCAGATCGAGGAACGTGATCGTTCCCCTCTATTCAACATTGGTGAGGCCTCATCTGGAGTACTGTGTCCAGTTTTGGGCCCCACACTACAAGAAGGATGTGGAGAAATTGGAAAGAGTCCAGCGGAGGGCAACGAAAATGATTAGGGGGCTGGAACACATGACTTATGAGGAGAGGCTGTGGGAACTGGGATTGTTTAGTCTGCAGAAGAGAAGAATGAGAGGGGATTTGATAGCTGCTTTCAACTACCTGAAAGGGGGTTCCAAAGAGGATGGAGCTCGGCTGTTCTCAGTGGTGGCAGATGACAGAACAAGGAGTAATGGTCTCAAGTTGCAGTGGGGGAGGTCTAGGTTGGATATTAGGAAAAACTTTTTCACTAGGAGGGTGGTGAAGCACTGGAATGCGTTACCTAGGGAGGTGGTGGAATCTCCTTCCTTAGAGGTTTTTACGGTCAGGCTTGACAAAGCCCTGGCTGGGATGATTTAGTTGGGGGTTGGTCCTGCTTTGAGCAGGGGGTTGGACTAGATACCTCCTGAGGTCCCTTCCAACCCTGGTATTCTAGGATTCTATGTCCAGAGCCGGCCACATAACCCAGACCCCCTCACTTGGCCCCCCAGGGATGGGGCTGGCTCTGCATCTTTCACCCCATTTCCTGGCAGCTTACCCCGTCCTTGAGTCCCAGCTGCAAAGTGGACACAGGTAATATCTCTAGGGCCACAGCAGGTGCAGAGCAGATGTGGGGGGAGAGGGGAGTAGAGCTGGGAGCCCCAGGAGGAGTCTGGGAGCTCTGCATGGCAACAGGTCAGAGAGCACCACTAGCTGCAGCAGACTTTGGGGAGAGGCCTCCAGCTGGACCAGCAGCACCTGCTGTGACTCCAGGTGGGCAGAACGCAGCCTGGCTGCTGGGAGGGTTAGACTCTCGCTCAGCTCTAGAGGGGGATGAGGCAGCTCCCCCAGGCACGCCCTCCCCACTGCCCCCACGGGAGCAGCAATGTCACTTACAGCCTTGGTCCTCTGAGACTATGGGCTGTGGCTGGGCGTATGGCGGCTGCATATACGGCCCTGATGGATACGGCCCCTGAGGATACACGCCTGCTGGTGGATATGGCCCCTGAGCATATGGGGCCGATGGGTACGGCCCAGGCCCTTGAGGGTACGGGCCCTGCGGAAAGCCCGGCTGGTTGTAAGGTCCCGGCTGGAACTGGGTCTGTGGATAGGGTGCTGCCGGGTAGGGGGGCTGTGCGTAGGCTGGCGGGGCAGGAGGCTGCTGCCCAGGGAAGGCAGGGCTTGGAGCGGGGAAGCCATCGCCCGACACCAGGAAGCTCTTCTCGTGGGACATGTTCCCAGGCGCTCACTGCCGCTTCAGTGCTGAGGAGAAAACACACGGAGGGGGCGTTAGAGGCCTAGCTCCTGAGTCCCCCCACTGCCAGCCAGTCACAGCCCGAGGGGACCCCCAAAGCCCAGCATCCCAGGCAGCCCCCTGGACCCATCCTTTCCGGAGCGGACAGGACTGGATGCCCCTCCCCCCACCCATCGCCCCATGCCCGCCTGCCCCACGGCTGCCTCCACCCCACCCCCCATCACCACAAGCTCCTTCCCCCCCGGCAGCTGCCTCCACCCTCCACACACCTCCATCACCCCATGCCCCCACCCCCACAGCTGCCTCCCCCTCCCATCACCCCATGCCCCCCCACGGCTGCCTCCCTGGCCCCCCCCAGCCGCACTCAGGGGGCCCACGTCACCCACCCGTGAGGTGGGCCCTGCTGGCAGCAGAGTCTCTGCTAGGGAGCAGGCTGACCCAGTTCCTGCGGCTCCGTCGCCATGGTAACCAGGGCCTAGCGCCAGCTTTCCCTCCCAAGCTCAGGCTTGATCGGGCCAGGCCGGAGACGGGTGTGGGGCAGCGGCAGGGCCGGCGTCTGCCCTGCGGAGCCTGGGGGGGCTGGGGTGACTCCCCTAGAGCCCGGCCCAGCCCCACCTCCCCTGACCAAGCCCAGCCCCCGTTCCCAACTGGGGCCCCACTGCTCAGCTCTGCCTCCGGGCCTGCCCTGGCGCCCAGCCACTCCGACTCCCACTCCGCTGCCCAGGCTCCAGACCTGCCTCTGAGGCCCCCTTGCTCCCACCCGGGCCCAGCCCTGGCACCTGCCAGCTCGGAGGGAAAGGGGGCGCTTGGCGGGGGGCACAGGGATCTGGGGAGGGCCTTTTGTTCAGCTGCCACGCGCGAGCTGTTCCTCCCTGTTCCCCACGGGGCTCTGCCCAGCTCCATGCTCCTGGCAGCCCCCTTCCCTCCTGGCTGCAGAGTGATATAAAATTATTCTGCTTAACTGCCAGGGGGCAAATTTGTCACGTACACATGGAAGATATACAGCACAGCTATTGCTATGTCTTAACTCAGGAAGTTCCTTCGAGAGGAAATGTAGCCAAACTCCAAACCTGGAGACAATGGACCTTTCTGTGCCTGCGTCCTGTAGATAGCTAACTGCTTGGTTTGCAAAATAAGCAAGGAGGAGGGGGCAAGTAGATGAACAATAAGGGGTCATAAGAGGGGCAGATACATGTAGCTTGCTAATTATGTATGGTAATGATGGCAAATTTGGGCCAATCGTAAAGCAATAGATTATCATAGTCAACTGCATATAATGCTTTGGTGTAAGTGTTTTCTTTGTTCTTGCTGACTTATGAGCTCGAACCCAATTGCAATTGAAATAAACGGATCGCCCCTCCCGATTAGCTGTGTCCGTCTCTCCTTATTCCTCAGCTGGAACGGACAGAAATTTCTATGACAAGAGCGTCCCCCGAGGGCACACAGAGGGAACTGCAGCCGGGACTGGGCAGGGGAGGCCAGGTGCTGAAGCCGGGCTGGCCGTACAGCGGAGCCCCCAGCAAGGAGCAGGATCGAGCTGCTGACGCCTGGCAGGCCAAATGGAAGGCCCTACTGGGCCAGATCTGGCTGTCAGGGGGCTGCCTTGGGGCTAGGATGACCAGATCGTGTGAAAAATCAGGATAGGGTGGGAGGGGATAAACAGGCACCTATATAAGACAAAGCCCTGAAATATCACAACTGCCACTATAAAAATCAGGAAATCTGGTCATGCTACTCGGGGTGCCCTGTGACTGCACGGGTGACAGGTGCCTGCACTGCCCAGAAGGGTCCGTCTAACAGCCCGCGGGACGGCAGGGCTCGGGGGGCTTTCAGGGACCCAGTGGAACTCAACGTGTGTCTACACAGCCGTTTTCCAAGCGCTAGCCCAAGCCCGGCTGGGGCTGGGAGGCTGCTGCACGGGCTGTGCAGAGGTACCCGAGGCACCTTGGGCAGCCACAGCTCAGGATGGGCAGGAAGGGCCCCAGGCAGAGACACACTCCGCGAGGAAGCCCCGAGCACTCAGCACACACCAGGACACTGTCTTTGGGCTAGCCCTGGCCAGAGACCCCAGCCTAGGCAGCTGGGCAGGGCGGCTGACCACCCTCCCCAGGTTAGGGCTGGGCCCAGCCCGCTGCAGGAAAGCTCCTTCAGCCCTCCCCAGCACCTGGGTCTGCTCTGGCTTGTTAGTTTGACTTCAGAGGATGAGTCCCAGAGCGTGAGTGTGGGAGCTCACAGCCCCCCGCCAGAGGGGCAGGGGTGCTGCCTCATTAAACAGAGAGCGACCCCCATGCCCAGCCTGGGGCTGTTACTCAGGCCTCCCTCACTCAACAGCTGACAGCAACCCTGCCTGTTTTTCAGTCACCTAGCGAATCTCCCCTGGCTTTTCCAGGGAGACAGGGCCCCCATTCACTCCCCCACAAGGCTCTCCTCCACCCGCCCTCCCACAGAACTTCCCCTCTGCCCAGATCCCTCCTCCCACAGGGACCCCCAGGCTCCTCCCGCCCCCACAGAACTTCCCCTCTGCCCAGATCCCTCCCCTCGGGCCCCGCCCCCCCCCCACCGCAGGGACCCCAGCCGCCGCAGGGTTCCCCCCCTGCCCCGCCCCGGGCCGCTCTGCCCACCACACAGAAGCAAAGAAGGACAAGCCCATTTTTCTTCTTTCCAGTAGTGGTGACTACAGCCCAACAGTGCTGGCTGCACAGCGTGCCGGCCCGCAGCTACAGCCGAGGTGCCCATGGGGTTAACGGCAAGGGCAGGTGCAGGCTACTCCTTTTTACACAGCATTATATCAGCGTTCCTATGTCCCCTGTTTGTAGGGTGACCAGACAGCAAATGTGAAAAATCGGGACGGGGGGAGGGGTAATAGGAGCCTATATAAGAAAAAGACCCAAAAATCGGGACTGTCCCTATAAAATCAGGACATCTGGTCACCCTACCTGTTTGGGTTTCATGCAGGCTCCTGCCATGACAGGTTGGCACGCAGTGAAACAGAAGGGGTGCCACCATGCCAGCAGACCTGGGAGCTAAAGCCAAAGTACACCCCACCCAGAACACCAGTGGCCAGCACCATCTCCCAGGCTCCCTCCCTGCCTGTGCTGCACAGGGCTGGCCACAGAGCGCTTGCCTGCCAGCCCCTGGACACGGACGAGGTCTCCTGGCTGGAGCTGCTATGCCAGGAGCAAGAGGGACCTGGTGCTGCCCAGCCCCCAGCAGGGCAACGCCCCTTCTTGTAAACACCAGGGCTCATTTATTAGGCAGCAGCAGCAGCTGGGCCTGCTGCCACAGGGATTCTGGGAAATCCCATCTAATTCCCAGCCCCGCTCACGTGACATGGTGTTGGGCTGGGTCTGGCATTGCAGGGCCAGTGCTGTTCCCTGCCCTGGGTTCAGTCCAACTTTCTCCTGCAAGTAGTTTACAAACACAGCTGCACCCTGGGCCACAGCGCAGCATCCGCCACGGCACCACCCAGGGGATTTAACACCTTCAGTGAAACCCAGCCAGCGTCAGCCACGCAGCCTAGGCACCCAGAGCTCCCAGCCGCCCAGCATAGCCCCCGCATACCGCACACCCCTCCCCAGGGCACAGCAGCTCCCAGGAATACCCCCCCACACACACACACACACACACCCAGAAACACCAGAGTGGGTGCTTCCTTCGGTCCTGGCAAGAGATGCAAGCCCCCGTTTATCCCCAGGTGCAGTACAGCTGCAATGCCAGCTTCCCATCGGGCAATACTCCTCCTTGGGCTGGGGCCACCCTTACGAGCGGGAAGGGGGTGTGACGAAGTGGGAATATTTGGTAATCTTTTTAGGAGGTCTGTTTGTGCCTCAGTTTCCCCCAGATGCTGCATTGTTGCCCACTGTTTGCTCTCCAGGCAGGCTGAGACACACAGGTGGGTGGTGCCCAGATTTCCAGACCCTAGCCCCATATCAACAGAGCAGCTGAGAAGACAATGGCAAAGCCAGTTGCCTGGACATTGACACCTAGCAACCAAAGACCCAGAGGGATGTGGACTTTCCTGCCTTTCCTTGGGGAGACTTAACAGCCTTGCCCCAGCCCGAGATCCATGGGGGTAAGTGCTGGCTGCTGGAAGGAGCCAGGGCTCTCACCTAGTGACCAAGGTGGTCAGACGGACAGCCAGTGCTGGAACCATGGGGGTCACTAGGCTCGGCTGGGCTCTGGGTCGACCAGACGATGCTCTAGGCTCCCCTCAGGCCAGCCTGTGCCGCGTGCGAGGCACAGAACCAGCTCTTTCACAACGCGGCATGCGCATCACTGCCCACACAGGGCCAGGCGCATGGGCCCCTCCGAGGGAGGAGCCTCCCTCAGGGTCTGGCTCAGTGGGGTGAGCAGAGCGGAGTGAGGGGCTGCAGGCCCATAGGCCCAGTCCAAGGAGGCGGTGTGGCCATGTAGCTACCCCAAGGCAGAGCGAGACCCCTCGGGGGTCAGGCCCACTGAAGGGTTTGCCCTAGAACTGTTCCAAAGCTGGGGCCAGGCATCGCTCCTGTGAGTCCGGGACCGGGGGCCTATTTGTCCTCAGTCTCTCCGCTCAGACTCACCCTGACCAATCCCACTGCTGAGCGGGTGTCTGGAGACCTCGATTCCTTCCCCCGTCCTCCCAGGTGCCCCTTCTCAGACTGGGCAGCCAGAAACACTCCATGCCAACCTGGGCTTGAACCTGCACCAGGCTCAACAGCCCACTGCTAAGAGCCAGCCAGGCCTGCAGCATCACAGCACGGAGCAGGTCCGGGGGGAGGGGGGGAGGGGCTTTCCACCTGTCCCACCAGCAATGTGGGTAGCACCGCGCACATTGGCACACCCCCCCCCATGCACTCGCATCAGCAACAAAATGCAGTGAAGGCAGCGAAGGCCCAGGCCAGCACCGTGGTGCCCCTGCCTGCCCCACCCTTTCAGAGGGGGGGCTGAACACCTGGCAAAGACCTTTGGCATTACAGCCTAGAGCCCCAGTGAGGAGGTTCCCTCCTCTCCCAGGCAGCATGGCACAGAGAAGCAGCCTAGACAAGTACCAGGCTATTCCCATTTAGAGGGCAATTTAACCCACTCTCACACCCCCTTTGTGGGCCCCGCACTAGCGGCACCTTCCAGGCAGAGCCTAGTTCAACGTGCAGCAGGAGTCAGATGGCAAGGGCAGCCGCCCCAGATCTATTCTAATGCTCTTACATAAAGGGCTGGTGTTTCCCTACAGCAAGTCCCGCTGCTCACAGGACTGGGACCGAGTCACAAGGATCCAGAGCTCTGGGGAGCAGGGAGATGAGAGACCAGGGCCGTTCAGTAAGAGGTGGGACCCCCAGCACCATCACTGCTGGGACAGACTAAGGGGCCAGAGAAGGCCCCCAGGCTAGTCACCTCACCGCATCACATGACAGTGGGGCACTCAATGAGCTCAGAGCTCTGTCCCTGGTGACCTAGAGAGCCGCAGCCTCCCTCACTCAGAAGAGCTGGAGGACAGGCTCACCAATGGCTAGTAGCCACGCTGGTCAGGGACACAGCCCCCTGCGCTAGGGGTCCCCAACTGCCAGAACTGGGGACCGGATGACAGGGTAGATCACTCAATGATTGCCCTGTTCTAGCCATGCGCTGATGCTCTGGCACTGGCAGCAGACAGGATCTAGATGTTCTGGAGTCCCTGCCCTCCCCAGCTTTGGGACACCACAAGGCCTGTTTGCTATTTGCAGCTGACTGTGGGGACAGCAGTGGGTTTCGCAGGGATCAGAAGGAGGCGGGGTTCCCGGCATGGCGCCGTAAGGCACATGCTGGGCACTCTGCTACAGCTAAACGAATGACAGGGTTCTAGGCACATTAGCACCTTGCAGGCGACCGTAACCGACTGCGCTGTGGCCCTGAGCCACCTAACGCCGGCCTGTCCTGTGCAGGTGGATGGCCAAGGACCCTCTATAGCATCAATCACAGCAGCAGCTACAATGCATGAGCAGCACTGCACTGCAATGTTCCAGGAGCTCTCGGCCCTCATGCTTCGGGGTACAAGCTGCTCACCAGCTTGAGAGGCGTGGGGCGGGCCAGGGGATCCTCCCCCTGGCTAGAACATCAGCAGGCAGAGATTTACAGCCCATCCAAGGCACTTCGAGCACCTTCCACCCCCACCCCCCAACCACACACACAGTTATGAGCATTTTCCTGCCAGACCTGGGACCCCAGACTAACTAGGAGATCTGCTACCGGACAGCCGAGGCAGGCAATTCCAGATATGATAGGCTACCTCCTCCCTCTGACCCATTGACAGGCTCCCTGGCACCAGGAATCTAAGCATTATTCAGCCAGCGAGAATGCAGAGACTGGCATGGAGGAGGACGGGGGGGGGGGGGGGGGCTGAGCTGAAAATCCCCAAGGCATGCCGGTGGAAGGGAAGGGGAGGGACAAGACCCCAAAACAACCCAGGACAAAAACAAGGCCTCCTGACCTAAGTCACTTGCCCCATGCCTTGCCCCCACAGGGCATGAGAGGTCTCAGTCCAAACCAGATGCCCTCCCCAGCATGGGCGTCTCAGATACATACGGCCCTGGGTGGCGTCGGTTTAGGGTGTCAGTGCCTGCCAATGCCACAGCAAGCAGAGTCCGTGCGCAGGCCTGGTGGTCCCGGAGCTGTGCGGAGAGGAAGGCCCAGATCAGGCCGTTCTCTTCTCAGCTACCAGAGCAGAGCGGAGGGGGTGGGGGGGTCTCCTCCCCAGAGCAGAGCCCGATTCCCGAGCGGGGCGGCGGCACAGCCTGCTGAGTCACAAGCTGAAATGCCAGGCAGAGTCCACAGCACAGCAGTTTCCTTCTCAGCAGCCTCCAGCCCTGCCTGGAAGATCCCCTTCTCCCAGCTGCAAGAAATAAACCCGCTCCATCGAGGGGGCGGGAGAGAAACCCGCGGCCAGCTTCAGCTGTCAGGCAGCGACGCAGCGAGCGGCAGCAGGTCTAACACGGCTGCTCTCCGCCAAACGAGCCCCCTCGAGCGCCCCACCTCACGCGCAGCCTCCTCGCTCTAATCCTGCTGGGTCCTTCGCTATCTTAATCCCACGCCTGTGACATCAGCCACACACAGAGCCAGGCCCCCGCAGGAGCGGGCTGGACAAAGCTACAGCCATCACAACTCCGAGTCCGAGATGCACACCAAAACCTCCCCCCTTCTCCTAGCTTCAGCAGCCGAGCGCACCTCCCCAGCCGCAGAGACAGCGCTAAGGGACGATGCCAGGCAGCACTGCCCGGGGGCCCTGAGGAGCCCCAGCGCATTGCTGGCAGTCACACCCATTGCTGCTGCGCTGCCTGCCCAGGGTGCAGACAGGAGAGCGTCACACACTGCAGCAGAGGGCTGGAAACAGGCAGGAGAGAGGAATGCAGCGCAGGTACCTATGGACACAGCCACAAATCCGCCCAGGAAGCACTGAAGCCTGGGGAGCTACAAACAAGTAAGGCTGGAAGAAAATCATGGCCTGCAATTTTGTTGTGGAAACTGCAACTGTTAACACCGTAACTTTCTACAGCTCGTGGCCCCCTGCACCAGGTCACACCAAATCTGGCCCAGCCACCCCTCCGTCACGTCAGCCTTCGAGAGCCAAGCAGGACACAGGGCGTCTCCGCTGGACTGCTGCCCTGCCGTGAACCGCAACTTTAACGAACTGCAACAGCACATTTGGAACCAAGGAATCCCAACGTTCCGACAGCCTGAACCACCCGAGACCAGCAGGAATACCAGCTCCCAGCCCCTGGGCGTGGCACGCCGAGGAACCTCTCCTTTGATTGCTCAGCTCCAAGAAAAGCACCTTGCTCCATTTGCAGCCCAAAGGCTGCTGGCGTGGGCTAGTGCCCGAAGCAGGAACCCAAACAGAAGTGAAGGGGCTGGCACTGGACCAGAGCACCAGGAAACCAGCAGCACAAGGAGAAGGCTGCGGGGTGACAGCAGGGCCTGGGAGTGCCTTAGATACAAAGGGGGGTTGCAGGTAGCGAGAGGTGGTGTAATCCCATCACAGGACAGGAGGAGGGGCTGTCACCACCATGGGGGATACTAAGTCCCCACAGCACCATTTCCCAGGCCAAAGGGGTGGAGTATTACCCGGCCAGGCTTTGCGGGAAGTGCCAATAAGCAGCTTTGCTCTAACTCTCTGTAATTCCACCACGCAGCCTATTTACGGCATCCAAAATCCTAATCCTGTCACCTCAGCGAGGCACTGCGAGTCCTGGGGGCACTGAACCCCTATGGGCATCCCCAGGGTCAGCCCTCCTGTGTGACTTGGATCAGTCTCACCCGGTGACTCCTGCAGCCAGCCCCTAACCCTGGGCTGAGCTAGAACAGAGTGCTTGGAAAGATCCCGTCTGGGTTTACAGACTCCATGTGGGGGCCCCAGGGGAGCAGCTCCAATGGCTAATCACCACTGCCAACGTCTGCCCCTTGGGGTCTCGGTTCAGCTCCCAGCCCTGGAGCGTCTGCTAGACTGAGGCGCTGCTGGCTGCTACATGCGCCTCACTAGCCTGGTGCCTTGCCCGTTCCACGCTGCTCCGTGGCCAGAGGGGAACATGGATCTAGGCTGAGCTCCTGGGTAACAAGCCGGAGAACTGCCCCAGAGCAGCTCAGAGCTTTGAAAGCAGTGCGCCAGTGTCCAGACTCAGGCAGACTGCACTGGGTGAGGGTGGGAACCATTGTCCTGTAGAAGCTGATGCCTTGGCCCCTCCCCTGCCGTTGAACGGTTCAGGGGTGACCCTGGCCCGCCCCAGCAGGCCATGGCCCAGGGTGAGGAGGGCAGGCTGAGGGCAGAAGAGCAGCTTGGGCAGCACATGCCAATGCTGAGCATGAGACCCGTGTTGTGCAGCTAGCTCAGAGTCAAAGAGGGTCTAGTGCAGGGTGGATTGGATTTAAATCACTCGGCAGGAAGACTCGATTCAGTCATGGATTTCTACATAAAAGTGCGTTCTTGTTGGTGGCGATAACCTTCATACACGTTCTTCACAACGCAGAGATAGAGGAGAACGAAACTGGGTCTCTTTTACAGCCTGCTGCCAGCCTAGGTTTTCCCTTCTAGTGAGAGAATGGTATGGTAGATCTCAAATCAATGAAGGCTACACTCAGAAAGACCTCAAGACTTCTGGAATATGCTGCTCAAACAGTTTTACTCTTGTTTCTACTGCCTGTCCCTCCCTTCTCACATTTATCTCCAGACTTCTCCTTGTCCAGATCTATTCCTCCCCCAACAATCTTCTAGTCATTGAACTTTTTGAGATTTTGCACTTTTAGAGAGAGGTAAGGGATTGGCTCTGTGTACACAAATTTGCAGAGGGACCATAGGGTTGAGGTCTGTTATTTTAAACCTCTCTATATTATTTATTTATTTTAAAACATTTTTGCTGTTAACAAGCCTGTTACCTCTGGAGACACAAATCCACAGTTTGAGAACTGCAACACTAAGCATCTCTGATGGTATCTTCTATCTAGACTGAGCACTGAGTCCCATTGGGTAGATAGAAAGATTAACCTAAATAATCTATTCAGAAGTCTGTGGAACTCCACAAGATTGGGTCCCTAATCCATGAACTCTTGGAACTCATTTACAAAACTTTTCTATAACAGGACATGAATATATTGTCTCATGCTGTAGAATTAGAATTTATAATCCCTATTCCATGATGAGATCTTTGAGCTAGAACGTATCTTTAGATGGGTTTTTCCCCTCAAAAAGCATTTTATCAAAAAAAACCCGATAAAAAAAAAAAAAGGGTTGATTTTTATCCACTCTGGCCTAGCGGCCGGAGCACTGGGCTGGGACCTGATGCAGCTCCTGGCTCAGCTGGACTCTGCCTGCCGCTGGGCCTCCGTCACATGGTGCTAACGCCTCCCTGCCTCGCAGGGGTGACGGACAATCCCACACCTGAGGGTGCTGCTCAGATCCCGCAGGGAGGGGGCAGAGGGAGGGAGCACTAAGGAAGGCAGGCAGCCTCGGAAGCAAGAGCTCCTGCCCTGGCCACCTCTGTGCAGCCACCTGGCTCCATCTCCCCAGCCCACGCTCTGCACTACTTCCTCGGTCATTAGGCTCACATCCCCTCACAGCACACAGTCCCCTGGGTCTCTCTGCAGGTCAGTCCTGGGCTCCAGTTCTCAGGGCTGAATCGGCACCAGAGAAACTCCAGGCACAGCCAGGGAGCAGGTGCACAGGGGAGCAGGGGAGCTTAGATGCCAACAGAGCCTCTGGAATCCCTGCACTGGACTGCGGCAAAGTGAGAAATGCTGCTGCTGGAAGCATGGCAGGTGCCTTGTTGCTGCCGTGACAGCAGCAGCTTGTCAGAGCCCCAGGAAATACTCTGCAGAGCAGGGACGGAGATGCCAAGTGTGACCTCTGCCAGGACCTGCACCAAACAGCCTGAATGCAAACCCTAGCGAGCCACAGGCAGAGAGAATGCCTCAAGGGGGCTGGAAAACCAGGCAACAGGACGAAAAACTGCAGCAAGAGAATCTGTGCACACAAAACCCAGCTTCCGGTCAGAGTCTCTGTGCAGCCCCCTTCAGAGCCCACAGCAGCGAGTGCCAGCCCCGATGCCCAGTGCAGTTTGGGAACAGAACTGGCAACCAGTGAAAGGGACTAGCAGCTAGATGGAGTCCAGAGCCCAGAACAACCTGCTGGGTCTAATCATAGTAACAGCCACACTGGGTCAGAGCAAAGGCCCATTTAGCCCAGTGTCCTGTCTGCCGACAGTGGCCAATGCCAGGTGCCCCAGAGGGAATGAACAGAACAGGGAATCATCCAGTGATCCATCCCCTGTCGTCCATTCCCAGCTTCTGGCAAACAGAGGCTAGAGACACCATCCCTGCCCAGCCTGGCTAATAGCCATTGATGGACCTATCCCCTGTGAACTTATCTAGCTCTTTTTTGAACCCTGTTATGGTCTTGGCCTTCACAACATCCTCTGGCAAAGAGTTCCACAGACTGACCGTGCTTTCTGTGGAAAAAATGCTTCCTTTTGTTTGTTTTAAACCTGCTGCCTATTGATTTCATTTGGTGACCCCTAGTTCTTGTGTTATGAGAAGGGTGTCACAGCGTGTGGGGGGACACAAGGCCCTGCACCCCCGGCTTCCTGAGATTCACCATGACTCTCAGCCAGCCAGTAAAGCAGAAGGTTTATTTAGGCGACAGGAACACAGTCCAAGACAGGTCTTGCAGGCACAGACAACAGGACCCCCTCAGTTAGCTCCATCTTGGGGTCCCAGGGGCACCACAGCCCCGTTGGGGGGGTCAGAGCCCCGTCCGGGCTCCCCTCCATTACCAGCCAACTCCTGAAAACTCCAACTCCCTCCAGCGTCTCTCACATTACATGCTCAGGTATCCTCCCTCAAGGCCAGTCTCCCATCCCCCAATGCAGACTGTCCCAGCCAAACTCCCCACTCAGCATTCAAAGACCACATTAAGAACAGACCCAGTTCTACACAATGGGGTAAATAACATTTCATATTTACTTTCTCCACATCATTCATGATTTCATAGACCTCAATCATATCCCCACTTAGTTGTCTTTTTTCCAGGCTGCCAAGCCCCAGTCTTTAATCTTCCTCATAGGGAAGCCGTTCCATACCCCTACTCATTTTTGTTCCCCTTTTCTGAACCTTTTCCCATTCCAGTATATCTTTTTTGAGATGGGGCGACCACATCTGCACACAGTATTCAAGATGTGGGCGTACCATGGATTTATATAGAGGCAATATGATATTTTTTGTCTTATCATCGATCCCTTTCTTAATGATGCCCAATGTTCTCTTCGCATAGCAGCCCTGGTTAGCACCACCCCAGCGCTTTCTGCGCCAGTTCCAGGAGAAAGCCTGGGCTTTGGGGCTTCAGAGCGGAGCTAATTCAAGGCAGAACCTGGGTGCAGCTGAGCTCCACACTGCCAGGCTGGCTGCACTGACAGGCTAAAGAAGTTACCTGCCCGCATACGATGAGCGGAGAGAGGCACCCCCAAAGCTATTTTCACCTGCCTACAACCCCCCTCAGTCTGATAGTAGCTGGCACATAGCAGGGCCTGGCGACAGTGCGGCTGCAGCAGGGCTGGGATGACCTTGCCAGACATTCGGCTAGCAGCATGAGCCAGAGCCTTCTGGATCGGACCTTCCCCGCAGGAACACTGGCTAACCTGGCGTGGGGTTATCCGGAGGAGACAGCACCTGGGCCAGCGGCGCCACTGGAACCAATCCCCAGGGCTCAGTTCAGACCATTTACATTTAAGACCAAAAGGGAAGAGCTCTAAACGCCTGGACCCTCCCGGGCAGCCTGAGGCAGAGCGCCCAGCCAGCGCTATGGGCAGCGCAGCCGAGCTATCGCTGGCCTCTGGCTTGCAGCCCCTGCTGGCCTCTGGCTTGCAGCCCCTGCTGGCCCAAAGCCATTGGCCTTAGCCTGGGTGGGTGACACTGCCTCCTGCTTCGCGGCACTCGCACAGCAGCTCCGGGGCTTTAGGCGAGAGGATCTCAGAGATGGATTGAGGGCACCAGCAGAGCTGGGAGGAGGAGCCGGGGGGGCTGCAGGTCAGGATCAAGGGGCACTGGCAGAATGGCTGTGGAGGAAGCTTGCACAGCCCCCGCCTACTCTGAGCTCTCAAAGCAGTGCTGGCCATGCGCTTTCACAAGGACCTATTGAATATTCAAACAAAGACCCCCAGATAGGTCAGACCCTTCCCCACGCCCAACAGGGAATCTATGGTTAGCCACCAGACATCGCAGCTTGTGCAGGGGCTGGAGCTGCTAAGGGAGGAAAGCAGGTGGCAGACACAGGACCGCACTGCGGCCTCTCCCCTGGGCAGGGCCGGCCAGAGGATTCAGGGGGCCTGGGGTCTTCGGCGGCGGGTCCCGGGGCAGAAGGACCCCCCGCCGCGGGTCTTCGGGGCACTTCGGTGGCGGGTCCTGGAGCGGAAGGACCCCCCGCCGCTGAATTGCTGCCGAAGACCCGGAGCGGAAGAAGCTCCGGGGACCCGGGCCCCGTGAGAGTTTTCCGGGGCCCCCAGAGCGAGTGAAGGACCCCGCTCCAGGGGCCCCGAAAAACTCTCATGTGGGCTCCTGCGGGGCCCGGGGCCTGGGGCAAATTGCCCCACTTGCCCCCCCCTCTGGGCGGCCCTGCCCCGGGCCAGCAGCAGTTGCACGGAGCAGGTCATCTTCCCCTAGGCAGGCTCTGACCCAGGCTCCGCTAACACTGCAGCACAAGCGCAGAATTCAACGCGAGTCACAGAGCTGGATTCACCCTTCCCAATCGGTGAGAGAGCTCAGCGCCCCCTCACAGAGAGGTTTCCCGGGAGAAACGCCCACAGTGCTACCTCCAGCGCAGACTGCTACTCTGGGGCCACCAGCCCTCTCGATCTGACAGGACTGCCGAGTGGGCCGGGCTCAGCATTTGCCCTACCCTGACCAGCTACCCGCTGTCAGGAGTGCTGCGACCCCCAGGCAGCAGGATGAGAGCCAGAGCCGCAGCCACAGCGATGCCTGGCCGTTCTCTGCAGAAGGGTTAAGTAGCAAAGCAAAGCCAAGACCGCAGGGGCCCGACGGGGGTAGCACCCAGGGGTCCATACAAATAACACTAGGGGATGAGCCATCAGATGTCAGGCTTCGGGGGAGTGTGCCCTGCCCATCCACACCCAGCGCTGCATGGCTGGCCGAGTGCACAGGGGGGCGGCTGCCTGCAAAGCACTGGCTTTCGGCCCATGCCCAAAAGGAGCACTGGCAAGGCAAGCCGGAGTCCTGGCCCAGGGCAGCGTATCCTACATCTCAGTACGCAGAGTTCAGGAGACTCCTGCTGCCCACTTGCACTTGCCTTTCCACTCTCCTACGGGGGCCCTGCTCTCCCGGGCTGCTGACCAGTGCCCGCTCTCCTTGCGGCATTGGCTGCACAGGAAAATGGACAAGGCCTGAGCACACCCCCGAGGGCTGACAGTTCCCCCACCCTCCAAAGCAGGGTGGCCGGCCGTCACTCACCGGCCCAGGGCCAGCAGCTCCACATAGCAGGCAGACGTTGGCTCCAGCTTTAACACCAATATCTGGAGGGGAAACGTTGGAGCTGCTGCCCGCTTGGTCTGTGCCTCTAGCAAAACAAACCCTTCTCTAGCTGCACTGCCCAGGCAGGGAGCCCAGGGCTCTCCATGCCCTCAGCCAGCCCAGCCTCCTCCCCTTTAGCTTCACCCGCTTCTCTCCTGAGGCCTCTGAGTGGCCCATGCTGATAGGATCCTGCCCTCGCTGCCAGACTGTAATTAAGAGGAATTGAACCAGCTTTTATCGCTCCGCTGAGAGCCGATGCCCCTTAGCAGCTGCCACTCTGTGGGCACAGAACCTCTGAGGCTCATTGCGTGAAGGCTGTGTCCATGTGCAGAAGCGCCCGTGGTGTTCAAAAGGGCTGAGCAGCTGCAGCTCCACTACAGCTGGCCAGCAAGAGGTGCGTGCGGCCGGTAGCAGCTACCCGGCTCCGACACCATCAACGAGTCCTACATGGGACGTTAAACGCCATAGCAACAGCCAGTGCCCTCACCCTGCCGCATCAGATGGGCTCCTGGCTCTGCCCACAGGCATCGCCACAGCCCACAAGAAGGCTGACTACAAACAAACTGCTTCCTCTCAAAAATGAACTCTGTAGTCAAACAGGGCCTCTCACGCACACAGCTGACCTGCTGCCGGCCCCAACCAGTTTACTTACCCTTTCCCTGGTTCACACAGGCCCACGTGAAATACATGTGACACCCAGCACAGGCCTGGGAGCCACCCCTCGCCACTGCCCCCCTTAACACGCAAGTGCTGCCCAGGGAGCCTGCAGGGCCCGGTGTGCCAGGCTCTGGGTGAAATGGAGGAGCTGGGGTCCAGGATGGGGCAGCGGCAGCTGGCCCCCTTCATGGGGCCTCGCAGAGGGCACTGAGAGATGGCAGCATTGCCCATGTAGGCTCCTCGGGGCAGGGACTGGGGGACACAAGCTCAGGGCTGCGCCAAAGACAACAGCCCTCACACGCTAGTAACACACAAACAGCCCCCCCAGGACCCACGCACTCAGGGCACCAGCACCCTGCAGACACTCCTACTTCATCACAGCCCCACCCCCCAATGCCCCCACCTGGAGACCAGCACAGCCCCCCACTGCCGCTGCCCCCCAGCCCCACACCTGCAGCCAGCCCGCAGGGCCCCCCCCACACCCCCAGCACAGAGCACCCCCCCACAGGGCACCCCCAGCACAGAGCACAGAGCACCCCCCCACAGGGCACCCCCAGCACAGAGCACCCCCCCAGCACAGAGCACCCAGCCCCCCCCCACAGGGCACCCCCCAGCACAGAGCAACCAGCCCCCCCCCCCAGGGCAACCAGCCCCCCAGCACAGAACACCCAGCCCCCCCCCCACAGGGCACCCCCCCAGCACAGAGCACCCAGCCCCCCCCCCACAGGGCACCCCCCCAGCACAGAGCACCCAGCCCCCCCCCCCAGAGCACCCAGCCCCCCCCCCAGGGCACCCCCCCAGCACAGAGCACCCAGCCCCCCCCCCACAGGGCACCCCCCCAGCACAGAGCACCCAGCCCCCCCCCCACAGGGCACCCCCCCAGCACAGAGCACCCAGCCCCCCCCCACAGGGCACCCCCCCAGCACAGAGCACCCAGCCCCCCCCCCGCACAGGGCACCCCCCCAGCACAGAGCACCCAGCCCCCACAGGGCACCCCCAGCACAGAGCACCCAGCCCCCCCGAGCGCCCAGCCTGACACTCACCGAGCAGGGCCCACAACGGCTGCGGCTGCGGCGGGGGCGGGGATAAGGGGGGGGCGGGGCCTAACCGCTTCGTCGCGCCCCTGGCCACGCCCCGTCGGGCCGCCGGAAGCGTCGCGCTGCCCCGCCCGCAGGGAAAGACCCCCAGGCGCGAGGGGCAGGCCCGTGCCGGGGGGGCTGTACCCGGGGGGAGGGAGGCCGTACCTGGGGCGATACCTGGGGGCGGGGGCAGGGAGGCTGTACCGGGGGGGGGACGATACCTGGGGGCAGGGCCATACCCTAGGGGGCAGGGGGCCGATACCTGGGGGCAGGGGCTGTACCTGGGGGCTGTACCCCGGGGGGGCAGGAGGAGGGGGACGATACCTGGGGGCAGGGGCAGTACCCGGGGGGGGGAGAGGGAGGCTGTACCGGGGGGGCGGGGCGGGGGACGATACCTGGGGGGCAGGGCCATACCTGGTGGGGCAGGGGGGCGATACCTGGGGGCAGGGGCAGTACCCGGGGGGGAGCGGGGCTGTACCCCGGGGGGGGCAGGGGCAGTACCCGGGGGGGGGAGAGGGAGGCTGTACCGGGGGGGCGGGGCGGGGGACGATACCTGGGGGTAGGGCCATACCCGGGGGGGGTAGGGGGGCGATACCTGCGGGCAGGGGCAGTACCCGGGGGGGAGCGGGGCTGTACCCCGGGGGGGGGCAGGGGCAGTACCCGGGGGGGGGAGAGGGAGGCTGTACCGGGGGGGCGGGGCGGGGGACGATACCTGGGGGTAGGGCCATACCCGGGGGGGGGTAGGGGGGCGATACCTGCGGGCAGGGGCCGTACCAGGCGGAGTGGGGTCCTGCAGAGCCCCAGCCCATAGGGGTTTTGCCCGCTGACCGGCGCCGGTCTCTGCTGGGCGCACGGCCCCTGGGAGCAGACCCTGTGACCACCCCGGGCTGCTCTTTGCATGGTCAGTCCCCCAGCTGCAGCCCAATCCCGGGGGCGCTCGCTGCTCCCTGAGCGCCTCTGGAGCCTGTGGGCTGTGAGCGGCTCCCGGGTCAGGCTCCCAGTGCAGATAGGAGGTTCCAAGCGGCCGCCTGTCCCCAGCCAGCGCAGAGGCGGGCCTGGCACCCTGTGACAGAAACCAGCCCCACGTCGGGCAAAGCCAATGGCGGCCTGTCTCAGTGCAGCCTGCAGGGACTCCAGTGTCCGTCTCACCAGCGTGGGATCTGAGAGTCCCTGGATCCTGTAGCCTCACAGAGCTGCCTGTCCATATTAATTCAGATGGGACCCCTGCAGCTTGCCCTTTTTCCTGCCCGTTACTGGTGGCCCTGGGCACCTACCTAGTGAGCTGCCAGTGCCAATTTGAGCACTCCCAGTATATGTAAAAAGCAACAGAGGGTCCTGTGGCACCTTTAAGACTAACAGAAGTATTGGGAGCATAAGCTTTCGTGGGTAAGAACCTCACTTCTTCAGATGCAAGGCCAGTATATGTGACTCACTGTGGGAAGGCGATAAGCCAAGGAGGCAGCTCTGACGTTGCCATATTGTGCAGGCAGCAGCTGAACCTGCCTCTCCACCCAACCCCCCAAAGCCCAGAGAAAAAGTGAAGAGACAGTGAGACAGGGAACAAAAGTTTGAAAGGGGGATGTGGTGGTGTGATGAACTGGGACTGTTCTTAATGTGGTCTTTGAATGCTGAGTGGGGAGGTTGGCTGGGATGGTCTGCATTGGGGGATGGGAGACTGGCCTTGAGGGAAGACACCTGAGCATGTAACGTGAAAACCCAGGAGGGGGCTGGGGCTAGGTGACACCTCTGCCCAGGAAACTGGATAAAGGCTGGGGGAGGAGCCAGGGGAGGCTGGGGGAGAGATGCTGGAGGGAGTGGGGTTTGGAGGAGCTGGCTGGTAATGGAGGGAGCCCAGATGGGGCTCTGCCCCCCCAATGGGGCTGTGGTGCCCCTGGGACCCCAAGATGGAGCTAACTGAGGGGATCCTGTTGTCTGTGCCTGCAAGACCTTTATTGGACTGTGTTCCTGTCGTCTAAATAAACCTGCTGCTTTACTGGCTGGCTGAGAGTCATGGTGAATCGCAGGAAGCCGGGGGTGCAGGGCCTTGTCTCCCCCCACACTCCGTGACAGGTGGTCACGCTGTCCGGAGGGCCTGGGGGAAGAGCAGGGTCACGGAACCTGTGGCTGTGACATTAAAGGAGATGCTGATAGGTGAGGGCTGAAAAGCTTGAAAACCTAGTGGGTGAAATTCCCCTGGACTGAGGCCCAGCAAGTCACGCTGGGCGCCGTGGCAGTTGCACCCGGGATGAATAGAATTGTGTCCATGGATTTTTTTTTTTAAACTCAGTGGAAACTGGTTTTGTTGTCTGGAGTCAAACCTGCCCCTGAAATGTTTGCAACCCAGTCCCTGCTCTCTTGTTCTAGCACACGAGACCCCGAGAGGGAAACTGACTACAGAGTTCATTTTTGAGAGGAAAGAAACAAGCCGGAGGAGAGAATCCTGGGGTAGGGGCCTGAGCCAGGTCAGCAGAATGAGAAGTGTGTCCCCTGCCGACAGCGGACTGGTTAGCCTGCTGTCAATCCCAGGAAAGATCATGGAACAGTTAATTTGAGGCTCTATCTAAAGAACTGGAGGCTACAAATATACTTAGAATCATAAACCAGAGGGTTAGAAGGGCCCGCAAGGGTCATCTAGTCTAACGCCCGCCACGATGCAGGATTTGTTGTGTCTAAACCAGCCAAGACAGTTCGCTCTCCAGCCTCCTTTTGAAAACCTCCAGTGAAGGAGCTTCCACAGCCTCCCCAGGCCTCTGCTCTGTCCCATTGTCCCACTGTTCTTACAGTTAGGAAGTTTATCCTGAGATTTAATCTAAACCTGCCATGCTGCAGTTTGACCCCATTGCCTCTTGTCCTGCCCTCTGGGGCCAGAGAGAACAACTTTTCTCCATTTTGATGGCAGCCTTTCAAGTATCTGAAGACCCCGACATGCCCCCCCCCCCCATCTCCTCTTTTCCAAACTAAACATACCCAGGTCCTTTTCAGCCTTTGCTCGTATGGCTGCATTCCAGCCCTCTGATCATCTTTGTCACTCGCCTCTGGATCCTTTCCAGTTTCTACATCCTTTCCATTGGTGACCAAAACTGGACACCGTACTCCAGCTGAGGCCTAAACAGCGCCGAGTGGAGCGGCACTATCACCGGGGCTGATGGGGGGGGGAGGAAAGCCGGTACAAATTACCGGGGCCTGGCAGTCCGGAAGGGGGCCCAGGGCCTGGCTTCCTCCTCGTCGGCCCTGTTTAGCTGGTCTGCCCTTGCTGGGGTGCCTGAAAAAAATTCTGGGCTCGGCTTCCCCGGCTTCCCCCCCCCCCTCGTTGGCCCTGTTTAGCCAGCCTGAACCCACTTTCGGCGGCCCTGACTATCACCTCCTGTGACTTGCATGCTATGACTCTGTTAGTGCAACCTGAAATAGCATTTGCTTTTTTTGCATCAGCATCGCATTGCTGACTCATGTTGAGGTTGTGATCCACCACAACTCCCAGATCCTTGTCAGCAGTGCTGCTGACAAACCAGTTATCCCTCCCCAGTCTGTATTTGTGCATTTGGTTTTTCTTCCCTAAGTGGAGCATCTTACATTTGTCTTTGTTGAATTTCATTTTGTTGTCTAGCCCAGTTCTCCAATTTATCAAGATCCTTCTGAATTTTAGCTCTATCCTCCAAAGTGTTGTCAGCCCCCCCAGCTTTGTGTCATCTGTAAACTTGATCAGGATGCTCTCTAGTCCTACATCCAGGTCATTAACACAGATGTTAAATAACACCAGACCCAGAACAGATCCCTGTGGAACCCCACTTGAAACCATAGGTGCCGACTCCATGGGTGCTCCGGGGCTGGAGCACCCACGGGGAAAAATTAGTGGGTGCTCTGCACCCACCAGTAACCAAGCTCCCCTCACCCCCCCATCTCCTCCTCCTCTCCCCCCCCGAGCGCGCCACGTCCCCGCTCCTCCGCCTACCTCCCAGCGCTTCCCGCCCAGCCGCCGCCAAACAGCTGTTGGCATACTCCGGGGGGGGCGGGGGCGGGGAGGAGGCAGGGATGAGATGGGGATTTGGGGAAGGAGTTGGAATAGGGGCAGGGAGGGGGCAGAGTTGGGGTGGGGACTTTGGGGAAGGGGTTGGAATGGGGGCCAGGAAGGGGTGGGAAGAAGTGGGGTAGGGACAGGGGGGAGTCCAGCACCCACGGAAAAGAGGGGAAGTCGGCGCCTATGCTTGAAACCTCCCTCCAATCTGACATCATTCCATTAATAGCTTCTCTTTCATTGAGGTTGTTTAATCAATTCTGTATCCACTTAATGGTAGTTCTGCCAAGCCCGCATTTCTCCAGCTGACTTATCAGAATGTCACGTGGGACTGTGTGAAGAGCCTGGCTGAAGTCCAGGTTTATTATGTCCACCACATTCCCCCCATGCACCAAACCGGTTATCAACTAAGGAAATCAAGCTGGTTTGGCATGATTTGTTCCTGGTAAATCCATGCTGGCTGCTAGCGATTTACCCCTCCATCCTCCAGGTATCCGCAAATGGAATGTTTTATCCACTGCTCGAGCAGCTCCCAGGTATTGCGGTCAGGCTGACTGGTCTGTCGTTCCCCGGCTCCTCCTTTTCTACTCAAGATAGTTAAGTCCCAGGCAGACTGCGAAGAGCTACAAAAGGATCTCACAAAACTAGGTGATTGGGCAACAAAATGGCAGATGAAATTCAATGTTGATAAATGCAAAGTAATGCACATTGGAAAACATAATCCCAACTATACATATAAAATGATGGGATCTAAATTGGCTGTTACCCCTCAAGAAAGAGATCTTGGAGTCATTGTGGATAGTTCTCTGAAAACATCCACTCAATGTGCAGCAGCAGTCAAAAAAGCAAAACAGAATGCTGGGAATCATTAGGAAAGGGAGATAATAAGACAGAAAATATCATGTTGCCTCTATATAAATCCATGGTACGCCCATACCTTGAATGCTGTGTGCAGATGTGGTTGCCCCTGTGAAGAAGTGGGACTGTTCTTAATGTTTCCTCTGAATACTGTGTGGGTGCCTCAGTTTCTGACCGACCCTCTGTCTCCTGGCAACTAATGGCCAGGCCCTTCCCCCCTGCAAGGGGATGCTAAAGGTGTGGGAGAACAAAGAGGTCAGGTGACCTCCTGGCCCGGGAAAGAGACAAAGGCCAGAAAGGAGGGGCTGGAGGGTGAGTTTCAGTTTGGAGCTGGCTGGGGACTAGGAGGGAGGGCAGAAGACAGGGGTGTCTGGCTCGCTGGGCCCCAGAATGGACCCGGCTGCGGGGTCCTGTTCTCTGTACCTACAAGCTCTGTTTTAGACCATATTCCTGTCATCTAATAAACCTCTGTTTTACTGGCTGGCTGAGAGTCACATCTGACTGCGAAGTGGGGGTGCAGGACCCTCTGGCTTCCCCAGGACCCCGCCTGGGCGGACTCGCTTTGGGAAGCGCACGGAGGGACATATGCTGAATGCTCCAAGGTCAGACCCAGGAAGGTGAAGCCATGTGAGCTTCTTGCCCTGAAGACAGTCTGCTCCATGGGAGAGGAGGCTCCCCAAAGTCCTGACTGGCTTTGTGGGGAGCAGTTCCAGACCATCGCCTAGGGACTCCGTGACAGCCCCATCTCAAAAAAGATATATTGGAATTGGAAAAGGTTCAGAAAAGGGCAACAAAAATGATTAGAGGTATGGAGCAGCTTCCATATGAGGAGAGATTAATAAGACTGGGACTTTTCAGCTTGGAAAAGAAACGACTAAGGGGGGATATGATAGAGGTCTATAAAATCATGACTGGTGTGGAGAAAGTAAATATGAAATGTTATTTACTCCTTCTCATAACACAAGAACTAGGGGCCACCAAATGAAATGAATAGGCAGCAGGTTTAAAACAAATGGACCTGATCCTGGCTGGCCAGCAGGGAAAAGTTCATCTGTATTATTGGGAGTGGTGAGCATTGTATGTGCAGCGTGTGCATTCGGTTTTTGGTGATTGTTCATAAATAGAGGATAAGTAGGATATTACTGTGTGAGGCTCTTTCACTGGTAAAAGACCCTGCAAACCCGCAGAGCGTAAGGTTATGCATGAGCCCTAGGAAGTGGGTAAAGGTGGGTGCCCTAGAGCAGTGTTTTTCAACCACTGTTCCGCGGCACACTAGTGTGCCGCGAGATGTTGCCTGGTGTGCCGTGGGAAAAAAATATTAAACCCAGGTTGCGCACTGAATAAAGTATTTTATAATTTTTCATATTTCTGTTTACTTACTATTTCATAATAAAGTAATTATAAAATACTTTCTTTGTGTTTATTTGATTCCTATTCAAGAGAATTACTTTATATATAGTCAATATAGGCACAGAGTTAAATTTTTTAACATTTTCTAATGGTGGTGTGCCTCGTGATTTTTTTCATGAAACAAGTGTGCCTTTGCCCAAAAAAAGGTTGAAAAACACTGCCCTAGAGTGTGAGTAACAGAGAATTTTGTGCGGGTAACAGCCAAGACTATAACAGGGTTCAAAAAAGAGCTAGATAAGTTCACAGGGGATAGGTCCATCAATGGCTATTAGCCAGGATGGACAGGGATGGTGTCCCTAGTCTCTGTTTGCCAGAAGCTGGGAATGGGCGACAGGGGATGGATCACTTGATGATTCCCTGTTCTGTTCATTCCCTCTGGGGCACCTGGCATTGGCCACTGTCGGCAGACAGGATACTGGGCTGGATGGACCTTTGGTCTGACCCAGTGTGGCCGTTCTTATGTTCCCCCTTTTTAAAAACGGGCACCACGTTAGCCCTTCTCGAGTCTTCTGGGACCTCTCAGGTCATCCATGAGTTTGCAAATATTATTGCCAGTGGCTCCGAGATTTCTTCAGCTAATTCCTTCAGTACCCTGGGGTGAATATCATCAGTCCTTGCTGACTTGACTTAATTCAAATTGGAGAGAAGATCTCCGACATGTTCTTTACTTCTCCCAATCGGTTTCTCTTCCCCTTTATTGTCTATGGGAACTTGGCAGGTCGTCCGGGCACATGTTATTTTTTGTGAGAAGACATGGGCTGAGGAAAGGCAGGTCTTGTCAGACAAACTGGTTCTCTTTTTTGACAGGGCTCTGGGTCTGGCTGATAAAGGGAACTGTGGTGATAGGGGATACGTGGCCCTTCTGCCAGCTGGAGCCGGCAGCAACCAGGGCCGGGTTCAGTACCTAGGAGTGCCTTTTCACCAATACAATACAGAACCGGCTCGAGTCCCCACCCAGGAACCTGGGAAAATCACACAGCACCCCTGGGTGCCTCTGAGAGGCAATACTTCCCCACTTGCAAGCACAGAGTCTGAGTGTAGCGAAACTTTTAATAAAAGGAGGGAAGTAACTCAGCATTAATTTGGGAAAACACCGCAACTAGGGCTCATAAACACAAACCATGAGCAAAAGACCCACCTCCAAGTAGGTTGGTGTCACGGAGTCCCCAGGCGATGCTCTGGAACTGCTCCCCACAAAGCCAGTCAGGACTCTGGTGAAGTCTCCTCTCTGTAAGCAGACGGTCTTCAAGGCAAGAAGCTCACACGGCTTCACCTTCCTGGGTCTGACCTTGGGGCATTCAGCATCCTCTGCCCCTCCGTGCGCTTCCCACAGCGAGTCCGCCCAGGCGGGGTCCTGGGGAAGCCAGAGGGTCCTGCACGCACCCCCCCTTCGCAGTCAGACGTGACTCTCAGCCAGCCAGTAAAACAGAGGTTTATTAGATGACAGGAACACGTCTAAAACAGAGCTTGTAGGTACAGCAGCGAACGGGACCCCCTCGGCCGGGTCCATTATGGGGTTCAGAGAGCCAGACACCCCCATTTGCACTCCCTCCCTGTCCCCAGCTAGCTCCAACTGAGACCCCCTCCAGCCCCTCCTTCTCTGGGCTTTGTCTCTTTCCCGGGCCAGGAGGTCACCTGATCCCTTTGTTCACCTTTAGCTATCCCCTTGCAAGGGGGGAAGGGCCCCAGCCATTTGTTGCCAGGGAGACAGAGTGTCAGTGATTTATGCACACTGGCCTTTATCCCACCTAGAGATTTAAGAAATGCATAGGGGAAACTGAGGCACCCACACAGTATTCAGAGGAAACATTAAGAACAGTCCCACTTCGTCACAGTTGGGCAGTGTCCTTTTCCCCTCAGGGTCTTAAGTCCAGCAACCCAAAAGTCCCTTTAATGTGCCTGTTCCTTCTGTGCACCCCATTCACCGTTGCTGTCCTTGGCCAGTGCATCCGCAGAGTTCAGCCCCCACTCCGTGCGGGGGGGGTAAGGAGGCACCTTACACGCTCCACTGCTCGGGCACCTGATTGCTGCCTGTGGGGCGGGGCTCTGCTCTGGGGAGATGCAGCTCAGCCCCCCTGCTGAGAGGGGGTGGGGCAGTCCATATCTCTCTGGGTCATTGGTTGCTAGGTGTCTGTGTCCAGGCAATTGGATCTGCCATTGTCTTCTCCAGAGCTCCACTGAGATGGGACCTACGGTCCCCAACAGCTGGGCACCATCCTTGCCTGTGTCTGAGCCTGCCCCGAGAGCCAACAGTCCCCTTTCACCTGCTAGGCAACAATGTGCATGTGGGGAAACTGAGGCAAACATAGGCGTCACAAAAATACCATCAAAAATTCCCACTTCAGTATTCAGTAGGAAGGAACTCTCCCTTCCCCCCCAGAACACAAGTGACTGGATGCATTTGGGGTGAGGGTGGGGCATTTACCTTCCTATGAGGCACCAGAGACAGGCCACAGCTGGAGACGGCACCAGCCAGGGTGCCCCAGGGCTCTGAGGCAGGACACAGGGTCCTCTTCCAAGAAGCATGGCTGGGGTCAGGACAGGATTTCCCCTGGGTCAGGCTAGATGGACCTTTGGGTCTTTCGCCTTCCTCGGCAGCGTGGGGCGCGGATCCCCCTGGGCATGTCTCGGCGAATCAGTTCCCAGGCATTGGGGGTCTCGGGGCCCTGCTGGTCGCTGTCCGTGGCCCACGACAGTGCAGTGCTGTGGGCTGGTGGCAGTTGTGGGGCTCAGGACAGGGTGGCGGGTGATATTCCCTGGCCTGGCCTAGGGCCCCTCTGGCCTTACCCACTGTGAACCTCTGGGGCTGAGGAGCCAGCCAGCGGGGAGATGTCAGAGAGAGGCTGGGATGGCTGAGACCAGCCCCGGAGAGGGTGAGGGGGAGATGAGGGGCCCATGGAGGGGGGGGACCCCACAGAGACACTGCAGGAGCGACGGGGGGTCCGAGGGGACCCCGGAGAGGGCAGAGTTACAGGATTCCAAGGGGGTAGAATCATGGCACGGGCACCCACTGCGGAGAAAGGGCCAGAGCTCAGCCCGGCCAGCCCTGGGCAGCAGCACGGCACCCCCAGCGACGAGCCGGGGCGCTGGCTCTAGGCTGACTCCGAGCGCAAAGTGCCCTCAGCTGAGCCCCCCGCACGCCCCAGCACGGCCCCCGCTAGCACTGGACTAGGACATTGCGTCCTGCACTGACTGAGGGGAGAGCGCCCCCTGCCGAGCCCCCGCCCCCCCTGCCGAGCCCCCACCCCCGACAGCCCAGCGCCCCCTGCCGAGCCCCCGCCCCCCTGCCGAGCCCCCACCCCCGACAGCCCAGCACCTCCTGCCGAGCCCCCGCCCCCCTGCCGAGCCTCCTGCCGAGCCCCCACACCCCTGCTGAGCCCCTTCCCCCGGCAGCTCAGCACCTCCTGCCGAGCCCCCGCCCCCCTGCCGAGCCCCCACCCCCGACAGCCCAGCGCCTCCTGCCGAGCCCCCGCCCCCCTGCCGAGCCCCCACCCCCGACAGCCCAGCGCCTCCTGCCGAGCCCCCGCCCCTCTGCCGAGCCCCCGCCCCCTGCCAAGTCCCCACCCCCGACAGCCCAGTGCCTCCTGCCGAGCCCCCGCCCCCCTGCCGAGCCCCCGCCCCCTGCCAAGCCTCCTGCCGAGCCCCCACACCCCTGCTGAGCCCCCGCCTCCGGCAGCTCAGCACCTCCTACCGAGCCCCCGCCCCCCTGCTGAGCCCCCGCCCCCGGCAGTCCTGTGCCCCCTGCCAAGCCCCCAACCCCTGCCGAGCCCCCGCCCCCGGCAGCCCAGCGCCCCCTGCCGAGCCCCCGCCCCGCCCCTGGCAGCCCAGCGCCCCCTAGTGCCACACTGGGGCCAGCCCTGACTCGGAGCAGAGAGCGCCCGCTGCTCCCTGCAGTGCATGGCTGAGCAGTGGAGTTCTCCTACCCCCAACCCAGCCAGGCCTGGCTCTGCCCTGCGTTGTCTCTGGTTTGGCAGGCTCACAGCCCTTGCGGGCTGGCTGCAGGCCAAGGGAAGGTGTCTGGAGACACTTTAAGAGCCCTATTTATTTACTGATGTGTTCGGGGCGGATCATGTGCTCAGGCCACAGCGCGGGGGGGCACTGCTCTGCGGCGCGCTTGTCTGTGAGGCAGGTGCTGAGGAGACTGGGGTGGGGTGCCTGGGGGTGCCCGGTTCTCACTCGCTCCATGGGGCATTGTGTTAGACGTGTCTGCAGCCGGGATGGGGACGGGGAGGCGCGGGCGCACCATGGAGAGGAGACGGGGACGTGGGATGGGGCACCTGGACTCTGCTGCTGGTGGAGGCTGCCAGCCCTGCAGGGTGCCCGTCCCGTTCCCCTTCTCGGAGCCAGCGGAGAGCCACCTGTGCACAGCCCTGGGCCGGGCGGGGGCTGCCAAAGCTCCAGGCTAACGAAGTTAATAGACTCTCTGGTGCGCAGCAACCAGCTGTGTCGTAGAGACAAGCAGTGGGCTGTGGCCAGAGCCACAGGTCCCCGAGCTGGAGCCTGGGGTTCCCCTTTGCACTGGGGTCCCAGCTCGAGCCCAGCTCTCCCGTTGCACACCATGAGTTAAAGCGGGGCTGACCTTTGAACCCCGGCTGGGCTCTGCCGGGGGGACGCCCTCAGATTGACTGATCATGGCCGTAACCAGTGTGAGCTAGAACAGGGGTTGTGACAGACACTGCGGCTGCATGCAGGGCCTAGGGGACCGTGTTGCGTGAAGGGACCCTGTACCCCCTGCAGAGCTCCCCATATCCCTGTACCCCTTCAAAGCTCCCCACATCTCTGTACCCCCCAGCGCCCCTGTACCCCCTGCAGAGCTCCCCATATCCCTGTACCCCAGCGCCCCTGTACCCCTTCAAAGCTCCCCACATCTCTGTACCCCCAGCGCCCCTGTACCCCCTGCAAAGCTCCCCATATCCCTGTACCCCCAGCACCCCTGTACCCCTTCAAAGCTCCCCACATCTCTGTACCCCCCAGCGCCCCTGTACCCCCTGCAGAGCTCCCCATATCCCTGTACCCCCAGCGCCCCTGTACCCCTTCAAAGCTCCCCACATCTCTGTACCCCCCAGCGCCCCTGTACCCCCTGCAGAGCTCCCCATATCCCTGTACCCCCAGCGCCCCTGTACCCCTTCAAAGCTCCCCACATCTCTGTACCCCCCAGCGCCCCTGTACCCCCTGCAGAGCTCCCCATATCCCTGTACCCCTTCAAAGCTCCCCACATCTCTGTACCCCCCAGTGCCCCTGTACCCCCTGCAAAGCTCCCCATATCCCTGTACCCCCAGCGCCCCTGTGCCCCCTGCAGAGCTCCCCATATCCCTGTACCCCCAGCGCCCCTGTGCCCCCTGCAGAGCTCCCCACATCCCTGTACCCCCCAGCACCCCTGTGCCCCCTGCAGAGCTCCCCACATCCCTGTACCCCCAGCGCCCCTGTACCCCCTGCAGAGCTCCCCACATCCTGTACCCCCCAGAGCCCCTGTGCCCCCTGCAGAGCTCCCCACATCCCTGTACCCCCAGCGCCCCGTATCCCTGCAGAGCTCCCCATATCCCTGTACCCCCAGCGCCCCTGTACCCACCTGCAGAGCTCCCCACATCCTGTACCCCCTAGCGCCCCTATACCCCCTGCAGAGCTCCCCACATCCTGTACCCCCTAGCGCCCCTGTACCCCCTGCAGAGCTCCCCACATCCCTCTACACCCCAGCACCCCTGTACCCCCTGCAAAGCTCCCCATATCCCTGTACCCCCAGCGCCCCTGTACCCCCTGCAGAGCTCCCCACATCCTGTACCCCCCAGCGCCCCGTGCCCTCTGCAGAGCTCCCCACATCCCTGTACCCCCAGAGCCCCTGTGCCCCCTGCAGAGCTCCCCACATCCCTTTACCCCCAGCGCCCCGTATCCCTGCAGAGCTCCCCACATCTCTGTACCCCCCAGCGCCCCTGTACCCCCTGCAGAGCTCCCCATATCCCTGTACCCCCCAGCGCCCCGTGCCCCCTGCAGAGCTCCCCCATCTCTGTACCCCAGCGCCCCTGTGCCCCCTGCAGAGCTCCCCACATCCCTGTACCCCCAGCGCCCCCGGACCCCTTGCAGAGCTCCCCACATCCCTCTACACCCCAGCACCCCTGTACCCCCTGCAAAGCTCCCCCATCCCTGTACCCCCCAGCGCCCCTTGTGACGAAGTGGGGGGTTTTCTTGTTTTCTGTGGAGTTTTCAATGGTTTGCATGTGGAGGGGGTGGGACTCAGTTTCCCTGGGTGTTACTGGTTTAATGAGGGGAGGGGAGAGGGAGTGTGTTCTTACAGAGGATCGGAGAGGGAACGTGGGACCCCAGCCAATGGCCAGGAGGATGGATACCCCAGCGACCGGTGACCTGGTGACCCGGAGGCCCAGCTCAGGAGTCGCAGCCGGTTCTGGCCAGTGGGCGGACAATGGGCTGCAGAGTGAGGACCCAGTGACCTAACCAGCCGCCGGGGGGGGGCGGGCAGGAGTTGGGGGGGGCGGGGCCAAGGGGTTAGGAGGCGGAGCTGAGAGGGGCGGGGCCATGACGTATGGGGGCTGGGAGGGGCGGGGCATGGGGTTAGGGGGCGGGGCGGGGCTGGGAGGGGGTTGCGGAGCGTCCTCCGACTAGTTTCACTTTCGTTTCTCGCCTGGCTGGGTCCTAGCCCAGGTCAGCGGCGGGGGGCCCGGCACGTGGGGGCGGGGGGCAGCGAGTTTGGGGGGCCCCGGGTGTCCTGGGCCGGGGGTGGTGAGAGGGTGAGCTGGCCCCCTGTCTGGGGGGCGGGCCGCGGCTGTGAGAGCGGCCCGGAGCTGGGGGGTGGCGCCCTGCCCCTGTCTGGGGGCAGGCTGGGGGCTCCCTTGTCTCTGCCCCCCGCGTTGAGGGGTGTGGGGCTGGCCCCCTGTCTGGGGGGCGGGCCGCGGCTGTGAGAGCGGCCCGGAGCTGGGGGGTGGCGCCCTGCCCCTGTCTGGGGGGCGGGCCGCGGCTGTGAGAGCGGCCCGGAGCTGGGGGGTGGCGCCCTGCCCCTGTCTGGGGGGCGGGCCGCGGCTGTGGGGGGGGGCGGAGCTGGGGGGTGGCGCCCTGCCCCTGTCTGGGGGGCGGCCCGGGGCTGTGAGAGCGGCCCGGAGCTGGGGGGTGGCGCCCTGCCCCTGTCTGGGGGCAGGCTGGGGGCTCCCTTGTCTCTGCCCCCCGCGTTGAGGGGTGTGGGGCTGGCCCCCTGTCTGGGGGGCGGGCCGCGGCTGTGGGGGGGGGGGCCGGAGCTGGGGGGTGGCGCCCTGCCCCTGTCTGGGGGGCGGCCTGGGGCTGTGAGAGCGGCCCGGAGCTGGGGGGTGGCGCCCTGCCCCTGTCTGGGGGGCGGGCCGCGGCTGTGGGGGGTACCCTGGCCCCTCGGGGGGGGGGACGCCCCGCCCCCATCTGGGGGCAGGCTGGGGGCTCCCTTGTCTCTGCCCCCCGCGTTGAGGGGTGTGGGGCTGGCCCCCTGTCTGGGTGGGGGCGCTGGGCACAGCCCTGCCCCGGCTGAGCGGCGGGTGCCCTTGCAGGATGGCGGAGGCGGTGCGGGCGCTGGAGGTGCTGGGGGTCCCCCTGGACATGGAGGAGGACCTGCTGGTGCTGTACTTCGAGAACAGGCGCCGCTCGGGGGGCGGCCCCGTGCTGGACTGCAGGCGCCAGGGCAGTCGCGCCATCCTGACCTTCGAGAGCCCCGAGGGTGAGTGTGGGGCACATGGGCACCTGGCAGGGACACGAGTGCGGGTCCGGGGGCTTAGCCCCCCTCGCCCTGGCTGGGGGCACCCACACTGCAGTTGGGGGGTGGGGGCTGCTCCCTGTCCTGGCCCGAGCTGGCGGGGCAGTGCCGGGGGGTGCTCTGGGGGAGCAGAGCTGCTGGTGTGTGGAATGGGGCAGCCCCTATTGGCTGTGCAGGGCAGGGGGATCACAGTGTCCATCTCTCCCTCCCAGATGCACAGAGGGTCCTTGCCAAGCCCAGCCACACCCTGCAGGACACTGGGCTGGCAGTTCGCCCAGCTGCCCCACAGGATTATGGGAAGGTGCTTCTCCGGGGCCTGAACCCCCAAACCGACTGCAGCCTCCTGGAGCTCTACGTGGAGTATGTGCTGAACTGTGAGAGCCGGCGATACACCATCCACCGCAGCCCAGCCGGGGACCAAGCCCTGGTGCAGCTGCCAGAGCCGCTCGGTGACTCAGGTAGGGGCTGGCCCCCAGCTGGGGCTGTCGGGGGGAGGGGGTGGCCAGAGGAGCCTGCCTCGAGGCCACACGTCATTTCTTGGGGTGTACAGGAGGCAGCAGGTGTGGGGGAGGCTCGAGGGGCCAGAGTGGAGTTTGGAGAGCAGTTAAAGGTGTAGAGCCGTAAGGTTCATAACATAATAAAATGTAATATACCTAGGGTGAGCAGGGGGGACACCACAGCTGCCCACCACAGTAGCATTTAAGTTCAGAAAGGGGGACTACACAAAAACGAGGAGGTTAGTTAAACAGAAATTAAAAGGTACAGCACCAAAAGTGAAATCCCTGCAAGCTGCATGGAAACTTGTTAAAGACACCGTAATAGAGGCTTAACTTAAATCTAGACCCCAAATTAAAAAAACATAGAGAACCAAAAAAGGGCTAAACAACAAAGTAAAAGAAGCAGTGAGAGGCAAAAAGGCATCCTTTAAAACGTGAAAGTTTAATCCTATTGGGGAAACTAGAAAGGAGCATAAACTCTAGCAAATGAAATGTAAAAATACAATTAGGAAGGCCAAAAAAGTATTTGAGGAACAGCTAGACAAAGACTCAAAAAGTAACAGCAAAAATTTTGAGAATGTTAGAAGCAGGAAACCTGCCAAACAACCAATGGGGCCACCGGCCAATCGAGATGCTAAAGGAGCACTCATGGGGGATAAGGATATTGCAGAGAAACTAAATGAATTCATAAGAACAGCCATACTGGGTCAGACTAAAGGTTCATCCAGCCCAATATACTGTCTGAAGCACCAGGTATTGGCTGCTATCGGCAAAGGGAGTGAACAGAACAGGGAATTAGCAAGTGATCCATCCCCTGCCGCCCACTCCCAGCCTCTGACAAACAGAGGTTTAGGGACACCATTCCTGCCTAATAGCCATTGATGAACCTATCCTCCTTAGTTGGGGGATATGATTGAGGTCTATAAAATTCTTTGCATCGGTTTTCAGGGCTGAGGGAGATTATCACACCTGAGCCATTCTTTTTAGGTGACAAATCTGAGGAACTGTCCCAGATTGAGGTGTCATTAGAGGAGGTTTTGGAACAAATTGATAAACTAAACAGTAATAAGTCACCAGGACCAGATGGTATCACCCAGGGGTTCTGAAGGAACTCAAATGTGAAATTGCAGAACTACTAACTGTGGTATGTAACCTATCATTTAAATCAGCTTCTGTACCAAATGACTGGCGGATAGGGCGGAACTGGTTGGGAATTGGAAAGTGGAAGGCAGCTTGGGTGAAAGTGATCATGAAATCATAGAGTTTGCAATTCTAAGGAGGGTAGAAGGGAGTACAGCAAAATAGAGACAATGGATTTCAGGAAGGCGGATTTTGATAAGCTCAGAGAGCTGATAGGTAAGGTCCCATGGGAATCAAGACTGAGGGGAAAAACAACTGAGGAGAGTTGGCAGTTTTTCAAAGGGACACTATCAAGGGCCCAAAAGCAAGCTATTCCGCTGGTTAGGAAAGATAGAAAATGTGGCAAAAGACCAGCTTGGCTTAATCACGAGATCTTGCATGATCTAAAAAGGAATCATATAAAAAATGGAAACTAGGACAGATTACAAAGGATGAATATAGGCAAACAACACAGGAATGCAGGGGCAAGATTAGAAAGGCAAAGGCACAAAATGAGCTCAAACTAGCTACGGGAATAAAGGGAAACAAGAAGACTTTTTATCAATACATTAGAAGGAAGAGGAAAACCAAGGACAGGGTAGGCCCACTGCTCAGTGAGGAGGGAGAAACAGTAACAGGAAACTTGGAAATGGCAGAGATGCTAAATGACTTCTTTGTTTCGGTCTTCACCGAGAAGTCTGAAGGAATGCCTAACCTAGTGAATGCTAATGGGAAGGGGGTATGTTTAGAAGATAAAATAAAAAAAGAACAAGTTAAAAATCACTTAGAAAGGTTAGATGCCTGCAAGTCACCAGGGCCTGATGAAATGCATCCTAGAATACTCAAGGAGCTAATAGAGGAGGTATCTGAGCCTCTAGCTATTATCTTTGGAAAATCATGGGAGACGGGAGAGATTCCAGAAGACTGGAAAAGGGCAAATATAGTGCCCATCTATAAAAAGGGAAATAAAAACAACCCAGGAAACTACAGACCAGTTAGTTTAACTTCTGTGCCAGGGAAGATAATGGAGCAAGTAATTAAGGAAATCATCTGCAAACACTTGGAAGGTGGTAAGGTGATACGGAATAGCCAGCATGGATTTGTAAAGAACAAATCATGTCAAACCAATCTGATAGCTTTCTTTGATAGGATAATGAGTCTTGTGGATAAGGGAGAAGCGGTGGATGTGGTATACCTAGACTTTAGTAGAAGCATAGCATAAGTTTGAAATACAGACAGTATAGAGCCAATATTCATAACTTCAACTACAAAATTGATACACACATATAGACAGCATAATTATAACCAGCAAACCATATTCTTGTCTAAGACACCTCATTTGACCCCCTTTATACAAGATTTGGTGCCACTACAGGACTTTGGTTGCAACCATTTTCTATATGGTCCCAGATTATGTCAATAACGTCACAACTATAACCATGGTATTTCTGTAACTCTTCAGCTGGTACCAGCTCTCCTGATGTTTCCGTTCAGAGGCTGAAAGATAGAAGCTTAGAAACAAATCAGCACAGTGCTCCCATCATGGCAGACCCTGCTCGGTTTTTGCCACAGTGTGTCCAGTACTTGGGGCTGCACAAATGTTCATTAAATGGTGCATTTCTTGTGAGTTTAAATTCTCCCTTTTTTCCAGTAAAAGGGCATTAACACTTCATCTAGGAAAAAAAAAATCATTTTAAAATCCCCAGACACTTTGCCATGGCCTGGAGGTTTGAGGCAGAAGCAGGCACTGTTGTTACTGTTTCACTTCCACCGCCCTTTCTTGTGGTTGTGTTTTGTTGTTACTGTTGCAATGGCATTTTGGCCCTGGGAGGAGGAATCTACCCAAATATCCCCTTCCCAATCTCCAGAGGGGTCCCAAAAGTCTGCCCCTTTTGGGGTCTCAAATGTTCCTTCTCCTGATGTTACTGCTGCTGTAAGGTTTGAGAGTGGTGTTTTAATTCTCTGTACCCACCCTTAGGGGCATTTAACTGGGTTTGGGTACTAATGGACAGACATTTCCATTTCTCTGCTTTTGCAGCAGAGGCTTGTAAATCTTGGTGCAGTTTTTTGTTTTCATTTTTACATTTAGCCAATTGAAGGAATACCTCATTGCAGGTTTTCCATAGAAGCCGAACTGCGGCTACTTGTTTTGTTTTGTTTTTTCCATTGGGGTTGAGGGTTTATATATCAGTAAGTACCTAGCCAATTTGTCTTCTAGGTTTGAAATTGTATGGACATCAGCTAACACTTGATTAGACCAAGGGCTGTGTCTGAATGTTTGCAAGATTTGTTCAAAAGGTGTGGGTTCTTGTACAAAGGGCAATATTTTTTGTTCTTTTTTTAAGGATATCTTTAGACTGTTTTCTTAAACATTTTTTTTTCAACAATTGTGAGCAACAAACAACCACAAAACCAAATTGATAAATATCAATCACTATAACCCCCTAACTCCTAGAAGAGCAACTTCACTTTTTAACTCCTGGAAGAGCAAATAAACGCCTATTTCCTTCAGAGTTTATGTGGTTAATCAATTGAAAGTTTCCAATCTTTTTCCTATAGTGCCAGGCTCGCTAAAGCTGGCAGTGTGCACACCAGTTTTTATAATAATCGTGGATTCTCTGCTTGCTCTCCGTACTGCATTCTCCACCAATAATGTTATGCAGACAAAACTACACAGGATCGTTTTAGGGGGCAAGACAAAGATGCCACATTTATTATGATACCACAATTTGATTTATGACCAATAACTAACACACACACACACCCCAAATGTTCTGCAGCTGCTGTACAGTTACCAGTCCTGAACATAGCTTGAGTCCGTGGCTTGATTTCACAGCTTGGGTTCGTAGCTTGTGGCGGTAACTGGCCAGGAAAGCCGGGCACAAGGAAGGGCTGGGTCTGCCCTCTCATGTTGGCAGCAGAACGTTACCCTCCAAAGTCTCCCAACTCACCCAGCCTTTTTGTAGGCTTTAGTTTGAATCCAGAGTCTATAGGTCTTGCTGTGTCACGCTGCCTCTGGGTTCGGTGTGATTGATCATCCGTCCATTGCAGATGTGACTTTCATTCTCCGACCTGGCTTTGATCTTCCTTCTATTGCACCTTTGTTGTTTTCTTTTTAGGGTGGACTCTTCTCACTTGGTCAGGGCTCTTGTCTGCATCTTCAGCCGTTGGTGTTTGAACTCTATTTTATCAGGACAGGCTGGTGCTGGAGGTTGATTTCATCATCCATACCTACCTCATTCACACATTTAAACTAAACGAATAAAATTACAGCAGGGTTTTGCAAAAATGAAGGTTGCAGCAAGGTTTTACAAAATGGAGTGAGCGTTTTAAAATGGAGTTTGTTACAATATAGACAAGTGTAAGGAATGACGGAGTGAGCAGAAGCTACAATGTAGACAAGTATAATGAATGGCAAACAGTGAGCAGAAGTTACAATGTTGAAACAGTGCAAGTTTCAGTGATTTAAGCAGCAATTAGATTGAAAGTGAAACTTACCAAGGGCAGCGGGCTGAATGCTGTGACTCTTAACAAGCATCTTAATTGTCAATTAGCCAGTTGTTGTTTCATTCATAAAACTTTACTTATGAAGTTACGTTAATAGAGTGAACAATTAATGAATAGCTAACGTGATGCCAATTTTTTAAAAAGCCTCCAGAGGCGATCCCACCAATTACAGGCTGGTAATTCCTGATGCATGGTTTTTGTAAAGGGAAATCATGCCTCACCAATCTATTAGAATTCTAGAATTCTTTGAGGGGGTCAACAAGCATGTGGACAAGGGGGGTCCAGTGGATATAGTGTACTTAGATTTCCAGAAAGCCTCTGACAAGGTCCCTCACTAAAGGCTCTTAAGCAAAGTAAGCAGTCATGGGATGAGAGGGAAGGTCCTCTCATGGATTGGTAACTGGTTAAAAGGCAGGAAACAAAGGGTAGGAATAAATGGTCAGTTTTCAGAATGGAAAGAGGTAAATAGTGGTGTCCCCCAGGGGTCTGTACTGGGCCCAGTCCTATTCAACATTTTCATAAATGATCTGGAAAAAGGGGTAAACAGGTGGCAAAATTTTCAGATGATACAAAACTACTCATGCTAGCTAAGTCCAAAGCTGACTGCGAAGAGTTACAAGGGAATCTCACAAAATGGCAGATGACATTCAGTGTTGATAAATGCAAAGTAATGCACATTGGAAAACATAATCCCAACTTGTGACAATGCGGTTCTGGCGGAACCCAACTGAGAGTGCCAACTCAGGACAAATTGCTCAAACAGGGCAGTTACAGCCCAAGGCTGGGGTTTTTTCCACCTCTAAGGCAAACCAAACCAGCCAGACTAAGAGGACTTCGGTCTCACCCCACTGGCTAACCACAAGTCTCACAAGCAATCTCCTTAGACACTCCAGTTTCCCAGTATTACCACCAGTGCCACTCGTTATGGGGACAAATGGTTATGAAAACCAAGACCCCAGTAAAAGAAAAAGGTTCTCCTGATCCCAAAGGACCAAGCCCCAGACCCAGGTCAATATACAAATCAGATCTTACCCACAAATCACGCTGTTGCCAATCCTTTAGAATCTAAAATCTAAAGGTTTATTCATAAAAGGAAAAAGATATGGATGAGAGCTAGAATTGGTTAAATGGAATCAATTACATACAGTGATGGCAAAGTTCTTGGTTCAGGCTTGCAGCAGCGATAGAATAAACTGCAGGTTCAAATCAAGTCTCTGGAATACATCCCCCGCTGGGATGGGTCCTCAGTCCTTTGTTCAAAGCTTCAGCTTGTAGCAAAGTTCCTCCAGAGGTAAGAAGCAGGATTGAAGACCCAATGGAGATGAGGCATCAGCCTTATATAGTCTTTTCCAGGTGTAAGAACACCTCTTTGTTCTCACTGTGGAAAATTACAGCAAAATGGAGCCTGGAGTCACATGGGCCCGTCCCTGCATACTTTGCTGAGTCTGAAGGCATATTGGCCTTCTCTCAATGGGTCCATTGTATAGCTGATGGTCCTTAATGGGCCATCAAGCAGGCTAGGCAGAGCTAATCCCAGCTTGTCTGGGATGTCACCCAGAAGCATAGCATAAGTTTGCCATACAGACAGTATAGAGCCAATATTCATAACTTCAACTACAAAACTGATACACCCATATAGACAGCATAATCATAACCAGTAAACCATAACCTTGTCTTAGACACCCCATTTGACCCCCTTTATACAAGATTTGGGTGCCACTACAGGACCTTGGTTGCAACAATGATCTATATGGTCCCAGTTTATGTCAATAACGTCACACAACTCTACATATAAAATGACGGGGTCTAAATTAGCTGTTACCACTCAAGAAAGAGATCTTGGAGTCATTGTGGATAGTTCTCTGAAAACATCCACTCAATGTGCAGCGGCGTCAAAAAAGCGAACAATGTTGGGAATCATTAAGAAAGGGATAGATAATAAGACAGAAAATATCATGTTGCTTCTATATAAATCTATGGCACGCCCACATCTTGAATACTGCGTGCAGATGTGGTCGCCCCATCTCAAGAAAGATATATTGGAATTGGAAAAAGTACAGACAAGGGCAACTAAAACGATTAGGGGTATGGAACAGCTTCCTTATGCGGAGAGAATGAAAAGACTGGGATTTTCCAGCTTGGAAAAGAGATGACTAAGGGAGGATATGATTGAGGTCTATAAAATCATGACTGGTGTGGAGAAAGTAAATAAGGAAGTGTTATTTACTCCTCATAACACAAGAACTAGGGGTCACCAAATGAAATTAATGAGCAGCAGGTTTAAAACAAACAAAAGGAAGTTCTTCTTCACACAACACACAGTCAACCTGTGGAACTCTTTGCCAGAGGATGTTGTGAAGGCCAAGACTATAACAGGGTTCAAAAAAGAACTAGATAAGTTCATGGAGGATAGGTCCATCGATGACTATTTTGGTCAATTTCACTGACATAGAATTTTCAAAATAGCAAATTTCATGATTTCAGCTATTTAAATCTGAAATGTCCCTGTGTTGTAACTGTAGGGATCCTGACCCAAAAGGGGCTTGTGGAGGGGTCACAAGGAGGTCGCGATATTGCCACCTTTGCTTCTGCGCTGCTGCTGACAGTGGAACTGCTTTCAGAGTTAGGCAGTGGGAAAGCGGCAGCTGCTGGCCAGAAGCCCAGCTCTGAAGGCAGCGCCACTGCCAGCAGCAGCGTAGAAGTAAGGCATGGTATGGTATTGCCACCCTTACTTCTGCGCTGCTGCCTTCAGAGCTGGGCCCTCGGCTCTCTGAACTCCCACCTCTGAAGGCGGCAGCGCAGAAGTAAGGGTGACGTGGTATGGTGTTGCCACCCTTCTGCACTGCTGCTGGCAGGGCGCTGCCTTCAGAACTGGGTGCCTGGCCAACAGCTGCCGCTCAGCTCTGAAGGCAGCAGCGCAGAAGTAAGGGTGGCAATATCGCAACCCCCCTAGAATAACCTTGTGACCCCCCCCCATGATTCTCTTTTGGGTTGGGACTCCCAACCCAACGCTGGTTTCCCCCTTGAAATCTGTATAGTACAGGGTAAAAGTACAAAAAAGACCTGATTTCACGGGGAAGACCAGATTTCACAGTCCGTGATGCATGTTTCACGGCTATGAATTTGGTAAGACCTTAGCTATTAGCCAGGATGGGCAGGGCTGGTGTCCCTAGCCTCTGTCTGCCAGCAGCTGGGAATGGGCGACGGGATGGATCACTTGATGATTTCTTGTTCTGTTCATTCCCTCTGGGGCACCTGGCACTGGCCACTGTCGGAAGACAGGATACTGGGCTAGATGGACCATTGGTCTGACCCGGTCTGACTGTTCTTACATTCAGGTTCTTAGGTTTTTAATATGTTTTATTGGACCTGGTCAGGAGTTTTCAGTCAATGATTTTCCATTGGAAAATTCACTTTCCACAAAATTGTTTTCTGTTGGAAAATGGTTCCCAGCTCTGCTTCTCCCCCTCTCCTCAGAAGCCCGGGCTTCCTCACTGTGGGGCGGCTGGCCACTGACCTGCCTGGAGCCAGGCAGCGCAGGGAGCCTCCGAAATATGTAGAAAACCCCAATGGAAATGTCCTTTTGACTTGTTCCGAAGCAAACGGGGTGCCCCTGCTCCCCGGAAAGCTCCAGCTTTGGGCCATTCTGACTCTTGTGGGAGTTCCCGAGGAAGGGGATTCGGGTTTCCAGCCGGCTCTGCGAACCGGGGGTGAGCAGGGCGGTGGCGCGACCTGCCCAAACCCGGCGAGCTCAGGAAGGATGCGCCAAGTCCATGGATAAGCGGGATCCCCACTTGGGACAGTTCATACTGGAGGGGAGGTTCAGCGTCTGGCCCGGGGGTTTAAGCCCATTGCTGTCTGCTAGCCCGCAGCCTGATCCCTAACGAGGGGGGCAGCTTGTCTCCCATCTGCACCTGTGGCATTCTTGCATCTTCTTCTGCAGCCCCTGGGGCTGCCGCTTCAGAGCCAGGGGCCCAGGCGAGCTGGACCTTGGCTCTGACCCTCTCTGCCTGTTCCTCTGTTCACCCGCCCCAGGCAAATGGCTTAGAAACCAAACAGGTGACGGGAGCGACCCCTTCCCAGCGCTGTTGGCTCCTGCGTGTCTCACCTGAGCAGGCTGGGGAGAGGGCTAGTCTCTGCCGCTGTGCTCCCTCGGCCGCTCTGGGGAAGCCTGGGATGGGCACCCACTGCTGGCTGGAGCCTGCCCTCTCCAGGTGCTGGGTGGCTTGGTCCCTCCTGGTTCGGGAGTGCCCGGTGCTCGCAGCTCCTGGGAAGCAGGCGGCAGAACTGAGAGCTTGCAGCACCTCTGCTCTGCTCGTGGCCAGGCTCAGCCGTCCTGACCAGGTGTTCCTGATCTCAGAAAGTAAGTGGGGTGACCTAGAGTCTGCAGCTGCCACCCCACAGCCCCTCCCCCCAGCAGATCCCCCTGGGAGCCCAGAGGGGGCTCTCTCCCCACTCTGCCCTTGCCAAGTCTGTGATGTGGGGGTGTCTCTTTCCCTCTGCCCTTGGCCGGGCTGGGGGAGGGGGAATCTCTGCCCTTGGCCAGCTGAGCTGGCGGTGGCAGGCTCACTGCTCTTTGCCTTGGCAGAGCTCCTGGGCGTGGAGGAGCGTGTGCGCCGGCGGCCGCTGGACGGGGTGCCGTTGTCCGTGGAGTGGGTGCAGCAGACAGACAGTGTGCTGGTGCAGAGCCGGGGCGCCGGGCTGAGCAGGGACCTGCTGGAGCTCTACTTTGAGAACAAGCGGAGCGGTGGGGGCAGCGTGCAGGCCGTGAGGGTGCTGGCAGGGGGCAGGGCGGCCGTCATCTCCTTCCAGGACCGGGCAGGTGCGTGGGGCTGGGGCAGGGTGGGATCAGCGCTCAGCTGTCCACTGGGGCTCCGGGGTTGGAGAGCTCCTGGAGGCTGGTCCAGGTGAGGCGTGGAGGGGGGTCTGCTGTGAATGCAGGTGGGTGCCCCCAGCCTGGCACAGGCGCGCGGCCCAGCTCACACAGACCCTTCAGGGCTGCAGGCAGAGAGGCAGGAGACTGCTGCTGCTGGCCCCAGCACACGGTCCGGAGCCCCCCTCCGGGGCAGGGAGCAGAGATGAGTCTGGCTGAGGTTGCTGGGGCAGTGGGCACGGCACCCCTCCCTGCGTGGTCTGGGTGTGTCTGTCTTCCCGGGCAGCTCTCAAACCCATGTGCCTGTTTCGCTGCCCTGCAGCTGTGCAGCGGGTGCTGGAAAAGCCCCACAGGCTCCAGGAGAGCGACCTGGACCTCTCCCCATACTACGACTTCCTGGAGCCCCCTGACTGCCCCCCAGAGGAGGGAGCCGAGACCCCCCCAGGGGAGGCGGCAGCAGTGGATGGCGGGCCACAGGCGATCTGCGTGAGCCTTGAGGACACAGCGAAGCGGCAGCTGCTGGAGTCCAGCGGGGCCCTGCCGGAGCTGCAGGCTGCTTTCCCGGAGCTGACGCTGCGGCTGGAGGAGAACGGGGCCTGGATCTCGGGCGGGGACGCAGCCCGGCGGCAGCAGCTGCAGGAGCAGCTCCTGGACACCCTGCAGGGGATGGCCCAGGAGCTCCTGCCGCTCCCGGCCCAGACCCTCAGCTTCCTGAAGCGCGGCGACGTGCGGGAGGAGGTGGAGCGGCTGCTGGCTAGCCAGGGCTTGCCGGCCTGCTACGCACCCAGCGGGAGCGCGCTGAGCGTGACAGCGCTGAGCCCTGTGGCCGCCCGCCAGGCCATCTCCTCGCTGAGCGCGGCCCTGAGCCCCTTTTGCCTGGCGGTGTCGGCGCAGCACCTGCACGCCCTGGGCTCGCCGCGCTGGGAGCAGCTCCAGGCCTCGCTGCGCTGCTGCACAGTGTGCCTGGCCCCCGGCGGCGAGCACCTGCAGGCCCTGACGCTGCGCGGCCTGGAGCAGGAGAACAGGGAGAAGCTGCAGGGCTTCCTGCAGGACGCCGCCCTGGATGAGAGCCTGGTGTCCATGGAGCCGGGGATGCTGCGCTACCTGCAGCTCTACTATCAGGAGCTGCTGGCCGGCATCGCCGAGGTCACGCTCCTGCCGCTGGAGGGCACCGACGTCACCGGCTTCAGGGTGAGCAGCCGGTGCCGGCATGCAGGGCTGGGCATGGGGGGTGGGGCGGGATGGCCTTGGGCCCCCACGGCCGTTTCTGGGCAGCCTGCGGGCTCCTGCCCCACTGCCCCGTGGGGCTCGTTTAGGGCAATGCAGCCTGCGGGGACTACAAGTCCCAGCAGCCAGTGCAGGCAGGTCACATGGTTCACGACAGCACTGCATTCTGGGAGCTGTAGTCTGCACCATGCTGGATTGAGGGGGTGGAGATTGCAGTCAGCTTCATTAACTGTGACCCCTGGCATATTCCCTCCCCCCCAACACCCCACGGGGGGAGCTGGCGTTGTACGTGTTGTGTGTCGTTCCCCCCCCCTCCCCCCAACATCCCGTGTCGTTCCTCCTCCCCCCATGTCCCGCGGGGGTGGAGGGTGGGGGGCTGGCGCTGCACCTGTCCCAGCCCCCCCGGGTGCAGAGTCTGCCAGTGCCTCACGCCGTCTCTTGTCTTGCAGCTGAGTGGGGAGGCGGGCGCGTGCCGGGCAGCGGCAGAGTTCCTGCAGAGCCTGCTGGGCACCATCAGCTGCCAGCCGGTGACCCTGCGGCACCCCGGCATCGCTCGCTTCCTGCTGGAAGAGCGAGGCCAAAGCATTCTCCGGGAGCTGGAGAGCCGCTTTCAGTGTGTGATTGGGCTGGAGCAGGTCCACTGGAGCCCCCCGTACACACAGGTACGGCCGCAGCTCGGGGGACGTGAGCACAGCTGCTCCTCCACCCTGTCTGCCAGGCTCAGTGCTGGCCCATTGGGATGGGGCGGGCAGCCACTGGCAGGTGGGTGAGCTGGACACTGGGTCTGGAGAGGGGTGTGCAGCTGTGGGGTGACACAGGTCTCTAGGGGAGCCTGCAGGCAGGCTTGGGGGGGCAGTCAGATGAGGGCGGGTAGAGAGCCAAGGAGGGGCTGGCCCGGGCAGGGGCTGTTGGGTGCTGGCAGGGAGCCGGGTCCTTGGCTGACGTCTGTCCTGCCTGCCTGTCTCAGCAGGACCTGGTGCTGCCCGAGGAGCCCGTTCCTCTGAGCTGCCGCCGAGACTCGCTGCCCACACGGCTGGAGCCGCCCGACGGCGATGCCACTGACTGGTGCACCACCAACATAGGTAGGGCTGCTCCTGCGGGACTCGGACCCCCAGCGGGCTCTGTCCTGTGCCTGGGGGAGTGGACAGGGGCTAGAACCCAGGGAGGGGGCAGGCAGCCGGCCCTCCCTCCCCCTGCTGGAGCCCTGGGTAAAGGTCCAGAACTTCCTGGCTCTGTGGGGCTGGGCTGGGGGGTGGGGTAGCACTGTTCAGGGGCCCGATCCTGCAGCTCCAGCCCCCCTTAGCGGAACGCTCAAGGCCAGGGGGGCTGCACCATTCCCCTGCACTTGCCGCATGAGCTTGGCAGTGCCGTGGCGGCTGGCAGCTTGTTGGCGTTTCTCCGGGCCAGGCAGCCTGTTCCCTGGCCCACCCCGCAATACGGAACCCGGCTCTGGCCCCGCTGCCGGGGCAGGGGGCAGCCTGGCCGTGCCCTGGGGTACCGGCCGCTGCAGGAGGAGTCGCCACTCGGACTCCCCCACCTGTCCGCCCTGGTAAATCTTCCACCTGCTCACTGTGCAGAACGGGCCCCAGGGCAGTGGCTAGGCCCTGTCTCTGTCCTCCCCTCCCCCAGCACCAGGGCTGCCCCGAGAGTCGGGCACGGCCTGTCTAACCTGCTGTTGCCCTGCAGAGGAGATCAAAGGCCTGCTGGCCTCCCTGGAGCCCGGAGACGTGGCGGGGGCTGCCCAGCTGGCCGCCCCTGCTGCCGGGGAGGCCCCGGACTCGGCAGCGACCAGCCCTGAGGAGGAGGAGGATCTGTACACTGTGGGAGAGCCTGGCACTGCCGCGGGGCAGGAGGAGGCGGAGGCGGTGCCTGCAGGGCATGACGGGGAGCGGAGGGGCCTGGCAGACGGCGACGAGGAGGAGGAGGAGGAGCTGCCCTGCGCCACCAAGTGCTCCCAGGCCACCTTCCAGTCGGAGTGCAGCATGGAGGAGGAGGCGCAGCTGCTGCTGGCCATCCAGCAGTCCATGGACAGCCAGCGCTGGGAGGAGGAGGAGCTGCAGCGTGCCACGGAGCTGTCCCTGCGCTCCTACGAGCAGGAGCAGCACCAGCACCAGGTCCCGGCAGAGCCCGCGGCTGACCGCAGCCTGCAGGCCGCCCTGGCGGAGTCGCTGGAGGAGGCGCTGTGCGTGGCCGGCTCCGCCCAGCTCACCATCTACTCGGCCTACGAGCAGGACGTCAGCGCGCTGCCGGGGCAGCTGGAGCAGGCGCTGCGGGCGCAGCAGTGCCAGGAGAAGGTGGCGAGCGAGGCTCTGCGGGCCCTGCCCTCGCGCTGCCGCGGGTACCTGGCCCAGCTGCAGCGCCAGCACACCGTGCGCATCTCCCTGCAGGACGCCACAGCCACCGTGCACGGCTTTGCCGACTACACGGCCCACGCCGCCCGCGACCTCACCCGGCTCCTCACCCGCCTGCTGCAGGCCCAGCGCCCGCTCGGGGAGCCAGCCGCGCGCTGGGTGCGTTGGGAGCCCCCCGGCACCGCCACCCCCTACTCCTCGGAGGCCAGCGCCCTGCTGGAGCAGGCCTGGCGCCGGCAGCAGAAGCGGCTGGATGTGCTCTTTGACGGCAGGCCCTTCACCATAGACTTTGAGCGCATGGAGGAGTACGACATCGGTGGCGCCTGCACCCTGGCCATCTCGCGCACCGAGCCCCTGGCCCTGGAGAACGGCCGCCCTGCAGGTGCGTGCTCCCAGCCCCGCTGCCACCGGCCCTGGGGGGGCCCACCTTGCGTAGTTCTCCGGCTGTCGTGCAGGCAGCCAGACCAGCCAGGGCTTGGCAGCTGGTGGGTCCCGATGGGATGGGGTGGGGTCAGGGTTCCAGGCAGGCTGTCCAGTCTGAGCTCCTGTGTCGCCCCCGCCCCCCACATGCTAGCCCCGCACCCAGAATGAGAGCAGAGACTCCCAGCCCACAGGAGACCCGGCTGGCATGTGCCACGGGCAGCGAACACCGAGAGCAGGGGAAGGACAAGGTGAGAGACCCCCAGGTAATCCTGGCAAGGGACCACACGCTGCAGGGGAAGGCGAAACCCCCCAGGTCCCTGCCAGTCTGAGCCCACTCAAGCCGTCAGTCAGCCCCTGGGCACGTGAGCTAGAACCAGCCAGCCAAGAGCCTGCAGGCTGCTTGGAGCCCCTCAAAGCCCTGGCCCATCCCCTCCAATGTCCCAGCTCCAGCCGGGGCCACCCTGATGCTTCGGAGGACGGAGCTGATAAAACCCAGACTATCCTGGGGGAGGGAACCTGTCCTGACCCCTGCAGGTGACCCCCTGAGGAACATGAGACAAACTGGAATGAGCCCCTCCCCCTACCAGCACAACCACCCCTCCGTTACATTCTCCAGCTCTCTGGAGACTCTCAGCTGTTTGCCCCACAGCTCTCGCTGGGAGGCTGCTCCAGAATCTCCCCCCTCGAATGCTCAGAAACCTTCTAATTTCTGGCCGGATTTGTTCCTGGCCTGTTTCTCCCCATCTGCTCTTGTGCCAACGTTGTCCTTTAGCTTCACCAGCTCTTTGCCCTGCTTAACTTTTCCCTGCTATATTTGCACAGAGCAATGCCTGGCCAGACAAGCCAACGTCTGCTCCCATCAGACAAGCCCTCCATGCCCCCACTAATCCACATGGCTCCTCTCTGCCCCTGGTCCAGCTGGAGCGCACCGTTCCCGAGCATGGGGTCCAGAACTGTGCATTGCCCCCGGGCCTCACTCAATGGCAGCAGCTCTGTCTCTCGGCTGGAAGTGCCTTGCCTGCTACATCCCTGGCCTGCACATCCCTGTTTCACAGCCCATCCTGCTGGTGGCTCGTAGGCATCCTGTGCTCAGCCCCCAGCCCAGGTCTCTGCTCCGTCACGGCCAGCTGACGAGCCCCCAGCCTGGAGCAGAAATTCTTATCATTGGACCCTAAATGCCGGCCCTGCACTTCGTACTGTTGAATTTCATCCCATTCCTGTCGCTCCGGATCTTCCTGGAAACTCTTCCCATCTCCCCCTGGCCCCCCGGATTGGCCAGGCCTCCCAGCTTCCCATCGGCCCATTTCGTTCACACGCTCCTGCTCCTGATGAGACTGGGCCCCAGGCCGATCCTCGAGAAACTCCCCACGTCACCTCCCTGCGGGGCGATCGTTCACCTTGCAGCACAGCCCTCCTGAGCCCCAGCTTCCCGAATTTAACTCACTTTCCTGTGCCAAAGGCTGCACTCAAATCCCCGTGCATCACGTCTGCCGTATTCCCCTCTGAACAATGCCGTTATTTTCTCAAAGAAGGAACAGGTGAGTCTGGCCCGGGCTGCCTTGGTAAACCCGGCTGCATTACGGCCCCTGTACCACCGGCCTGCAGGAATTTCATTCTGCTTTCCTCCCCCGTTCGTTCTACAGCCTGCTGTGCTCCCACGGTCAGACTAACAGCTCTGGAATTGCCTGGGTCGCTTCTCTTCCCTTTCTTAAATACCTGCACGACCTCAGCTGTTCTCCACCCCAGAGCTGGATTTCTTACCAAGCCTTGCGCCCGGACTCGCAGTCTCCTGTGCCCGTTCTTTCCGCACTCTGGGCCGGCAATGACCCAGTGCCCCGGAGCTGAGCGCATTAAACCCTGGAAGATTTTCTTCCACCTCAGCTGTCGGAATTTCCTTTTGTGCCATCTTCCAGCCTCATGGGCACGGTCCCTGTTACCGTCCGGATTGGGCCATACCTAGAGTGTCTTTAATCTCCTTCCCAGCCCCACCGCAGGGTGGCCCAGCCTCATCCTTCCTTATTCCTTTTTTATTGATGGGACTGAAAAACCCTCATCGTGTGTGTTAATGTCCTTGGCAAGAGCTAATTCAACTTGACTTCCAGCAGCCCTCCCTTTATCCCTACTCCTCTCAACCCCCACAATGTGCCGTTCTTTGCTTTTCCACTCCCCAGAGAGACTCTGCTGACTCCTAACAACCGGGTGAGGTGGGCCTGGAGCCCTTCCCTACAAACTTCTTCCCCTTACTGGGGATGCCAGTTGCAGACGGTTTTGTAGAGTGATCGGAAGAAATTCCAAGCGGCCGCTGCATTTATTTCCTTGGGCTCTTCAGTCCAGCCGACTTCGCTAACGAACTCCCTTCGTTTCCCACAGTCTGTCTTTCGGAAATCAAAACCCAGAGCTGATGGCCTGGTTTTGATTCGGTTTAAATTAAATGGAAAGATCATCAGCACATGAGCACTGGATCCGAGGTTCCTTTTCTATGACCAGCTCTTCTCTGATGCCCTGGCTACTTACCAAAATGGAAGGCAAAATTGCATCACCTCTTGTTGGTTCAGTGACGATTTGATGTAGAAATCTGTCCTCCATAACATCCAGGAATAAGTGGGACCTCCCAGTGTTAAGAACATAACGGCCAGACTGGATCAGACTCATGGTCCATCTAGCCCAGAGGCCAGGGCGAGATGCTTCAGGGGGAATGATCAGAACAGGGCAATTGTTGAGTGATCCATCCCCTGTCATCCAGTCCCAACTTGTCAGAGGTTTAGGGACACCCAGAGCTGGGTTTCTATCTCTGCCCATCCTGGCCAATAGCCATCGATGGACCCATCCTCCAGGAACTTATCTAGTTCTTCTTTGAATCCAGTTATATTTTGGCCTTCACCACATCCCCTGGCAGAGAGTTCCACAGGTTGACTGTGCATTGTGTGACAAAATACTTCCTTTTGTTTGTTTGTGTTACTAGCATTTATTCTCCAGTTTATATCTGGGGAGTTAGTCCCCAACCGTGAGACAATTCCCAAGCGTGTTTCTCTCTGATGATATTAACGAGATCTCTGTCCATATCCTGTGGGTCTATAGCAGGTCCCTAACACTGTCCCCACAGAACCTCTCTTACAATCTCCCCCCCCCCCCCCCCCAAGTCCTCAGTTTTGTCCACACTGTCATTTTGTCTTTCTTTACAGCTCCGTTGCTGTACAACGCTACTCCATCCCCTCGGCCTTCCTTTCCTCTCTCCGAAACAGCCCAGACCCGTCAATGCTTGTGTTCCACCACTGAGCGTGATTCCCCCCCCCCCCCCCCCGTGGTTCTGTAATTCCAGGGTGATCGCCTGCATCAGCAGTTCCAGAGCCTCCATTTTATTGTCCAGCCTCCTTGCATTTGTGTACAAGCATCTCAGCGGTGTCCCTTGGGCCTCGCCCAGTTTCCTAGCCAGATTAGGTAGGGTCCTTTCGTTCACTGACTGCTACTCCGGTCAGCGCGCTGGCCGTTCTCTTCCCCAGCCCGTACTAGAGCTGGGAGCTGATTTTCCTCCTCCTGATCTGAAGCCAGGCGGGGAGATCTCACGGGTCTGTCCCAGCCTCCTCCCCTCGCTGTGTAGCTGGAAGCCCTTCTCCTCAGTTGTGGAGCGGCCCCTCTGCGCACCCTGCCCCTTTGTGGCCACGTCGGCTCTGTCAGCCTTGCTGGCCTCGTGCATGCAGAAACCTCTGGAGTTTATTTGGGGTCTCCAAGACTTTTTTCTTCTTTGTAAATGTAAGGGGGAGGGGAGTGGCCCTTTGTCCCTCTGATGAAGGGATCGCCACCCTGAAAAGGCTGAGAACCCTGGGCTAGATTGTAATGGTCCCTTCTGCACTCCGTGCGTGACCCCAGTGCATCGCTAGGGGGCGCTGTGCTGCAGGCAGTGGGGTGGGGGCTCAGTAGGGGGCGCTCTTCCCCCCCCCCCGTCAGTGCTGATCCCAATGCCCCAGTGCATCGCTAGGGGGCGCTGTGCTGCAGGCAGTGGGGTGGGGGCTCAGTAGGGGATGCTCTCCCCCCCCTGTCAGTGCTGATCCCAATGCCCCAGTGCATCGCTAGGGGGCGCTGTGCTGCAGGCAGTGGGGTGGGGGCTCAGTAGGGGGCGCTCTCCCCCCAGTCAGTGCTGATTTCAATGCCCCAATGCATCGCTAGGGGGTGCTGTGCTGCAGGGTGGGGGGCACTGACCCGATGCTGTGCAGGGGGGTGGGTCTGGTATCCACCTGCTGGGTGACGTCCTGTCTCCCCCCAGCCACGGAAGAGAAGGGCCTCGAGGTGGACCTGGGCGAGGAGGTGAAGCTGGTGCCGCTGGCCCAGGGCTCGGAGGAGTTCCGCCACACCGTGCGCCAGTTCTACGACACGCTGGAGGACTTCCACAACAAGATTCGCATTGTGAAGGTACCTGGGGGGCAGCACAGCCGGGCCGATTGCTCTCCCTGCCCCTGGGGCCATGGCTGTGCCGGGGGCTGGCTGTCGGATTTCGTTTGCCCGTGTCCCAGCGTGCAGCAGGGGAACTGTTTCCCAAGGAGTGGGTGGGAGAACGTTTATCCCGCATATCGAGGGGACGCTGCCGCAGCCTCGTCCCCACTGGTCACCAGACAGGTGGGTGGGTGCTGGGGTTCGCCCATCTCGCAGAGGCCTCTGGCAGGCTGTGGCACGGATGGTTCCAGACCGACTAAGGTGGACTCTCTCAGGCAAGCACCGTTACCCTGTGGGACTCCCTGCCACTTGATGCTGGTGCAGCCTCGTTCCGAAAGGATGGGCTGTGCCTGGGACCCTGCTCCCCGTGGTTCTGTGTGCGCCCCCTGCTGGCTGCGCCAGTGCCTGTGAGGCAGCCTGGTACCCCAGCACTCCCTGGCTGTTCTAGGGGTGTTCCCCGCTCTCACCACTGTTCTGGGAGTCTGGGGCAGGGCCCGCCTGAGCCTGGGTGTGAGCTGGTACACTGGTGAGGCCTCATCTGGAGTACTGTGTCCAGTTTTGGGCCCCACACTACAAGAAGGATGTGGAAATATTGGAAAGAGTCCAGCGGAGGGCAACAAAAATGATTAGGGGTCTGGAGCACATGACTTATGAGGAGAGGCTGAGGGAACTGGGATTGTTTAGTCTGCAGAAGAGAAGAATGAGGGGGGATTTGATAGCTGCTTTCAACTACCTGAAGGGGGGTTCCAAAGAGGATGGAGCTCGGCTGTTCTCAGTGGTGGCAGATGACAGAACAAGGAGTAATGGTCTCAAGTTGCAGTGGGGGAGGTCTAGGTTGGATATTAGGAAACACTATTTCACTAGGAGGGTGGTGAAGCACTGGAATGCATTACCTAGGGAGGTGGTGGAATCTCCCTCCTTGGAGGTTTTTAAGGCCCGGCTTGACAAAGCCCTGGCTGGGATGATTTAGTTGGGAATTGGTCCTGCTTTGAGCAGGGGGTTGGACTAGATGACCTATGGAGGTCCCTTCCAACCTTGATATTCTAGGATTCTATGGTACTACCCCCCCCCCCCCCCCCGACTCCTCTGGAGCCACTGGCCATGCTGGGGGAGCCCATGGGCCCTGCCTGGTGTGTTATCCCCTCACTGCCCACTAGGGACGCCTGTTCCTCCCCATGGCCCAGGGGCTGGGCCTGGCTGACCCGTGTCTCTGCGGCAGGTGGAGAAGCTGATCCACCCGCTGCTGTACAAGCAGTACCAACTGAAGAAGGCCTGCATGGAGAAGGCGTGCGGCCACGAGGCCGTGGAGAGGCTCCTCTTCCACGGCACCACGGAGGAAGCCAGCCGGGAGATCTGCCAGCACGGCTTCAACCGCAGCTTCTGCGGCAAGAACGGTGAGTGGGCGGGGGCGGGAGCAGCACAGGGAGGGGCCAAGCGCATGTGGAACTCGGGGGGGGGGGGGGCTCCAAGACCCCTCCATGCACAGGAGGGAACTGATGTTTCTGGAAGTCACTCCCTGCGCCAGCCCTGGACATTTCTCCCAGAGTGGGGCATAGAACCCAGGAGTCCCGGCTCCCAGCCCCCCTGCTCTAACCCACCAGCCCCCACTCCCCTCCCTGAGCCGGGGACAGAACCCAGGAGTCCTGGCTCCCAGCCCGCCCCACTCTAACCCACCAGCCCGCACTCCCCTCCCTGAGCCGGGGACAGAACCCAGGAGTCCTGGCTCCCAGGGCCTGGTTGACCTGGTGCAGGTGGCAGCCTGCCCCCTATCGAGGCTGTGCTGTGGGTGCTGCAGCCCGGAGCCTGCTGTGCTAACCCTGCGCCCTCTGCCTCCTGCTCTCCAGCCACGCTCTACGGGCACGGGGTCTACTTCGCGGTGAATGCCGTGTTGTCGGTGCAGGAGCAGTACTCCCCACGCAGCGCCGACGGCAACAAATACGTCTTTGTGGCCAAGACCCTGACTGGGGACTACACAGCGGGCAGCCGGGACATGCGGGCGCCGCCCCTGAAGGAGACGGCCGAGGCCCCGCTGCGTTATGACAGCGTGGTCGACAACCCCAAGAAGCCGGCCATCTTCGTCATCTTCAATGACACACAGGCCTATCCACAGTACCTCATCACCTGCCAGCTGTCCAAGCCTCCGGCGCCGCGCTGAGCCACTGGGCGTGCGCTGGGTCACCTGCTCCAGCTCCCAGCCTGCCTTCATGCCCCTCTGTGCCTGCGGCTCTCAGCCCTGCCCTGGAGAAGGGGCCTGGCGCTGGGCTCCGCGGCCGAGCTCTGCCCTGTGGAGAGGCCAGGGATGAGCTCCTCTTGGACGGCCAGGGCCACGCAGCTCAATGGGGAGCTGGGCTGCTCTGGGTCCCCAGGCCCCATTGCATGGCAGGGAGCCCCCAGTTCCCGGCCTCTCAGATGTTGTATAGTCCCTCTGCCCATTGCCCGCGTACGGTGCCCAAGGGCCGCTGCCATGGCTCTGTCGGGGGGCGGGACCAGGAGCTGAACCCCACGAGTCATGGAGAGTCCTGGAAACTGGACCCAGAATAAAGAGACAGCAGCCTGAGCCTCTCCCTCTGTGTCCCTGGGCTCCGGGGGGTTGGGGGCAGGGGGGTCACTCCTTGGAGCATCTATGCGCTGTCTGGCTCTGCTGCTTGGGGATAAGAGCCTACTGCTGCCAGCGCCTGGAGTAGCACTGGGGGTGGGGCTGTGCAGGGGCGGTCCCACGGCTGCGCCCTCCATAAATGATCTGGAAAAAGGGATAAACAGTGAGGTGCCAAAATTTGCAGATGATACAAAACTACTCAAGCTACAAAGGGATCTCACAAAACTGGGTGATTGGGCAACAAAATGGCAGATGAAATTCAATGTTGATAAATGCAAAGTAATGCACATTGGAAAACATAATCCCAACTCTACATATAAAATGATGGGGACTAAATTAGCTGTTACCACTCAAGAGAGAGATCTTGGAGTCATTGTGGATAGTTCTCTGAAAACATCCACTCAATGCACAGCAGCAGTCAATATAAGTGAACAGAAAGTTGGGAATCGTTAAGAAAGGGATAGATGATGAGACAGAAAATATATTGCTTTTATATAAAATCCATGGTACGCCCACATCTTGAATACTGCGTGCAGATTAGGGATGTAAAAGGTTAAATGTTTAACTGGTAAGCATTAGGCTTACTGTTAATTGGACCTTAACTGTTAACCCCGGTGGCCAGCCAGCTGGGAGTCACCTTGGTTAACTGGTTAAACGATATAATTTTAGTTGTTTGACCGGTTAACTTTTTAGATCAATATTTACATCCCTAGTGCAGATGGGGTTGCCCCATCTCAAAAAAGATGTTTTGGAATTGGAAAAGGGCAACAAAAATGATTAGGGGTGTGGAATAGCTTCCATATAAGGAGAGATTAATAAGATTGGGACTTTTCAGCTTGGAAAAGAGACGACTAAGGGGGGCATATGAATGAGGTGTAGAGAAAGTAGATAAGGAAGTGTTTGTTTTCTACTTCTTATAACACAAGAACTAGGGGTCACTAAATGAAATTAATGGGCAGCAGGTTTAAAACAAACGGAAGTATTTCTTCACACAACGCACAGTCAGTCTGTGGAACTCTGCCAGAGGATGTTGTGAAGACCAAGACTATAACGGTTCAAAAAAGAACTAGATAAGTTCATGGAGGATAGGTCCATCAATGGCTATTAGCCAGGATGGGCAGGGATGGTGTCCCTAGCCCCTGTTTGCCAGAAGCTGGGAATGGGCGACAGGGGATGGATCACTTGATGATTCCCTGTTCTGTTCATTCCCTCTGGGGCACCTGGCACTGGCCACTGTCGAAGACAGGATACTGGGCTAGATGGGCCTTTGCTCTGACCCAATATGTTCATTCTTCTGTTCTTATGAAATGGCAGTCTCACCAAAGGACAACAGTTGAAATACAGGAAGGCTGTCCTCTTCCTGTAATCCTTCTGGATGTCAGGGGCCACACCAAAATGAGTCTCTGGGAACTTGATAAAGGACTTCAGAGACACTGCAGTGATTCCTTCCTATGGTGGCATGTATGAAGTAATACTTTGCTGCTGTGTTTATGATTGCATAGGTCTGGGCTAATTTAAAATTGGAAGCATGTGATGATGAAAGCAGAAGAGTGGTAGGTCAAATGCCCACTGTTTTGAAATTGGAAGTCTAGGGATTGTGGAGACCGTATGGGTTTTGAAATGTTTGGAATGTTTTACGGGTGCCAGCAGACAGCCTAGCAACCGTTCCACTACCATATTCTGCTGATGTTGCTGTCAGGTCTGGAGCTGCTCACATTCCTTGGTGAAAAGAACTTGAGGGATCAACATGTAAAACCCTGGCTTTTTTTCTGGGCTCATGACTCCCCCTACTGACTCTCTGCAGAGCATGCAATGTGCTTTTAAATTAAATTTAAAATTTTAAATTAATGGAGATATCCTATCTCCTAGAACTGGAAGGGACCTTGAAAGGTCATCGAGTCCAGCCCCCTGCCTTCACTAGCAGGACCAAGTACTGATTTTGCCCCAGATCCCTAAGTGGCCCCCTCAAGGACTGAACTCACAACCCTGGGTTTAGCAGGCCAATGCTCAAACCACTGAGCTATCCCTGCTTCATCACCGCTAAAGAGGGTCAGTCATGCAGGTAGCAGAGGTTTGTATGTTTGGTGCTGAACATCCGGAGTTTAATCCACGGTGACAGTTATGTCGTCTGTATAGATGCAGCTATGGTTTGCTGTAAAAGCACTAGGGATGTTCCTCAAGCCTGTTCTCCCAGGCGTGGAGCTCAGAGTAGGTGATCCCAGAGGCACGTTCTGCTGGGGTTGTTGGAGTCCTGTCCTGCCCCCGGTGGGAGCAGCTGTCCCACTGCGGGCAGAGGCTGGAGCGGCCAGTTGTCCCAGGAGCCCTCTCCTGCTCCTTTAGCTGCTGGTCCCAGGGCTAGCGGTTCAGGCTCCCAGGCCCCTGCTCTGACCGTTAGACCCAGCTCTCCTGCCCAGGGTGGAGGAATCCACTCCCAGCTGTACAGCAGTGGGCCAGGCTCCACTGGGGTGATAGGGGTCACCCCAGGGAGCCCCCATTGGCTGGCAATCAAGCACCCATGGATTTGGGGCCCAATGGGATCCCCATGAAGAGGCCTGAGCTCCTGCCCCTGGAGTCAAGGCCCCTCCTCCCTGCCGAGAGCCTTGGCCTTGTGCCGTGGTGGGAACAGCCTGGTTGTGGGGCAGGGACAGCTGTAGAGGGGAGGGGACGAGGCAGTGGGGCGGGGGGGGGGGCTAGGAGTCAGGTGTTGATAAATTACTGTGTCTGTCGCTGGACCACACTTGGTTCGTTGGGAGAGATTCTCACAATGGCGCTCGGTTTATTCCCATGGCCCCGCACGGTGCCAGTCTCTGAGGAGTCATCCTGGGCAGCGATGTCCCATTCACCTTGCGCAGGAGGTGTCCCCCCCAATTACAACCCAAAGCCACCTACTGTCCCCTACTTGTTCGGCTGCAAAAGGCCCCATGCCTGTCACCTGAGCCTGGAGGCAGGGAAGCGGCTCGTTACCGTGTTTGGCCCCCTTTGTCCTTGTTCTGAGCACGCGCGGTGCAGGCTCGGAGGGGCACCGAGAGACCCCCGAGCTCTGATCCAGCCAGAGGTAGGTCTGGGTGGGGGACGCCCTTTGCATTGCTAGGAGGAAACAAGTCTCTGGCCTGATACTGACAGTTCCCAGTCGACTTCAGCAATGCAGGGTGCTGGGGGACATGGAGCCGAAGTGACCGGGGTTACGGGATGGGCCAGTATTTGTGCTTAAACTCTTACTGGTGCTTAATGCATGCTAAGGTATAGGTGGTGTGGACCATGCGTGTTATTAATGTGATATATATTTATATGTGACCCAGCATATATTAGTCAGTACAGGACTCCTGGGTTCTATGCTTGGCTCTGGGAGGGGCGTGGGGTCTAGTGGTTAGAGCAGGGAGCCAGGACTCCTGGGTTCTCTCCCTGGCTCTGCCGCTGACTCGGGGTGACCTGAAGAAGAGTGGCTCTGTGCCCCCAGGCCGAGGTGGCAGTTATCCGGGTCGGGGGAGGAATTCCACCTCCATGGGAAAGCGAGTTCTGAGAGCAGCTGGCTCTGGTTTGTCACCCAGGGCAGGACGGGACCCCGTGGGGGAAGCCGGGGTGGCACCAGCTGGCAGCTCTGATTCTGTGGCACGTTTTTAAGTGAGGCTCATTAGCTGCTGGAAGAGCTCGGACGGGGGGTGGGGCCGGAGTCCCCATCCCCTGGGGTCTGTAATTCCAGGCGGGGCCCCTGGCTCAGCGGGTACGAGCGGCCGGGTGCGGGTGGCACAGGGCGAGGTTTGGGGCTAGGGGGCTGTCAGAGCCCAGGCTGGAGCGCCCAGCGCCCTCTGGTGGTGAGAAGGGAAAAGTGCTGCCATGGAGCTTCATTTGCATAGGCTGCTCCCATAATTCCTTCAGTCGCCATAAGGAGACGTGCACTTGGCTTTGGTGTGGGGAGGCTGGACGTGGGTTCTCTCTGGGCCTGGGCCTGGGCCTAGGGCTAGGGCAGGGCCGGGCCGGGCCGCTCCGCCCCTCCCCTCCCCTCCTCCACCACCGCCACCGCCATGGTGTTGGGGGCATGTCCAAGGGAGCCAGGCACATGGATTCTGGGGGGGGGCACTCTGGGTGGGATGCAGTGTGTGGGTTCTGTGGAATGGGGGGGGGGCAGTGAAGAGACGTGGATGCTGCTGCTTGCTGGCCCCAGGGGCGCAGGGTTTGGGGGAGGCCTCAGCGCTGTAGCCAGGGAGTGCGCGAGAGCTGCTCGCTGGCGTTCCAGGGGCCAGGGGGAAGGCGAAGGTTGGGCCAGGTCATTCCAGGCCTGTCAGCAGGACAAGAAGTAACGGGCTGAACCTGCCACAAGGAGCTTTAGGTCAGAGATCAGGAACACCTTTCCCACTCTCTGGGGCTAAGCTCTGGAACAGGCGCCCCAGGGAGGCTGTGGGACCCCCATCGTTGGGGGATTTTAAGAACAGTTGGAGAAACGCCTGCCAGGGCTGCTCTAGGGTTACTTGGCCCTGCCACAGAGCAGGAGCTGGGCTAGACGATCTCTCAAGGTCCCTTCAGCCCCACGGTTCTATGGCTCCATGTAACTGAAAACGGGGACGCAGCATCACTGGGTGTTCCCAGGGGGGTCCTGCGTCTTTATCAATGACTTGGAAGAAAACATAAAATCACACTGATAAAGTTTGCAAATGAGACAAAGCTTGAGGGGGGGTAACTAACGAGGACACAGTTCCCGGCTACTGAGCAATCCCGGTCACTTGCAAAGCTGGGCACAAGCAAACACCGTGTTTCAGCACAGCCAACTCGAAAGTCACCTCCAGGAAGAAAGACGGCCGGCCGTACTGACAGGACGAGGACTGAGAAAGACGTGGGACGCTTGGTGGCTAATCAGCGGAACATGAGCTCCCAGTCCGATGCTGCGGCCAAAAGGGATCGACTCTGGGATGCATAAACCAGGAGAATCTGGAGGAGGAGCCGAGAAGTTATTGTTCCTCTGTATGTGGCCCTGGGGCGACCACTGCTGGGATCCCAGGTCCGGTCTGGTGTCTAATTCCAGAAGGATGTTGATAAATTGGGGAGGGGTCAGAGACGAGCCCCAGGAATGATTAAAGGATCAGAAAACCTGCCTCGTAGTGAGCGACTCGGAGTCTCTGAACAAAGCGATGGTTGTGGGGGATCGGACCAGAGGCTGTAAGTACCTGCAGGGGGAACAGGGCTCTTCCATCTAGCAGAGGAAGGGCCAATGCGCTCCAAGGGCTGCACGTTGCAGCTACACAGGCTGGAACTGAGGTGCAAAGTGTTACCGGCGAGTGGAATTCCCAGGGCTCCTGCTGGATTCTCCATCACTGACATCCTTAAACTCAAGCTTGGATGTGACGTTTCTAAACCATCTGCTTTTGTTCACACAGGAGCGATTTGGGAGCCGTTCCCTGGCCTGTAACGGGATCGGACGAGCTTCTGGGAACTCGGGGGACGTTAGCGCTGGGGGGCGGGCAGGCTGCCAGTGTTCCCGGGTACGTGCATGTATGCTGTGGAGTTGTCTGGCCCTGACTGTGGCGGGTTTCCCCTCCCCTACTCCACTGCTTGACACCGGGAGCTGCTGCCTGCCGGGGACCCAGGGCACATGGGGGGAGGGTTTGGGGGGGTTGGTTCTTTGCCCAGAGGGTCCCTTGGTGCATTGAGCCCAGCGTGGCTGGAAAGGGCTCTGCCGTTCCTGGTTCCTGACACTAGAGGGGGCAGCGTCCCCGCTGCAGCAGGGCCCCACCCCAGTGCCATGTGCCAGGGTCTGGCCCGCTGCCCGGCCTGTGGGGCTGGGTGGGAGCCAGCGCTGGCAGCTCTGTGCAGGCTGCATTTCCGCCCCTTTGTGTGACTGATCCCTGGGCTCATTAACGGGGGAGAGGGGGGATGTTCCAGCAGAGACAAATAGGGCGTGGCCCTCTCCCTGCATGTGTGGGGCTGTTCTGAGTGGGACAGGGGATGGGGACTTGTGCTCACCCCCTAGAACAGTGAGGGGCCTCTGTGACAGAAAAAGGGGGGATGCTGCCCTCTGGACCCCTGGGACGGCAGCTCGGGGGGGGGGGCAGGTTCCTGGGCACGAGGGGGCAATGCCCTGGGGGCAGGAGCTGCGTGCCTGTGGGAAAGGGGCAGCGAGGGGCTGCCATGGGAAATGGGGGAGTGCAGTGGGGCAGGGAGGTCAGAGCCCTGGGGGCTGGGAAGGGGGGTTGCCAGGGGGTGGAGAGGATGGAGGCTGGGAAGCTGCTCAGCGAACTCGGTCTCAGCTCTGAATTCAGATCAGGAAAACGATGTGAAGGTGGTGGAGCTGGTCTGTGTTCAGTGCTTCCCACGTCCCCAGCCACAGACTGGTGTGAGGGCCAGTAGGTGCATGGGCAGGCCCAGGGCTGGGCTAGCAGGGGCTGTGGGTTGGGAGTGAGGGGCACCGGCAGAGCTGGGGGGAGCCCAAGGCTGGGCTAGCAGGGGCTGCAAGCCGGGAGTGAGGGGCACCAGCAGGGCTGGGGGGAGCCCAGGGCTGGGCTGGGCTAGCAGGGGCTGCGGGTTGGGAGTGAAGGGCACCGACAGAGCTGGGGGGGAGCCCAGGGCTGGGCTAGGGGGCTGCGGGTCGGGAGTGAGGGGCACCAGCAGAGCTGGGGGGAGCCCCTGGCTGGGCTAGCAGGGGGCTGCGGGTCGGGAGTGAGGGGCACCGGCAGCGCCCAGGCTGCAATCTGCCCAGCTCCCGTCTCTCACACGCTGGGTCTCTCGGATCCTCCGTTTCACAGGCGCCAAATGGCCTGGAGTAACGGGCTGAAAAGGCCATTTGAGTTTGAACAGCCTGAGCCAAAGACCCTTGCCCCCGTCCCTCCCTCGCTCTTCCTTGGCCTGGTTCGGTGGGAGCCGCGGCCCCCGAGCTGCCCTGCCAGGGCTGTGGTTTGGCGCGGGAGCTGCTGTTCATGTCACACATGAAAAGAATCGTTTTGGAAACATTCCTTCCCTTGCAGCCTGGGGCGGGCTGGCGCCGCGGGTTAACTCTGTGCGTGCCGCAGCCCCGGTCCGCGTGGTCAGAACCCGTGTGTGTCCGGCCAGCCCAGGCCCTGAGCGACAGGCAGCTCCAGCTCCACCTCCACTCCCGCCGGCAGGGGCCCCTGCGCTGAGCCTGGGGGCTGCATACCGGGCCAGGGGGGCCTGTCCTGTGCTGGGCCCCTTGTCACGGGCTCTGTGGGCCCCGCACAGCCCAGCCCCCTCTGCCCGCAGCAGAGACAGGCCTCTCCCTTCAGATTGGCCATGTGTTACCGCAGCCTGGCCACGGCTCGCCCACCTGCGGGTGCCAGGCGCTGCACTGGGCGCCCCAGGCATGGCTGAACGGCTCCTGGCAGCCCCCGGCAAGGGGCCGTGAAGCTAAGTGAGTGGTGCGGTGACCGCGCGTGCCAGTCATGCCACGCAGCTCGAGGGCCTCTCAACGGGGGAGCTGGGGGCAACTCCCCCCTGCCCCGGCACTAGTGCCCAGCCTGTGAAACATGCGGGCAGCTGCAGGCGCCACTGTGTGGCACAGCCCCAGAGCAGAGCCGGGCCCTGCCCCAGAGAGCGCCCAGCCCCGGAGCGCAGAACAACAGGGGCACAAGGAGCTGTGGCAAGGCCCCTTCTGCCTCGCCGGATTTAGCGCCCCCTCCTCTGGCAGGGACAGGGCCTGGGGACAATCAGCCCCTCTCTGGAGCGTCTGTCTCCCCCTTCGGGGTTTGTTTCTCAGCCTTCCTGATAGGCCCTAGGCAGGCCTGAGGAGTGCTTCTCCGCCAAACGCAGGGAAAAGGGGAGCCCTTTCCCCTGGCCCCCTCACTGTCCTGGCGCTGGCCCTGGGGGGTCACTGGGTTTGGATGTCTCCCCGATGGGAAGGGGCGCAGTCTATCTCCCTGCTGCCGCCAGCCTTGCAGCGGTTTGTCCCCCCCGCCCCAGGAGAGAGATTTTAACAGGTTTCAGGCAGCCCTTACTTGGACTCAGGTGTCCCTAACTGACTGCAGTGACCCCTTCCCAGCTTGTAGGCAAAGCGCCTTTACCATTGTAGGGCCAAGCCCTGTTTTCCCAGCCCCTCCTGCAGCCGCCCGGCACCGAGAGCGCCCCCTGGCCCCAGCAGCCCCAGGGTGGGGGAAGGGGCAGCCACGCCAGCCGAGTGGACGAGGGGACGGTGCCATGATGGGGGGGTGGTTAGGAGGGGAGCAGCTCGCTGGGCAGAGCAGGGAGGGGACGGGGTGAGGGGGGCAGAGGGGCAGGCAGGGGGACAGCTGAGGGGACGAGACCAAGGAAGGCAGGGTTGGCACAACCAGCCCCTCGGGCGTAGGGCCGGGTGCTTGGCACCCCTGCCTGGGCTGGCCACGGGCTCAAAGGGCCCCGCTTCCGCTGCTTCTGTTCCCGCGAGCTGCTCGCCACGTTCCTCCCCCTGGGAGCTGGGCGCAGGGGATTCGGGGGGGGAGGCAGGTTACCAGCATGTGGTCAGGACAGACCTTTCCCTAGTGCAGACAACGCCTGTGGGCGTGTCCCCTTCCCTGCCCACACCGTGCTCCTCCAGACCAAGCGGCACTGCCCAGACCTCATTCCCAGCCCGGGTTAACCACCCCACAGCAGAACGCTGGCAAAGCGTGGGCTGCAGTTCTTGGCACGGCCCCGAGGAGGAGCAGCACCCCGGCCCCAAGGTGCTGAATCCCCAGACCGGCACTTATGAGGTAGATCAGCGGTTCTCAAACGTTTGTCCTGGTGACCCCTTTACTGCAAGCCTCTGAGTGCGACCCACCTTATACATTAAAAACACGTTTTTATATATTTAACACCATTATAAATGCTGGACACAAAGCAGTGTTTGGGGTGCAGGCTGACAGCTCGTGACCCCCCATTTAATAGCCTCGTGACCCCCTGAGGTAGAGTGACTCGGCAGATGCTGGAGGGCTGCTGTAAGAACAGAACATAGGAACGGCCAGCCTGGCTCAGCCCAATGGGCCATCCAGCCCAGGGTCCTGTCAGCTGAGAGTGGCCGGTGCCAGGTGCTTCAGAGGGAATGGACAGAACAGGGCAATTATCAAGTGATCCATCCCCTGTGATCCAGTCCCAGCTTCTGCAAGTCAGAGGTTTAAGGGCACCCAGAACATGGGTTGTGTCCATCACCATCTTGGCTAATAGCCACTAATAGACCTGTCCTCCAGGAACTTATCTAGTTCTTTTTTGAACCCACTGACTGAGGCAAAGTATTTGTTTAGCTATTGGGCCATGCCTAGATTATCCTTAACCTCCACTCCAGCCTCAGTGTTTAGCGGTCCCACTTCTTCTTTCTTTGTTTTCTTCTTATTTATATGGCTATAGAACCTTTTACTATTGGTTTTAATTCCCTTTGCAAGGTCCGTCTCTACATGGCTTTTGGCCTTTCTCACTTTATCCCTACATGTTCTGACCTCAATAAGGTAGCTTTCCTTGCTGATCCCTCCCATCTTCCACTCCTTGTAGGCTTTCTGCTTTTTCTTAATCACCTCTCTGAGATGGTTTGCTCATCCAGTTTGGTCTACAATTCCTGCCTATGCATTTTTTCCCCTTTCTTGGGATGCAGGCATCTGATAGTTTCTGCAACTTTGACTTGAAGTAAATCCAGGCCTCCTCCGCCTTTAGATCCACAAGTTCTTCAGTCCAATCCACTTCCCTAACTAATTTCCTTAATTCTTCAAAGTTAGCCCTTTTGAAATCAAAAACCTCCTCTTGTTGGTTCAGCAACTACTTGAAGGAATCCATCAGCTATCACATCCAAGAAAATCTGAGCCCTATTATTACTAGCACTTGTCCTCCAGTCTATATCTGGGAAGTTAAAGTCTCCCATGATCACACAATTCCCATTAGTGTTTACTTCATTAAAGAGGTCTCCATCCATATCCAAATCGGATCCCGGCGGTCTGTAGCACACCCCAAGCACTATCCCAGGGGAGGCTCTAGTAGTTTTCTTCCCCAATGTGATTTTTGCCCAGACAGACTGTCTTATCCATTCCATCCCTTCTTATTTCTTTACAGTCTACCTCATCTTTGATATACAATGCTACTCCACCACCTTTGCCTTTATTTCTGTCTTTCCTAAACAGCACATAGCCTTCAATACCTGTACTCCAGTCATGACTACTATTCCACCATGTTTCTGTTATCCCTATAATACAGTAACTCCTCACTTAACGTTGTAGTTCTGTTCCTGAAAAATGCGTCTTTAAGCGAAATGATGTTAAGCGAATCCAATTTCCCCATACAAATTAATGTAAATGAGGGGGTTAGGTTCTAGGGACATTTTTTTCACCAGACAAAAGACTACATTTTTATCTATCTATCTATCTATCTATCTATCTATCTATCTATCTATCTATCTATCTATCTATACACACACACAGAGTGTAAGTTTTAAACGAACAATTTAATACCAGTACACAGTGATGAAGACTGTGAAGCTTGGTTGAGGTGGAAGAGTCAGAGGGTGGGATATTTCCCAGGAAATGCCTTACTGCTAAATGATGGACTAGCAATTGGCTGAGCCCTCAAGGGTTAACTCTCACACTCTTCAAGGCAGCAGGAATGGAGGGAGAGGAGACAGCATCGCAGACAGAGACACACACTGTGTGTGTGAGAGAGATGCGCATTTCCCCTTTAAGTACACTGCCTTGTTAATTAGATCAGCTTGCTGAGACTGCAGCTGCTGCCTGGAAGCTCCCTCCGTCCTGAACTCTGTTGGGTGTCCCCCCTGCTCTATGGAAGATGGGGTAAACGGGGTGCAGGAGCAGGGGGGAGGGGGACACCCTGACATTAGCCCCTCTCTTCCTCCTCTCCCCCCTGCACAGCAAGCAGGAGTCTCGGGGAGCAGCTCCAAGGCAGAGGGCAGGAGCAGGAGCAGCACATGGCAGTGGGGGGAGGGACAGCTGCAATTGGTAGCCTGCTGGGCAGCTGCCGCACAGGGAACTTAGGGGAGTGGGGAGCTGATAGGGGGCTGTCGGTCCACCCTGGTTCCCAGCCCCCACCAGCCAGCTCCAACGGGCTGCTCTTCCTGCAAGCAGTGGACAAAGCAAGCGGCTGCCAAACGACGACGTTAAAAGGGAGCATTGCACGACTTTAAATGAGCATGTTCCCTAATTGATCAGCAACAAAACAATGTTAACCGGGACGAGTTTAAGTGAGGAGTTCCTGTATCTGGTTTCACTTCCTGCACCAGTAACTCTAGTTCCTCCATTTTGTTACCTAGGCTCCTCGCATTGGTGTACAAACATCTTAATTTTTGCTGTCTTCCTCCTTATGTCCATTCTCATACCCACGGCTGTATCCTTTCTTACTTCATTTTCTTCCCTCTCAATGTTAAAATCCGGCATGGAGATTACCTGGACATCTCCCAAACCATCTCCTCCAAATTCCTAGTTTAAAGCTCTCTTAATCAGTTGTGCCAGCCTCCATCCTAGAAGTCCATTTCCCTTCCTAATCAGGTGAAGTCTATCCCAAGAGAACAGTCCTCTGTCCATGAATGCCTCCCAGTGGCCATACATCCCAAAGCCCTCCTTATAGCACCACTGCCTGAGCCATCTGTTGATCGTCCTAATCTTGTCACACCTTTGTTGCCCTTCTCTAGGAACAGGCAGAATCCCACTGAAGATCACCTGAGCCTCGATTTCCTTAAGCGTCTTCCCCAGCCTGGCATAGTCTCCCTTGATGCGTTCCAGCGAGAATCTAGCTGTATCGTTTGTTCCCACATGAAGGACAATCAGCGGATTCTTTCCCGCTCCCATTAGGATCCTCTTCAGCCTCAGGTCCACATCCTGTATCTTAGCACCCGGCAGACAGCACACCCTTCTGTTCTCCGGATCAGTTCTAGTTACAGGCCTGTCTATCCTTCTCAGTAAGGAGTCCCCAATCACGTAGACCTGCCTTTTCCCGGTGATGGTGCAATTCTCCGGTCTATCCCCTGTTCCCTCTGGCTGCAAATCCTCTCGATTCCTATTGTCCCTTGCAATCCTCCGCAACCCATTCCGTATCCTCCTGGGGCTCATATTTGGTGTTGTTATCTCCATTGACTCTTCCCCTCTTCCTATAGGACTAGCTGCTCTTCTCTTCTTCCTTGCCCTCTCACCTTCAGCGACCACCTGCTGTGCCCCTTCTTCATTTTCCAACTCCGCAAACCTGTTCCTGAGCTCTTTCTCCTTCACTAGCCCGTCTTTTCCTCTGCCTGGTTCTCTTGGTCACATGCTTCCACTGTCCACTTTCCTCACCCAGCAGTCTCCCCTCAGAGTTCTTTGGTCCTGCTTCCATCTGCAAGTCTGAGCTTTTCCCTTCAGCCTCCTCGTGTCTTTGCTCCATCATCCACTCGAACCCCCTTCTAAACTCAACCAGAGTTTCCACCTGCATCTCCAGTCCTCGGATCTTTTCTTCCATCAGCTCTAGCAGGCGGCACTTCATGCAGACGAAACTCTTTTTTCAGGTACCCCCTCCAGGATCATGTACATGCAGCAGCTTCCACATCCAGTCATCTTCATTGCATCTTCCACAGCTTGGGTCACTACCACCGCTGCCTCTGTATCTGTCATAGCCTTCCCACCTAAATCCTGTAAGTCCGGGAAACACAAACCAAACCTCAACAGCAAAACAAACCCCCAGCGAGCACCACAACACAGCCAGAACACCACACGCTCTCTTCACTAGCCTGTCTGTTCCTCTGCCTGCCTCTTGGTCTTCCACCCCCCCCCCCCCCAAACTCCCCTTGCAAACTCCCACTCAAACTCCCCTGTTGACAGCTCTGTTTGCTGGCTCCTGTGCCGCTGCTCCCCGTGTCCATCACCAGCAGCTGAGAACCCAGCTTCTGTCCCAGTGAAGACGCACCCACGGTTCTTGCTGGGAGATGCCCGCGGGTGGGTGGCACTGTGCCTGGCACTGCTAGGTCTGCCTGCCTTGCTGCACAGCTGGGCACTGGCCCTGGCAGCCATGGGGAAGCAGTGTGCAGCCCTTGTGCTGACACACCCCTGGGCCTGGCCCCTGGGGGTGCTGCTCCCTTGGCCCGGGAGCCCCGGCTGCCAGTGCCTGTAGGGGGCAGGGAGGCCCCCTCACCAGTGGGGCAGCAGCTGCCTGGCTGCCCCTCTGCTGTGGGGTGGGGGGGTGCAATGGGGCAGTGATGAGACAGCGCGGTGGCTGGGCCTGGGCAGGGAGAAGTGATCTGTTGGGTGTAGCTCTAGGCAGCCGGATAGGTGAGTTCCCTGGGCCCAGGGAACACCCCTGTACAGGCAGAGCCGACCTGGCCCAGCCCAGTCCCCCCCATCAGCCCCCTAAGTTCACAGTGGCTTTAGGCAGTGCATTGGGCTGGCCCCACGGACCTGATTTCCACAGACACCTCCCCCCCCGGTGTGAATCAGGAGTGACTCCCTGGCATCCCATGTAGTGGGGGCAGGGAGCAGGGAGTTGGGGTCTCTTGCAGGAATGCGGCCTGGGCATGATGGGTGGTTAGGGGGTGACGGCTGTGAATCAGCACCCAGGCCTGGCTCTGCCCCCCAGGCATGTCTAGCCGCAGCCTCCTGGGGCGGGGCGCACCCCATAGGGGGTGGGGGAGTCTGGGACAAGCAAGCCCTGGGGGTTGGGCTCTGGGGCAGGCAGGCCACGGTGGGGGCAGGGGAGCTGTGCCGTGGGCAGGCCATGGGTTCAGGGGCTGGGGCCGGGTGTCCGGCGTACCCAGGCCCTGGGGGTGGGGGGCAGGGGGAGCTCTGGGGCAGGCAGGCCCTGGACCAGGCAGAGCTGAGCTTTCTGGGCATAGGCAGCCCCACAGTGGCTTGGGCAGCAGGAGAGGCTGGGAGGCCATGAATTCATGGGCTCTGTCTGGGAGACTGATGCACTGGGGGGGCTGGCTGCGCTGTGCGGGGCCAGGACCTGGCCCTATAGCCTCTGTAAGTGGCTCCCAGGGCAGGGAACTGGCTACATTGGCCAACAGTGTCCCTTGGGAGGAGCCTGTGAGTCCGGCAGGTATCCCAGCCCCGGGGTGGGCATCTCTCATCCCCCATCGGCACCGGCCCCCGGGCTTCTGACAGTGCAGCGCAGGAGCTGGTCCAAGAGGTAACTATAACAGGACCGCTTGGAAACAGTGACCATAATACAATAGCATTCAACATCCCTGTGGTGGGAAAAACATCTCAACAGCCCAACACTGTGGCCTTTAATTTCAGAAAGGGGGAACTATGCAAAAATGAGGAGGTTAGTTAAACAGAAATTAAAAAGTACAGTGACTAAAGTGAAATCCTGGCAAGCTGCATGGGCACTTTTCAAAGACACCATAATAGAGGCCCAACTTAAACGCATACCCCAAATTAAAAAATACAGTAAAAGAACTAAAAAAGAGCCACTGTGGCTTAACAACCATGTAGAAGAAGCAGTGAGAGATAAAAAGACTTCTTTTAAAAAGTGGAATTCAAATCCTAGTGAGGCAAATAGAAAGGAGCATAAACACTGCCAAATTAAGTGCAAGAATGTAATAAGAAAAGCCAAAGAGGAGTTTGAAGAACGGCTAGCCAAAAACTCCAAAGGTAATAACAAAATGTTTTTTAAGTACATCAGAAGCAGGAAGCCTGCTAAACAACCAGTGGGGCCCCTTGATGATCAAGATACAAAAGGAGCGCTTAAAGACGATAAAATCATTGTGGAGAAACTAAATGGATTCTTTGCTTCAGTCTTCACAGCTAAGGATGTTAGGGAGATTCCCAAACCTGAGGCGTCCTTTGTAGGTGACAAATCTGAGGAACTGTCACAGATTAATGTGTCACGAGAGGAGGTTTTGGAATTAATTAATAAACTTAACATTAACAAGTCACCGTGACCAGATGGCATTCACCCAAGAGTTCTGAAAGAACTCAAATGTGAAGTTGCGGAACTATTAACTATGGTTTGTAACCTGTCCTTTAAATCAGCTTCTGTACCCAATGACTGGAAGATAGCTAATGTAACGCCAATATTTAAAAAGGGCTCTAGGGGTGATCCCGGCAATTACAGACCGGTAAGTCTAACGTCGGTACCGGGCAAATTAGTTGAAACAATAGTAAAGAATAAAATTGCCAGTCACATAGAAGAACATAACGTTGGGCAAAAGCCAACATGGTTTCTGTAAGGGGAAATCGTCTTACTAATCTATTAGAGTTCTTTGAAGGGATCAACAAGCATGTGGACAAGGGGGATCCAGTGGACATAGTGTACTTAGATTTCCAGAAAGCCTTTGACAAGTCCCTCACCAAAGGCTCTTATGTAAATTAAGTTGTCATGGGACAAGAGGGAAGATCCTTTCGTGGATTGAGAACTGGTTAAAAGACAGAGGGAAAAAAGGTAGGAATAAATGGTAAATTTTCAGAATGGAGAGGGGTAACTTGTGGTGTTCCCCAAGGGTCAGTCCTAGGACCAATCCTATTCAACTTGTTCATAAATGATCTGGAGAAAGCGGTAAACAGTGAGGTGGCAAAGATTGCAGATGATACTAAACTGCTCAAGATAGTTAAGACCAAAGCAGACTGTGAAGAATTTCAAAAAGATCTCACAAAACTAAGTGATTGGGCAACAAAATGGCAAATGAAATTTAATGTGGATAAATGTAAAGTAATGCACATTGGAAAAAATAACCCCAACTATACATACAATATGATGGGGGCTAATTTAGCTACAACAAATCAGGAAAAAGATCTTGGAGTCATCGTGGATAGTTCTCTGAAGATGTCCGCGCAGTGTGCAGAGGCGGTCAAAAAAGCAAACAGGATGTTAGGAATCATTAAAAGGGGGATAGAGAATAAGATGGAGAATATATTATTGCCCTTATATAAATCGATGGTGTGATCCAACCCGTCACAGTGATTCAGACCCTGGGTCTGTGTTGGAGCAGACAGGAGTGTCTGGCTCAGCAAGACAGGGTGCTGGAGTCCTGAGCTGGCAGGGAAAACAGGAGCAGGGGTAGTCTTTGCACATCGGGTGGCAGCTCCCAAGGGGGGTTCTGTGATCCAACCCGTCACATATATTATTGCCCTTATATAAATCGATGGTACGCCCACATCTTGAATACTGCGTACAGATGTGGTCTCCTCATCTCAAAAAAGATATACTGGCACTAGAAAAGGTTAAGAAAAGGGCAACTAAAATGATTAGGGGTTTGGAACGGGTCCCATATGAGGAGAGATTAAAGAGGCTAGGACTCTTCAGCTTGGAAAAGAGGAGACTAAGGGGGGATACGATAGAGGTATATAAAATCATGAGTGATGTGGAGAAAGTGGATAAGGAAAAGTTATTTACTTATTCCCATAATACAAGAACTAGGGGTCACCAAATGAAATTAATAGGCAGCAGGTTTAAAAGAAACAAAAGGAAGTTCTTCTTCACACAGCGCAAAGTCAACTTGTGGAACTCCTTGCCTGAGAAGGTTGTGAAGGCTAGGACTATAACAGCCTTTAAAAGAGAACTGGATAAATTCATGGAGGTTAAGTCCATTAATGGCTATTAGCCAGGATGGGTAAGAATGGTGTCCCTAGCCTCTGTTTGTCAGAGGGTGGAGATGGATGGCAGGAGAGAGATCACTTGATCATTGCCTGTTGGTCCAGTCCCTCTGGGGCACCTGGTATTGGCCACTGTCGGTAGACAGGATACTGGGCTGGATGGACCTTTGGTCTGACCTGGTACGGCCATTCTTATGGTCTTATGTTCATATCACTTATGTTCTTATTCTGGCAGGGACCCGCTGGCTGGGACCTTGTCTGGGGGGAGGGGGCTGTATAGGTTGCTCGCCGCCCATAACAAAGGGGGGGGGGGTTGCAGAGAGGGCAGATCTGAGCGCTTAGCACCAAATCCAGGTGTTGAGAATTAAAATGATGAAGGACCCAAAGGACACACAGTGAAGAAATGCGTGAGGTGCCCCAGCCCTACCCCAGTGCTAGGGGCCAGGGGAGCAAACAAGGGGACTTGGAATGGCTCATAGGTCAGCGTAAATTCGACCGAGCTGGTATTTCTGAAACCAGAGGGAATGATTCCCAGGGCAGGGCTATGAAAATTGATGGTTATAACGTATTTAGGAAGGATTGAATGGGCCAGAGGGGATGGGGCGGGGCAGAAATGGCTCTCTCTACATGTCAAAAGTGGCATTACCTGTTTTGGAGTCACTGAGAATTCAGAAGAAAATGGTCTTGACTAAGGTGGGGTGTTAGTGGCTGCTACAAACCTCCAAATCCCACTGGGAACAGGCGGACCAGCTCCTTTCACACCTATCTGCATGGTGTATGAAGAAAAGCTGCGTGATCACAGAGGATTTGGGGGAACGGACACTTCAGTCTGAGTGATACATGCTGGAGGTCTCACGCTGCCACGGATGTACTAAAACATCCTCGGAATTCCTAAACATTACAGATGATAATTTCCTAACTCAGAAAATGTTGCAACCACCACAGGAGAATTCTGTGTTAGACTTTGTCTCGACAAGGAGGGAGGCACTGATCACAGAACTAAAAACTAATGGTAACTTTAGATACAATGAATCATGACTTGATCACATTTATAAGGTGCAAATGGAATAAAGTCCAGACCATAAGATATACAATTGGTGATCTAAAAAGGCCAATTTCCCAAAGCTGAAAACAATTATATGCCAAATTAGCTGCGAGGAAGAATTTAATCAGAAAAATGTGAATGATAATTGGGAAGTGTTTAAGAACAGTGTACTAGATTTCCAAAAACCCACAATCCCACGATTGAGGAAGAAGGCCATGTTGGTTAAAAAAGAGACCTGATTTAGATGGGAAGTGAAGGCAGCTATAACAAAAATAACAGTATATAACAAATGGCAGAAAGGGAAAGTTGACAGTAATGAATATAAATCAGAAGCTAGGAATTGTAGAAAATGGATAAGGGAAGCAAAGGGACACAAGGAGAAATGTATGGCCAGCAGAGTTAAGGACAATAACATGGAGATTTTTAAGAATATAAGAAACAAACAAACAAAAAATCCCAACAATGGGATTGGTCTAGTACTAGATGGACATGGTAGAATTGTCAATAATAATGCAGAAAAGGCAGAAGTGTTCAATAAATATTTCTGTTCTGTATTTGGGAAAAAACAGATGATATCATATCCTATAACACTCTTTCCATCCCACTAGTATCTTAGGAGGATTTTAAACTACAACTACTAAAGTTAGAAATTATTAAATCAGCAGATCCAGATAACTTGCATCCAAGAGTTTTAAAAGAGCCGTCTCAAGAGCTCGCTGGACCGTTAATAGGGAACACTGGAGAAGTTCCAAAAACTGGAAGACAAATGTTGTGCCAATATTTAAAAAGGGTAAACCGGATGACCCAGGTAATTACAGGCCTGTCAGCCTGACACTGATCCCGGGCAAGATAACGGAGTGGCTGATATGGGACTTGATTAATAAAGAACGAAAGGAGGGTAATGTAATTAATGCCAATCAGTTTGGGTTTCTGGAAAATAGATCCTGTCAAACTACCTAGATATTTTTTTGACGAGCTCACAAGTTTGGTTGATACAGGTAATCGTGCTGATGTAATAGACTTAGACTTCTGTAAGGTGTTTGACTTGGTACCGCACGACATTTTGATTAAAAACTAGAATGATATAAAATTACCATGGCACCAGTAAATGGATTAAAAACTGGCTAACTGCTAGGTCTCCGAATGTAACAGCAAACGGAATCACCATCAAGCAGGGATATTTCTAATGGGGTCCTGCTGGACTTGATTCTTGGCCCTACACTATTGAACATTTTGATTAACGACCTAGAACAAAACATAAAATCATCACTGATAAAGTTTGCAGTTGACACAAAAATTGGGGGACTAATAAGTAACAAAGAGGCCAGGTCACGGATACAGACTGATGTGGATCACTCGGGCCTGGTCTACACTATGACTTTAATTCGGATTTAGCAGCGTTAAATCGAATTAACCCTGCACCCGTCCACACAACGAAGCCATTTATTTCGAAATAAAGGGCTCTTAAAATCGATTTCTGTACTCCACCCCGACGAGCGGAGTAGCGCCAAAATCGATATTGTCATTTCGAATTAGGGTTAGTGTGGCCGCAATTCGATGGTCTTGGCCTCCGGGAGCTATCCCACAGTGCACCATTGTGACCGCTCTGGAGAGCAATCTGAACTCGGATGCACTGGCCAGGTAGACAGGAAAAGCCCCGCGAACATTTGAATTTCATTTCCTGTTTGCCCAGCATGGAGAGCACAGGTGACCACAGATAGCTCATCAGCACAGGTAACCATGCAGGCCGATAATCGAAAAAGAGCACCAGCATGGACCGTACGGGAGGTACTGGATCTGATCGCTATATGGGGAGAGGGTTCAGTGCTAGCAGAACTTCGTTCGAAAAGACGAAATGCCAAAACTTTTGAAAAATTCTCCAAGGGCATGATGGAGAGAGGCCACAATAGGGACTCAGATCAGTGCCGCGTGAAAGTCAAGGAGCTCAGACAAGCCTATCAAAAAACAAAGGAGGCAAATGGTCGCTCCGGGTCAGAGCCGCGGACATGCCGCTTCTACGCTGAGCTGCATGCAGTTCTAGGGGGGGCCGCCACCACTACCCCACCTCTGACCGTGGATTCCGAGGCGGGGATAATCTCATCAGCTACACCTGAGGATTCTGCGGACGGGGAAGGGGAGGAGGACGAGCTTGCGGAGAGCACCCAGCACTCCGTTCTCCCCAACAGCCAGGATCTTTTTCTCAGCCTGACTGAAATACCCTCCCAACCCTCCCAACCCAGTATCCAAGACCACGACCCCATGGAAGGGACCTCAGGTGAGTTTACCTTTTAAAATATAAAACTTGTTTTAAAAGCAAGCGTTTTTTAATGATTACTTTGCCCTGAGGACTTGGGATGCATTCGCGGCCAGTACAGCTACTGGAAAAGTCTGTTAACGTGTCTGGGGATGGAGCGGAAATCCTCCAGGGACATCTCCATGAAGCTCTCCTGGAGGTACTCCAAAAGCCTTGCCACAAGGTTTCTGGGCAGTGCAGCCTTATTCCGTCCTCCATGGTAGGACACTTGACCGCGCCATGCTTGCAACAAGTAATCTGGTATCATAGAATCATAGAATATCAGGGTTGGAAGGGACCTCAGGAGGTCATCTAGTCCAACCCCCTGCTCAAAGCAGGACCAATCCCCAGACAGATTTTTACCCCAGTTCCCTAAGTGGCCCCCTCAAGGATTGAACTCACAACCCTGGGTTTAGCAGGCCAATGCTCAAACCACTGAGCTATCCCTCCCCCAAAGGACAAAGCCTGGCAGTGTATGGTCCCGGTGTTTGCTGGCATTGAAGCAACATCCGTTCTTTATCTTGCTGTGTAATCCTCAGGAGAGTGATATCGCTCATGGTAACCTGGTTGAAATACGGGAATTTAATTAAGGGGACAGAGGTGGCCGTTCCTACTGGGCTGTTTGCCTGTGGCTGAAAAGAAATCCTTCCCTGCAGTTAGCCAAGCGCGGGGCGGGGGGGAATTGGCCCAGAGCTTTTCGCGTTTGGCTAGCAGGGATCTTCCCTGATACCAGCCACGCGGTGGGGGGAGGGATAAAGCGATCATCCCAGAGAATTCATGGCGGGGTGGGGGGTGTTAGTTTGGTTCCTGCAGGGATCTTCCCTGATACCAGCCACGCGGTGGGGGGGGAGGGATAAAGCGATCATCCAGAGAATTGGATGGGGGGGGTTAGTTTGTTTTCTGCTGCTGAAGGTTAACAGGAAAACCGCAGCACTCAACGGGCTTTGCTTGGTATGTGGGAAAGGAGGGCGCAGAAGCCGAAAGACAATGGATTACCATGGCCGCATGCAAGCCGAATTCTGTTGCCCGGACCTGCGTCTGTGATCTCTAGCAGCAAAGCCACAGGCACTCAATATTAAGAGGCAAAATGCGACCTTGTACTGAAATCACATGTGCTATGTAATGTGAATAGTGTTGGTCACCGTGAAAGAGTATAAGCATTGTTCTGCAAAATGTATCTTTTTAAAAAATTCTCTCCTTTTTTCCCTCCCTCCAGCAGCTGCAAATTCTTCAAGCCTCCCTCCTCCGTCCCGAAGGCTATCTCAGATAAGGCGTCGGAAAAAGAAGACGCGAGATGATATGTTCGCAGAAATCATGGAATCCACCCGCAGTGAAAGAGCTCATCTGAATGAGTGGAAGGACACGGTTTCAAAGTACAGGAAAGAAGCCAGTGAACGTGAGGACATGAGGGACCAATGTGAGGACAGGAGGGACCAACGTGAGGAGAGGAGAGACGCTCGAGATGAGAGGTGGCGGCAGGAAGATCAGAGGAGGCAGGATGCAACGCTGGGGCTGCTGCGTGAGCAAACAGACATGCTCTGGCATCTGGTGGAACTTGAGGAACGGCAGCAGGATAACAGAGTACCACTACAGCCCCTGTATAACCCCCCTCCCCCCTCCCCATATTCCATAGCCTCCTCACCCAGACGTGTAAGAACGCGGGGGGGCGGGGCGGGGAGGGAGGCTCCGTACACCCTCCCATTCCACCCCAGTGGACAGCCCAAACAAAAGGCTGTCATTTTTTTAACATTTTTTAAGTGGCCTTTTCCTTCCCGCCGATCCTCCTCCCAAACCCCACCCGGGTTCCCTCCCTCTTTTTATAATCAATTAATAAAGAATAAATGATTTTCAAACGATAGTGACTTTATTTCCTTTGAAAGCAAGCTGGGGGAAGGGGGAGGGTGGGTTCCTTACAGAGAATGAGTCAATAAAGGGGGTGGGTTTTCATGAAGGAGAAACAAACAGAAATTTCACACTGTAGCCTGGTGTGACGATGCGGTTCTGGCGGAACCCAACTGAGAGTGCCAACTCAGGACAAATTGCTCAAACAGGGCAGTTACACTACAATAACGTCACACCTGGCCAGTCATGAAACTGCTTTTCAAAGCTTCTCTGATGCACAGCGCTTCCTGGTGTGCTCTTCTAATCACCCTGGTGTCTGGCTGCGCGTAATCAGCAGCCAGGCGATTTGCCTCAGCCTCCCACCCTGCCATAAAGGTCTCCCCCTTACTTTCACAGAGATTGTGGAGCACACAGCAAGCAGCAATAACAATGGGGATATTGGTTTGGCTGAGGTCTGACCGAGTCAGTAACGATCGCCAGCGACCTTTTAAACGTCCAAATGCACATTCTACCACCATTCTGCACTTGCTCAGCCTGTAGTTGAACAGCTCCTGACTCCTGTCCAGGCTGCCTGTGTATGGCTTCATGAGCCATGGCATTAAGGGGTAGGCTGGGTCCCCAAGAATAACTATTGGCATTTCAACATCCCCAACGGTTATTTTCTGGTCCGGGAAGTAAGTCCCTTGCTGCAGCCGTTTAAACAGAGTAGTGTTCCTGAAGACGCGAGCATCATGAACCCTTCCCGGCCAGCCTGCGTTGATGTTGGTGAAACGTCCCTTGTGATCCACAAGTGCTTGCAGCACCATTGAAAAGTACCCCTTGCGGTTTATGTACTGGGTACCCTGGTGCTCCGGTGCCAAGATAGGGATATGGGTTTCATCTATCACCCCACCACAGTTAGGGAATCCCATTGCAGCAAAGCCATCCACTATGACCTGCACATCTCCCAGAGTCACTACCTTTCGTAGCAGCACCTCAGTGATTGCTTTGGCTACTTGCATCACAGCAGCCCCCACAGTAGATTTGTCCACTCCAAATTGATTCCCGACTGACCGGTAGCTGTCTGGCGTTGCAAGCTTCCACAGGGCTATCGCCACTCGCTTCTCAACTGTGAGGGCTGCTCTCATCTTGGTATTCTGGCGCTTCAGGGCAGGGGAAAGCAAGTCACAAAGTTCCATGAAAGTGCCTTTACGCATGCGAAAGTTTCGCAGCCACTGGGAATCGTCCCACACCTGCAACACTATGCGGTCCCACCAGTCTGTGCTTGTTTCCCGGGCCCAGAATCGGCGTTCCAAGCCTATAACCTGGCCCATTAACATCATAATCTCCAAAGCACCGGGGCCCGTGGTTTGAGAGAATTCTGTGTCCATGTCCATGTCCATGTCCTCATCACTCTCGTCGCCGCGCTGCCGTCGCCGCCGCCTCCTCGCCTCGTTTTTCTGGTCCTGGCTCAGCATAAACTGCATGAGAACGCGCGAGGTGTTTACAATGTTCATGACTGCTGTCTTGAGCTGAGCGGGCTCCATGCTTGCCGTGGTATGGAGTCTGCAGTGTTCACCCAGGAAAAAAGGCACGAAATGGTTGTCTGCCGTCCGTTGCTTTCATGGAGGGAGGGGTGAGGCTGTACCCAGAACCACCTGCGACAATGTTTTTTGCCCCATCAGGCACTGGGATCTTGTAGGGATCCAGGGTGGCTGCCCTCCGAACCTGAGGGTAAAGGGCCTTTCTCTCAGCCTGAGTGGGCGGGGCCAGCCCAAGCTTGCTACGCCCCCCGGAAGGGGAGGGGTGGAACAGGAAGTATAAAGGGCGGGGCCCTTAGCTCAGTTAGGGCAGCACCAGGGAGGGAGGTAGATGCAGACCGCGGGCTGCTCCCTTCAGACCCTGCTGCCACGCCAGGGGAGGCCCTGGACCAGTGGAAACCTCACCTGGAGGACGGACTGGGGCTGCCAGGACTGCCCGCTGCCGAGTACCCAGAGGAACTGGAGGAGCCGGAGGGGGAGCTGGAGCTGCCAGCAGCCAAGGACCGGGAGGAGCTGGAGGAGCCTGAGCCTGAGGAGGAGCTGGAGCTGCCAACAGCGGACTACCCCGACGCACTGGCGGGACCAGAGGGATTCGGACGAGCAATCGGGTAGGAAGTAGCCCAGGGACAGAGCTGCACAGTGGTGAGTCTGTATCGCGGAAGGACCCCGCTGATCCAGTGGCGGGACCCTCATCCTGCCACTGTCAGGGCCCTGGGCTGGAACGCAGTGGTGTAGGGTGGGCCTGCGTTCCCCTACCTGGCCGAGCCACGCCGGGACCCGTGCCGGCGCTCCCCTGCCTGAGGGGCGCGCTACTGCCCTGTGCCGGCGCTCCCCTGCCTGAGGGGCGCGCTATTGCCCTGTGCCGGCGCTCCCCTGCCTGAGGGGCGCGCTACTGCCCTGTGCCGGCGCTCCCCTGCCTGAGGGGCGCGCTATTGACCTGTGCCGGTGCTCCCCGGATTAATTCCGTAGTGTAGACATACCCTTGGTGAGCTGGGCACAAGCAAACCATACGTATTTCACTACGGCCAAGTACAAGGTCGTTCATCCAGGAACAAGGAACGTCAGCTGTACTTACAGGCTGGGGGACTCTAGCCTGGCAAGCAGTGACTCGAAACGAGAGTTGGGGGGTGTGGAGGACAATCAGCTGAGCGTGCGCTCCCTGTGCGACGCTGTGGCCAAAAGAGTGAATGAGACCCACAGACATGTAAACAGGGGAATCTCGAGGAGGAGCAGAGAGGTTATTTCACTGCTGTATGTGGCCCTGGGGCGAGCGCTGCTGGGATCCTGGGTCCAGTTCTGGTGCCCACAGTTCAAGAAGGATGTGGATAAATTGGGGAGAGCCCAGAGAAGAGTCATGAGGGTGATTAAAGGATTAGAAAACTGCCTTAGAGCGAGAGACTCCAGGAACTCCCTATTTAGCTGACCCAAGAGAAGGTTAAGGGGTGACTTGATCACAGTCTACAAGTGCCTGGGTCAGTGGGGTGTGAGGGGGCTCTCCTCTGGCCCCTAGGGATGACCTGAAGGAAGACTTCAGGAGCAGACAGTGTTTGCATAGATGCACCTACTCTGCCTGGGGTGCAGTGGGTGGGTCTGCGTCGCCAGAATGGTCAAGTTTGGCTGGTTTGGGGCTGCAAATCACTGCAGTGCTGAGTGCCGGGGTAATGAAATGTTGGTACGCTGATTGTCCAGCGATGGGCACAGAGCGGCACTCCCCCTATCCTGACGCTCACTCGCTAAGCAGGGGGTAGGGATGCTAAGGCCAGCTGGGCTGTGTGGGGTCAGTGAAGGGTGTAACGAGTCTGGTTCTGGCGGGACCCAACTGCGAGTGCCAATTCAGGACAAATTGCTTAAAGCAGGGCAGCTACAGCCCAAGACTGGGGTTTCTAGGCACACAAAGGCAAACCAAACCAGCCAGACTAAGAGACTTTGGTCTCACCCCACTGGCTAACCACAAGTCACACAAGCAATTCCCTTAGACACTCCAGTTTCCCAGTATCACCACCAGTGCCACTCATTATGGGGACAAATGGTTATGAAAACCAATACCCCAGTAAAAGAAAAAAGGTTCTTTCGATCCCGAAGGACCAAGCCCCAGACCCAGGTCAATATACAAATCAGATCTTACCCACAAAAACTCTGTTGCCAATCCTTTAGAGTCTAAAATCTAAAGGTTTATTCATAAAAGGAAAAAGATAGAGATGAGAGCTAGAATTGGTTAAATGGAATCAATTCCATACAGTAATGGCAAAGTTCTTGGTTTAGGCTTGTAGCAGCGATAGAATAAACTGCAGGTTCAAATCAAGTCTCTGGAACATCCCCAGCTGGGATGGGTCCTCAGTCCTTTGTTCAGAGCTTCAGCTTGTAGCAAAGTCCCTCCAGAGGTAAGAAGCAGGATTGAAGACAAGATGGAGGAGCTGCAGCAGCCTTTTATAGTCTCTTCTCATGTGGCCTCTCTTTCTTTTTCCCAAAGACAAGCATTCGGGCACATGGCAAGAAACCCTCAGAGTTCTGTCCATAGGCATGTCCCTGCATACCTTGCTGAGTCACAAGGCGTATCTGCCTTCTCTCCATGGGTCAGTTGTAGCTGATGGTCCTTAATGGGCCATCAAGCAGGCTAGGCAGCGCTAACACCAACTTGTCTGGGGTGTCACCCAGCAGCACAGCACAAGTTTGAAATACAGACAGTATAGAGCCAATATTCATAACTTCAACTACAAAATTGATACTCACATATAGACAGCATAATCCTAACCAGCCAACCATAACCTTGTCTTAGACACCTTATTTGACCCCCTTTATACAAGATTTGGTGCCACTACAGGACCTCGGTTGCAACAATGATCTATAGGGTCCCAGTTCATGTCAATAACATCACATAAGGTTTCTCAGGGAGGGAGCTGGTTAGAGTCCATTGCGAGTGCTGGGTTGGGGGTTTCTGAGGGTGATTTAGTGCTGCCTAAGGCTGAAATGGCTGAGCGGTGGCACCTGAGGCTGTGATGTTGGGAGAGCAGCAGGGAGACACCCAAGCTGTGAGCCAGTTGCTTACAAGAAGTGGAAGATTGGACAAATGACCAGGGAGAAGTATAAAAATATTGCTCAGGCATGCAGGAGTGAAACCAGGAAGGCCAAATCACACTTGGAGTTGCAGCTAGCAAGAGATGTTAAGAGTAACAAGAAGGGTTTCTTCAGGTATGTTAGCAACAAGAAGAAAGTCAAGGAAAGTGTGGGCCCCTTACTGAATGAGGGAGGCAACCTAGTAACAGAGGATGTGGAAAAAGCTAATGTACTCAATGATTTTTTTGCCTCTGTCTTCACGAACAAGGTCAGCTCCCAGACTACTGCACTGAGCAGCACAGTATGGGGAGAAGGTGACCAGCCCTCTGTGGAGAAAGAAGTGGTTCGGGACTATTTAGAAAAACTGGACGTGCACAAGTCCATGGGGCCGGATGCGCTGCATCCGAGGGTGCTAAAGGAGTTGGCGGATGAGATTGCAGAGCCATTGGCCATTATTTTTGAAAACTCATGGCGATCGGGGGAGGTCCCGGATGACTGGGAAAAGGCTAATGTAGTGCCCATCTTTAAAAAAGGGAAGAAGGAGGATCCGGGGAACTACAGGCCAGTCAGCCTCACCTCAGTCCCTGGAAAAATCATGGAGCAGGTCCTCAAGGAATCAATTCTGAGGCACTTAGAGGAGAGGAAAGTGATCAGGAACAGTCAGCATGGATTCACCAAGGGCAAGTCATGCCTGACTAACCTAATTGCCTTCTATGAGGAGATAACTGCTCTGTGGATGAGGGGAAAGCAGTGGATGTGTTATTCCTTGACTTTAGCAAAGCTTTTGATACGGTCTCCCACAGTATTCTTGCCACCAAGTTAAAGAAGTATGGGCTGGATGAATGGACTGTACGGTGGATAGAAAGCTGGCTAGATCGTCGGGCTCAACGGGTAGTGATCAATGGCTCCATGTCTAGTTGGCAGCCGGTTTCAAGCAGAGTGCCCCAAGGGTCGGTCCTGGGGCCGGTTTTGTTTAATATCTTTATTAATTATCTGGAGGATGGTGTGGACTGCACTCTCAGCAAGTTTGCAGATGACACTAAACTGGGAGGCGTGGTAGATACACTAGAGGGTAGGGTAGGGATTGGATACAGAAGGACCTAGACAAATTAGAGGATTGGGCCAAAAAAACCCTGATGAGGTTCAACAAGGACAAGTGCAGAGTCCTGCACTTAGGACGGAAGAATCCCCTGCACTGCTACAGACTAGGGACCGAATGGCTAGGCAGCAGTTCTGCAGAAAAGGACCTAGGGGTCACAGTGGACGAGAAGCTGGATATGAGTCAACAGTGTGCCCTTGTTGCCAAGAAGGCTAATGGCATTTCGGGCTGTATAAGTAGGGGCATTGCCAGCAGATCGAGGAACGTGATCGTTCCCCTTTATTCGACATTGGTGAGGCCTCATCTGGAATACTGTGTCCAGTTTTGGGCCCCACACTACAAGAAGGATGTGGAAAAATTGGAAAGAGTCCAGCGGAGGGCAACAAAAATGATTAGGGGTCTGGAGCACATGACTTATGAGGAGAGGCTGAGGAAACTGGGATTGTTTAGTCTCCAGAAGAGACGAATGAGGGGGGATTTGATAGCTGCTTTCAACTACCCGAGGGGGGGTTCCAAAGAGGATGGAGCTCGGCTGTTCTCAGTGGTGGCAGATGACAGAACAAGGAGCAATGGTCTCAAGTTGCAGTGGGGGAGGTCTAGGTTGGATATTAGGAAAAACTTTTTCTCTAGGAGGGTGGTGAAGCACTGGAATGCGTTACCTAGGGAGGTGGTGGAGTCTCCTTCTTTGGAGGTTTTTAAGGCCCGGCTTGACAAAGCCCTGGCTGGGATGATTTAGTTGGGAATTGGTCCTGCTTTGAGCAGGGGGTTGGACTAGATGACCTCCTGAGGTCCCTTCCAACCCTGATATTCTATGATTCTATGAGGTGTTGCTCAGTGCCCCCCACCCCTCCATGGGAGGCAAATCCCATGAACTCACCTCTGAACTCCAGCTCTTTGCTGGCTGTAATGATGCTGCCTTTGGCGGGACACTTCTGAGAGTATCAATTCAGGACAAATTGCTCAGAGCAGGGCAGTTACAGCCCAAGGCTGGGGGTCCTTTGCACACCAAACCACCCAAACAGAGAAGACTTTGGTTTGACCCCACTGGCTAACCACAAGTCACACAAGCAATTCCCTTAGACACTCCAGTTTCCCAGTATCACCACCAGCGCCACTCGTTATACGGACGAATGGTTATGAAAACCAATACCCCAGTACAAGAAGAAAGGTTCTCCCGATCCCAAAGGACCAAGCCCCAGACCCAGGTCAATATACAAATCAGATCTTACCCACAAATCACGCTGTTGTCAATCCTTTAGAACAGGGGTTGGCAACCTTTGGCATGCAGCTCATCAGGGTAAACCCCCTGGCAGGCCGGGCCGGTTTGTTTACCTGCCATGTTCGCAGGTTCGGTCGATCACGACTCCCACTGGCAGCGGTTTGCCATCCCGCCAATGGAGGCAGCGGGAAGCAGCGGCCAGCACATCCCTCGGCCCGCCCCGCTTCCCGCCGCCCCCATTGGCCTGGGATGGCGAACCGTGGCCAGTGGGCGCCGCGATCAGCCGGACCTGCAGACGGTGCAGGTAAACAAACCAGCCCAGCCCACCAGGGTGCTTACCCTGGCAAGCCGTGTGCCAAAGGTTGCCGACCCCTGCTTTAGAATCTAAAATCTAAAGGTTTATTCATAAAAGCAGTGATGGAATAAACTGCAGGTTCAAATCAAGTCTCTGGAACATCCCCAGCTGGGATGGGTCATTCAGTCCTTTGTTCAGAGCTTCAGTCTGTAGCAAAGTTCCTCCAGAAGTAAGAAGTGGATTGAAGACAAGATGGAGGGGGTTTCAGGGCCTTTTATATCCTTTGCCCTGTGGAAGGACCCCCTCCCTTCTTACTATGGAAATCACAGCAGCAAAATGGAGTTTGGAGTCACATGGGCAAGTCACATGTCCATGCATGACTCTGTTCTTTACAGGCCGACGCCATTAACATAAGAACATAAGAAAGGCCGAACCAGGTCAGACCAAAGGTCCATCTAGCCCAGTATCCTGTCTACCGACAGTGGCCAATGCCAGGTGCCCCAGAGGGAGTGAATCTAACAGGCAATGATCAAGTGATCTCTCTCCTGCCATCCATCTCCACCCTCTGACAGATAGAGGCTAGGGACACCATTCCTTACCCGTCCTGGCTAATAGCCATTAATGGACTTAACCACCATGAATTTATCCAGTTCTCTTTTAAACTCTGTTATAGTCCTAGCCTTCACAACCTCCTCAGGCAAGGAGTTCCACAGATTGACTGTGCGCTGCGTGAAGAAGAACTTCCTTTTATTTGTTTTAAACCTGCTGCCTATTAATTTCATTTGATGACCCCTAGTTCTTGTACTATGGGATAAGTAAATAACTTTTCCTTATCCACTTTCTCCACATCACTCATGATTTTATATACCTCTATCATATCCCCCCTTAGTCTCCTCTTTTCCAAGCTGAAGTGTCCTAGCCTCTTTAATCTCTCCTCATATGGGACCTGTTCCAAACCCCTAATCATTTTAGTTGCCCTTTTCTGAACCTTTTCTAGTGCCAGTATATCTTTTTTTAGATGAGGAGACCACATCTGTACGCAATATTCCAGATGTGGGCGTACCATCGATTTATATAAGGGCAATAATATATTCTCAGTCTTATTCTCTATCCCCTTTTTAATGATTCCTAACATCCTGTTTGCATTTTTGACCGCCTCTGCACACTGCATGGACATCTTCAGAGAACTATCCACGATGACTCCAAGATCTTTTTCCTGACTTGTTGTAGCTAAATTAGCCCCCATCATATTGTATGTATAGTTGGGGTTATTTTTTCCAATGTGCATTACTTTACATTTATCCACATTAAATTTCATTTGCCATTTTGTTGCCCAATCACTTAGTTTTGTGAGATCTTTTTGAAATTCTTCACAGTCTGCTTTGGTCTTAACTATCTTGAGCAGTTTAGTATCATCTGCAAACTTTGCCACCTCACTGTTTACCCCTTTCTCCAGATCATTTATGAATAAGTTGAATAGGATTGGTCCTAGGACTGACCCTTGGGGAACACCACTAGTTACCCCTCTCCATTCTGAGAATTTACCATTAATTCCTACCCTTTGTTCCCTATCTTTTAACCAGTTCTCAATCCATGAAAGGACCTTCCCTTTTATCCCATGGCAGCTTAATTTACATAAGAGCCTTTGGTGCGGGACCTTGTTTACATGTTAATTTGAACGTTCCCAGGGAAGCTCAGATGTGGATTGGCGTCTCCCAAAGTCCATTGTCAGTTAAGTGTTTCTTGATTGGGCATTTACTGAGAATAGTCCTTCCTTAAGAAGCTGACCATGCATCCGAAGAAGTGGGTTGTAGCCCACGAAAGCTTATGCTCTAATAAATTTGTTAGTCTCTAAGGTGCCACAAGTACTCCTGTTATTTTTGAGGCTACTTAGAATCAAAACACATTGAGATACAAGTACAGAGCCAATATTCATAACTTCAACTACAAAAATGATACACACATACAGACAGCATAATCATAACCAGCAAACCAGAACCTTTCCATAGACACCTTACTGGACGTCCTTTGTACAAGATTTGGTGCAAATATATAACAGTGGTTGCAACAATGATCTATCTGGTTACAGGTTATGTCAGTAACGCCACACTGCCAAGGACAGCCGGCTGTGAGTGGGGGGCCGTGCAGGGAGAGGGGAGTGGTGTGTTAGAGGGACATTTGTTCGTTGGCTTTTCCCACTGCAAGGTAGGAAACGGACACTGGCCAACTCGTGGTGGGGTCGGGTTTGTCGAGGGTCACGTGTTTGTGAATGTGGCTGTGGTGGTTTCTCAGCCTGAAGCTCTCTTGTTCCCCACAGACTCGGTGCTTGCGAGAGGAGTGCCCAGGGATGGTGGTTGGTTTCCCAGGCTGGGGGCTCGAGCTGGTTCTGTTTGTGTTGTTAATCCCCAGCCATTGAACCCACCCCAGCGTTAGTTGTGCCGACTCCACCTGGCAGATGGGTTACACACCTGGGGCTCGGGCTCTGCAGCCTAGCAGAGAAAGGGCTGACATGGCCCGAGGCTGGAAGCTGAAGTGAGACAAATTCCGACTGGAAATAAGGGGTAAAGTTTCAACAGTGGGAGTAGTTAGCTCTTGGGCCAATTTCCCAGGGGTGGGGGTGGATTCTCCGTCACTGGCAATTGTCAAATCCAGCCTGGCTGGCTGTCTACAAGCTCTGCCCTAGGAATGATCTGGGAGCAGGTCTCTGGCTCAGCCAGTGGGTCCTTCTGGCCCTGAAGTCTGGGCCTGGGCTACCCTAAAACACAGGTTGACCCAGCTACATCATAAGCACATCAGAACGGCCAGGCTGGGTCAGAGCAAAGGTCCATCCAGCCCAGTTCCTGTCTGCCGACAGTGGCCAGTGCCAGGTGCCCCAGAGGGAATGAACAGAACAGGGAATCGTCGAGGCAACAAGCAAATATCGCTCTGGGCTGTGAACAATGTTGCACCCTGAGCATTGCGGCTCGGTCCCCCTCCCCAACTGTGGACACGGGGGCGGGGCGGGATTCACTACAGTGAAGGGAAAACCCCTTCCCTCGCGGCAGTACATGTCTACACTAGGGTGCTCCGGCAGTGCCACTGTAGCCCTTGTATCATTGACATGTCCAGGGTACCCGTGAGGAACGCTGCTGGCTCCAGGTGGGGACTGGCACCACCTCTATGCACACTGGGTGGGGCTCACCCATGTAGGAAGCTGTGGGACCTGGGTGCTGGATCCCAGGGGTCCTCTACCCGGCCAGCAGCTCCGGCCCCAGCAGCTCGCACAGCCCCGAGAGGGAACACAAAGCCACCTCGCGCTTCCAGGGGCTGCCACAGCCCCTGCCCGCTGCTGCTGGGTGCACCGGGCCCCCCCGGCGCCCTCTGGGACAGACAGCTGCAGGACAGGGCCTAGCCATGGTGGCACCCATTTGCCCCCAGCCAGAGAGCAGGTGGGTAGGAACAGCAGCCCTGTTGGCTGTGGGGTCTGGCCATGGGGGAACTATGGCTCGGGGCCCCATGGGGGACGCTCAGCAGGGAAGGGCATTCAGTAAAGAATGGAGCAAGGTCCCCAGGAAGGCGATGCTCTGGTGAGGAGCAGGAACAGCTGGGAGCTCCCCGCACAGCCAGCCCTCCTGCCCCCGCCCCCCAGCACCCCTTGCTGGGAGAGGTGGGGCTGGAGTAGCCCAGCGCTCCCCCATAGCCAGCCCTCCTGCCCCCCCAGCGCCCCCTGCTGGGAGAGGTGGGGCTGGAGTAGCCCAGAGCCCCCCCCCCCCCAGTGCCCCCTGCTGGGAGAGGTGGGGCTGAAGTATCCCAGAGACGACCCCCCCCCCACAGCCAGTACCCTGCCCCACTTCCTATAGAGCTCCCTGCTGGGAGAAGCTGGAGTAGCTGGGAGCTGCCCCTCAGCCAGCCCTTCTGCCCCACTCCCCACAGTGCCCCCTGCCTGGGGAATAACGAGGCAGGGGGCAGGGTTATACTGGGGCATGTGGAGCTCCTGCCAGGCTGGGAAAGGTGGGCGGGGAGCGCTGGAGGGCTGGAGCCGTGGGGGGCAAACGAAGGAAGCTGGGACGGAGAGGGGTGTGAGGCCCGGGGGCTGCGCCAACAGCTGTCTGTAACCATACCCTGCTGGCCTGCACCCCCACGGCCCCCCAGCTGGGCCCCTCCCCACCGAGGTTCCCCGGCTCTGCGCTGGGGCCTGCGGAGGGGGGGTGGGTGGGCTTGGAGCTGTGCCTCGCACCACAGTGAGTCACGGGGAGGGGCTGGAGCACATCTGGAGCACATCTGGCCCTCTGCAGCGGGCGGGGATGGCAGGGTTAACGGGGCTGGGCTCTGCACACACACAGCGCCACGCAGCCGGCCAGGCAGCGCCTTAGCATGTCCCCCCTGGGCCCGTGGGTGCCGAGGGACCCCGCGTGGCTGCGCGTGGTCTGGGTCACGGCGCTGGGGCTGGGCTCCGTCTGCATCTGGGTCCTGTTCCTGGTGTGCTCCCTGTGGGGCCGGCAGCCTGTGCGCCCCGGGGCCCAGCCGCTGGCAGGTAGGTGTGCTGGGGCCCCCCGTCCTGCACCCGGCCGGCGTCTGGACCTGGTGTCGCCAGCACAGGCCATGGGGAGGCCTGACCCAGGACACCCCCCCCCCCCCCGCCTAGCGACACTGCGGGCCTGCCCCCACCCGGACAGGTGGCAAGGGGAGATTTACCCTCAGCGCCGCGGTGTCAGAATCAGGCCCTGATTCGCTGGACCCAGCCGCCTCCCCGCAGGCTGACCCTTGTCAGTCGCCCCCAGCCCAGCCTGACCCGGACCTCCTCACTCCCGACCCGGCCCTGTCACCCTGACTCCAGCCCAGCCCTTGTCAATCGCCCCCAGCCCAGCCGGACCCGGCCCTCATCACTCCCGGCCCGGCCCTCATCACCCTGACTCCAGCACGGCCCTTGTCAGTCGCCCCCAGCCCAGCCCGGCCCGGACCTCCTCACTCCCGACCCGGCCCTGTCACCCTGACTCCGACCCGGCCCTCATCTGTCACCCCCAGCCCAGCCTGACCCGGCCCTCATCACTTCCGACTCGGGTCTGTCACCCTGACTCCAGCCCGGCCCTTATCAGTCGCCCCCAGCCCAGCCCGGCCCGGCCCTCATCACGCCCGACCCGGCCCTGTCACCCTGACTCTGGTTCGGCCCTTGTCAGTTGCCCCCAGCTCGGCCCGGCCCGGACCTCCTCACTCCCGATCCGGCCCTCGTCACCCTGACTCTGGCCCGGCCCTCATCAGTCACCCCCAGCCCGGCCTGACCCGGCCCTGTCACCCCCGAGTCGGCCCTGTCACCCTGACTCCGGCCCGGCCCTCATCACCCCCGGCCGTCATCACCCCCGACTTGGCCCTGTCACCTTGACTCTGGCCCAGCCCTCATCAGTCACCCCCAGCCCAGCCCGGCCAGGCCCTGTCACCCTGATTCTGGCCAAGCTCTTGTCACCCCCCAACCCTGTCACCCCAAACCTCGTCACTCCTGACCCAGCCCTGTCACTCTGACCCTGGCCTGGCCGTCCTCACTCCCAGCCCTGGTCACCTCCAGCCCAGCCCTGTCATCCCAACCCTCGTTACCCCCAGCCCTTGTCACCCCGACCCCAGCCCAGCCCTGTCACCCCAACCCTTGTCACCCCCGACCTGGCCCTGGCACCCGGATTCTGGCCCTTATCACCCTAGCCCGGCCCAGCCCGGCCCGCACCACCCCCAGCCCAGCCCAGCCCAGCCCTCATCAACCCCGTCCCTCATCACCCCCAGCCCTCACATACCCAGCCCACCCCTATCACCCTGAACCAGGCCCTTGTCACCCCCAGCCCATCCTTGACCCATCACCCCGGTCCTTGTCAGCCCCTGCTCCCCCAGCCCTGACATATCAGTAGCTGCCATGGCAGCCACTTGTCAATGTTTGTGCTGTGGCAGCGCCCAGCACCCCATCAGGATCGGGCCTTGCCATGCCAGGCACCACAGGCGCACACAGCTCACAGCTGGCTTCAGATACGATGTAAGAAGCGAGTGTGACAAGGGCTGGGAGTGGATGGGACACAAGAGACACAGGGGAAGGGCAGGTTTGAGAGCAGCACCGCCTGTTCTGCACTGTGGGGAACCAGTGGGATCGGTTCTTGGCCCTACACTGTTTAACAGCTTTATCAATGACCTTGAAGAAACCATAAAATCAGCTGTGCTAAAGTCTGCAGCTAACACAAAGGTTGCGGGAGCGGAGTCACTGCGCTCGCTCTGGGTCGCTTGGTAAGCTGGGCGCAAGCTAACAAGATGTGTTTGAACAGGGCGAACTGTAAACGCGGCCATCTAGGACCAAAGCCTGCAGGCCCCGCTTACAGGCTGGGGCCCTAGCCTGGGAAGCAGGGACTCCGGCAAGGTCTGGGGGTCATGGTGGACAATCAGTGGAACATGAGTTCCCAGTGCGTCGCTGTGGCCAAAAGGGCTAAGGGGACAGGGGAATCTGGAGGAGCAGAGAGGTTCTTGTACCGCTGTATGTGGCCCTGGGGCGAGCGCTGCTGGGATCCTGGGTCCAGTTCTGGTGTCTATGATTCAGGAAGGACTTTGATAAATTGGGGAGGGGTCAGAGAAGAGCCCTGAGAATGATTCCAGGGTTAGAAACCTGCCGTACTGTGATAGCCTCAGGGAGCTCCGTCTGCTCAGCTTAACAAGGAGCAGGTGAAGGGGCGTCGGTAAGTACCTGCACGGGGAACAGAGACTTGCTAAGGGCTCTTCAGGCGAGCAGAGGGAGGTGGAACAGGCTCCACTGGCTAGAAGCAGAAGCTAGACCAGGGCAGACAGGAAAGGGGCGTGCATCTAACCGGATGGGTAACTAACCATGGGAACAGCGTCCCAAGGGCCGGGCTGGATTCTCCTGCCCTGGTAATTTTAGACTCAAGACAGACAGGACGTTTTTCTGCTCTGGTTCCACCACAGCATGCGGGGACTGAAGCAGGCTGGAGCAGTCAGTTTACTGATTTGCATAAAATATTGCCCGGGGAGTGGCAGGAAGCCTGGCAGTGGTGCAAGGGTTTCCCTTGTTGGGGGGGGGGGGGAGGGAGAGCAGGGGGAGGGGCTGTTCTGACTTTTCTAGCCTGGCCCCAGGGCCCTGCTCCACCCTCTCCAGCTCCAAGCAGAGCCGGGGCACCTGGCCTGGGCTCGCTTGGTGCCAAGTTTATGAGCCCTAGCACAGCGCCTGGGGCGATCAGAACGCCCCACCCCCCAGGAAGAGGGACAAGTCTGCTCCATCCCATCCCCCCTCCGTCTCATCCCTGCCTTAGTGCCCAGACAGCAGTGGGCTCTGGGGCAGACGCAACCCCCTTTGCACACCCCCCCACCTGAGGGGCAGGTGCTCGTGGTCTGTCACCCACCAGCCAGAATGCAGCCAGCTCCAGCACCGCGCCTGGGCACTGGGCCAGCGCCAGCTCCGAGGAGAGCTTCCCCCACCTCCCGCATGGCCCCTAGCCATGCACTGAGCCAGCCTTTTGCACAGCACAAGTGCTATGGCTGTGGGCTGCGACTTGCCCAGCTGAGATCACACCTGGGAACTGGCACCGCAGATCAAGCCAGCCTCCCACTGCAGTGCCCTTGCTGTGATGTGCCGAGGGACGTCCCACGACACGGGCACTGCTGCAGGCAGAGCTGCCGGGGAGCGGGCGGGGCGCTGGGAGGACGCTCAGGGCTGTGGCTGACTTGCCCAGAGCTGCCTGTCTGCTCACCGATCCCAGCTGGGGAAAGCAGCGGTTCCAAGCAGACCTCCTTCCTCCGGCACACGCTTGCTGCGGGACGGGTGTGTATGGTGCTGGGCGTGGGGCGAGGAAAGCCTGGGTGGCAGTGCGCCCTGTTAGCTCAGGCATTGTTCCCCGTTTGCTCTGGGCCGGAGCAGCAAGCAGAGCGCTTGGCTCCCTGCCTGCCCCTGCTGCTACCCACAGCCCCAGGCCTGCAAGGCTGTGCTCCTCCCTGCCTGGGTGCGCTGGGGGGCGGCTCTGGAACTGCTGCCCACTCTCAGAATGGGAGCAGCCAGGCCTGACGGGGGTTGGGTGTCTGCTACCAGGCGTTAGTGTCTGTGGCCGTTTATCTGTGCGCACAGGGGGCCCCGGCTTCCTTCCAGCAGCTCCCAGCGCACCCTGCGGCTCTGCCGTTCCAACGCCCAGAGTAACGCGGCAGCCCAGGGCAGCCAGACACAGCGTCAGGCCAGTCAGAGCCCGGACCAGTACGGGAGATGGGGCCGCGCTCTGAGCCCAGGGTGCGCTATGAATCCAGAGTCGCTGAGGAGGGGTGAGTCTGGATCCCCCCCTGAGAGCAGCACCTGCTCATTGGGGCAGGGGTAAGCTATGCCATGGCATGCGCCGCTCGGTGCCTGTGCCCACAGGGTGACAAGCACTCGCGTGGGCACCGGTCAATACGTGGGCGAGCGCAAACACGAGTCACGTGGGCACGCTCTGGCACACACAAATACATGCGCTGACACACAGACGCCCACATGGGCACACACTGGCATGCGTACTCGCATGGGCATGCACTGGCACAAACACAATCAGACCGGCGCTCGCAGTGGGGTGCTGCTGCAAACAAAGCCCTAGCAGAGGCACGCAGTGCCCAGGCCGGGAGGGGAGGGAGTGTCTGTATCCGGCGCTGGGGGCACCCTGCCTGTCAAACAGGGGACCCAGAGTCCAGGGCGGACAGCCAGTGCGAGGAAGGGAGCCTGATGGGGCGGTATGGTGTACAGAGCGGTGCGGTGTGTGGGGCAGTGTGCTGCGTAGGGCAGTGCGGTGTGCGGGTGGGGCAGTGCATGGGGCAGTGAGCCATGTAGGACAGTGCGGTACCATCTCAAACACTCTAACGTTTGAGTCTGTCCCGCGTGTGTCCGTCCGTCCGTCCGTCCTCTGATACCGTGTTTGCCTCTTTTCCAGGCAAGCAGTCGGGAGGTGGGAGATCTCAGGCCAGCTCAGAGGTAAGAGTCACGTCCCTTTGCGCTGCATCCCGCCTCCCCGTGGCCCCGGCCGGGGCAGGGCCGTCCTGCTGCTGCTCAGGCTTGTTCCCCTCACAAATCATGAGTGCAAAGAAGCCCCCCCGGTGCCCCCGCCCCCCCGGTGCCTCCACCCCCCCGTCCTGGGGAGCCGTTCTCCCACGTCTCACCAGAACTGGTTCCCGTGCGTAAATCAATCGATAACGTACCCACCCGTGTCCCGGGCGCGCCGTCCCCGTCTCTCCCACCCCCTCTGGCCGCACGGTCACTGCCACACTCGCTCGGTCTCTCCTCGCTCCCTGTGGCATCCCTGGTCCCCATCTCAGCTCAGTTGCTGTCCCTGGCCCCCTGGACAGCAGCTGTGGGGAGCCCCCCCTTTCGTCGCATCTCAGGCCTGCCTGCAGGTCCCCCCAGAGCCGGTGCCCTGCCCCCAGCAGGCCTGCGCCATCCCAGGGCAGGGCCACGTGCGCTGGGACCTTTGTCCCGGCTCTCCAGGGGCCCATTCACAGGCCAGTGGGGCAGAGCCGGGTGGTGAAAGGCGCCTATTGTCTGGGCTGCTAATGAGGGAAGTCACTTCACCACTTAATCACAGAGCCAGCGGCTGGGCCCAGCACAAAGCGCCTCGCTGGGAGACAGTGCGTGGCTGTGCACAGCCTCCCTCGGCCACGGTACTCGCCGCCCACTCCCAGCAGGGCACTGGCTGGGGGGGAGCACCCGGCTTTCCAGCCCCAGCCTCTCCCAGCAGGAGGAGCTGTGGGGAGTGGGGCAGGGCGCTGGCTGGGGGGGAGCTCCCGGCTTTCCAGCCCGGCCTCTCCCAGCAGGGGGAGCTGTGGGGAGTGGGGCAGGGCGCTGGCTGGGAGGGAGCTCCCGGCTTTCCAGCCCCGGCCTCTCCCAGCAGGGGGAGCTGTGGGGAGTGGGGCAGGGCGCTGGCTGGGGGGGAGCTCCCGGCTTTCCAGCCCCGGCCTCTCCCAGCAGGGGGCGCTGTGGGGAGTGGGGCAGGGCGCTGGCTGGGGGGGAGCTCCCGGCTTTCCAGCCCCGGCCTCTCCCAGCAGGGGGCGCTGTGGGGAGTGGGGCAGGGCGCTGGCTGGGGAGGAGCTCCCGGCTTTCCAGCTACATCTCTCCCAGCAGGGGGCGCTGTGGGGAGTGGGGCAGGGCGCTGGCTGGGGGGGAGCTCCCGGCTTTCCAGCTACATCTCTCCCAGCAGAGGGCGCTGTGGGGAGTGGGGCAGGGCGCTGGCTGGGGGGGAGCTCCCGACTACCCCAGCCCCGGCCTGTCCCAGCAGGGGGCGCTGCAGAGAACATGCTGGTGCCGTGCGCTGGGGGAGCCTGCCGGCCCGGGTCATGGCAGCAGGGTGGGCTGGGGCTGGGCTAGGGCCTGGCCGGGGTGCCCCGGGGGCACTCCGGACTGGGACTGACGAGGCCCCTTTGCCTTGTTTCTGGTCTGTCTCCTGCAGAAGAGAAGGAAGAAGGGTGCGAAGCAGAACCCTGCTCGCAGCCGGCGGGAGCAGCCCCAGGGAGCACGGGGGCCGCTGAACAAGGAGCCCAGGACGGCCAGCATACGAGTGGCAGCCCACAGACAGGTAGGAGACCCAGTGGGATGCTGGGGAGTGTGGGGACTGGGACCCCCAGGATGGGGCTGGAGAGGGCACCCAGGGCAGGGTCCCGTGCCCCTCGGGTAGTGGCGCGCGTTTCCCAGGTCCCCACCTCCTGCTCCGACCCTCCCGGGCTGCACATGCTCCAAGGCATGGAGGGTCCGAGCGCCCCCATGCCCCAGGCTCATGGACATGCCAGCGTGGGGTTAGCCCAGTGTGGGGCTCCAGCCGGCTCCTCGCTGACCAGGGGGCTGGTGCGTGCCGTCCCAGCACTGCTGCACCCCTCGGCCACACGGATGCTGATAATCACTGAGCTACGGCTGCCGAGGGTCAGACGGGGTCAGGAGCCGAAACCTCCAAGGAGCAGCCAGGAGCTGAGCTGCCGCTAAAGGCAGTATAAACGCACAGCCCGAGATGAGACTGCAGGGGGCGCTCTCCTCCCTCTGTCAGTGCTGCCCCTAATGCAGCGCTATGGGGCCTGTGCTGCAGGGAGCGGGGTGGGACTCAGCAGGGGGCGCTCTCCCCACACAGCCGGTGGGGGTCAGGAGGGGGCGCTCTCCCCTCACAGCCAGTGGTGCCCATGAGAGTGCGGGTGGCCAGGCCCCCTCCACCCCACGGTGCTCTCCATGCAGCCAGACCCCCCATAGGGCCAGGTCCCTCCCCTCCCCCCCATGCCGGGTTCCCCATGCAGCCAGGGCCCCGCCCCCCATCCCAGGTTCCCCAGCTGGCCAGAGTTGTGGTGTGGCTGGTGTGGGCAGGGGGACGGTGGGTCTGTGGGGATTGGTGCAGCCTGTGGCAATGTGCCGCCTAGACCCTGCAGCCAGAGGAGGGCGCACGGGGAGGCAGGGTTGGGGGATGGACTTGGCAGCCAGGAGTGGGTGTAGGTATTTGAAAGCCCCGGGCCTCCCCCCGTGTCTCTTACGGCTGGGGCTGGAGCAGCCAGAGGGCACTGTGGCCGGGCAGGAGATGGGAGAATTGGTCAGTGGTACAGTCCTAACAGAGCAAGCCCTGTTCTGGACTCAGGTACATTGGTAACGGCATCTTATCTCAGTGCAGCTTGTTCCCTTGCCTATGGGGAGAGCTACCCAGGATAACACCAGTGTCCACATGTAGCTGCAGCCACACTAGGGGCTGGGCCGCTGTAACACACCTCCTTCGAGAGGGGGGAGGCGATATCTCTTAGTCCTGGGGTGTGGGAGACAAGCTGTGAGTCACCCCGAGCTCTTCTCAGACCTGGGAGAGGCAGCGAGTGTCACAGCTAAAGACGAGGGGACAGACAGTGCAGCCCAAGCAGTGCCCATGCGTTGTCAGGGCCTGTTCTGGGTGCAGGGACCTGTTAACATGTGGGGGTTTGCGGGTTACAGGTTGCTGTGATGAGCCGTAAAGCCAGCGTGGTGTTGTGCTGGTGTCCTTTGAGGACGAGGGCTGAGAGATCAGCCGTGGAGCGATTGCTGTGGGAAAAGTGCTCGCCTGTGGGTGACGCCGTGTTTTTGTCCTGCGTGCGTTCGCTCGAGAGCGCAGGGATTGTCTGGGGCACCCACGTAGCCGCTATGGGGCACTTAGTGCTCTGATTGAGGGGCTGTGACGGAGCAGGGAGTGGGGCGGATTTGACCTGGGAATGTTGCAGGGGAGTTACATTGGGGATGGGAAGGAAGCTACCTGAGCTGTAACCTGAGCCGGGAGCGGGGTTGGGAGAAGTGACACCTTCTGGCCCGGAGACTGAACAAAGGGGAGGAGGAGCTGGGGGGATGGGGAGAAAGCTGCTGGAGGAGTTTTTAGTTTCAGTTTGGTGCTGGGTGGTGGAACGCAGGGAACCCCAAGCTGGGGTCTAAGCTCCCTAAACCCCCCAGAAGGACTGGACTGAGGGGTCCTGGTTGTACCTACATGCCCTGTTATAGCCTGCGTTCCTATTGTCCAATAAACCTTCCGTTTTACTGGCTGGCTGAGAGTCACGGTGAATCGCAGGAAGTGGGGGTGCAGGGCCCTGACTCCCCCACACTCCGTGACAGGTGCCCAACACCCGCCTTGTCTCTCTGCTATCCTGGGGCCAACACGGCTACAATGATGCTGCAGGTACTGCTTAATCAGAGCAGCACCACTTCCTAGTGCAGACGAGGCCCGAGAGCTCCTGCAGGGCTTCCTGGCCTGGCACAGCCTGTCCGCGCACTTCCCGATGTGTCACCAACTGCAAGTCCCCAGACGGATCCACCTTCCTGCTGGAGGGTTTGCTGGGCTCCCCTCCCCCGTGCCTGCTGTCTGCAGTCCCCATCCCTGCTCCTCCCCACCTGCACACTGCGATCGATCGGAGCGGGGGCCATGCCAGCCTGCCACTTGTGCTCACTCCTCAGACTTCATGGGCTCGGGGCAGAGTCACAACAGCACCGCTAGGCAGTGGGAGCTTCCTGGCCAGGGTCTCTGAGGGTCGGGTCAGCCTCGGTCTGTCCCACCCCCCCCAGCATCGCACTGCCCACTTGTTCCAGGCCAGGCCACGTGATCCCTGCCCTTTGGGTATGTGCCAGGCCCTGCTGCACATTAGGGAGCGGCTGTTTTCTCAGAGCTCTTGGGATGGCCGGTCCTTCTGCTCTCAGCCCTGCCCAGCCCTTCCTCCACGCCCTTCAGGCCCCATTGCACAGCTGGGCATTCGGATGGTGTGTCCTGCTCGGGCCATGCCTGCGGGGGGAGTTGGTGCTCAGTGGGTCCCTCTCCAGAGGTGCTGGTTGCTCACTGCCCTGCGGATTGTGCCCACGCTGCAAGTCCCTTCCGGCCTCAGTCAGCCCAGCACTAGGCATCAAAGGGAGCCACCCAGATGTGGCTCAAGGGGCACTGGGCCTTGCCTAGGGGCTCGGTGCAGATGTGACTGGCTGCCTGGCCTGCACCGCGGCCTCTCGGACACGGAGCTGCTGGCAGGGGGGGCTGCTTGTCTGTCTGGCAATGGCCTCTCTCCAAGGGCTCATTGGCTGCCTAGCTCAGGCTGAGATTGGAGGCTCCTGCAGGCAGGGTCCATGTCGTAGTGTCCTGGGCTTGTGCAGCACCGGGGCGCTGGTCTCTGGGAGCTGCCCCAGCCTGAGCCATAACAATGCCTTGTTCCCCGAGCAGCGGAGCTGGGGATACGCCGTCTCTGCTCCTGGGCAGGCAGCTCTCTCTGTTGCTGAGCTCTGGCAGGCTCCGTCAGTGGCGGGCCTCGTGGGCGGCTGTCACAGGCTGGGGATCCAGCTGGGACATTGTAGCTGTTGATGGCTGGACCCCAGCGCCCTGTGAAGCCAGGCCCTCGGGGTGAGGTGGGCAGAGTTTCACAGTCGCACTCGCACAATTTGATCTCCCACCTCAGCTGTGCAGGGAGAGGCTCCCTGCAGTCATGTCTGTGGGGGGAGGAGGCGGGAGGGTGATTGTGAGGCAGTGTGAGGGTATTACAGTGGAGGTGTGTGCGGCGGTTGCCGTGTGTGCAGTGGTGGGTGATTATGAGGCAATGTGAGTGTGTTGCAGTGGAGTGGTGGGGAGGTTGCTGTGTGTGGGGGGAGGGTGATTGCAAGGCAGTGTGAGGGTGTTGCAGTGGAGGTGTGAGCAGGTGTCATGGTTTCACAGATCTGGTGCTTGCACCTGGCTCTGGAACAGCCCCTGGGAGGACCCCTTCGGTGATTCAGCCCCCTTAGGGTCTCACTCTCTCACTGGGGTCAGCCCCTCAGCTTCACCACCTCCTGAGACCGACCCTCGGAGCCTTCAGCACCCCATGGTCACGCCGTGAGCTCCCTGCAGTGAGACTTGTAGCCCAAAGGGAGCAATGCACCCCCAATTTAGTCTGCAGTGACTCTCAACCAGCGAGGTAACAGAAGGATTTGTTAACTGTCTGGAGCACAGCGTAGGAAGACCCTGGGTTCGTAGCGAGAGCAGAAAAGTCGCAGCCAAGTCCAACTGGGTCAGACTAGAGCCCAGAGACCTCTCGCAGGCTTGTCCCTGCTTCCAGCAGACGCCCCTCAACTAACCAAACTCCTCTCCTCAGTCCTGGGGTCCACTTCCCAGGCAAAGATGGTCACCTGACCATCCACCTCCGCTCTTTGTTCTCCATCTGGTCCCAGCTGGCTGGTTTCCAGCAGGGGGGGATTGGCAGGCCATAGTCATTTGTTGCTAGACAGCCAGATGTCAGGGGCATTGTCTTCTGGGCTCTCCATGGGCATGGGGCCCAGGCAGCTAGGCGACAACCACATCTGGATCTCTGCCAATAGTAAACATCCTTTGCCCACCACCTGGCTAAATATGTAGCATATAGGGGAAATTGAGGCACACGATTCTCATCCAAAGTACCATGAGAAATTCCCACTTTGTCACAGTGGGGGTTGCTGCCTGTCGCAGTGGAGGGTGATTGTGAGGCAGTGTGGAGGTGCTGCAGTGGAGGTGTGTGCAGGGATTGCCTTGTGTGCGGTGGAGGCTGATTGCGGGGCAGTGTGAGGGTGTTGCAGTGGAGGTGTGCACAGGGGTTGCTGTCTGGGGGGGAGGGTGATTACGAGGCACTATGAGGGTGTTGCAGTGGAGGTGTGTGCAGGGGTTGGTATGTGTTGCACTGGAGGCCATTGTGAGGCAGTGTGAGGGTGTTGCAGTGTTGCCGTGTGTGCAGTGGAGTTGGGCCTGGGGTCAGTGTGAATGGGCCTGAGCTCAGCGGGGTGTTTCCTGGAGCATGGGCGTGCATGAAGCAGCTGTCTCTGGGTTTGCTTGGGGTAGGAGGTTCCCCGCTCATTGAGCTGGGGGCACTAAGTGTTTGCACCCTGCAGCGCAGGGCTTGGGGGCTGGGGTGTGCCTGGAGCCAGAGAGCCGGGCTGGGAACTGGGACAGATGTTGAGGCTGGGGCCAGGTGGGCCAGAAGGCAGCAAGGACCCTGCTTGTGGGCCCTGCTCCTGAGCCCCTGGCCAATACCTGCATCCCCATCTCTGGCTGTGGGACAGGGCCCCCTGCTGGTGGGCTCTGGGTCTCCCCTTGCCCCACCTGCTGCCTATGACCATTGGGGTAGGGGGAGGGGAGCACTCCAGGCAGAGTGACCCGGCCAGGGAGCGGATCTTGCCTCCACAGTTGTGATGAAGGAGAATAGGGGTGTGTGTGTGTGTGTGTGTGATGTGGGAGCTGCCTCTCCCTGTGATGTGTTGGGAGGGGGGCTGCAGTGTGTGTATAAGTGAGGTGTGCAGTTTGTGGGTGTGTGCAGTGTGTGGGGAGGAGGTGTGATGGGGTGCAGTGTGTGTAGGTGAGGGGTACAGTGTGAGTGTTCAGTGTGTGTGCAGGGTGCAGAGTGTGTGTGTGGCAGGGTGCAGTGTATGGGGAGTGCAAGTGATGGGTGTGCAGTGTGTGTACAGGTGAGGGGTACAGGGTGTGAGTGGTGTGGTTGTGTTTAGTGTGTATGCAGGGAGTGTAGTGTGTGTGTAATTGAGGCGTGCAGTATGTGGGTGAGGGCACAGTAACAGGGTGAGGTGTGTGCAGTGTGAGATGGGGTGCAGTGTGGGGGTGCAGGATCACTGTGGCTTGTGTGCACTGTGGGGTGAGATGGGGTGCAATGTGTATGGGGGTGCAACATGTTGATGGGGTGTAGTGTGTGAGATGAGGTGCAGTGTGAGGTGGTGCATACAATGTGTGAGATGGGGTGCAGTATCAACATGGGGGGTGCAGTGTGTGTGAGGTGCAGTGTGAGATGGGGTGCAGTATCAGGGTGGAGGGGTGCAGTATATGGTGGGGGTGCAGTGTGAGATGGTGTGCAGTGTGTGGGATGCAGTGTGAGATGGGGTGCAGTGTTAGTGTGGGGTACAGTGTGCATGTGGGTTGCAGTGTGAGATGGGATGCAGTATCAGGATGGAGGGGTGGAGTGCATGGGGTGAAGCGTGAGCTGGCGTGCAGTGTATAGGGTGCAGTGTATGTGGGGCACAGTGTATGTGGGGTGCAGTGTGAGCTGGGGTGCAGTGTGTGTGGATGCAGTGTGAGATGGGGTGCAGTATCAGGATGGAGGGGTGCAGTTTATGTGGGGTGCAGGGTGAGATGGGGTGCAGTGTGTGTCGGTGCAGTGTGAGATGGGATGCAGTATCAGGATGGAGGGGCGCAGTGCGTGGCGGTGCAGTGTGTGGGGGTGCAGTGTGAGCTGGGGTGCAGTATCAGGATGGAGGGGTGCAGTGCATAGGGGTGCAATGTGAGATGGGGTGCAGTATCAGGATGGAGGGGTGGAGTGCGTGGGGGTGCACTGTGATATGGGGTGCAGTATCTGGGTGGAGAGGCACAGTGTATGTGGATGCAGTGAGATGGGGTGCAGTGTGTGTGGGTGCAGTGTGAGATGGGATGCAGTATCAGTATGGAGGGGCACAGTGCGTGGCGGTGCAGTGCGTGGGGTGCTGGGGTGCAGTATCAGGATGGAGGGGTGCAGTGCATAGGGGTGCAGTGTGAGATGGGGTGCAGTATCTGGGTGGAGAGGCACAGTGTATGTGGATGCAGTGAGTGGGGGTGCAGTATCAGGATGGAGGGGTGCAGTGTATGGGGATGCAGTGCGTGGGGGTGCAGTGTGAGATGGGGTGCAGTGTGTGTATACGCCATGGTTCAGCTATAGACACAGCGGGACTCGCAGGGACGGCATCTCCTAGGAGGCCGTGGGAAGTGCCCCTGCTGCCCAGTGCCCCCTCGCCAAGCCGTGCTGCCCTCTCGGCTACAAACCCGCCTCCTCTCGCTCTGGTCCCTGGCCTGGCTCCAGTGACTGTGGCGGGTGAGACCCGCCCGTGCCCAGAGAGCTTGGTGCCGAGCCTGGGGTTCGGGGAGGCTGCTGGACCCCTGCCCCATGCAGACCCTGGAAGGAGTCTGGGCTCGGTCTGCCCCCATGGGGTGGCCCCATCGGGGCCCTGTTTACAGTAGAACGGGGGCACTTCCCTGGGGCCGGGCTGGGAGCCCAGCGAGGCCCAGCCAGGGGAAGGGCGCCTGCCTCAGGGGCTGGGGAAGCGCGGGAGGGGAGGGGGGCTGTGTGCCCCAGGGAGGCCGGGAGGAGGGCAGAGAGGAGCAGGTTTCCCACTTCCGGCCCCTAGCTGTCCCGTGGGGGGGGGGCAGTGCAGGGGCTGGTCATTCCTCCGCTCACACCCCTCCCCGCTTTGCAGCCATCAGCTGTTGAGCAGCTGGGCCTGGTCCCAGGAGGCACCTGTACTGCAGCCCCCTGCTACTAGGGGCCGCTCTGACCCGTCCAGGCTGGCAGCAGACTGCACAGAGACAGGACGGGAGGGCGAAGGTGGCAGCCAGGGATGGAGCAGGAAGGGGCTTATGCAAGGGGGTGCCGAGGGGAGTCATGTGGGGGGCCTGGGCAGGGGCTTGCACTGGGGGCATCTGGGCAGGGGTTGTGCAGGGGCATGGGCAGAGGCTTGTGCTGGGGGGTGCGGGCAGGGGTCGCGCGGGGGCACGAGCAGGAGTCAGGCGGTGACATGGGCAGGGGTCACATGGGGGCACGGGCAGGGGTCGTGTGGGACACAGGCAGGGGTTGTGCAGGGCACGGGCACAGACTAGCGCTGGGTTGGCGCTGGCAGGGGCTGAGTGACTTCGGTTTGTTGTTCCGGTAAAATCAGGTGCCTGAAATGGGTCTCATTGTCTCAGGTCTCTGCCCAGGCAGCAGAGCCGCTCTGTGCCAGTCCAGCTGCCTACACCCTCCAGGCCCAGTGCCCTCCTGGGGGCTGGAACTGGGTCCCACGTTGTGGCCGGGCCTGGCTTGCCCTGAGAAGATCCTGGTGAAATCGCTGGCATTAGCGCTGGCGGTGCCATGCCAGAGGGGCTGCGCCAGTTCCAGCCGAGCAGGAGAGGCCAGAGTAGCACCCGAGCACCCTGCTGGCGTGTAACCCAGTGATGAAGGCTGGGCTGTGGCTGGGTGCTGGCTGGGACTTGGGAGCAACTCTGCCACTGACTCCCTGGGTGACCTTGCGCAGGTCCCTTGGGCCAGCGCTTCCCACATGCCCTGGGCCGGCTCAGGGACCGAGTGCTGGAAGCTGTTCCACCAGGCCGCCGGGCCTGAGGCTGCTGTCCCGGAAAGGCAGGCAGGAATCAAAGGCCACTCTAGATCGTTGGCTTTTCTCTCTGTGTCCCCTGCTGCGAATTGGGGATCAGCCCCCCAAGCCCCTCAGTGACGCCGTGCCGGGGGGCCCCTGCAGATAAAGACACGGCTGTCCCGCGGCTGCGCTGGGTCATGGCATGTGGCACATGCACCGTGGCCTCTGCTGTGAGGCGATAGCGCCGTGGATGCTGGGATCAGGGGGAAGGATCCAGCGCTGGGGCTGCCCCGGGATCTGGCCTAGAGCTGCAGGGTGAATCTGGAGTGACGTCTCTGAGTCAAGGGGACTCATGCGGACACAGAGGTAACGTGGCATTTGGCTCGTGCACTAATTCAGGGGGACTCGGCTGTGGCTGCGCTGCCCGGATCAGCACAGGGCTGTGAGGGGCACCAGCACAGTGACTTGGGGGTGGTGGGGGAGGTGTCAGGTCAGATGGGATGTTAGATCACCTGCCTAGTGCCCCGCAGCGCCCCGGGACGCCTGAGTCCAGCCCCCAAGTGCTGGGCTGACCAGAGCAACCCGGCCCCAGGCGAGCTGCTCCAGTGGGTTGTTACCGTCACTGCTAAGACCCGGCAGTTTAGCTCCAGTCTGAGCTTGTCTAGCTTCAGTGTCCCCCTGGGCTCTTGTTCTGCCCGAGGAAAGTGCCATCCGCTGGCAGAAGGCTCCTCTCCAGGTAGGTGGCTGTAGCCTGGGCTGGTCTCCTCCCTTCTCTGGATGAGCTCAGCAGATGGCTCCTTTGCCCTCTCACTCCCAGGTGGGTTTTCCCGCCCTCGAATCGCCCCTCCTACCTCTTCTCTGAACCCCGCCCGGTTTGTCAACATCCCCGTTGAAGTGGCAACATCCAATCTGGCCCCAGCATCCGGAACGGGGCTGGCCTGGGCCGTGCACCGCGTGCTTACAGCCTCCCCCGCGAGCTGGTTACCGAGCCCCGCAGACAGTACTGACCGGTGCGGGGCTGCAAACCCCAGTGAAACCAGAGCTGGGCCACGGGGGCGCATGGCTGAGACTCGCCTGGGGAGACGCAGCTGAGGACAGAGGGCCTAGCGCTTCAGGTGGGGAGGACCCAGCACCCTGGGCTGCCCAGCGCTAACCACCGCATGCCTGGGGAGCAGCTAATGGGCAGCAGGAGTGGCTGAGAGTGCTGGGGAGAGGGCCAGCCCTGATGCTACGGTGATGGGCCATATAAGTGCATCTGAGTTTCTGTGGCAGATTGTAGCCAAAGAGACTGGGGTGGTTTTGGGGGCTGCACTCACAGCAGCCCCCTGCAACAGGGCAAAATCCAGGAATGACTGTAGGGAGCAGCCCTGGGCCCTGCGGGTGTTCCCCCAACACCTGCGCAGGGGCTGGGGATCCCCCTAGCTGGGAGGCTGTTCCCTGGGGTGGCAGGATTCAGGGCTTGGCACAGCCCCTCTCTCCCATTGGGACAGGGTGTGGCGAGGTCTGGGCAGTTGCCCTCCTGCTGCCCTAGAGGTGTTAGTGCCTGCCTAGGCAGGCCTGCGCAGGGTTAACCTCGGCGGGGTCCAGGGGGGTCTCTGGGCACGGGGAAGGTTCCAGAGGGATCTCTCTTCTCTCCGGGCACGGCGCAGGGAGGGTTAATGCGGCTTGGTGCTCTCCTGTCTGCGCACGGGCCGATAGGCCCTGCTCTTCCGCCTGGCTGGGGGCCAGCACGCCTCTGGGCGGGGTGCGTGGGAGCCGGCTGCCGCCCTGTCCTGGTCAATAATTCATGGAGGGCTGGCGCTGGGTGATCATGACATACACCCCGCCCACTGACTGACACTCCCCCTGACTCACACCGCCTGACATATACCCACACAGTGACACCCCCCGACTGACACACACTGCCTGACAACCACTGACTAACAGCCCCCCCCGACTGACATACACCGCCTGACATATACCCATACAGTGACAACCCCCGACTGACACACACTGCCTGACACCCCTTCACTGACTGACACAGCCATATACTGACACTGATGTCCCCCACTGACTGACCCCCCCCACTGCCTGACACACACTGCTTGACATATACCCACACAGTGACACCCCCCGACTGACACACACTGCCTGACAACCACTGACTGACACCCCCCTGACTGACATACATCGCCTGACATATACCCACACAGTGACACCCCCCGACTGACACACACTGCCTGACAACCACTGCCTGACACTCCCCCCAACTGACATACACTGCCTGACATATACCCACACAGTGACACCCCCTGACTGACACACACTACCTGACACCCCCTCACTGACTGACATAGCCATATACTGACACCGACATCCCCCACTGACTGACCCTCCCCCACTGTCTGACATACACCACCCCTGCCTGACACACCCACTGACTGAAATACACCCAGACACTACCTGACACCCCCCACTGACCGCCACCGCCACACACTGACATCCTCCAATGACTGACACGCCCCCTGACTGACACCCACACCACACACCGTCTGACACGCCTCCCGGACTGACACTCCCCCCCCCCCTGCGCAGAGACACATAGGCTCGCGCACACACCCCCTGCGCACACACACACTGACAGCCAGACAGTGCGCGCGCACTGTGCACACAGGCAGACGGAGGGACACACACACACGCTGTGCGCGCGCACTGTGCACACAGGCAGACACACACACACTGCAGGGCTGCAGCGCGCAGGGAGAGGCTTGGCCGCCGCCCGGCCCGGAGGGAGGCGCAGCCCATGCTCTGCCCGGACGCGGTGAGTGGCGGCGGGAGGTGCGGGGCGCTCCGACGCGGCGGTGATGGGCTCACCCTGCTGGAGGAGCCCGGGGGGCGGGCGGACCCCTGAGCCCATCCCCGCTGCCCCCCTTCCCAGCCAGGGGCGGCCCGGCTGCTCGGGCTCCCCTGCCCGCCTCTGATTGGCGCCCGGGCCCGTGTCCAAGGCAACGGGGAGGTGCGAGTCCGCTCCTCCAGCCGGGATGGAGATGGCAACTCCCCTCCCCCCCCAGGCTGCTCCGCCCGGCTCGGGGGGCGGCTCGCCAGGGCCTGGCTGCGGAGGGGCTGAGAGCCCCTGCCTGGGGGGCGGGGGGCACGGCACGGTCCCCCTGAGCAGCCAGGCTGGATCCGTGCAGGGGACCCGGGGGGCTTGGTAGGGATGTGGGAGGTCTGCGGGCTCCAGGTGGGGTCAGGGGGGCCCAGGGGCTCGTTGGGGGGGTGCTAGTGGCCCCGGGGGCTTGGCAGGGGCCCAGTGTGAGTGCCAGGGGCCTGGGGTCTTCACAGGGCTGTGGGAGGCCTGGGCCTTGGTGCTGGGGGGCCGGTGGGTGGGGTACCAGTGGCCCGGGAGCTCAGTGGGATGTGCCCAGGGGCTTGGCAGGGATGCGGGCGTTCCGGGGGTTCTGTGTGGAGTCGGGGGTGCCAGTGGCCTGGGGGCTTGGTGCTGGGGGGCCGGTGGGTGGGGTGCCAGGGGCCCGGGAGCTCAGTGGGATGTGCCTAGGGGCTTGGTGGCTGGGGGTGCCAGGAGGCCTGGGGGCTTGATGGGGATCCAGGTGCTTGGTGGGGGTACCAGGGGTCTGGGGGCTGGGCAGGGATGTGGGAGACCTGTGGGGTGAAGCACAGGGCCACATCATCTGCTGTGTGGCTGCATGTGGCTGTGCTGTGGTGCTGCAGCGTCTGCCCCATGGGTGCTGGGGGGCAGTGGGGCCTGTTGGGTGCCTAGGTGTATAGTGGCATGAGTGAGGCAGCTAGGTGGCCATGCCTAAGGGGCTCCCCCAAGTCGGGGTCCGTGCCATGACCCCTGCTCCTTGGCTCTGGCCTGGGTTGACGCCGTGTTTCCGTGTGGGTCACCGTGACATGGCTGTGAGCTGTGACCGCTGGGCACAGAGCCAGCATCCTGGCCTGGCATCGCAGATCGGGGCCTGCACTCAGGGATCTTGCACCTGCCTTCTCCATGCCAGGCAGCCTCTGCCCGAGGGCAGTGCTGCATTGACAGGAGGGGCTGCAAGCCTCGGGGCACCCCATGGCCTCTGCACCAGAGACCCCCTGCCGCAGGGACAGTGTCCGTGCAGCAGGGAGGCGTGCGTGGATGTGTCAGGGCCCGTCTGTGGGTGTTCCTGGGAGATGGAGCACTTCATGGCAGCAGCTGTGCTAATGCCGGAGAATGCCTGTGCGAGCTGCGAGCTCTGCTGCAGGCAGTGCGTGGGAGTGTGGGTGCGGGGGGGCTGCAGGTGCATGGCTCAGTGCCTGGGGGGGGCTGCGGGTGCGGGGGGACTGTGGGTGCGGGGATCAGCATGTGCGTGGGGGCTGTGGGTGCGGGGATTGGCACGTGGGGGCAGGCTGCGGGTGTGGGGTTCAGTGCATGCGGGGGTCTGTGAGTGTGTAGGGCAATGGGTGCAGGTGTGTGTGGGTGGCTGTGGGTATTTGGGTGCAGTGGGGCTGTGTGGGGCTGTACGTGTGTGGGCGTGGGTGCGTGTTTGGGTGCAGTGGGGGTGTGTGGGGCTGTAGGTGTGGGTGTTTGGGTGCAGTGGGGCTGTGTGTGGGTGATTGGGTGCAGTGGGGCTGTAGGTGTGGGGCCGTAGGTGTGTGGGTGTTTGGGTGCAGTGAGTGTTTGGGTGCAGTGGGGCTGTAGGTGTTTGGGTGCAGTGGGGCTGTAGGTGTGGGGCTGTAGGTGTGTGGGTGTTTGGGTGCAGTGGGGCTGTAGGTGTGGGGCTGTAGGTGTTTGGGTGCAGTGAGTGTGTGGGTGCAGTGGGGCTGTAGGTGTGTGGGTGCAGTGGGGCTGTAGGTGTTTGGGTGCAGTGGGGCTGTAGGTGTGTGGGTGTTTGGGTGCAGTGGGGCTGTAGGTGTTTGGGTGCAGTGGGGCTGTAGGTGTGTGGGTGTTTGGGTGCAGTGAGTGTGTGGGTGCAGTGGGGCTGTAGGTGTGTGGGTGTTTGGGTGCAGTGAGTGTTTGGGTGCAGTGGAGCTGTAGGTGTGTGGGTGTTTGGGTGCAGTGGGGCTGTAGGTGTTTGGGTGCAGTGGGGCTGTAGGTATGTGGGTGTTTGGGTGCAGTGGGGCTGTAGGTGTGGGGCTGTAGATGTGTGGGTGTTTGGGTGCAGTGGGGCTGTGTGTGAGTGTTTGGGTGCAGTGGGGCTGTAGGTGTTTGGGTGTTTGGGTGCAGTGGGGCTGTGTGTGAGTGTTTGGGTGCAGTGGGTGTTTGGGTGCAGTGGGGCTGTAGGTGTTTGGGTGCAGTGGGGCTGTAGGTGTGTGGGTGTTTGGGTGCAGTGGGTTGAGTGCTGCCGTATCTCTCGCATTGGGGAGGTGCCCAGCTGTTTGTCCAGCACGTGCTGGCGCCTGGCCTTCGTGCGGGGGTCTGTTCCTGCCCCCTCCTCCCTCATTGGCTGTGCTGTGGGGCAGTGGGATGGGCCTGTGTTTGGTGAAGGGGGATCTCTGGTTGTTGTCGTGAGCCGGGGGCTCTCTGCTGGGCGAGTGGTGACCAGTTACATGGCGCCTTCCAGCCCATCGCTTGCTAACAGCTGGGGTCTCCGTCCCCTCCGGCCTGGGGCGGGAGTGGAGTTACTGTGCCTGGCTTAGAGGGGGTTCTGGGCTGCAGGGGGCAAGGCTCACCCCAGATCACATGGCCCCCTGGGGTGAAGCCAGGGATAGAGCCCGGAGAGCACAATTCCTTCTGTGCCTGAACCACGAGGCCGTCCCGTGTGGGTGCATGGTGGTCCGTCTGTCCGTCCTCCCACACTGTTGCTCCATGTCAGCACACCCCACGTGCAGGGTGGCTGCGGAACGGGACAGACCTGTGCCCAGTGGGTGACCCACCCAGGGAGAGCCAACCCCATGCAGGGGATGTGGAGTGCGAGGAGATAGCTGCTGTGGGGCTGGGGCAAGAATCTCCTCCCCACTCCCTGCCTGGGTGCAGCACACCCCATGGGAACTCCTGGCACGCCCTTCGTGCAGGGCAGGGCTGTGGCCTGGAGTCACGCCGCTGTGGCTACCTCTGAACTGAGATCACAGCTTCTGAAAGCAAAAATCCATGGATTTGCCAAGTGCAGATGTGGAGCACTGGGCTCTGTGCAGGGGCAGCTGGCTGAAGGGCTGTGGGGATCAGACCAGGGGATGGTCCCCTCTGGCCAGCAGCTCTGGGAGCTAGGTCTGTGCGGGGGTGCGATGGTCCCTACCCCGCGGGTGACGCCTGGGCATGTCAGTATGATGCCACAGGAGAGAATTCTGGTTTTTTCAGTTTGGTTTTTTAAACCCCCGTCCCAGAGCAGGTCTGTCCTGGCAGGGCTGGTGCTAACTTTTTTGCCGCCACAAGCAAAAAATAAAAAGAGTGCTGCCCTCCATAGTGCCGCCATAACACACCCCCTCAGCACCACGATGCCAACCCCCCCGCGCGGAGCGCCGCACCGCCAACCCCCCCCCCCCAGCGCCGCGCCACCGACCCCCCCCCAGCCCCCCGCAGAGCGCCGCCGCCCCCCCCCCGCCCCCCACGGAGCGCCGCCGAACCCCCCCGCTGAACCCCCCCCAGCCCCCGGCGGAGCGCCACCGAATTCCCCCTGCCGAACCCCCCCCCCCACGGAGCGCCGCACCGCCAAACCCCCCCAGTGCTGCACCGCCGAAACCTCCCCAGTCCCCCGCGGAGCGCCGCCGAACCCCCCCGCCGAACCCCCCGGCCCCCCGCGGAGCACCGCCAAACCCCCCAGCCCCCCGCGGAGCGCCGCTGAACACCCTCCCCACCGCAGAGCGCCGCGCCGCCGAACCCTCCCGCCGCCACACACATCTCCCGCCGAGCGCGGCTAAACACCCCCACCGCCGAGCCGCGCTGCTGAACACCCCCCCCACCCCCGCGGAGCACGCCGCCACCCCCCCCCCCCGGAGCGCTGCTGCCGAATCCTCCCCCCCAGCCGCCAAAACAAAAACAACCCACCCCACCCCCAGCACCGCCCGACCGAACCCCCCCTGAAAAAACAAAAAACCCTGAGCGCCCCCTGCCCCCCCAAGATTGGCCGCCCCTTACCAGGTGCCGCCCCAAGCACATGCTTGGTCGGCTGGTGCCTGGAGCCGGCCCTGTGTCCTGGGCCCTGCGTGAGGCAGGGCGCATGGGAGCCGCAGTGCGGGGACATGCAGTGATGGGCTGTCTCGTAGCGCAGACACAAGGGGCAGAGCAAAGGTTGTGTGGTCAGTTCTACTTCTGGCATTTCCAAACTTGGGAGTGCTCGCCTTCCCGCCTTAGGCATGTTCTTCTGATACAGCTTTGTGAGGCATTCTGGTCCCTGAGAGCATCCCGCCTGGGGTTTGGCCTTGCCCCACAGGGACATGGGGGGTGGGCACAGCTCCCCAACTGCTCAGGTGGGCTGTGGATGCTCCCTGGGGGCGGTTTGCTCACTCCTCACGGGCACCAGACCCGCAGGAGGCTGGGGGGCAGGGAAGAGGCTGTGGAGGTGTGAAGGGGCACTGCAGAGGGGTGTGAGGGGAGGCTGGGCACAGGCTGGGGTGGAGCGAGATTTTTGGTATAGTGGGGACCCTGGGGCAGAACCCATATGTGAGAGAGAGAGAGAGACTGGGTCGTAACACGATGAAGGGCAGAGTACCATGGTTTCAAGGCTTGGTAGTGACAGACATTGAGGCTGTGTGGTTGACTCATGGACCGAAGAGCGGGGTTGAGCACAGGCTGTGCTGGTGTATTAGATGTGCAGACTGTGTGTTGGGTGATCATAGAATATCAGGGTTGGAAGGGACCTCAGGAGGTATCTAGTCCAACCCCCTGCTCACAGCAGGACCAATCCCCAACTAAATCATCCCAGCCAGGGCTTTGTCAAGCCTGACTTTAAAAACCCCTAAGGAAGGAGATTCCACCACCTCCCTAGGGAACCCATTCCAGTGCTTCACCACCCTCCTAGTGAAAAAGTTTTTCCTAATATCCAACCTAAACCTCCCCCACTGCAACTTGAGACCATTACTCCGTGTTCTGTCATCTGCCATCACTGAGAACAGTCTAGATCCATCCTCTTTGGAACCCCCTTTCAGGTAGTTGAAAGCAGCTATCAAATCCCCCCTCATTCTTCTCTTCTGGAGACTAAACAATCCCAGTTCCCTCAGCCTCTCCTCGTAAGTCATGTGCTCCAGCCCCCTAATCATTTTTGTTGCCCTCCGCTGGACTCTTTCCAATTTTTCCACATCCTTCTTGTAGTGTGGGGCCCAAAACTGGACACAGTACTCCAGATGAGGCCTCACCAATGTCGAATAAAGGGGAACGATCACGTCCCTCGATCTGCTGGCAGTGCCCCTACTTATACAGCCCAAAATGCCGTTAGCCTTCTTGGCAACAAGAGCACACTGTTGACTCATATCCAGCTTCTTGTTCACTGTAACCCTTGGGTCCTTTTCTGCAGAACTGCTGCCTAGCCACTTGGTCCCTAATCTGTAGCAGTGCTGATGTGTTAGATGGGTGGTCGGGTGCAGGAGACACCGGGCGGATGGGTGTGCACAGAGGCTGTGCTGGTGTATTAGATGGGAGGACTGTGTGTTGGGTGGTCAGGTGTAGGACACACCGGGCAGATGGTTGTGCTCAGATTGTACTGGGTATTAGAGGGGCAGACTGTGTGTTGGGTGGTCGGGTGTAGGAGACAGGGGGCATTCGGGTGTTCACAGAGGCTGTGTTGGTGTATTAGATGGGCGGACTTCATTTTGGGTGGTCGGATGTAGGAGACACCAGGTGGATGGGTGTGCACACAAGCTGTGCTGGTGTATTAGATTGGCAGAATTGTTGGCTGGTCGGGTGTAGGAGACACTGGGCGGATAGTTGTGCTCAGATTGTTCTGGTGTATTAGAGGGGCAGACTGTGTGTTGGGTGATAGGGTGTAGGAGATACTGGATGGATGAGTGTGCATAGATTGTGCTGGTGTGTTAGATGGGCAGACCGTGTGTTGGGTGATCAAGTGTAGGAGACACCGGGCAGGTGGGTGTGCACAGATTATGGTGATGTATTAGATGGGCACAATGTGTTGGCTTGTTGGGTGTAGGAGACACTGAGCGGGATGGGTGTGCACAGAGGTTGTGCTGGTGTATTAAATGGGAAGACTTTGTGTTGGGTGGTTGGGTGTAGGAGACACCAGGTAGGCGGGTGTGCACACAAGCTGTGTTGGTGTATTAGATTGGCAGATTGCGTGTTCGGTGGTCGGATGTAGGAGATACCGGGCGGATGGGTGTGCTCAGATTGTGCTGGGGTATTAGATGGGCAGACTGTGTGTTGGGTGGTCTGGTGTAGGGGACACTGGGTGTATGAGTGTGCACAGATTGTGCTGGTATGTTAGATGGGCAGACTGTGTTGGGTGATTGGGTGTAGGAGACATCGGGCAAGTGGGTGTGCACTGATTGTACTGGTGTATTAGATGGTCAGACTGTGTTGCGTGGTTGGGTGTAGGAGACATGGGGCGGACAGGTGTTCACAGAGGCTGTGCTGGTGTATTAGATGGGCACACTGTGCTGGCTGATCAGGTGTAGGAGATGCTGGGTGGACGGGTGTGTACAGAGGTTGTGCTGGTGTATTAGATGGGCAGACTTTGTGTTGGGTGGGCAGGTGTTCACACAAGCTGTGTTGGTGTATTAAATGGGCAGACTATGTGTTCGGTGGTTGGGTGTAGGAGATACCTGGCGGATGGATGTGCTGGGGTATTAGAGGGGCAGACTGTGTGTTGGGTGGTCAGGTGCAGGAGACGGCGGGTGGGTGTGCTGAGATTGTGCTGGTGTATTAGATGGGCAGACTCTGTGTTGCGTGATCAGGTGAGGGAGATACTGGGAAGATGGGTGTACACAGATTGTGCTGTTGTGGTAGATGGGCAGACTGTGTTGGGTTGTCGGATGTAGGAGACACTGGGTGAATGGGTGTTCACAGAGGCTGTGCTGGTGTATTAGATGGGCAGACTGTGTTGGGTGGTTGGGTGTAGGAGATACTGGGCGGACGGGTGTGCACAGATTGTTCTGGTGTATTAGATGGGCAGGCTGTGTGTTGCATGGTTGGGTGTAGGAGACACCAGGTAGATGGATGTGCACAGAGGCTGTGCTGGTGTATTAGATGGGCAGACTTTGTGTTGGGTGATTGGGTGTAGGAGACACCAGGTGGGCGGGTGTGCATACAAGCTGTGTTGGTGTATTAAATTGGCAGGCTGTGTGTTGGGTGGTCAGGTGTAGGAGACGCTGGGCGGATGGGTGTGTACAGATTGTGCTCGTGTATTAGATGGGCAGACTTTATGTTGAATCATCGGGTGTAGGAAATACTGGGCCGACGGATGTGCACAGATTGTGGTGATGTATTAGATGGGCACACTGTGTTGGCTTGTTGGGTGTAGGAGACTCTGAGCGGATGGGTGTGCACAGAGGTTGTGCTGGTGTATTAGATGGGCAGACTTTGTGTTGGGTGGGCGGGTGTGCACACAAGCTGTGTTGGTGTATTAAATGGGCAGACTGTGTGTTCGGTGGTTGGGTGTAGGAGATACCGGGTGGATGGGTGTGCCCAGATTTTGCTGGGGTATTAGAGGGGCAGACTGTTTGTTGGGTGGTCGGCTGCAGGAGACGGCGGGTGGGTGTGCTGAGATTGTGCTGGTGTATTAGATGGGCAGACTGTGTGTTGCGTGATTGGGTGTAGGAGATACTGGGAAGATGGGTGTACACAGATTGTGCTGTTGTGGTAGATGGGCAGACTGTGTGTTGGGTGGTCAGGTGTAGGAGACACCAGGTGGATGGGTGTATGGGCAGAGTGTGTTGGGTGATCGGGTGTAGGAGACACTGGGCGTATGGGTGTGCACAGAGGCTGTGCTGGTTTATTAGATGGGCCAACTGTGTGTTGGGTGATCAGGTGTAGGAGACACTGGGTGGACGGGTGTGCACAGGGGCTAGACTCCTGAATGAGGGTCAGGCTTCATGGTAGGGTGTCTCTGCATCTGTGGATGCATTGGGGTCGCTGGTGCGTTCCATGGCTACTGCAGCAGGGTGTGCCAGGGCAGAGCTGGTGTGGGGATCTGGGCTCTGACGCTCTCCTTCTCTGCAGGAGCTGATGTCTGCTGGCAGGAAGGAGAAGTCTAGGATGGCAGAGGAGAGTTCAAGTGGTAGCAGCAGCTCCCCTAGCCCTGGGGACACTCTCCCTTGGAACCTGGCCAAGCACCAGAGGACCAAAAGAACCAAGTCGTCCTCGGGCAGTGGGACCGTGCTGGACCCGGCGGAGAGAGCCGTGATCCGGATCGCAGGTAGGGTGCTCATGATGCCAGTGGAGGGTTGGAATGCGCTTTCTATGGGCAGAGGGTCATAGTTCTCCCCCTCTGGACGTGGTGAGAGACAGCTGCTGTGTGAACAGTGCAGCCTGATTGGCAGATCACCAGCAGCCATTGTGATTGGGGGACCGTCCCCCCGTGGGCATGTTTCTAGTGGGATCTGGTCTCAGCCCAGCGCTATTCAGTATCTATCAATCATCTGGGAGAAAAGAGACAATCACTGCTGGTAACATTTGCACCCAAACCAAGTTGCTGGTGTGGTAAATACAGGGACAGACAGTCTGGATTGTTTGGTGCGGCAGGTTCCTCTGAACCGCACACGTTTAATCCATGTGGGGGCCTGTCGTGTGTCTGCGCAGGGTCACACGACTGGGAACAGAGCCCGTGGGCCCCATGTGTCAGATTGGGGTCTGGCTGCTGGAATGCACGTAGGGGGCGTGAACTTGAGCTCCCCGCGCGATGCTGGGGCTATAATGTGAACGTGATCCTGGGAACCATCGAGTAGTGCACGGAGGTGGTGTGACCCCTGTGTGTGGCATTAGTGGGCTCATCCCTGGGCCTGGTGGTGGCACTTCAACAAGGATGTTGGCAAACTGGGAAGGATTCAGAAAAGCTCTACGAGGCTGGTGTGCGGGGTGGAATTCGGCTGCACAGGGCGAGACTAAAGAAACTCCATCTAGTTAGCTCATCCAAGAGATGTTTCAGAGGTGACTTGGCCGATTTCTGGTGGCAGACGGCTCTTCAAATCTCATTCTGCCTTTTACAGCCAGACTGATGTTGGGAAGTTGAAGCCAGGCAAATTCAGCCTAGCCAGAAGGTGCAGTTTCCTGTCAGTCAGGGGAATTCACCACTGGAACAGCTCACCTAGGGAAGTTTAGGCTTATACAATGTGCAGGTGACACTGAGCTGGGCGGGGTTGCAAGCACTTTGGAGGGCAGGATTAGAATTCAAAAGGCCCTTGACAAATAGGAGAATTGGTCTGAAATCAGCAAGATGAAATTCAATCGACAAGTGCCAAGTACTTCACGTAGGAAGGAAAAATCAGATGCACAGCTACAAACTGGGGAGTATCTGGCTGAGTGGAGAACTGCTGAACAGGATCTGGCGGTTATAACGGGTCGCAAACCGAATCTGAGCTGTCAGTGGTAGTGTTGTTGTGCTGTGGAGGGCCCAGGGTAGGAGAGAGAGAAGGTGGGTGAAGTAATGTTTTTACTGGGTGGGGATCAGTCGTTCTCCGTGGCCGCTACTTTCCCACTCTCAGGGGCTAAGCTCTGGAACAGGCGTCCCAGGGAGGTTGTGGGGTCTCCGCATCGTTGGTGGTTTTTAAGAACAGGTTGGACAAACACCTGCCAGGGCTGGTCTAGGGTTACTTGGCCCTGCCTCAGCGTGGGGGGCTGGACTTGACGATCTCTTGAGGTCCCTTCAGCCCCATGGTTCTGTGATTCCAGGATGGAGGATTCTCCATTGCTCGGAAACTGTAAATCTAGACAGGATGTCCCTGCTGTGGCTCAGCTCAGAGTTCCGGGTTTGCTGCAGGAGTCACTGGCTGGGGGGTTCTGGGTTGTGGCTGTGAAGAAGGTTTGGGGGCTGGGGTGGAGAATCAGCTGAACGTGATCCGTATGTGACGCTGGGGCCAAAGGGCTAATGGGATCTATGGATGCATAAACGGGGAATCTCGAGGAGGAGCAGAGAGGTTATTTCACCTCTGTATGGCGAGCACTGCTGGGATCCTGGGTCCAGTTCTGGTGCCCACAGTTCAAGAAGGACGTTGATAAATTGGGGAGGGATCAGAGAAGAGCCCCAAGGGTGATTAAAGGGTTAGAAACCTGCCTTAGAGCAAGAGACGCCAGGGGCTCAGTCTCCTTAGCTTAACAAGGAGCAGGTCAAGGGGCGACGTGATCCCAGGCGTGGGGAACAGAGATTAACAACAGGCTGCTTACTGTAGCACAGGACGGTCTAAGACGATCCAGTGGCTGGAAGCGGAAGCTAGACTCATTCAGACAGGAAATAAGGCCTAGATTTTTAACAGTGGGAGTAACTAACCAGTGGGACAGCGTCCCCAGGGTGGTGGGGGAGTCTCCAGCACTGGCAACGTGTGAATCCAGACGGGCTGTTTGTCTCCACGCTCTGCTTTAGGAGCTGTTGTGGGGCAGGGCTCGGGTCCGTGCGACACGGAGGGGTCAGACTGGATGGTCACAGTGGGCCCTTCTGGCCTTAAACTCCATGAACAGAATCTATAAATATCCGGGCCATGTTGTGGGAACATAAGAGCGGCTGTGCTGGGCCAGAGCACAGACCAACTAGCCCAGTCTCCCGTCTCCAGCACTAGTCTGTATCAGCGCTTCAGAGGAAGAAAAGAGAACAGAGCAATTATGGAGTGACCCACCCCTGTTTTCCACTCCCAGCTTCTGCCAGTCAGAGGTTGCCCCAAACATGGGATTTCATCCCTGACCATCTTTGCCATCACAACATCCCATGGCAGTGAGTTCCCCAGGTTAGTTGTGCATTGGGTGAAAAAATATTTCCTCTTGTTTTGTATTAAACCTGCTGCCTGTTAATTGCGGGTGACATCTGTGTTTTTGTGTTGTGGGAAAGGTTAAATAACTCTTCTCTAGGCACTTTCTCCACCCCAGTCATGATTTTATAGTCCTCTGCCTTACCCCCTGTTAGTCGTCTCTTTTCCCAGCTGAGCAGTCTCAGGTTTTGTAATCTCTCCTTGTATAGAAGCCGTTCAAGACCCCTCATCATTTTTGTTGTCCTTCTCCGAACCTTTTCCAATTCCAATAGATCTTGTTTGAGATGGGGCCACCACATCTGCACGCAGTGTTCAATATGTGGGCGTACCATGGATTTATATAGAGGCAATATGATATTTTCTGTCCTATTATCTATCCCTTCCCTAATGATTCCCAGCATTCTGTTTGCTTTTTGACTGTGGCTGCACATTGAGTGGATGTTTTCAGAGAACTATCCACAATGACTCCAAGATCTCTCTCTTGAGTGGTGACAGCTCATTGAGGGCCCATCAAGGTGTACGTCTCGTTGGGATGATGTTTTCCAGTGTGCGTCACTCTGCACTTACCAGTGTTAAATTTCATCTGCCATTTTGTCCCCCAGTCGCCCTCTTTGGTGAGATCCCTTTGGAACGGGGGCGTCTCCAATAGGGCAGGGGGCCCCGCACTGCACAGAGACCCCTGGAATGGGGCTCCCTGCAGGCAGTGCTGGGACCCTGCACGGCAGCAGCAGCTCACTGGGGGCTGCTGTTGTGTATGGCAAAGCACCCTGGGGTGCGGGGTCTGTGCTGGGGCGATGCTGCACCAGGAGGGGGGCGGCTCTGTGGGGGTGGGGAGCTGCATTGAGAATGGCTGGGGCTGTGGGGGCTGGGTGGGTCCGTGGCAGGGTGGGGCATCGCTGCACTGAGGGCGACTGTGAGGGGGGGGGCACGTCACTGCACTGCGGGGGGCTGTGGCAGGGCTGTGGGGCGTCGCTGCACTGAGGGGGGGTCTGTGGGGGCATTGCTGCACTGAGGGCGGCTGTGGGGGGCAATGAGGGGGATGGGGTGTCGCTGCACTGTGGGGGTCTGTGGGGGCATCGCTGCACTGCGGGGGTGGGGGCTGCCCCGCAGGAGGGTGGCTCTGTCGGGGATCGCGCCCCCTTCCCCTGCTGGGAGCTCTGCCGGGCGGCCGGGCAGTTGCTGTGGGGGGGGGGCCGCGGGGGCACAGGGCTGTGGGGAGCCGGCTGAGCCAGCCTTGCAGCAGCTCCTATTACAAGGAGCCAGGGACATGCTCTGAGTGGGGGCTCCCTCTGCCCAGCCAGGGCCCCTCTGGGGGGAGCCGGCGGCTGGAGTTCTCTGGGGGGAAGCCCAAGGGGGTGCATCTATCTGGGGGGGGGCACAGGCGGGGGCATCTCGTGGGGCACAGCAGGGTAAGCTGTGGGGGGCCCAGTGCCCTGGCTCCTGTGCAGAGCACCCCCTGACGCCAGGGACACCCCGGGAAAGCCGCTCCCGGGGGCGCTTGCAGGGTGGCCAGCCCCTCACCGCCCTGGGCTGGGGTTTGCCCAGGGTCTCCCTGCAGTGACAGCAGCTGCCATTAGGGGGCCCCCTGACACTGAGCAAAGGGGGTGTGGGGGCCGTGCGCCCCGGCTCCCGCCTCTGCCAGCCAGCGGGTGTGTGGAAGCCCAGCTTGTCCCGCAGCCCGGCCCCGGCCCCCGGCCCCGGGGGTGGGGGGGGACGTGGGGCAGGCCCACCCCAGGGCCAGAGGACGCACGGGGTAGACAGGCCGACCCCAGCCCCCGCATGTCCAGCTGTGCCAGTCCCGGTGGGGGGTCGGACACAGGCAGCCTGGCAGCAGGTCAGGTTTTGTGGCACCGTCTCGCTGCCCTTTCAGCTGGAAGCGGTGCCTGGCGCCAGCGCCTGCACAGAGCTCCCCGATCCCTGGCGCCAGGGCCCGCTCCCCTCTGCGCCCTCCTAGGGGGCTGCACTCCCCCGACAGCCCCAGAGATGTGGGGGAGAGACAGCCGGCGGGGGGCGTGGAGCAGGGCTGCGTAAGGTGGGGGATGGCGAAAGGGACCATTTGGGTGGAAGCCCCCGGCGAAGCCCCCGGCAGCGGGATGGGGACTGGGAGGCGCCCCCCCGGGGTGTGGGCTCATTTCAGACCAGGATGGGCAGAGCCCGGGGACCGGGGCAGAGGGCCCCCAGGCCAGGCATGCCCAGGCCCCAGGGACTGACCAGATGGGCCCGTGGGGTTTCCCCAGCTCCAGTCAATGTGAGGGGGGGTCTCCCTGCAACCCCCGGCCCCCCAGGATGCCCTCGCACTGGGCGAAGGTGCAGCACCCTGATGCCCATGCGGCCCACAAAGCGTCTGGCCGGCGCCTGGCATGGCTGAGAGCTGCGCTGTGGGGCTCTGGGGACGGGCCGCGCTGCACCGGGGCTGCGGCTGCTACACGCAGGACAGATGGGCAGTGGGAACAAGTCAGCCAACAGCTCCGCATCCAGGGCCTGTGACCCCCCGCCCTGCAGGGGGCACGCCGACCCCCCGCAGCCCACCGGGAGGGCAGAGCCCCCTGCTACAGCCTGGGTGGGGGAGTCTCCAGCCCTGCCCCGTCTGCGGGGGGCGCTGTGGGGATAAGGCCTGAGGCCCGGGACAGGGCCTGGCCCAGCCAAAGCAGCTGGTGACCGCAGAAGCACTGAGTCACCCGGGGTGGGGGCGGAGCTCTAAGGGGGGGCTGTGGGGGGGGCTCTGACCGGTAAGGAGGGGACTGGGGGTGGGGCTCTAACCTCAGTGGGGGGGGGCGGAGCTGATGGGGAGGGGGGCTCTGAGTGGTAGGGGTGGGGCTGGCACTGGGAGCTGTGGGTGTGGGGGGGGGCTCTGACCAGTACAGGGAGACACTGGGGGCTGTGGGTGGGGGGCTGTGGGGGAATCCAGGCTGTGACTGGTATGGGTGGGGCTGTGGGGGGCGGGGCTCTGACCAGTATGAGGGGCACCGGGGGCTGTGGGGGGGGGCAAACCTTTTACTGATATGGGGGGCACTAGGGACTGTAAGAGGGGCTCTGACCAGGATGGGGGGGCACTGGGGGCTGTGGGGGGCAGGGCTTTGACTGGTGTGGGTGGGGGCACTGGGGGAATGGTGCTTTGACTGGAACTGGGGTGGGGCTCTGTGGGGGAGTGGGCCTGTGAGTGGTATGGGCGGGGTGGGGCTGGCGGGGGTGGCTCTGCGTGGTGCAGGCGCTGTGGGGCAGGGGCTAGCTCTGGGTGGGCTTGGCGCCTTCGGTCCCGTGGGTGGTTCTGCGTGGGGTGACAGGGTCTGCACCCCGAGTGAGCACTGGGGTGAGGGGGGCTGCGGGGCTCCCTGGTGGGGGGCTTCTTGCCCCGCATCCCAGGTGCCCTGGTCCTGGGGGGTTTGCCATCGAGCTCCCGGCAGGGTCTGCCAGTGTCGTGTCTGCCTAGGCACCAGGTGAGCCAGCGCAGTGGGGTGGGTGTATCTGTGCTTTCCCTCTGTTGCCTGGTGCCCTGCAGTGGGGGTGGGTGGGGGGAGCTTGCTCTGGGCTGTGGTGCATGTGTGGAGGTTGGTGGAGGGGTGATGGGAGGGGTGTGCTGTGGGAGGAGGGGTGTGCCATGGGGTGGGGGTCTGTGCTGGGGGGTGGTGGTGGGGAGTGCCCAGGGCTGTGGTGCATGTGTGGGGGTTGGTGGTGGGGTGAGGGGAGGGGTGGGGTGTGCCGTGGGGAGGGGGTCTGTGCCGGGGTGGGGGGCATGCGCCGTGGGGGGAGGGGCAGGGGGTGCTCTGGGCTGTGGTTCGTGTGTATGTGCTGTGGGGTGGGGGTCTGTGCTGGGGGGTGCGGGGTGCCCAGGTGCGTGTGTGGGGGTTGGTGGTGGGGTGAGGGGATGGGTGTGCCGTGGGGTGGGGGGTCTGTGCTGGGGGGTGGGGGTGGGCTGCATGCATCGTGGGGGGAGGGGCAGGGGGTGCTCTGGGCTGTGGTGCGTGTGTATGTGCTGTGGGGCGGGGGTCTGTGTTGGGCGGGTGGGGGCGGGGGGTGCCCAGGTTCGTGTGTGGGGGTTGGTGGAGGGGTGTGCCGTGGGGTGGGGGTCTGTGCTGGGGGGTGCCCAGGTGCGTGTGTGTGGGTTGGTGGAGGGGTGTGCTGTGGGGTGGGGGACTGTGCTAGGGGGTGCCCAGGTGCGTGTGTTGGTGTTGGTGTTGGGGTGAGGGGAGGGGTGCGCCATGGAGCGGGGGCGTGCGCCATGGGGGGAGGGGCGGGGGGTGATAGCAGCTCGGGCGTGGGATCGATCCGGCTCAGGGCCCGGCGCAGCGACGCCGCAGCGAGGGATTTCCCCAGGGTTGTGGGTGGCACGGACCCTGCGCGGCTGCAGCTTCCCCGCGCCGGTCCCCGAGTGCCAGGCAGAGCTGGGTCCCCACCGGCTCCACCCTCGGCCTGTCCACGCCCCACCCTGGCGCCGTGGAGGGGCACTTGGAAGCAGCAGCCAGCCCGGCCGGGCAGCATGGCCCCGGAGGAGCCCCCCTGCCCTTGAGCAGTGCCCGCAGTGCCCTCCTGTGTGCTGTGCCTGTGGGCAGTGGCCGGCATGTCCCTGGCGGTGAATGAATTCCCTCCGCGCTATTTCTGTCGGGCGCCAGGCTCTGCCCCTCTCTCCCGCTGAGCCCTTCGCACCAGATTGGGTTACCCGAGGCTTTGGGCAGCTAAATTTAGGGCTGATGCCTCCTCCTCCCGTGTGTGGCTCCCGCCTCCACCTGGTTCTCCCAGTGACTCACCAGCGTTCCTGGCACAGGGACGGGCACCTGGCCCGTCGGCCTCCCGCTGCCTGACTTGGAGCAGCTGCAAATGAGATGCCGTCCCGGAGCCAGATGGGGGCCCGACAGCTCAGAATAGCAGCGAGTCACCCTGCGAATCCCAGCCCATGGCAGTCACCGGCCTGGGGCGCGGGGGCTCGGCCAGATGCACCTCGCTGCACAGCCTGCGCACCGGCTGCACCAGCCCCCAGCTCTGTGCCCCCACCAGCCGGGTCCCTGGCACAGCTGGGGCAGGGCACGGATACCTGCCAGGGGTTTTGTTTGTGCATTGGGGGCGCCCAGCGCCCTGGCATGCGGTGGCTGGCGCCATGAGCCCATGCGTGCACACGGGCCGTGGCAGCGAGGCCAGTGCATGCCCAGGAGCCGGGGCAGAGCAGAGGCTGTGTCCTGGCCAGTGGCATCCGTGCTGGGGAGTGGGGGTGTCGGGCCCTGCCGTGGGGACGGGGGGGAATCTGAGCGTAGGGAGGGGGCAGCTGGAAACATGGCAGGGCCTGAGTTCAGAGACGGGGCCTTACAAATCCCCCGGGTCGCCTGGCTGCCAGGGACAAGCCTGGGGTGAATGCGCCGCGTGATAAAAGGACGTGGTCCTTTCTGCAGGAGCCTCACGCACTACGTGTGCAGCCCAGCCAGGTCCGGGGAGCCGCCGGTGGCCAGGGAGTCGGGGAAAGGGCCGTGCAAGTGGATTCACTGCCACGGGATTCGGCCTGGCTTGGACGCAGCAGGGGAGGAGGAGCAAAGGCATTTCCAGCTCCCCTGGCAGAGCTGGGGGGTCTGGGGGGGGAGCTGCAGGTGAAGGGCACTGGCTCCTCGGGGGGGTGCAGGCTGCGGGGGTCTGGGGAGCAAAGTGGAGTTGCCATTCGCCCTAGGAGGAAATCGGGAAGGGCGGGGGCAGACAGACAGAGCCGGATGCTCAGACAGCCACCGAGCGGCAGAGGCCGGGCGATTGGCCCCGAGGCGGGTTCCTGTCCCCCAGCGCTCAGCCGCGGGCGCTCTGGGGCTGCCATGATCTGCGCCGGGAGCTCTGTTCTGCAGCCTCCTGCATCTCCAGCTCGCTGCGCCCAGGCCGGCGTGGGGGCGGGGGACACCCACCAGCCTGTGCTGCCCCAAGCCCCCGAGGCCTGTGTTCCGGTGCCAGGATGCTGGGCTTCGTCCTTTGTTCCCGGCAGCGCCGTGTCTGTGACTGGCCTGTCCCCAATTCCCTCTGCTGTGTCAGCTGCATTTGTCATCTGGCTGAGCTACCCCGCCGCCCTGTGCCGTTAGCCGTGGGCGGCCGCGCTGCACCCCCGAGCTGGCTGCATCCAGTGGCTGGGCAGCGGTCACTAGGCCGGCTCACGGCTGTGGGTGCTCTGGAAGGGCCGTGGGTCCTGGCCTGTCTGGGGCAGGGGGATAATTCCCCATCGGACTCTGTCTGGGCCGTCCCTGGCTCGCTGGGCTTGGGGGCGGGGCGGGCTGGATGTCCCGCCGCACCCTGGATGGTGAAGTGGGTCAGAGGTGAGTATGGGGAGCCCTGGCTTGTGCCCCTCCCTCCGAGTGATACGGGGCTCGGCCCTGCTCCCTCCCTGCAGTGCTGTACAGTGGATGCTGTGCCAGGGCGAGGGGGCTCAGCACCCCCTTTATCCTGGCTTTGCCCCGCAGGGGGCAGGCCGCGTGGGCCGGCTCCTCCCAGCCCCGGAGCCGTGGGCGGCTGTTCCTTTAAGGGGTAGGGCCAGGCCGGCTGGAATGTCAGTCCAGCAGCTGGGCTGGGCTGGGCTCTCACGGTCCATGCCTGCCAGCCCCAGCCCCTGCTCGGCACCCATGAGAGACACCAGGAGCTCTCGCTGCGCTGACCCATGGCCGCTTTCAGCCTCAGCAGCCTGCCCCCCAACCCGGAGGAGAAGGACTTTATCCAAGCCTACGAGGAGGTGCGGGAGAGATACAAAGGTACCAGCCCTGCCCCCCGGCTGGCCCCATGGTGCTCCGGGGGGGCCGGGGCTCCTGTTCCGAGTGCCTGGGCTGGGCCAGGGGAGCGCCCGTGTGCTTGTTCCCATAATAGGGCATACCAGGCACTGCCGGCAGGAGCCCTTCGTCCAGCGCGGGGCTCGGCTCTGATGGGACCAGCTGCCAGGGCTGGGGTTCGGGCCCAGGCAGGGCCGTGGGGGGTGGCTGGAGCCAGGCTCTGGGGCCTGGGCTGATGTGGGCAGGCAGGGTTGCCCCCTCTGATGTGTTCAGGGCTGAGCGAGCTGGGGGTGGGCAGGACCCCAGCACCTGCAGCATGCACTGACTTTGGGGTCCCAGCGCCGGGCACCAGCTGCCCTGCTGGGCCCACCAGGCCTCATGGCCTCATCCCTGGGCCCAGAGGGCGCCGTGGGGCTGGGGCTGTAAATGCCGGGAAGGCCGGAGCGGCTGTGTCTGGGGCCCAGCTGGGCTCCGGGGTGACGTCTGTGGCACAGGAGCTGGCAGCTGCTGTGGGTTTGGGGTCCAGGTGGATCCACTGGCTTGGAGCGGGGAGTGCACTGCATAATGCTGGGGGGTGCTGTTCCCCCCAGGGGCCCTATGGAAAAGGGGGTTGGCTCTGATAGCTGCCCCAGCCTCCCTCTGGGACGTACCTGCAGAAGGCCCAGGGCAGTTCAGGACATGTCTGTGAGATCCTGTTGCAGGGCCCCCCTCCGCCCCGTGTGTGAGACCCTGCTGAGCCCTCTGCAAGGGTCTGGGAGCATGGGGGGGCAGGGGTGTGCGCTGGGGGGACAGGGCCGGGGTGTGTGTGTGGATGGGTGGAGGGGGCTCTGTGGGAGGGCTGGGGGTTTGGGAACAGAGCTGCGGTGGGGCGGGTGTCAGACGGGCGCGTGCTGGCTGGGATTACAGGCTCTCTGGAGGCCAGGGCTTTGGGCACGTCAATAGCAATGGAATCTCTGTAGCTATTTAAACTCCTCTGGCTTCCCTTGGAGCCCACCCCCCCGCCCCGGAGCCCACCCCAGCCCTCCCCTGGACCTCCCCTCCCAGCCCTCTCCAGGTCTCTGGTTCTGAGCTGCCAGGGCAGTCTCCAGGCTTGACAGATGCAGGGGAGCTGGGGGCTGGCTCTGTGCAAGGGCCACCGCCCCCCCCGCCAGGCCTGCCCTTAAAGGGGAAATGCATGTGGCCTGGCCTGCCCCTTCGGGAGGCTGACGGGCAGGCTGCTGCCCCCCAACTCTGGGCTGCTGGGGGCGTGCGGAGCACAGCTGGGCATGAGGGGGTGGGTGGGCCCCAGGGAGGGGAACTCCTGGAGGTCCCTGGCTGGGCCAGTCCCTGGAGGCAGGTGTCATTCTGCCTAGAGTGTCTGGGGTACATGGGGAGGGACAGAGCCCGGTGGGACCCTGGCAGGGGGAGGCGGGTCGCTGTCAGGGGCTGTGGCTTTCCCAGTCCTGGCCGTGCCCGTGCCCTACTCTGCTGCTGCGCCCCCTGTGCCCGCCCATGGGTATGGAGCGTGGCCCCCAGCTGTGTCTGGCCCTGGGGGGCTGCGTCCTCGCCGTGCCCCATCTCTGCCCCATGCGGGAGGGACAGCATGGCGCTGCCCGGGGCTGGCGTGTGCCTGGCTTGTGCTGGCCCTGCAGACTGGGCCCTGCCAGCAGGGTGCGGTCGGAGCCCTAGCAGAGCCGTCTTGCCAGGGGAGCCCTGAGCCCGCCACCCCCGGCTGGCTGAGCGGGGGTCCCCTGCAGGGGTGCCAAGCCGGGTGCTGACCGTGGCTGGGGCAGCGCTAGGCTGGCTGCTCCTCCCCCCCGGCACTGGCCTCCTCAGGGCTGGAGCAGGGGCTGCTGGTCGCAGGTTCAGTCCCCATCCTGGCTCTGTACGTTGCTCGCACTCGGCTACGGTCTGCTACGCCCGCCTGCCCTGGGGGCACTGCGCTGCCTCGCCGGCCGTCCTGGGCACCCTGCCCTCGGATAACTGGTATCCCCTCTCCGGGTGGGTCCTCGCTGCAGCCCCCCCCGGGCTCGTGCCTCATGGGCGCTCAGAGGCGCCACTTGGTCTCCTGGTTAAAGTGCTCAGGACTCCTGGGTTCCATGCCTGGCCCGTTGCTGGTCCTGGGGCAGCTCCCTGAGGAGAGGGTGCTGGGGTTGTCACTGCCATGCTGTCTGTGCTTGTGTTCCCGGGTGCTTTGCTTCCCGCCCTGGGGCCAGCGCAGCCGGTCCCCTCGAGGTGAATTCCCCGGGGCTTGGCTGCTGCTGGAGATCCCTGGCAGGCGGTGAGGGGGCGGTGCGCTGTGGCTGTGTGAGCACGGGGACTGGGGGTGGGGGATAGGTGCTGGGGGGGAGCTGGAGAGGACCATGGGCCATGCTGGCTGGCAGGGTGAGGAGGTGCTGAGCCCGGCCAGGGCCTTGGAGGGGCAGTGACTGCGGGAGTCGATCCTGCCGAGTGGGCTGTGGGAGGGTGCAGGGCCAGGATGGGGGGGGGGAATGGCAGGGAGGGGCTGTGGCTAGTTCCCAGCGTGGGCTGAGGCTGGAGCCGCTGGCCTGGCAGCGCCAGCTCCTGAGGCCTCCCAGCCCCCGTTAGGCCTGGTGCACCCCCAGCCTGCAGCCACCGGCCCCGGGGGGAGCTCCGCCTCCAGTGCCGACATTGGGGCCAGAGCAGGGCCGAGCTGGGATTCCTCGAGGGAGTTGCCCCCAAAGCTGCTTTGGGACGAAGCTCCATATCCCCTGCCCTCGCACCCCTGGCCCTGGCACGGGGAAGCTGCAGGGTAGGCCTGACCCCTGCCCATCCTCTCCCGCCTGCTGCCCTGTGGGCTCCCAGCCCCCCTCTCCCAGCAGGGTGGTGTCAGCACAGTGCTACACCCCACGGCTAGCCCTGGCAGGGGGCCTCCTGCTCTGGATTTATTACCCTCCTGCAGCACTAGCACAAAGCTGGCACCAGGCAGGGAGTAGCCTGCCAGGACGCAGAGCCCAGCCCCAGCCCTGCAGGGAGGATAGCGTCCCTGGGCGTGCAGGGCCTGGTCCCCGTGGGACGCTGCGGGACCTGTCGCATCCATGCATGTGCCCTGAGCATGCAGGGGGAGGGGCAGGGCCTGTGCCCTGAGTGTGCATGGGGTGGTTATGGGGGGAGGGGCAGGGCCTCAGGGACCATTCCCCCATGGGTCATGCTCACTGCTCCTCTCTCCCTTGGGGGGCTCCCTGGGACGTGCTGCCCACTCTCCAGCCCCCGGGGCCATTGTTAGCCATGCCCGGTGGGGTCTGCCCCTCCCATGGGGCTGTGGAAGCAGCTCCACATCTCCAGGCAGAGCTGTGGGGCCAGGGCCAGCCTCCCAGGAACCCTGAGCTCAGAGCCCCCTAACTGTGCCCCGGGTCGGCTCCTGTCCCCTGCTTGGGAGCAAGCAGCTGCCTCCTGCCCGGGCCAAGCCCGGGGCCCAGGCTGCCGCCCGGCACAGCAGGACACTGGGCTGGTGCCCAAGCCCCGGCAGTACGATTGTGGCCACCCTGCGCCTCGCAGTCATGGTGCTGCCCCGTGCCCCACATCGCACTGCTGGGCGCTGAGCTGCAGACAGCTCTGAGGGTGCTCAGGCGAGCTGGCAACAGAGCCGAGCTCTGCGGGGTCCCCAGAGCCTGAGCCGGCTGCCCCCGTCCAGCCGTGGGTTTCTCTTTGCTGTGCAGATCTACCCTGGCAGGGCAACGGGCGGGGGGCCAAGCCGGAGCGCTTGGGGCTGACTACGACTGGCCCTTCGAGGGGCCATGAATGAACCGGTGCGGGGCCAGGCCCAGAGCCGGCCAGGGTCTGGCTTCTCCAGCGGGTTGTTCTCAGCGAGAGCCTGGGGGCCTTGGTGTGGGAGGCGTCCTGTGGGGCCAGGCCCCCGTGCGTGCAGGGAGTGCAGGGGACGGGCCCCGTGGGCTTAGCCGGCCCGTGGCACCAGCCATCTCTGGGGCCCGTGCCCGCCCACCCCGCCCGGCCCCTGCCGGGCGTAGGTACCGCGGGCGGCATTTGGAGTTTTCCCCAAACCCAGCGCCCAGGTCGGGGGTCACGGGGAAACCCCCCCCCCCCCCCCCGTGGCAGGGGCAGTGGGAGGTGCGGGTGCCCTGGCGCAGGGGGTGCGGGGGGGAGGGGGCAAAGGGGGTGTGGGGGAGGGGCGTGGGGGGGCTAAGGTTCCGTCTTGTTCTAAAATCTCATTATTTGAAGCCAGTTGAGGCGGGGGGCTCGGCTCGGCTCGGGCCCGGCCCGGCCCGGCCCGGCCCGGGGTAGATGCGGGGGGGAGGGGCTCAGCCTGGGGGGAAGGGAGGGGAGGGGGCGGCGCGTCCCGCGCTGCCGCAGTAGCCGGCGCTCGCAGATCAATGAATGGGCGCGGCCCCGGCCCCTGATTGGCTGGCGCGGGCCGGGCCGGGCCGGGCGGGGCGGGGGGCGGAGCCTGACGGAGCCCCGCCCCCCGGAGCCGGCCCTGCAGAGCCGGGCAGGACCGGGAGGCAGCGGCTGCCCGGACCCGCCATGGCCGCGTCCCGCTGCATCCAGCACGAGATCAGCTCGTTGAAAGGTACCGGCCCAGCGTCCTCCTGCGCCGCTGCAGCTGGCTCTGGGGTGGGCCCTGAGGCTCGGGGTGTGTGTGTGGGGGGGTGTCTGGCCCGGCTGCTCCTCCCGGGGCCTGGGGGGTTCCCCTGCCCCGTGGAGTGGGGCCAGCCCATGCCTAGGTGCCCGGGGGCAGCGGGAGTCCTGGGCATGGTGCCGGCTGCACCCCCGGGCGTGGGCACCGGCCTGGTCAGCGTCGCTCCCTGGGACGGGCCGCGGCCCTGTGCCCGCTTCAAACGGCTGCCCCTGCTGTGCCCATCTCTGCCCGGTGCCGGGGGACCCCCCAGACCAGCGCTGTCTGCTCCACGCCAGAGCCGGCAGGACGGGGACCCCGGGGCTGCTGCATTGCACCAGAGCCGGGCCCGGCTCCGGGCATAGCCGCAGCTGGCGATTCAGGGCACCTGTCATCGCCCCGGGCACCGAGTGGAGGCCCAGCCCCAGTCCCCCAGGAGGAGCCCCCCAGCGCCACAGGGGCCGTGGGCTGGGCAGGGCTGCCGTATCCTGTGGCCTGTGGAGATGGTGTTTGCGGATGGCCCCTGCCCAGTTGGCAGGGGTTGCTTGTTGTCACAGGCTGGGGGGTTTCCTGTGGCTGAGGCTGCAAAGGAAGCTGCGTGGAGCAGACTGCAGGGTGTGGGGTGTGGAGCAGGCTGTGCTGAGCGGCCCGTGCTTGGGGTCTGGGTCTGGCTTGGCCAGGTGTCCCTGTGGAGCTGAGCCGGCCCAGCCTGAGTTCGTTAATGGAGTGCCCGACATGGGGACCCCACTCTGACCCAGGCCCCTCTCCTGGGGGCGACTCGCCCCACTGTGCCCCGAGGGGCTGGGGCTCCAGCCAGTGCCTGTCTCAGAGACTGGGGGGGAATGTCTAGACCTGAGCATCCTCTGGCCCCAGTACAGACACCAACTCATCCAGCTGTGTCTAGATAAGGGAGATAGCATCAAGGACTGCGGGTCATTGGGGGGGGGGGGGGGGGCTGCAGATCAGGATTGAGAGGCACCAGCAGGATTGTGGGAAGCCCAAGGTTGGGCTAGCAGGGGGCTGTGGGTTGGGATTGAAGGGCACTGGCAGAGCTGGGGGTCAGGGAGCGGAGGGCTGGGATATCGGGGCTGCTGGTGGGGACTGAGGGGCACTGGTAGAGCTGGGGGGGACAGGCTGGGATATCGGGGCTGCGGGTCGGGACTGAGGGGCACTGGCAGAGCTGGGGGTCAGGGAGCCCAGGGCTGGGCTTGCAGGGGTCTGCGGGTGGGGACTGAGGGGTGTTGCCAGAGCTGGGGGAGGGCGACCAGGGCTGGGCTAGCAGCGGGCTGCGGGTGGGGACTGAGGGGCACTGGCAGAGCTGGGAGGGCAGGGCTGGGCTAGCAGGGGGCTGTGGGTTGGGACTGAGGGGTGTTGGCAGAGCTGTGGGGGGGGAGAGCCCAGGGCTGGGCTAGCAGGGGGCTGTGGTGGGGACTGAGGGGCACTGGCAGAGCTGGGAGGGGCTGGGCTAGCAGCGGGCTGCGGGTGGGGACTGAGGGGCACTGGCAGAGCTGGGAGGGCAGGGCTGGGCTAGCAGGGAGCTGTGGGTCGGGACTGAGGGGTGTTGGCAGAGCTGGGGGGGGGAGCCCAGGGCTGGGCTAGCAGGGGCTGTGGGTGGGGACTGAGGAGCACTGGCAGAGTTGGGGGGGCATGGCTGGGATATCGGGTATGCAGGTGGGGACTGAGGGGTGTTGGCAGAGCTGGGAGGGGCAGGGCTGGGCTAGCAGGGGGCTGTGGGTCGGGACTGAGGGGTGTTGGCAGAGCTGCGGGGGGAGAGCCCAGGGCTGGGCTAGCAGGGGGCTGTGGGTCGGGACTGAGGGGTGTTGGCAGAGCTGGGGGAGGGCGACCAGGGCTGGGCTAGCAGGGGGCTGTGGGTGGGGACTGAGGGGCACTGGCAGAGCTGGGGGGGCAGGGCTGGGCTAACGGGCTGCGGGTGGGGACTGAGGGGTGTTGGCAGAGGTGGGGGGGCTGGGCTAGGCTAGCAGGGGGCTGTGGGTCAGGACTGAGGGGTGTTGGCAGAGCTGGGGGGGGGGAGCCCAGGGCTGGGCTAGCAGGGGGCTGTGGGTGGGGACTGAGGGGCACTGGCAGAGCTGGGGGGGCAGGGCTGGGCTAACGGGCTGCGGGTGGGGACTGAGGGGTGTTGGCAGAGGTGGGGGGGCTGGGCTAGGCTAGCAGGGGGCTGTGGGTCAGGACTGAGGGGCACTGGCAGAGCTGGGGGGGCAGGGCTGGGATATCGGGGCTGCAGGTGGGGACTGAGGGGCACTGGCAGAGCTGGGAGGGGCAGGGCTGGGCTAGCAGGGCCGTGCAGGCTCTGTTATTACATAAACACGCAGGCTTGGTTGGAAACGCGCCGGGACCATCATGGGGACTGTACTTAGCACGTTGCAGCCTCCAGGCACTGCCTGGCTGGTAACGATCAGGCCAGGCAGTGGGGAGCCTGTCCCACTGGCTGCCCTGCGCCGGGCACGGTGGGGGCAGATGTGTCTGGGCTCGTCCCTGTCCCAAAGCCCAGCAGATGGGCCCTGCCTGGGAGGGGCCCCAGGGCGAGTCCCTGCGGGGGGGGCTGTGCGGCTCCGGGGTTAACGGGCTGGTCCTGGATCCCCCCACAGGTGAATTTGTGTCAAGCCCCAGCTGCCCTGGAGCAGGCTAGTGGGGCGGGGGGCAGTGCTGAGGGGAGAAGGGCCCGCGGGGGATCGTGGCTGTCAGGATGTGGGTCTCAGGGCTGGTTTGCAGCAGGTGCTCCTGCCCCAGGGTGGGCTGGGCTCGGTGCTGGGGGTCTGGGCTGCTCCGAGGGGGGCTGGGCCGAGGGGGGAGGGGCATCCGCTTTGTCTGCCTGGCTGATTTACTGTGAGAATAGCCTGAGCCCCCTGCCAGCTCCAGCCCGATGAATAATCTGGCCCCCACTCCCCGCCGCTTCCAGGCCCTTCCTTGGCTCCGGCCACGCTGCCCTCCACAAACAGCCGCTTTGTTCCTGGCTCAGCACGGAAAGCCCTGGCGCCCCAGCCGTGCTGACTGCAGTGGTCCCAGGCCCTGGGGCAGGTGGGGGGGGGGAGTGCTCTGGCCAAGAGCCAGGGGTGGTTGCGAACTCTGAAGGGCTTCACGGGGGACCGGCCCATCCCTATTGGGAGCCCGGAACTAGGCTGCAGCTGGCTGGGCGTCTGTCTCCACCACGAAGTCCATCAGCGGGGCCTCTCCTGGGACAGACTTCCCGGGCTGGAGGCTGCCGCATCGAGGGGCATTGGCAGGGCTGGGGGGAGCCCAGGGTCAGGAGTGAGGGGCAGCAGCAGAGCACGTCACGTCGAGGGACGGGGGTACCTGCCGGGGCAAGGATCAGCACTAGAGCGCTCAGCCCCACGGCTGGGGGTGGACGCTGGGTCGTTCAGACTAGGCGTGAGCTGTGGATGGTAGCACAGTTCAGTGGGATGGGGGTCTCTGTCGGGTCAGACTCGCCAGGTCAGCTTGTGTAATGATGGAGGTTTGTCACAAGACCCACTAGCTTAGCCAGGCGCTAGGGGCTGGTGCAGGGTCATGGGGCGGGGGGGGGGGGGGGGAAATCTTCTGCCTGCGGGACGCAGCGGCTCCAACTAGATGATCATAATGGTCCTGCTTGGCTTGAACTCTATAAATAAGGGGGAGAGGTGCCATTGGCAGATCTGTGTGTGTGGGCAGCCCGAACCTGGGATTGGGGTCGGGAGTGAGGGGCACAGTCAGAGCTGGGGGGAACCCAGGGCTGGGCTAGCAGGGAGCTGCGGGTCGGGAGTGAGGGGCACCAGCAGAGTTGGGGGGCGGGGGTAGGGCTGACCTAGCAGAAGCCCTCTGTTGTCACAGAATCATAGAATATCAGGGTTGGAAGGGACCTCGGGAGGTATCTAGTCCAACCCCCTGCTCAAAGCAGGGCCAATACCAACTAAATCATCCCAGCCAGGGCTTTGTCAAGCTGGGCCTTAAAAACCTCTAAGGAAGGAGATTCCACCACCTCCCTAGGTAACGCATTCCAGTGCTTCACCATCCTCCTAGTGAAATAGTGTTTCCTAATATCCAACCTAGACCTCCCCCACTGCAACTTGAGACCATTACTCCTTGTTCGGTCATCTGCCACCATTGAGAACGGCCGAGCTCCATCCTCTTTGGAACCCCCCTTCAGGTGGTTGAAAGCAGCTATCAAATCCCCCCTCATTCTTCTCTTCTGCAGACTAAACAATCCCAGTTCCCTCAGCCTCTCCTCATAAATCATGTGTTCCAGCCCCCTAATCATTTTTGTTGCCCTCCGCTGGACTCTTTCTAATTTTTCCACATCCTTCTTGTCATGTGGGGCCCAAAACTGGACACAGTACTCCAGATGAGGCCTCACCAATGTCGAATAGAGGGGAATGATTATGTCCCTCGATCTGCTGGCAATGCCCCTACTTATACAGCCCAAAATGCCGTTAGCCTTCTTGGCAACAAGGGCACACTGTTGACTCATATCCAGCTTCTCGTCCACTGTAACCCCTAGGTCCTTTTCTGCAGAACTGCTGCCTAGCCACTCAGTCCCAAGTCTGTAGCCGTGCATGGGATTCTTCCGTCCTAAGTAAAGGACTCTGCACTTGTCCTTGTTGAACCTCATCAGATTTCTTTTGGCCCAATCCTCTAATTTGTCTAGGTCCCTCTGTATCTTGTCCCTACCCTCCAGCGTATCTACCACTCCTCCCAGTTAGTGTCATCTGGAAACTTGCTAAGGATGCAGTCCACGGCATCCTCCAGATCATTAATGAAGATATTGAACAAAACCGGCCCCAGGACCGACCCTTGGGGCACTCTGCTTGATACCAGCTGCCAACTAGACATGGAGCCATTGATCACTACCCGTTGAGCCCAACGATGTAGCCAGCTTTCTATCCACCTTATAGTCAATTCATCCAGCCCATACTTCTTTAACTTGCTGGCAAGAATACTGTGGGAGACTGTATCAAAAGCTTTGCTAAAGTCAAGGAATAACACGTCCACTGCTTTCCCCTCATCCACAGAGCCAGTTATCTCCTCATAGAAGGCAATTAGGTTAGTCAGGCATGACTTGCCCTTGGTGAATCCATGCTGACTGTTCCTGATCACTTTCCTCTCCTCTAAGTGCTTCAAAATTGATTCCTTGAGGACCTGCTTCATGATTTTTCCAGGGACTGAGGTGAGGCTGACTGGCCTGTAGTTCCCCGGATCCTCCTTCTTCCCTTTTTAAAAGATGGGCACTACATTAGCCTTTTCCCAGTCATCCGGGACCTCCCCCGATCACCATGAGTTTTCAAAGATAATGGCCAATGGCTCTGCAATCACATCCGCCAACTCCTTTAGCACCCTCAGATGCAGCACATCTGGCCCCATGGACTTGTGCTTGTCCAGCTTTTCTAAATAGTCCCGAACCACTTATTTCTCCACAGAGGGCTGGTCACCTCCTCCCCATACTGTGCTGCCCAGTGCAGCAGTCTGGGAGCTGACCTTCTTTGTGAAGACAGAGGCAAAAAAAGCATTGAGTACATTAGCTTTTTCCACATCACCTGTCACTAGGTTGCCTCCCACATTCAGGAAGGGGCCCACACTTTCCTTGACCACCTTCTTGTTGCTGACTCCTGGTGGGTGAAGAGGGGTGGCTGTTTCCTGGTTAGTTTCCCCCCAGGGGTCTCTGGCGCTTGCAGGGTTAATGAGCCGTTTCTCCCCCATTGGCTAAACCCAGCCTCCCTGTGATTCTGGGGGGCTCGTGGCCGGATCCCCTTGGCTCCATGGGGGGGCTGAGGTGCCATGCAGGGGTGGAGCTTCGTCTGAGCCGCCTGAGCACTGTGTCTGTGCCTCTACCAGGGGCTGGAGGGCACCGCGGGACCCTGCCCGGCGCTCTGCCGGAGTGTCACGTGTCGTCCTAAAGATGGGACCGCTAGCAGCATAGTGACCCCCGCGTCGGGCCGGCGCCACAGGGGGGGAGGGGGCGGCGCGGTGACCCCCGTGTCGGGCCGGTGCTGCCGGGGGCAGGGCGCCCTGCACCCCCTAAGTATTCCTTAGCAGTCTCCCATCCGAGGAGGGATCTGAGCCGACCCTGCTTAGCTTGCGTGTGGTGTGGGAGTCCCTGCTGCAGCTGGCGTGGCTGTTCGGAGGGCGGCGGAGCCAGGCTTCCCTGGGGCTGGGTCCCAGGAGTCTCCGGTTCCCCCGGTGACCGAAGGGCCTGGCTCGCCTGTGAGCGGCCGGTGCAGGGCACCAGGGACGCTGCTGCTGCGTGGGCGGGAGCGGGGGGCTGGGCAGTGTGGTTCTCCAGAGAGGGTGGGAGCGCCAGTGGCCCCTGGGTGCACAGCGAGCGACGGTGCCGCGGGGCAACAGGCGGGGAAAGGCCGGGCGGAGTCGGGTTGGGGTGGCAGGTGGGGGAAAGGCCGAGCGGAGTCGGGGTGGGGGGGGGCAGGAGGCGATTGCCAGATTGCCGGTCCCAGGGCCCATAGCAACTTTCCTGGCTGGCCTCCTGCCTGTCCCGGGCTGTAGAGAAACGTCCCACCTTGGATCGAAATGTGGCCTGGGGATTGTGCGGCGACGGGCCCCCTCGTGGGTAGAGACGTAGCCGTTGTCCCAGCTGGCTCTGCCTGGCTCCAGCTCCCAGCCTCAGCTCGCGTTGGCCCTTCCCTTGCTAGCCGGGCGAGCCCCTTAAACATGTGCCCCACGCAGGCGCTTCCAGACTGATGCCGTCGCCCCTTGCTCAGCTCCTGGGCTCCGTCACTCCCAGGCAGGGTCTGTAACCCACGACCCATCCTCATCCCCAGGCCGGTGGGCCAGGTCCCAGCAGTAACGTCGCCTCCCTGCTCCTGCTCGGATCCCAGCTCGGTCCCGTCCCCTGGCTGGCCATGGCGGGGAGGGAGCCCGGGGGGTCCCTTGTAGCCAGGCCATGTGGGTGCTGTGGGTCCCAAAGCCCAGCCCTGTGGGTCCCCTGGGGCTGGGAGCCTTAGGAAAAGTGTCACCAAACCCGCCCTGGTGAGGGGGCCGTGGGGCGACGTCTGGCTGGGACCTGGGAGTGGGGGCTGCGCCGCCCAGGCCTCATGTTCTCTTCTAGGGTGTCCTGCATCACCCCAGTGTCAGAGCAAACTGCACAGCAGCTGTGGGGGGCTCCGGCTGCTCGGCCGTGGGGTGGGGCGAGGGGTTCAGATTTCCTGGCTGACTGTGTGGGGCTCGTGGGATGTGTGTGTCCCCGTCAGCGTTAGGGGAGGAAGTTTCTGTTGGGGGGGGCAGGTGTCTGCATCGGGGTGGCATACGGGGTGTTGGGGGGGTCTGTCGGGGGGGAGTCTCAGTGATGGGGGTGTTGGGGGGTGTCCGTCTGCCTGTTGCGGGTATGTGTGGCGGGGTGTCAGGCGGTGGGGGGGTCCATCTGCTTGGTGGGGAGGTGTGGGGGAGTCAGCGATGGGTGGGGTTGGGGGGGTCCGTCTGCCTGTTGGGGGGCATGGGGGAGTCTGTCAGCGGTGGGGGTCTGGGGGGGTCTGTTGGGGGATCTGTCTGTCGGGAGTAGGGGGGTCCATCTGTCTGGGTCCGTGGGGGGGTCTATCATTCGTGCAGTGGAAAAGCCTTTTCCAAGGGGGGCGGTTTGCAGTGTCAGGAGCTGCTCAGCCCCCAGCTGGTCCCGGGTGCCCCTGGGCTCTGGGTTGCCCCCCCCCGTACCCCCCAGGGGTCAGGCAGCAGTTACCTGCTCCCAGGTGCAGCGTCCCAGGGCGCTGCTGCCCTCTGCTGTCGGTTGCCAGCACTGCAGGCACGTAGCCCTGAGCCCCATAAAATCTAGGGCAGGAGACTGGAGCTGCCAGTGCATGGGGGAGCTTGTGGGGCCTTGGCTCCCAGCCCTGCCTGGGGCCAGCAGGAACCGCCCCTGCAGTGACACCCTGGACGATGCAAGCCCCACTCCCCCCTTCAGCTTCCTGTCTGCCCCCCCTTCCCGGCCTGCACTGGGCCCTTCCCCTCCCCCATTTCCCACCTGCTCCCTCCCTCCCCACATCCTGCTGTTCCCTCCTCTGGCACAAACAGGCCCAGGAGTGAAGCCTGTTGGTGGTGGAACAAATATTGACCCTGGCAGGCCTGGCTCCTGTGGAGGTGGGGGGTGGGGGTTGTGTCGTGGGGCTCAGTGCTATGGGACTGGCAGCCAGCCCATCTGGGCTCCTTAGCGTGCAGGACCCAGCCCCGTTCTCCCGGCGGGAGCAGAGACCCCGAAAGGCAGCTGCTTTGCCCCTCCCCCGGGCCCAGCTCCCTGCACTGTGGCTCTGTCTGGCTTTCCCAGGCTGTGACAAATGGGGCTTGGCTGTGGGGCCGGGGCAGGTGCTCGGGGGGCCGGCAGTGCCTCAGGGACGGGGGCGAGCCAGGCATGCGCAGGACCTCGGCTAGGTTCAGCTGACAGGCTCTGGGGACGGTAAATGTCCCTGGCTGGCTGCAGTCCTCCCTGTGGCGCTGGCAGGGTGCTGGGCTCAGAGCCTGGGACCCGCGGGCGCTTGTGGCTGTGTGCCCGGGGGGCAGCAGAGCGGGCAGAGCGCCTGGCTCCGTCCCCATGGCCGCCCCGGGCAGGCATGTGCCCAGCTGGGGGCGGCTGCTCCCGGAGCCCCGTGCCCCAGTGGGCTCTGCTGTGGGCAGCCCGAGCCCCGGCTCCTTTCTCTGGGCTGTCTGCCGAGCTCTCTGCGGCCTGGGGAAGGACTCGCAGCGCCACACAGTGCTGCCCAGTCAGGGACCGCGGGTTGCTGGGGCCCGTTAACCCCCTGTAGCCGGGCCAAACGGGGGTTCACGGGTCACAGGCTGTAATGAGCCGGAAAGGCAGCGTCTCCGCTCAGGCCAGGGGTTTCAGTGTCTAGCCGAGGTGGGAGTTTCTTTGGACGGTGTGCGGGTCCCATTGAGGACAAGGACCAAGAGGTCAGACCTGGCCGTCGCTTTGTGGTGTTTTGTGGCTCGTTATCATTTCCTGTGCGAGTTCATTGGAGAGCTTAGTGACTGTCTGGCTTCGCCCGCACAGCTGCTGTTGGGGCACTCACATAAGGTACACACGCCTTGTGACAGGCTGTGTAGGACCTTGAGAGGTGTGTTGTCGGGAGGTTAATCATCAGAGCCATGGAGATAGGTCGGTTGTTCTAGCTGCGCCTGGTGACACCTTGAGTTGGTGTGTCCTGGTCTGTGGGGAGCGTGGCCAGGGCGGGGCTTGTTTGAAGGACAGAAGAGGTGGTGGAAGTTTTCTTTCTGGGTGTGGTCCTGCATAGTCTGGGGGGGTTACTGGGTCTGTGGGGATAGGTGGGAGGATCGGTGTGTACAGATGTCTGGGGGGGTTACTGGGTCTGTGGGGGTAGGTGGGAGGATCGGTGTGTACAGATGTCTGGGGGGGTTACTGGGTCTGTGGGGGTAGGTGGGAGGATCGGTGTGTACAGATGTCTGGGGGGGTTACTGGGTCTGTGGGGGGGATTGGTGTGTGTCACAGGGTCCCCAGGCGATGCTCTGGAACTGCTCCCTACGAAGCCAGTCAGGACTCTGGTGAAGTCTCCTCTCCCTCGGAGCAGACTGTCTTCAGGGCAAGAAGCTCACACGGCTTCACCTCCTAGGTCTGACCTTGGAGCATTCAGCATATGCCTCTCCGTGCGCTTCCCACAGCGAGTCCGCCCAGGCAGGGTCCTGGGGAAGCCAGAGGGTCCACCGTCCTGCACCCCCACTTCACAGTCAGACGTGACTCTCAGCCAGCCAGTAAAACAGAAGGTTTATTAGATGACAGGAACACGGCGTAGGGCAGAACTTGTCAGCACAGAAATCAGTGACTTTCAGCCAAGTCCATCTTGCGGGGAGGGGAGCCCAGAGCCAGGGCTCTGCCTCCCCCTGTGCCCCAAGCCAGCCGAGACCGACTCACTTCCAGCTGCCTGGCCCCTGCCCTGCCCGTTGCTCCTCCTCCGGCCTTTGTCTCGCTTCCCAGGACAAGAGTCACCTGGTCACATTCCCTTCCTGGGTCTCAGGTTACGAGGGGGCGGCCACAGCATCCCTGCAGGGAGCTGGAGCAGCCCCCACAAAAGTCTCACACGCTTATTCCCAACACCCAGACTTTGGTGCAATACACAGGGAAACTGAGGCACGCACAGCATTCATGCAAAACAGTAAGACTCACAAACAACATAACAAGAGAAAATCCCCACTTCGGCACATCTCTCCCCCCTTCGAGACCGAACTGAGTGGGGTCACTTTAGCCAGTGACCTGGGGAAGTTCAGGCCTCCCTCTCCGGGACAACCATCAGCTAGAACATTGGCGCCCCCCTTAACCCACCTCCATCTCATAACCCTGGAAGGACAGACTCCAGCTCGGCATTGGCCCGTCTCATCTGGTGCAGCCACAGCAGGGCGAGTGGTCCGGATACACCGTGAAGCGCCGCCCAAATAGATCCAGCTGCAGCCTTTGAAGAGCCCACCCCAGGAGCAGGCATTCCTTCTCTATGGCCGCATAGCCCTGCTCCCGGGGCAGCAGCTTCCTGCTCAGGTACATGATGGGGTGTTTCTCCCGCTTTGCATTGGCCTGCCTCGGCACCGCGCCCAGCCTTGTGTCTGGGGCATTGGTGAACACCATAAAGGGCTTGTGTAACGATGCTGCCTCTGGCGGGACACAACTGAGAGAATCAACTCAGAACAAATTGCGCAGAGCAGGGAGTTACAGCCCCAGGCTAACCACAAGTCACACAAGCAATTTCCTTAGACACTCCAGTTTCCCAGTATCGCCACCAGCACCGCTCCTTATGGGGATGACTGGTTATTAAAACCAATACCCCAGTAAAATGGAAAAGATTCTCCTGATCCCAAAGGACCAAGTCCCAGACCCAGGTCAAAGGATAATTTAGCTCTTACCCAAAAGACACACTTATAGCCAATTCTTATTAACTAAGCTAAAATTTATTAAAAAAGAAAAGAGAGAGAGAGTTGGTTGAAAGATCAATATACAGACAGACTTGAATTCAATTCTTGAGGTTCAGATACATAACAGAGGTGAACTTGTAGTTGCCAAAAGTTCTTTTTGGACTATAACCTCTGGACTATTTCTATGTCCATATTCAGGGTGACTCCAGTCAATGACTGGGGATCTCAATCCTTGTGGCTTAAGGTTTCCCCCCCCATGAAACCCAAAGCAGATCTGAGATGATGCAGGATCATGTCCCAGGGTTTTTATACATTTCCAGCAGCCTTTCGGCCTGAGAAAACAATAGGCCTAACTCTCCTTCTCCCAAACATCCTGGCAATTAGCACAGGGTAATCTATCCATTAAACAGTTCAGATACAGGTACCACAACCTTCAAAGAGACATAGAGACAATAATACTATTTCACTCAAGTGTCTTCCTACAGGTTAATATTCCTTTTTTGATCTTTGAATCAAAGCTATAGCAATAGACCAGACTTGTTTGCTTACATCACAAGACCTGAGCAAACACCTCCCCTTCTATCTCTAACAATACAGGCTGCATTTCAAAGCTCTATTCATTTACAGATCTTCCTAACCAGTCTCTAAAGTTCCGCCATGGGTCAGGTCAGTCTGTGAGTTAATTAACTCTTTCTGGCCCTGTCACCTTCCAATGAGATATTATATTACATGCCTAACGTCATAGCTTGTCAAAGTCTGGGTTTCCCAGCACCGGGCCCTTGGCCAGATCCTCCTTCAGCGCGCAGAGAGCCCTCTGGCACTGCCCAGTCCAGACCAGCTTGTCTGGCTTCCCCTTCTCGCATAGCTCAGTGCTGGGAGCTGACACAGAGCTAAAGTGGGGCACAAACCTCTGGTAGTGCCTCGCATCCCAATAAAGGCCTGGGCCTGTTTCTTAGTCTGGGGAGCGGCCAGTCTCTGATCGCCCCCACCTTGGCCGGCTCTGGCTTTAGGCAGCCGTTCCACACCTTGTGGCCCAGGTATGACACCTCTGCCATCCCCACCTTGCACGTCCCAGCTTTTACCGTCAGCCCTGCATCCTGGAGATGACTCAGCCCCCTCTTCACCTGGGACACATGGTCCTCCCAGGTCTGGCTAATGGCACAAATATCATCAATGTCCACTAGGGTACAATTCTCCATCCCCCTCAGTAGCTGATCCCCCTGGCGCTGTCAGGTGACCGGCGCCTCCCTGAGGCCGAAAGGCAGGATCAGGGACTTGTATAGCCCCAAAGGGGTGACAAAAGCAGCTTTCAACCTGGCATCTGGATCCAAAGGCACCTGCCAGTCGCCTTTGGTGAGATCTCTGGTCATGGGGTACCGAGTCCGCCCCCCAGCTTGTCTAGGATCTCATCAGGCCTAGGCATGGGCAGGCACCAGACATGGTGATGGCATTGAGCTTCCGATAGGCCACACACAATCGGATCGACCCGTCTTTCCTGGGGACCAGCACCACGGGAGAGGCCCGGAGCTGGAGGGCAGCAGGAAGACCCCTAAAGTCAGCATGTCTCTGACCTGTCCCTCCAGAGCCTGGGCTGTGTTCCCAGTGACCCTGAATGGGGACACTTGATGGGAGGGCCGGCTCCTGTCTCCACCCAGTGGACACCTCGGTCAGTGAGCCCAGGCCGGTTGGAAAACAGCTATTGGTACCAATGCAGCGTCTCTCTGATCTCTGCCTGCTGGGCAGGGTTAGCTGGTCAGAGAGGGGAACTGATTCCAGCAAGAGGCCGACTCCTGTCTCAGGGAAGAGACCCACCAGGGGATCTTCCCCCTTCTCTCACTGGCCACACACAGCCAGTACCAGCCTCTCCCTGTCACAGTTCAGCTCCATCATGTTGACCTGGTTCCCTCGGTGGCTGTGAGCCCGGCTGGGCAGTTCCACCACATTGTTCTCATTCAGCTGCTGGATGACCTTGAAGGGCCCGTCCCAGGCAGCTCGCGGCTCATTCTTCCTCACCGGGACGAGACCCCTCACCTGCTCCCCGGTGCCATAGGCTGAGTGGTCGTACCAGACTTTCCGCCTCCCTGGGGCCCTGGCTAGGTTCTCCCTGGCCGGACCCATGAGCTCAGCGAGCTTTTCCCGGAAGGTCAGTCCATACTCCAGCACTGATTCCCCAGCGGGGGAGGCCTTCCCCGCCCATCTGGCCCTCACCAAGCCCAGGGCCACCTTCTGAAAAGGCTCCTCTGTGACAGGCAGGTGTCCCAAGGCTGCTTTCCCCTTGTCCCAGGCCATTTGCACCTCTGGACACGGCAGCCCTGGTTGGCAGCTGTCCCCCCTGGCTGTGGTTCCCCGCACTCAGCTGCGGTCTCCGATCCCCCTGGGCTCAGCTCTGCCCCTGCTGTCCCAGTGAGGGCAGGCAGGGAGCCGGCCAGCCAGGTCATTTGCATTTTCACTGACCGCTTCAATCTCAGCCAATTTGGTTCCCTGGATTCAAATTCAAATCCTCGGCCGTTACAGGAGCGGGGCCTGGATCCTGTCCCAAAGAGACACCGTCACCCCCCAACAGGACCTCGCAGCCGATATCCTGGAGAACCCCAACGACCAGCCAGCCCGACCCCTCCTGGGTCTGCACAGGGATCCGGGCCGTAGGCAGGGCGAGGGCCTTCATCCCGGGGACCTTCACCCAGGTCACACCGCCCCTCAGCATCTGCGGCTGCACCACCCGGGGCCCGACAACAGTTCTCTCTGTCCCAGGGTCTTGCCACCCCAGGCATGTCTCCCCACTGACCACCACCTTCCGCTCCCATGGGGGGACCGAGGGGCCTGAGCCCAGGAGACTCCACGCAGACATATAGGCCGGGGCCAGGAGTGAGAGCCAGTCTGTCTCCCCGCCCATCTGGCTGACAGCGTCTATGGCCTTGGGACCAAGGAAGGGGGCTAGACACCAGAGCCTTTCCACAGGGCCAGCGTGGTTCCAATTGCCAGCCTTCCCAAAGGCCGCGACAGGCATCTGTATCTCCCCCTCCTGAACCTGGGGCAGCAATTTAGTGTCGAGGTTCCTGGCGGAATTGGCACCCCGGGTCCGGTCCATCCCCACTCACCCCTGGGCAGGTTCCTCTGCCTCTCAGCTCAGCCATCGCCAGTTCATGCTGCCTCTGTCTCTCCTGCTGTTCTGCTTCATGCCGCCTCTGGCTCTCATGGGCCTCCGGCTCCTTCAATCTCAGCTCCAATTCCATCCGTCTCAGATCCACTGATGGGCTGGTCGGGGACACGGGTCTCTGGGACACCCGGCTGCTCCCAGCCCCTCTCATGGCTCCAGCTGGGTCAGGAACCGGTGTGAGCCCTGGGGCTTCCTGGCTGCTCCCAGCCTCTCTTGCGGCCCCAGCTGGGTCAGGAACCGGCTCCTTGGAGTGATCCTCCTCTTCCAACTGAGCAGTCAGCTGTGCCTTAGTGAATCTTCCAACGCGCAGCCCTCTCTGCACAGCTCTACAATGTCCTTCTTAAGGGGATGGTTATAGGCCATCTCCAGGCTGTTCCCAAGAGGTCACAGACTCACAGGCCCCCCACGATCCCTGGGAGGAACCCCTTCAGTGCAACCCTTCTCGGGGGTCCACTCTCTCTCGGAGTCAAGCCATAGGCCCCTCCGCCTCCTGGAACTGCACCTCTCGGAGACTCCAACACGCCTGTCTCTCGCTAATTCCCCTTCGTTTTACTGCTCCCCAGTCACTTACTGCAGCATATTCTGACCATGGGGTGCAGTTTTATCCCACCGCTGCCACCAGTTGCCACGGAGTCCCCGGGCGATGCTCTGGAACTGCTCCCCACAAAGCCAGTCAGGACTTTGGGGAGCCTCCTCTCCCTCGGAGCAGACCGTCTGCAGGGCAAGAAGCTCACACGGCTTCACCTCCTGGGTCTGACCTTGGAGCATTCAGCATATGCCCCTCCGCGCGCTTCCCACAGCGAGTCCGCCCAGGCAGGGTCCTGGGGAAGCCAGAGGGTCCTGCACGCACCCCCACTTCGCAGTCAGACGTGACTCTCAGCCAGCCAGTAAAACAGAAGGTTTATTAGATGACAGGAACATGGCGAAAGGCAGAACTTGTCAGCACAGAAATCAGTGACTTTCAGCCAAGTCCATCTTGTGGGGAGGGGAGCCCAGAGCCAGGGCTCTGCCCTCCCCCTGCGCCCCAAGCCAGCCGAGACCGATTCACTTCCAGCTGCCTGGCCCCTGCCCTGCCCGTTGCTCCTCCTCCGGCCTTTGTCTCGCTTCCCAGGCCAAGAGTCACCTGGTCACATCCCCTTCCTGGGTCTCAGGTTATGAGGGGGCGGCCACAGCATCCCTGCAGGGAGCTGGAGCAGCCCCCACAAAAGTCTCACACGCTTATTCCCAACACCCAGACGTTGGTGCAATACACAGGGAAACTGAGGCACGCACAGCATTCATGCAAAACAGTAAGACTCACAAACAACATAACAAGGGGAAATCCTCACTTCGTCACAGTATGTACAGCTGTCAGGGGTATATATACCTGAGCATGTAACGTGAGAACCCAGGAAGGGTGTTTGAGGCCAGGTAACACCTCTGCCTGGGAAACTGGACAAAGGCTGAGGGAGGAGCCGGGGAGAGGCTGGGTGAGAGACGCTGGAGAGAGATAGAGGTTCAGGAGCTGGCTGGTGTAATGGAGGGAGCCCAGACAGGGCTCTGACCCCCCAACGGGGCCGTGGTGTCCCTGGGACCCCAAGATGGACCTAACTGAGGGGGTCCTGTTGTCTGTGCCTGCAAGACCTGTCTTGGACCATGTTCCTGTCGTCTAAATAAACCTTCTGTTTTACTGGCTGGCTGAGAGTCATGGTGAATCGCAGGAAGCCGGGGGTGCAGGGCCCTGTGTCACGGTGTCCCCGGGCGATGCTCTGGAACTGCTCCCCACAAAGCCAGTCAGGACTTTGGGGAGCCTCCTCTCCCATGGAGCAGACTGTCTTCAGGGCAAGAAACTCACATGGCTTCACTTCCTGGGTCTCTCCTTGGAGCATTCAGCATATGCCCCTCCGTGCGCTTCCCACAGCGAGTCCGCCCAGGCAGGGTCCTGGGGAAGCCAGAGGGTCCTGCACGCACCCCAACTCCGCAGTCAGACGTGACTCTTAGCCAGCCCCCAACCCACCAGGCCCCCTCCCCTCCCAGAGCCGGGGAGAGAACCCAGGAGTCCTGGCTCCCAGCCTCGCCCCCCCCCGGAGCCGGGGAGAGAACCCAGGAGTCCTGGCTCCCAGCCCCCCCGCTCCAACCCACCAGCCCCAAACTCCAACCCACCAGCTGCCCTCTCCTCCCAGAGCTGGGAGAGAACCCAGGCATCCTGGTTCTGAGTCCCTACCCAGAGTGCACAGGGATCTCACTCTGTTCCCGGATGTATGGCTTCCCCCCCCACCTCCAGGATACAGAGTGTCGGCCATTTATGCACACTGGAGACTTAAGAAATGCATAAGGGAAACTGAGGCACCCACACAGTATTCAGAGGAAACATTAAGAACAGGCCCACTTCGTCACATCTCGTCTTCCCCACACTCCGTGACATGTGGGTAGGTGGGTGTGGGTGGGTGTGTACAGCTGTCTGGGGGGGGTTACTGGGTCTGGGGGGGTGGGTGTGTACAGGTGTCTGGGGGGGGTTACTGGGTCTGTGGGGGTAGGTGACTCCTCCGCTCTGTGCGGCCAGGACTGGTGTAGACCTGTGTCTCTGCTGCCCGGCTGGTGGGGGTGGGGCTGGAGCCTGGGGTGGGAGGCAGTGACCTCCCTCAGGGGCTGGTCCCAGTATGGTGCCCCGAGAGGGCTGGGGCCCTGGCAACTGGCAGCTGACCTTCCCTCCCCACCCCACCCTACCCCAGCCCCCGCGTTGGGTCCGGCCCAGCAGTGCCGCGGGAGGGGGTCTGGTGCTGTGAGTGGGGTCTCCACAAAGGGGCGTCCGAGCTGCTCTGCGCAGAGACTGGCACTTCCCGTGTCCCCAGACATAGACTGGGGCGGGGCAGGGGAGATGGGGGTACAGAGCCTTTGCCTTGTGGGGCAGGAGGCCCTGGGTGCTGGCTCGAGGGCTGGGCCACGTAACCACCCCGGTGATCGGCTGGCTACTGGCGAGGTGTCTCCCCAGGGCGCTGAGCCGGGCTTGGGACACTTTGCCCCGTGTGCTCAGCTGCAGGCGTGGGCAGCTCTCGGTGTAACCCTGCAGGCAGGGAGTGGAGCCTAGCAGCTAGAGCAGGGGCTGGGCACCCGGACTCCTGGGTTCTGTTCCTGGCTCTGGCCTGCGATGTGCGGCGGGGCAGGTCCTGTCCCCACCCAGTGCCTCAGTTTCCCCTCTGCAGTGTTGACTCCTCCAGGGGGCTGTGTGGCTAGTGGGGTGCTGTGAGCACTGGCTGGGGGGCTTGGTCAGTCTGGGCCCCCCAGCCCGGGTGCTGTTTCCTGGCTTGTCAGCCCTAGAGAGCAGCTCCTCTCCCACACCAAACATGGGCTGGCATGGAAGTGGTTAAAGCCGGCCAACGCCCTCCTTGCCTGGCCTCCCCGGCAGGGTGCCAGGAATGACAGGGATGTGCCTGCTGGGGGCGGGGCCGGGCAGGGACCAGAGTCGGGCAGGCTGCCCTGGGCTTGGAAATGCAGCCTGGCGTCTCCCGTCCAGCCCCCCTGGCCCCGTGCCCTTGTGCCCAGGCTCTGCCCCTCGCCGCGTGGGGCACTGGCCCCCGGCCGGACCCGTCTGGTCAGTTCGCCTTGCCGAGTCGTGTGCAGTGGAAAGCAAAGCGCCGGGTGCCCGCCCTCTCCCCCAGCCCCACGCTCCCCTCACCCCGCCCCACTTGTGGGAAACTGGAGGGGAAACTCTGATGAAACTCCTGGCCAGAGCAGAGCCGGCAAATCTGGCGGCTTCCTCTCCTTCCCCCTCCCCGTGGTCAGGAGGGGGTGTGGTGCCCGGGAGGGGCTGCTGAGTCTGCGCCCCCCCCCCGCAGCGCCCATATCCGCGTGTGTGTCACAGCCAGGGAGTGAGCGGGCACCCCCCCCACCCATGCCTGAGCAGGGGTGGAGCTGCTGCCACTGGCCCGGCTGCTCGGTCTGAGCCAGGCCTGGAGGGAGGCACGCTGCTCCGGCTGCTCTGCGGAGAGGGCTGTTCCTGGCCGCGTGCTGCCCGTGCCTCACGCCGTGCCCGCCATGGTGGCAGGGATGCTGATGCCGCTGGAGCGGCTGCAGGCCATCTACGAGCTGCTCTTCCGCGAGGGCGTCATGGTGGCCAAGAAGGACAAGCGGCCGCAGAGCTTTCACCCGCAGCTGCCCGGCATCACCAACCTGCAGGTGCTGCGGGCCATGGGCTCGCTCCGGTCGCGGGGCCTGGTGCGCGAGACCTTCGCCTGGCGCCACTGCTACTGGTACCTGACCAACGAGGGCATCGGCCACCTGCGCCAGTACCTGCACCTGCCGCCCGAGATCGTGCCCGCCTCCCTGCAGCGCGTCCGCCGCCCCGTAGCCGTGCCCATGCGGCGCCCCGCTGCCGGCCCCCGGGTGCAGACGGTGCCGGGCCTGGCCAGCTGCCCCCCCAAACGCCAGGCAGGCAGCGAGGAGGGCGGGGGCTCGCGCCAGGCGTACCGCAGGAGAGAGGAGACCCGGGAGCAGCACGTGGAGGCCGCCTCAGCAGGGGGAGTGTCCAGGCTGGCCCCGGAACCCAGCCCTGCCCCAGGTTAGCGACCCACCCCTCGCCGGCAGGGAGGGGGCAGCGTGCTCGGGGGGGGGGGCATGGGGCTGGGTCCTGCCCCCCATGGGGAGCAGCGCTGGGCGGCAGGGGCGGCTGCGTTCATTCATTCGGGTGGGGGGAGCCTGCAGCCGGAGAGCTGGCGCCGGCTGTGTTCTGAGCGAGTGGTGCGGGGGGGGGGGCATGGTCGTGGCTTTCTTGGAGAGGGGGGGTTCCCCTCCGCTGGCCCCTGGGGGGTGCTGGCACAGGGATGATGAATGCCGTGGGGGGCGGGGCTGCCCTTAACCCTTTCCCACCTGGTCTGTGTGAGGCGGGAGCTCTGGCTTGCCCTGCCACACGGGGGGGTAGGGGGAGTAGGGAGAGGCAGACAGCAGGCCGGCTTCCCGCGCCCCCAGCCCCCGCAGGCGGGCCCTGGCATGCCAACAGGTGCAGGGCCCTGTGCTATCCTTGGCCGTCAGTTTCCTTGTCCTCCTCCAGCTGCTCCGTTCCGCTGCCAAGGTCAGAGGCTGCAGGGACCAAGGCAGCCCCAGGGAGGGGGACCCCGACTCCCTGCCTGTGGGGCCTGCTGCAGGCAGCGTCTGGGGAGAGCCCTAGGGGTGCTGCCAGGGGTCCGGGGCTTTGTCCGGCTTGCCGCAGGCCCTGGGGGGTTGGTGAGTCCAGCAGCTGCTGGCGCTCTGACTGTGGGGCTTTGGCACGTATGGGGGGGGTGGGCAGCGCGGGGTCGGCAGCGCGGGGTCACGCGGCGGGGCTGAGGGTTGTGTCTATCCCAGCAGTGGGTCCCCGCCCAGGGGCTGCTCCCCGAGAATGCGCCCTCGGCCCACGAGTGGCACAGAACTGCAGGTGGGGGTCCCAGGCTGGGAGTGCGTGTGGAGCGGCTGGGGAATGGGCTGGGGCCAGTGGCTTGCTAGGTGTGTAGCCCGTCTGGGCTAGTGGGCTAATGCCACAGCCGGTCTGCAGGAGGGGGCACAGGAGTCTTACCAGCCAGCGAGGGGCAAGGCCAGTGCTGGGCGGTGCCGGGTAGTCCTGCCCGTCCTCACGCTGGGGCTCCCGCCCCCCCAGCCAGCACGTGCCTCTGGCCTCGCCCGGTGGGCGCATGGGGCAGGCTGCCCTCCCTGTTCAGGGCCCATCCCGTGGGTTAGCTGCACCCCCCTGCTCCTGTCCAGCCAGCTCCCAGCCCGGCGGCGGGAGGGGACGGGGCGGAGGTCATGGGGGACGAGGGCCTTCAGGGGACGGAGGAGGGGCAGGAGAGAGGTGTTACCTTCTCAGGGTGGGCATCTGCCAGCCTGGGGCTGCAGCGAGGGGGGTGAGCAGCACGTTTGCACCACCTGGGGCTCATCCCCGCCTGTGGCGCGTGCTGGAGACCAGACCCACGTCCGAGTGCGGGGCCCAGGGCAGGCCCCCAGCTCCCTGGACGGGCCCCGATGGCCAGACAGCCTGTGCTGCGGGAGGGGCTGGGCCCATGTGGCACCCCCTGCCCCACGGCTGTGCATGCTGCCTGGGCAGCCGCTCGCTGGTGTCCTGCTGCCCCATCCCCCTCCTGCTCGGCCCGAGGTAGGGGCTTGCCCTGGCCGGGGGTCCCTGCACCATGCGGCGGGGGGGGGGGGGGGAGAGGAGCAGCTCTGCCCGAGGCCCGGCCCTGCTGCATGTGGGGGTGACTCAGCCGTGCTGCTGCGGCTGGCCCAGCGCCGGCTCCAACTTTCCACCAGGAAACGCGCCGAGCTGGGCAGTTCCTGGGGCGTGAGTCAGATGCAGCTCCTGGGCCTGGGCCTGCGCCGGGGGGAGGGGGGGGAGAGAGAGTTGGCTGGGCCTGCTCCCCCCCACCCCGCCCCGGCTCTGGCAGGTAGCTTGCCCCACCCCGCCCCGCCCCGCAGCTGCTCTGCTGGGACAATGGGGGCATTGTCCAACAGCTGCCGGCGCCTTCCCCACCGTGCTGAGCCGCTCCCTCTGGCTGGGCCCACACCCCTCTGTCCTGCCCCATGGCTGTGCCATGGGCTACCACGGCTGTGCCCACGCCCCTCTGTCCTGCCCCACGGCTCGGCGCTGGGCTCCCCCTGTCCCACGGCTGTGCCCAGTCCCTCTGTCCTGCCCCACGGCTCGGCCCTGGGCTCCCCGTCCCATGGCTGCGCCCACGCCCCTCTGTCCTGCCCCACGGCTCGGTCCTGGGCTCTCCCTACCCCACAGCTGTGCCTACGCCCACCTGTCCTGCCCCATGGCTCGGCCTGTGCCCACGCCCCTCTGTCCTGCCCCACGGCTCTGCCAACAGCCCTGGGCTCCCCCCCACCCCACAGCTGTGCCCACGCCCCTCTGTCCTGCCCCACGGCTCGGCCCTGGGCTCCCTCTGCCCCACGGCTGTGCCCACGCCCCTCTGTCCTGCCCCATGGTTCTGCCAACAGCCCTGGGCTCCCCCTGCCCCACGGCTGTGCCCACGCCCCCCGTCCTCCCCACGGCTCGGCCCTGGGCTCCCCCTGCCCCATGGATGTGCCCACGCCCCTCTGTCCTGCCCCACAGCTCGGCCTGGGCTCCCCCTGCCCCACAGCTGGGCCCACATTCCTCTGTCCTGCCCCACAGCCCTGGGCTTCCCTGCCCTCAGCTCTGCCCACAGCCTTGGGCTCTCACGGCTGTGCCCACGCCCCTCAGTGCTGACCCATGGCCCTGGGCTCCCTCCAACCCCCACGGCCCTCTGTCCTGCCCCATGGCCCTGGGCTTCCCCTGCCCCATGGCTCTGCCCACGCCCCTCAGTGCTGACCCATAGTCCTGTCCCCCCTCCCCGCTTGCTTACTGGCTGTGCTGTTAACCCTTCGCCTGGCGCTGGTGCTGTGCAGGCGGGCGGGCACTGGGGGGAGGGTTGCCATGGGGACGGCAGGGAGCCGGACCCAGGTGGGTCTCTACCCCCAGCCCATCTCCCTGACGGGGGAGGGGTGAGAGTGGGGCTGGAGCTGGCCTGTTCCGGGGCCTTTCGCAGGGCAGGGGGCTCCTTCGTGCTCTCCGTGGCCCGGCCTTGGCAGGTGTGGGGAGAGGGGCTCCAGCGTCTGGGACCCTCCGGTTCAGCACGAGCGCCAGGGCCCCAGGGGTCTGCTCCTTGCTGAGATCCCTGGGGCAGGTGGGGAGAGGGCAAAGCGCCAGGCTCGGCACTGGGTGCTCCAGGACAGCTCGGACGGGGGCTGCCCTGGGGTGGAGTGTGCTGGAAGGGGACCAAACCCCTCCCCTGAATCTGCCCCGGCTCCAGCCCTCAATAGCACAAAGCCCCAGGCACTGCCCCAGGCCCCCCATCAGCGCCCACTGTGCCCAGCTGTCCGCGGCTGCCCCGGGGCTCGTAGGAGCTGGGTCCTCAGTGGGTTGCTCCAGCCCCTCAGGTGCTGTGATTCCCACGCGCTGCCCTGGCAGGCTGAGGCCGCGCCGTTTCTGGGCATGTGGAAAGCCCCTGGGGCCCGGAGCCGGAGCCGGCGTCCTCAGGCCCCCGGCCGCTGGTGCGGAGCAGAGGGGCCGAATTGCTGAATGCCACAAGAATCCTGGCCGCTCCTCGCCGCAGCTGGAGTCGATTTGGGAGGCTGGGGCGGGAGCCTGCGGGTGGGCTACTGGCTGCCAGGCTTTGGCAAGAGGAAGAGGAGGGGAGGCCGAGCCCCTGGTGCATCCTGCGGGGCAGGCGCTGCTGGGACTTGCTCCGGCTGGAAGGGGGGGGTGTGACGAGCTGAGCGAGGAGCAGAACGGGAGCCCCAGCACGGCAGCGGAGCCATGGACTGGGAGGATGGCAGGTACTTCATGGAAGATCTCATCCAGCAGGGCCAAGGTAGGAGCCTGGGGCAGCCTGCCCGGAGGAATGGGGAGAGTGGGTCCTGCCCTGCCCCCAGCCTACGCCCCCCTGGGCCTCAGGCCAAGCTCATCCTGGCTGCGCTGGTCTCTCCCTGCCTGTCCGGGGGGGGGGGGGGGGCAGCTGTGGGGGGAGGGGGGCTGGCAGAGCCCTCGCTGCCGGCGGGGGGCTGTGAATGGGGATGGGCCCTGGCCCCCTGTACCCAGCCACGCTAACGAGCACTAGTGACTCCTGCTGGCCTGGCCTCGCCCACGGGGTGCCTGGGACAAGAGGTTCCCCGCCCTGGGCCACCCATCGCCTGTCCCGGCCCCCCCAGGGCTGGCTGGCTCCCAGGGACGGGCCTGACCCGCCTGTGGCTTTGGGCTGGGGCGACGGAATCGCTCGGCCGGGGGCTGGGCAGGCCCCCCCCCCGGGCTCCCCGGCATCCCAGCGGCTGCGTCTGGCTGTCAGGATCTGGCTCTGCCCAGAGCCCGTTCCGGGGCTGAGGGATCCAGTTCCGGTTCTTCTCTTGTCCTCCGGTTAGTCAGTTGCCGTGAAAGCCTGGGCTGGAGTTGGGTGCTCTGCTGGATTGGACTCGGGGGCACTGGGGTCCTGCCCCTGCGCCGGTCACCTGGGGCCGGGCTCGCGGGCGTTTCCAGGGACTCCCAGCGCCCCCGCCTGGCCCTGCGCGTCCAGCCCCTCGGCAGGCGGCGGCTCAGCCTGGTGGTGCCCAGCGGCATCTGAAGGGCTCGGATCTGGGCCGTTGCGGGGTCGTTCCCTGAGCCCAGCGACGGGCAGGGGCCGCAGGTGGCACTGGGCGGCGGTGTGATGTCGGGTGGGCACCGCGGTTAATGCCCCACCCCTGCGTGTGCAGGGTCCCCCAGCTGGAGGCAGCGGCAGGAGTGTTCCTGGGGGGCCGGCGTCTCTCCTGTGCCCAGGCCTGCCCCAGGGGGGCTCTGCTCACCCAGTGATGGCTGGGCCTGGGGGGCAGCAGGGGGGGACCAGGAGGGGTCAGAGGTGCTGTCTTGGCTGAGCCCCTGGGGACGGAAGGTGCAAACCAGGCGCTGCTCCGAGCTGAGCATGGGGGCGCAGCGTCTGGGATGGGCGAGCTGTGCCTGAGGCTTTGGACGTGGATCCAGAGGGCGTGGGTTGGCTCGGCCCTGCAGGGGTGGGAGCATCTGCTGGGTGGGGTCAGAGGGGCAGCCCGCCAGGGAGATGCTGCTGTGGGATGAGCCCTAGAGCTGCCATCCCCTTGCCTGGATTGGCCCTGCCCCTGCTGTGCCAGCTCCCTCCCGAGATCCCCAACCCCCCTGTCCCCCGCTCAGGGGTGAGGCCTGGGGGCAGTTTGCCGTGGGGAGGTAACAAAGCTGAGAACCCTGCAAGGGCTGCCTTCCCCTGGGGCTCTGACCCCCCGGTGACCCGGGCCGCAGGCCTGGCCAGGACCCGCCCGTGCTCGGGGCTGGCAGCACTGGGAAGGGGGTGTTGAGTACCCGCCGTGGGGAGGGCACTTTAGACAGGACCCAGAGCCCTGTGCCAGGGGGTGGGGTGGGGCAGGCCATGCCTGCGACTGTTCAGCCCCAGGCAGGTGCCAGTGCAGGTCGGGACGGTGCTGTCCCCAAGTCCCCTAGTCGCTGGCTTTGCCAGGCAATGCTGCACTCGGACCCCTTTTTCCTGCCGAGTGCTCGTCTGATGCTGCTGCCCGGGCTGCCAGCCTGTTACGGGCACAGGCCAGCCGGGCCCAGGGCGAGCGGGCGCTGTGAATGGACAAACGCTGTGTGGGGCGGGCCCCCAGCCCCAGGCGTGGCAGAGCCCCTGGTACGGGGTTACTCCTGTTTCCCGTCTTGTGGGTGGCTGGGCCCCTGTACTGCAGGCTGGGAAATCTCCAGCCATGGGCCTCTGGGGGGCTGCAGCCAGCCCCTCCTCCCGCCTGCGGCTGGGCCCTGCTGCTGTTGCCATGTCATGTTCTAACTCGGGAGGCATGACAGGTTGTGCGGGGATATTTATAGCCCCCCGCTCCCTCCCCTTCCCCATGGGCACAGGGCTCGGGCGGCTCTGCAGCAGTGTGGGCTCTGTGCGGTGGGCTCCTGCCCCCTCTGTCCCATCCCTGGCTGTGGAGAAGTTGTTTCCCCATGAAGATCGTGCCAGGTAGGGGCCCAGGGCCACGCCCGTGTGTGTGCCCGGCTCCCAGGCGCCCGCTGGGCTATTTCCACCCCAGCAGTTTGGGTTATAAAAAGCCCCCCGCGGATGCCTGCTGTGAGTGATGGGTGCTGAGCAGTGGGGCGGCTGGGGCTGGTGGAGGGGCAGCCGGGTGCCCATACCTGCCCCTGGGAGGCTGCCCGTGCAGTGGGGCTCTGCCGTCCAGGGGCTGGGGGGCTGCCTGGGGGGACAGGTCCGGCCGGCTGGGCTGCATGCACAGTGAAGGGGAAGGGCCCATGGGGGGTGAGCTGTGGGGTGCAGGGGGCTGGGTGCCCTAGTAGAGGCAGTTCCCCACTAGGGCAGGGGGTGCTGGGCTCTGGGCCAAGGGGTCCCAGACAGGGTGGGGTCCGGTCCCGGTCCCAGCTGGGGTGGGGCAATGGTCCCTATTGGGATGTGGGGTCCTGGCCGGGGGGCAGGGGTTCCCATGGGGGGTGAGCTGTGGGGCGCAGGGGGCTGGGTGCCCTAGTAGAGGCATTTCCCCACTAGGGCAGGGGGTGCTGGGCTCTGGGCCAAAGGGTCCCAGACAGGGTGGGGTCCGGTCCCGGTCCCAGCTGGGGTGGGGCAATGGTCCCTATTGGGATGTGGGGTCCTGGCCGGGGGAGGAGGGGTTCCCATGGGGGGTGCTGGGGGTCCTGGCCAGGGGAGGGCGGCGCTGGTCCCCCAGAGGGGGGGCAGGGGTTCCCATGGGGGTCCCGTGGGGCGGGGGGCGCTGGCCGGGGGAGGGCGGCGCTGGTCCCGCGGGGCGGACCGGGCGCCGCGGGGCGGGCCGAGCCGCAGTGCGGGGCGGGCCGGCGCAGGGGGCCGGGCCAGGAGGCGGCCGGGCAGGATCCGAGGCCGGCCGTACGGGCGCAGGGAGCCGCAGCCGGAGCCGCTCGCCCCGCGGCCATGGACGCCCCCGCCGGCCCCCTCCCCTGGCTGGTGGCCGGGGCCCACGGGCTGGCGCTGCTGCTGGCCTGGCGCTGGCGGCGCTGTGCCCCAGGTGAGAGCGGGCCGGGCCGAGCCGAGCCGGGCGGGGCCGGGCTGTGGGCGGCCGCTTTCCCCGCCCGCCCCCCTGCCAAACACGGGCACGTGTGCGCCGGCTTAACCCCTGCGTCGCTGCCGGACTCCTGGGTTGGGAGCTGGGAGCCGGACTCCTGGGTTCTTTCCCGGCTCGGGGGTGGGAGCAGTGGGTCGGGGCCCTGGGAGCGGGACTCCTGGGTTCTCTCCCGGATCTGTCCCAGGCTTGTTCTGTGTCCTTGGCAAGTCATTTCCCTTCCCTGGGCCTCAGTTTCCCCAGAGCAGCAGGTGCTGCTGCCTTTGCCCTGCGTGGGCTCAGATGTCCTCATTTCTAAAGGCTTCTCCGCAGCTACATCATGCCCGCCTGAGCGGGCAGAGGCAGCCCTGGTGCTGAGTCCTCCTGGGATGTAGGCGGCGGACGGGGTCCGTGTCTGGATCTGTGCCACGGGCAGTGTGGGGCCGGGGAGCGGGCGGCGGACGGGGTCCGTGTCTGGATCTGTGCCACGGGCAGAGTGGGGCCGGGGAGCGGGCGGCGGACGGGGGTCCGTGTCTGGATCTGTGCCACGGGCAGTGTGGGGCTGGGGAGCGGGCGGCAGACGGGGGTCCGTGTCTGGATCTGTGCCACGGGCAGTGTGGGGCTGGGGAGCGGGCGGCAGACGGGGGTCCGTGTCTGGATCTGTGCCACGGGCAGTGTGGGGCCGGGGAGCGGGCGGCGGACGGGGTCCATGTCTGGATCTGTGCCACGGGCAGAGTGGGGCCGGGGAGCGGGCGGCGGACCAGGGTCCGTGTCTGGATCTGTGCCACGGGCAGTGTGGGGCCGGGGAGCAGGCGGTGGTGGCTGGCTGGGTGTGCGGGGAGCTGGTGCCAGAGCGGTGCAGGGCACCCAGGGGAAGGGAAGCGGCTGCAGAGCCCCGGGATGCTGTGGTCCCTGGGGAGGAGCTGCGGCTGGTGCCAAGCCAGGTGCCGCCTGGGGGCTGTTGTCCTGCCATTGTTGGGCTTTGAGAGTAAACCAGGTGGGGCAGCTGCTGGCTCCGGATCTGTGCAGACTCCCAGTCTCTGCAGGGCTGGCCCCACTGCCCCAGCCAGAGGAGCTGAGCGCCAGGCTGTTAGTGAGCTTTGCCACGGAGCTCTTACACACCAGGGCTTTTCTGTCCAGGGTGTGTGTGTCTGTGCTAAGGGCCAAGCCGCCCCCCGCATTGCTCTGGGCCCTGTCCGGGGCCTGTTTCGTCCTGGGTGAGCTGGTGATCAAGTGGCTCCGTCTAAAGGCAGCAAGAGGCGTCTGTCCCTAGAGGAGCTCTGTCTCCTCCACTCAGCCCTTGCCGGGGGGAGCTCCCTGGCGAGTTCTCCCTTCAGCTGAGCCTGTGGGGTGTGGGGGAACCGGGGGATGCTGCCCAGCGGGGGGACCAGGTGGGGTGTCCGGCTCAGCTTGGGGGTCTCGGCAGGTGCTTCCCCGGCTGGATGTCTGTGGGGATGGGGCATTGCTGGACTGGTGTTGGGCTGGCCTGCCTCGCCGCCACCGCATTGCTGGGTTGCCTTTGGCGGCTGCCCAGGGCCCACTTGCTGCAGGGCTGGGCGCAGGCCGGGGGGAGGGAGGCCTTTGGTGACAGACAGAGGGTTGAGTGCTGCGTTTCTGGGGAGTGGCATCAATAGGGGAGAAGATGCGCTCCCTCCCCCCGGCTTGGGGGTCGCTGTCTGGCAGGGCGCTCGGGGTGAAGCTGGCTGGGGGACGGGCTGCAGGCTCCGGGGATGCAGAGCGAGGCTGTTCTCTCGGGTCACCCTGCGAGCTGCAGCTCCCTGGCTCCGGCCTGCCCGTGGGAGGGGTGGGGTGTAGGTGTTCACAAGCAGCCCCCGCGTCTCCAGCTGCCGGGCGGGTTCCCAAGTACCAGCTGTTGAGGCTGGCGGCAGGGCTGCGCTGACGGGGTTATTTTTATATGAAACTGATGCTGGTTCTCGGAACAATCCCCCTTCCCCTCCCCCCCCCGCTATTGTCTTCTCTACCTGCTGCCCTGGCAGCTCCTGCATGGGGGGCCGTCCTGCCAAGCCCCCCTGGTTTCTCTAGGGCTGCCCCCCATGGCGCCTCCCTTTCTCCCCTGCACCTTTGTGCCAGAGGCTTGGTGTTTACAGTACACGCCGTCCCTGGCTCTGGGCAGAGCTGGGACCGGGCGGGGTCACCCGCCCTAGAGGCTGGAGCCTGCTTCCTCCTGGCAGAAATGGAGGGAGCCCCATTGCGGCCCCTCTTCCTCCAGCCCCCCTGGCCGTGGGTCCCTCGGGATAGCTTGGGGGGGACGATGCTGGATGGGCTGTGAGGGTCCCTTCCCTGTAGCTGAGCCCTTGTGCACCTGGGGTGGGCCCCCGCCCCGCCCCACCCCATAGTTCTCCGCCTGCCAACGGCTGGCTCTGGGGGCTGTGGGGCCAGGTGCATTGGAGGCACTGGGGACGGGGGCAGGATGGTGGCACATGCCCTGCCCCCCAGCAAGGGAACTAGCTGGTGCCGGATCCCCCCCACCCCCCCGGGCCGTTTCCAGGGCGTTGGCTGTGGTTTCCGTGGAATCCGTGCAGGGCATTCCGGGATGTCACGCTGCCTCCTCTGGTGGCGGGCGCTGGCCCGCGTTGCCATGGCAACAGCAGCTCCGAGGGCCCACACACAAGTGTTCAGGAAACCACAGTCTGGTGCTGCCCCCCTGCAAAGTGGGGCTGGTGGGGGCCGGCTGCCGCTTCACTGCCCTGGCAGGCGCCCAGCAGGGCTGGCGGGGAGAGCGGGGGGGTTCCATCCTCCGGCAGCGCCACGAGGGACTCTGCCTGCGCCCAGGAATGCCCCCGGGCACCTTGACGGCAGGCGGGGCCTGTTCCCAGGCAGAACAGGGCCAATGTCCCTGGCATGGGGCCATGCCTGCTCAGAGGGCATCTCGCTCCACCCTCCACGCCAAGGTCGCACCTGCCAGCGCTTGTCATCTCAGAGTCCTGGAGCAGGACGGGGCTCATGTCTGTCCCCCCCACACACACACGGGGATTGCAGGCCGCCTGGGATGGACCCCACAGCAGGGGGGCCTCCAACCTTGGCCTGTAACTGCCTCCTCTCAGGTGGTCTGCGCTCAGGACTCCTGGGTTCTCTGCTCAGCCCTGCTCCCCACACCCGGCTCGGTCAGGTTTAACACCCCCTCCCCCCAGTGAGCTGCCGCGGCCTGGGAGTGTGGGGGGCTGGGTGGGGAGAACCCAGCCTCCTGTATTATATGTCCCTGGAGCAGTGGGGGAGCTGCCCTGGCATCTGCGGAGCCCCACCCCGTGTGGGGGTATTTTTAGCGCCAGCGTCTGTCTGCGTCCCACAGGGGGAGGGTGTTTGTCCTGGATGCCAAAACCCAGCCCTGGGCACGGTGACTGTAGCCCGCCCTTCCTGCCGTGGGGCACAGGCCTGGCTGCTGGGGGCTCTGCCCGCCCCTCCTGGCGCTGGGTTGGCGTCTCCCTGGCGCCTCTGGCCACTAGGCCCCATGCCCAGCCGCTGGGGCAGCTCCAGGGATGCCCCAGCTCTCCCCATTGCTGGCTGAGCCTGGCCCCGTCTCCCGCCTGTCTGGACATGGCTGACCCGAAAGGGCTGGGCTTGGCGGGGGGAAGCTGTGCGGTAGCCTGATTCCCAGGTGCTGCTCTGGGTCTGGCCCCAGGGCTCTTGCTGCCGGCCTGGGGCAGGGGGTCTGTCCATGGGCTGCCCACACCTGAGCAGGCCAGAATGCTGTGCCTGGAGGGCCCCGCCCCTCTCCGTCTGCCACCTGTAGCAGGGGAGTGTGGAGGGGGAGGGTTAGTGGGCACAGCCCCCAGCCCCATCTAGCCCCATGTCCCACAACACCAGCATGAGCCGCGTCGGGGAGGAGGCAGGGCTCCCCCTAGCGGGCAGTTCTGGGCCAGCTGGCCCATGGGCAGCCTCTGGCACTGGCCGTGCCTGGCCCATGCCCTGCGGGTGGGGGTCACTCTCAGTCCCTTCACTGAGTCTCCTTCGCCAGAGAACTGTCGAATTCTTTGCTGCGGCCTGCTAAGCTCTTGGCCTCACCGGTGCATTGTGGCAGGGAGTTCCGCAGACCAATTGTGCCGGTTGGAGAGGAGACATGCGAGTGGTGGGGAGGATGTGTTGATGAGGCGGGGGGACACAGAGCTCCGGAGGGGTTGTTGATGAGGCGGGGGGGGACACAGAGCTCCGGAGGGGTTGTTGATGAGGCGGGGGGGACACAGAGCTCCGGAGGGGTTGTTGATGAGGCAGGGGGGACACAGAGCTCCGGAGGGGTTGTTGATGAGGCGGGGGGGACACAGAGCTCCGGAGGGGTTGTTGATGAGGCAGGGGGGACACAGAGCTCCGGAGGGGTTGTTGATGAGGCGGGGGAAGAGGAACACTGTAGCTAGCCGAGCGTGGTGGCTGTTGTTTGTTTGGGCTCTGTTCCCGTAGCTAAGGCTGGCTGGAGCCGCATGCGACAATGAATGCGCGGCCGTTGTGGGCGGGGAAGGCCCCATGGGACTCTTGGGACCCCCCCTCCCTCCCCAGTCAGCTTTTCCACTAGCCCCCCCATGGCCGTGAGTGCTGGCTGGGGCTGGGAAGGGGGAGCTGGCTGGGTCTGTGACTCACCAGCTGCGAAGAAAGGAAAGGAAATGGCAAAAGGCTGCGGTTTGGGCCTGGGCTGGCAGGTCCTGCCAAGAGAAACAGCCCCTGTGCCCAGCAGGGAGCAAGGAACCTCCGCTCAGCTGCCCCCGCTCCCTGGGAACCGCTCTGGGCAGTGTCTCCTGCTGCCCCCGGGGAAAGCCTGGGGAGGGGCAGGGGCATCCCCTGTCAGGAGAGGCTGTGGCTCAAGGCCCTTTGCCAGCTGGGGGCTGAGGCGGGGGGGGGGCTCCCTTCCCCTGCTGCGCCAAGGGGACAGACTGGCTGAGGCATGTAAAAGGAACAAACCCCCCATAGGACACTGCAGCCTGTAAGACCCAGAGCCATCTCCTGCCTCCCACCAGCAATAATAACCGCAGCCCGGCCCACCCGGAGCTCCTGCCTTATCTCCGCTCCACAGATGGGACGGGGCTGGGCCGAGGTCACACGCAGAGCTGGGAATAGAACCCAGGAGTCCTGCCCCCCCCCAACCCTACACCCCACTCCCAGGCCTAGGAACAGAACCCAGGCATGCAGCTGGCAGCTTCCCCTGTTCTCTGTGCTAAGGCGTGGGGACGAGGGCCCCAGCCACCTGGGGAAACGGCCAAAGACTCCTGGAGGATGTTCCTCCCTCCCTGCTGCAGGACATGGGCTCCTGGGCTCAGCGCTGCTCCAGCTGCAGCCCGGCGTTGCCAGCCTCCCACGGGTCCCACCTAGCGCATCCCTTGCGGTGCCCGGGGGGGCTGGCTTGCCTTGCTGGTCTCTCTAGCTCCCCGCTCCCCCCTCCCCCCTGCTGCTGCTGGCCCTGGAGATGCTCTGGAGGTTGGCAGGGACCCACTGCCCTGGGGGGAGAGTCCTGCTGGGCCTAGGGGGGCCAAGCGTGGCCCTGAAAACCCCTGCAAGGCGGGGCCCGTGGGCTGTACCAATGGCATGCGGCTGTACTCACTGGCCCCACTGCTAGGGGGCTGCCCGGCGCCATGCAGGGCCATGGGGCAGGCTGTGTGCTCTCTGCTGCTCTGAACAGGGCCTGGGGCTGCCAGGGAAGACTGACTGCTAGTGGGCATTTGGTCAGGCAGGGCCCTGCTCCTGCGGGGAGCCCCATGCTTGGTCCAGGGCGTGCTGGTGCTGGGTGCTCCACGGGCGGGGGGGATCCCCTGCTGTGGCCATTCAGTCCAGGGGGGCGCTGCCCCTCAGAGCAGTACTGGGGAGGGGGTGCCGATCTGCTGGTGTGGGCGCAGTTCTAGCAGGGAAAGGTGCAGTCTCCCAGCATGGCATGGGCCCCTCCCCGGGCGATCCGGGGCTGCTTCTGCAGGGGGGTCGTGTCGGCGCGCGGGTTCAACCTCCTGGCGTGGGCAGGCCTGAGGCTGCGGCAGTCCCGGGGCAGGGTTCACAGGGCACCGGGAGCTGGCCGGGTTGTGGCTGGTGGCCAGGAGGCTGTTGTCACCAGCTGTCCTGTGAGCTCTGGCGCAGGGGGAGTCCCGGGCAGCTCTGGCCCTGTCTTGGGAGCCATGGGCTCTCCTCCGATGAGGTAACGGGAAAGGGAGCCAACAAGGAACGTGTTGAGGGCTCCCCTCGGCGCTGGGCTCCTGGGAGAGCTGCTCCTGGGCCCTGGCGCGGGGCCACGGCTCTGCACCCTGGGCTCCCCACGCCCACGCCCGCAGCCTGCGCGGCCCTGACGGCTCTCAGCCCCTGCAGCCGGTTCAGCCCCCGGCCCTGCCCGCTGGATACAGGCTAGGAAATGGGGAGGGGGCCCATGGGGGCTGCCCGCTGGGCACTTCCCTGGGGGGGGAGGGTGGGTTGTGCACCAGATGCTGGGGTGGCTGGAGTATTGCTCCTCCCCCGAGCAGGTCCCAGGCTGGGGGAGCTGCTGAGGGGGCTCAGGCCTTGGCTAGGGCAGCTTGGTCCTGGGCTGGGGGTCTGCTGGGGGTCTACTGGGGGGGCTTAGACCTGGGCTAGGGGGGCTGGTCCTAGGCTAGGCACCCCCCCCCGAGAGTGGGCTGGGGGGATGTTGGGGGGCTCCTGCGGGGGTTGTTCCTGGGCTGGGGGACTCTGGGGGGGTCAGTCCCAGGCTGGGGGGATGTTGGGGGGGCTCCTGGGTGGCTCAGTCCCGCGCTGGGAGGCTCCGGGGGGACTGTTGGGGGAGCTCCTGGGGGGGTCGGTCCCAGGCTGGTGGAGATGTTGGGGGGGCTCCCGGGCTGGGGGGGATGTTGGGGGCCTCCGGGGGGGGGGTCGGGCCCGGCGGGGCTGGCTCCGCGCTGGCGGCTCCCCGGCCGCTCGGGGCTGGGCTAGGCAGGGGGCGGGCGCGGGCGCGGGGCTGGGCGGCTCCTGTCACAGCCCGCGGGCGGGCGGGCGGGCGGAGGAGCTGCGCAGCGGCATGGCCGGCAGCCCGGACCCCGCGTCCTCCGTGGCCGCTTACTTCGCCTACAAGCGGGCGGTGCTGCGGGGCTCCGAGTGGCTGCTGAGCCGCAGCTCGGAGCGGAGGAGCTACCTGAGCCGCCGGCTCTGCTGCGTCGGTGGGTCCGGCCGGGCGGTCCGGGGGGCGCAGTGATGGGTGCAGTGATGGGGCAGTCAGGGGTGGGGGGCAGTGTTGGGGCAGTGAGGGGCCGGGTGCAGTGATGGGGCAGTGATGGGGCAGTCAGGGGTGGGGGGCAGTGTTGGGGCAGTGAGGGGCCGGGTGCAGTGATGGGGCAGTGATGGGGCAGTCAGGGGTGGGGGGCAGTGTTGGGGCAGTGAGGGGCCGGGTGCAGTGATGGGGCAGTCAGGGGTGGGGTGCAGTGATGGGGCAGTGAGGGAGGGGGTGCAGGCTGGGCTGACTGGGGATGCACTGGTTGGGGGCAGTGGCGGGGCGGTGAGGGGTGAGGTGCAGTGATGGGGGCGCTGGGGCACCCCCGGGCCATCACTCCTGCCACTAGACTCGGCTGTCCCCAGGTGTGTTTGTTTCTGAGCTCAGCGGACCCAGCGCCCGCTTTCAGGGCAGCGAAGGGTTAATGGTTTGGGGGCGGGGCTTTCCGTAGCCCCGCCCCCTGTCGGGCTCTGGGAAGGGCCTGCCGGGGTAAGTGACCCTTGAGCCAAGCGGTTGAGCGACGTGCAGCCCCTCCCCCGCCAGGTGCCCTGGGAGGCCGGGCAGCCCCTCCCCCCTGCAGGGACAGGTGCAGGCTGATCACACGCACACCTTGCTGGCCCATCCCCCCATGCATCCCCGAGGCCTGGGGGAGCCCGGCTGGGGCAGCCCCTCAGCCTGGGGACGGTGCCTCAGTCCAATAGGGCAGGCTCCTCGTGGGGCCCGGGCACCTTATCTGCGGGCAGGGGACGGGGGCTTCCCGGAGCTGAGACGGGCTTGTGATTCCCCGGCCCGCTAACAAAGCTGCCAGCCCCAGAGCACTGCCCCGAATCGGCCCAGCTCCCCGGCCGTCCGGGGCAGGCGCCTGGCGGGTGACCCCGGTTCTCCTACTGCCTGGGGCGCCTGGGCCGGGGGCGTCGCAAGCTGCAGCCAGCCTCACAGACGGCCTCCGACATCCTGCTGCCGGGAGCAGAGGGGATAGTGGGGGCTGTGCCCCCAGCTGGCCTGGTGCCAGTGCTCCCCTGTCTGAGCTGCCGGGAGCTGCTGGCTCTGCCCGTGCTGCGGAGCTCGGGCTGCTGAGCAGGGCACCCGCCTTGCTCTCCCTGGGGTGCTGCCGCCGGGGGGTCCCGCCCGCAGCCAAGAGCAGCTGCCCATGCCCACGTGTCTGGGGCCCGCAGTCAGACCGTTCCCACCCTGCGATGGGAGCCCTGCCCCGCAGGCTGCCCCGGTGCTTCCTGGGAGCCAAGACCTGCCCCCCCCCCCCCAGCCTGCGGCCTCAGATCCCCGGCCTTGCCCCCCTGGCAGCCCCTACCCCCCCCCCCCCATGGCCTCAGATCCCCTGCCTTGCCCCCCTGGCAGCCCCTGCCCCCCCCCCCCACCTGGCGCCTCAGATCCCCAGCCTTGCCCCCCTGGCGGCCCCCACCTGCGGCCTCAGAGCCCAGCCTTGCCCCCCTGGCGGCCCCTGCCCCCCCCCGGTGCTTCAGAGCCCCGGCCTTGCCCCCTGGCGGCCCTGGCACTAGATTAGCTCGTACCCCTGCGCAGGAGGCCCTGGCGGGGAGGGCGCTGCCACGCCCATGGTGGTTTGCATTGACTGTTCTTTGAACACTTCACTTCCAGACAGCATTGAAGGCTGATGGCTGGCACGTTTTTCAGGCTATATTTTCAAGGGAATTCAGTATTGTACTGAAGGTCAGATGGCTTTTAACTCTTACAGACTAAACTACAGTACGTACCCTAGGAATGGGTGAACATCTCTACCTACCTTGGCTTGCAAAAGTAATTTTTCCAAGCCTTTTTCTTCTGACTGCAACCCATTTCCCCCACCTCCCTGATTGAACTGAAAAGAAAATGAGGTCTCGTACCTAAAGAGAATCCGGTGCTAATTATTAGGAATAGAAAAGCCACCTCTTGCCACATTCACCCTGCTCGTGCCATTAGAAGACAGCTGAAATGGATATCCTGTATATTTATGTATGGTGTGTATAAACTCTGCCATGCCGTGCCCTTGCCCCCAGCAGGGGGAGCATGGGGGGGGGGGGCTGACACCCGCAGCGTCTCCCAACCCCTGGGGTCCTGCCCCCGCAGCGGGATGAGGGGGGGGTCTCAGCCCAGGAAGCTGGGGTGGGGTCTGTATCCAAGGCCTGGGGGAAGTTTCTGTGCCCGAGGCTGATGGGAAGGATCTGCCGTCCCGGCACAGCTGCCCCTACCGCTGGTTGCCCCAGGAGTGGGGAGGGGCAGGTGGAGCAGAGGGGATGTCCCAGCCCCACAAGCAGGGTCTGCCCTGCCCTGAGCCCGTTGCTGTCTCTCTGACACTGCCTCTGCCCAGCAGCAAAGGCCAGCTCGTGGGCTGCCACTGTCCTGGGCCAGTGCCTGACCCCTCCCAGCCTGCAGCCACCCCACATGCACAGACTCCCTGCCAGCAGCCCCTCCGTGCCAGGGCACAGGCCAGGCCGCAGTGTGGGCTGGGGAGGAAGGGGTTGTAGTGGGCATACGGGACAGGAATGATGGAGTGCAGGGGTGTTGCTGGTGTAATGGGGTGGGGTTGGCACTGGCTGTATTGGACTGAATGGGGGCTGTAGCACACTGGGAGGGCTGTCTGGCTGTAGCGGGGGTGTCTGGTCTGTGGGGTTATCTGGCTGTAATGGAGGTGTCTGGTCTGCAGGTCTCTCTGGCTGTAGCAGGGACTGTCTGAGTGTAGCAAGGGTGTCTGGTCTGCAGGGCTGTCTGGCTGTAGCAGGGGGTGACTAGTCTGCAGGGCTCTGTGGCTGGAGCAAGGGGTGATTGGTCTGCGGGACTCTGGCTGTAGCAGGGATTGTCTGAGTGTAGCAAGGGTGTCTGGTCTGCAGGGCTCTGTGGCTGGAGCAAGGGGTGATTGGTCTGCGGGACTCTGGCTGTAGCAGGCAGTGCGGGGGCCTGTGACTGGGCTGCAGGGGGGTGGCTGCCGGGGCAGGCGCTGGGTTGACAGAAGCAGTAGGCTCAGACCCCACCCCCATGTTGGTGCCTGGCTCTTGGTGGTTCTCAGCCTGGGCTCTGCCCTCAGGGCCGGGGGACGGAGCAGCTTGCTGGCTGCAGTGTGAGTTCTCCTGAGGCTCCGGGCGCAGAGCTGGGCCCTTGCGGTGTGATTCACGTGGGATCCAGCAGGGGGTACCCTGTGTCTTCCCGCTCCGCGGGAGCCCTAGAAATTCCCCCCTCGCTGCCCTCTCCAGGGTTCGCAGGGACCTGGCCAGCTCCTGCGATGGGGGCAGGACCCTCTGTGCCAGGTGTTGTACAGACACGGGGTGAGCACCCCAGCTCCCTCGGCTGGGTCGAGCTGCACCCGGCCTGGCACACAGAGAGGTGTCGGAGGGGGACAGCGAGGGTGTTTTGCGGATGTGTCCGGCGGGCGCTTTCCCGGCATGAGGGGCAGCTGGGAGAACCTGAAGGGGCTTGTTGGAAGGTGTGAGACGTGGGCGACAGGGGTTGGCCTTGTGGGCAGGGGTGCCTGCGCGGGAGAGGCGACGGGCAGGACCTGACACTGAGACCGGCTGTCTGATGTGCCAGCGGAGGCTGCAGAGGGTCACGGGCAGCGTGGGGGCTGGGAGACCTGAATGGGCCGGAGCCAAGACTGTGGTTCGGCCAGTTGGAGTCTGTGAATCCAGCCTGGGGGCTCCGCTCTGGCTCCGTGGGGTGTGTGTGTGTGTGTGCTGGAGTTGGGGGGAGGGGGGCTCTGGTGAGATGAGGGGGTGCTCAGGCAGTGATCAGCTGATCCCTCCTGACCTTAGACGCTGTAACCCGCTTGGTCTCCTCGCCCCAGGATGGTGGGTGGGTGGCTGAGCTGTCTCAGGTCGTAACTGGGCCGGCCCGGTGCTGCACCCTGCCCCGCTGGCGGCGAGGAGGCACCCTGGGGTCTGAGAGGGGGCAGCCCCTGGGGCCTGCCCTGCCCCTGCCCGTTACACAGAGAGCCAGACGCAGCAACAGGGAGAGACAGGAGCAAATGCTGCCACCACTATCCCAACCCCCACAGTGCCCCCTGCTGGGAGAGGCTGGGCTGGAGTCTCCAGGAGCTGCCCCCCAGTCAGCGCCCTGCCCTGACCCCCACAGCGCCCCCTGCTGGGAGCCCCCACACACAGCCAGTGCCCTGCCCCGACCCCCACAGCGCCCCCTGCTGGGAGCCCCCACACACAGCCAGTGCCCTGCCCCGACCCCCACAACGCCCCCTGCTGGGAGCCTCCACACACAGCCAGTGCCCTGCCCTGCCCCCACAGCACCCCCTGCTGGGAGCCCCCCTAGCCTGTGCCCTGCCCCGCCCCCCCAGCACCCCCTGTTGGGAAGTGACTGTCTTGGCTGCCGGCAGAATGTGAGTGAGCGCCCAGCTATGTGACGTGGGTTGGCGTCAGCCGGGGCCTGGCAGCTCATTGCTCCATATGTGTCAGTGGCTGGAAAATACTTGTGGTTTAGAAACCGTTGTAGGGCACATTCCTCCCGCGCTGGCCCCGGCCCAGCTCTGCTCCTTGGAAACCGAGGGGGCGGCGGCTGGGAAGCGAGGGGGGGCAGCTGGATCCAGCACCTCCACCTTTCCTGCCCTTTGCCCCGTCGGGTGGCTTGGGGCTGGCCCACGGCCTCGCCCGGGGCTGCTGGGAGCCTGCTCTGGTCCATGCTTGTCCCAGGGCAGCCCCGGCCCCACGCCGGGCCCTGCCAAGGGCTGCGGGGGGTGGGGGGGGTTCTGAGCCCCTGGGCCGGTGGACACGGTTCTGCCCCCAGCCCTAGCCTGGAGCTGGGGAAATGCTCTGGCAGCAGCGGGGCCAGGCGGCTGTGATTTGCGAGTGGGTCACGCCCAGAGAGCAAACAGGATGGGGAGGCCCTGTCACTCCTGGCCTGGCCCCCGCGGGGGGCTGCCCGCCGAGCTGGGGCTGTCTCTGCCTCTGTGCCCCGGCAGCTCGCGCTGGGCTGATCTGGGGCTAGCGAAGGCGGCGTGCTGGAGCCCTGGCCGTCCCCGGTGCACTCAGCCCTGCCCGGGGGGAGGGGCTGTTCTGGGCACGTGGGGAGTTCGCAGCGCTGGGGGGCCGGGGGCGTGTGGGACATGGCACGTGCCCCCAGGTGGGCCCTAGGCTGAGCTCCGCCGGCTCCTTGTGCCCGTGGGGCTGGGGAGAGCTTCCTGCTCCGTCTCCGGAGGGCGCCCTGCTCGGAGCAGGGCGTGTCCCTCAGGCTGCATGAGTCACGGTGCAGCCCTGTGCTGCAGCCCCCCCTCGCCCTGGGGGCGCGTGCAAGGTCCATGCTGCACCCAGGCGCCGGCTTCCTGTACCCTGGGGCGCGGCTGGGGTTCCCCTCTGCAGCCCCTCCCCCGCGCCGGGCACATGGCTGGGGGAGGGGTGCTGGCCCTTCCCCTCCCCAGGCCAGCTCCGGGGCTCTCTGCTGCTGGCCCTGTCACGGGGGCACCGTGAGGCTCATGGGGTCTCTCTGGCCTGCGCTGACTGACTGAGGTGGGCTGGAGCCGAGGGGGAGGGGCACAGGGTGGGGAGGTGTATTCTCCTGTGCCCACCACCCAGCATCACGGGGGAGTCTCCCCAAGGGCTGTGGGGCACTGGGGCCGTGCCCCCCATGTAGGTGGGGGTGGCTGCTGGGCCATGACAGCGGGAGATCCCTGGGCCTGGGGCAGCTCTCAGCTGTCCCGTCAGGGGCACCCAAATGGGCATCAGGGCCCAGATCCCCTCCTGGGGGACAGTCCAGCCTGGCCCACCTGCCCCCAGGTGCAGCCCTCTGACCCCCCCGGGCGTCAGGCCCCCAGGTGCAGCCCTCCGATCCCCCCCCCCCGGGCGTCAGCCCCCCAGCGCAGGCTGGCTGGGGCCAGGAAAGGGTTACAAGCAGGAGGCTGGTGGCTGTGGGCTTGGAGGTTTCCTGGCTCTGGCGGCAGGGCTGTGCCCGGGCTCTGGGCGGGGAGCCCCCGCCCCCCCAGGCCAGCCGCTCTCTGGGGGAGGAGTCTGGGGAGCGAGGGGCAGGCCTGGTTCCCTGGGGCAGAGGAGCTGGAGCCGGGGTGGGGAGAGCTGCTCAGCGCTGCCTCTCCAGTCACCGGCCAGGCTGCTGGGCAGGGCAGGGCGGGGCGGGGATCGCTGGAGAGTGCCAGGGACCATGTCCAGGCAGCGGCTGCGGAGCCCAGAGCTGGAGGGCCCCGAGGAGAACCTCTACCTGGCTGTGCTGAGGGCCACGGAGGGCAAGAAAGGTACCGAGCCACTGCCCAGCCTGCCCCCCAGCCTGGGCTTTCTGCAGAGGGGCTGGGCTGTGGTGGGGGACGGGGGGATGTGATGTACCTGGGGGATGGGGGACTTGGGGGGCTGTGCTGCACTGGGGTGTAGGGGGCTATGCTGCACCTGGGGGATGGGGATAGGGGGCTGTACCTGGAGGGTGTGGGGGATTGCTTGTGTTGGGGGCTCTGTCCTAGGGCTGTACATGGGGGGGCAGCCGTAGAGCGGCTGTGTGGAGACCATGCTGGCTGGGGAGCTGCTCTGGCGGGGGCTGTGACCCTCCTTGTGGTGCCAGTCCCTGTGCTCTGTGGGGAGGGGGGGCGGGTCCTGTGACCTGGCTGGTGTGAGCTCTGCCCTGCACGCTGCTGGGATACATGCCCACCCGTGGGGCATTCCATGCTGGGGGGTGACCCCCATGGCACTGTGGCCCCCAGGTCGCTCTGAGCGCCCCCCAGGGGCCCCGGCTGTCCAGCCATAGCTATAGGGGGCCCAGGGCCTCTGCCCTGTCTGGGGTGTGGCTGTGGGGGGAGGGGAGATCAGTGGGGTCCTGGGGGGGGGCTCCTGCCAGCTCTGCCCCCTGCTCCCAGCCCCACCCCTGAGCCCCACCATGGCAGCCCCCCCTGTGGGTGTCGTGCCCAGTGAGTGGCGGGCGGGAGCTGGGAACCCTGTCTGCCTGCGGGAGGGGCACTTCCTGCCCCGCCCCGCCCAGCCCGTGTGGGGAGCAGCTGTGCCCATGCTGGAATGGGGTGTGGGAAGGGCCTAGGAGAAGCGTCCCGGGGCTCGATGGCCACCTTGCTCCTGTCTTGGGGGTGGTGCCCAGCTGGAGCTGAGCCCCAGGGGTGTGTCTGTGCCTCCCTGTCCGGCTGGGTTTCCCTTCCTGCCACCCCCTTGTCTGCTGGGAGCCGCCCTGCCCCGGCTGCCCCTCAGGGAGCAGCCCCTGCCCCTGGGGTCCCACGGGGGAAGCCAGCCCTGCCCCCCGGAGGCGCCCGGCGCGGCGAGCGTCTGGCCCCGGGCGGCTGGGAGCTGCACAGGCAGATCTCCACGCTCTCCTGGCCGGACAAGACACGACACGTGAAACCCACATGGGGGGGCAGCCGTGCCACCCCACCCCCGGGGCAGCGAGCCTGTTGGGGCTGGGGGGGTCCCCCTTCATTCAGGCGATTCAGGCTTGGAGGAGGGGGTGGGTTCTGGGGAAGGGAGTGTGGCCATTTACACCTGGGACAAGGGGGGATGTTATCCTGGGCTAACTGCTGTTTGGGGGGGGGGGGGCCCTAGCGCATCCTGGGGCGTTTCCAGCCTCCTCTCTGATCCACAGCTCGCCTGTCCCCGCTGGGCTGTGACCCGCTCGCTGGGGGTGTTACGCAGGGGCCTAGGGGAGATCCTTCCTGTCCCGGGCAGGTCAGCGTCCCCCCCGCCCCTCACGGGCCCAGGCGTCCTAGTCCTGAGCCCCCCCGAGGCCAGTGCAGAGCTGGGCGGAGCCTGTCGCCGGAGGGGATGGGGCTGAGCTGCCCCTTGGAGAGGGGTCGGGGTCCCCACAGGGCTCTGGAGGGGTTCAGCACGAGGGACTGTGGGGCTGGTGCCCCAGCTCCAGAAACACCTGGGGGGGGGCATTGGAGTGGCCCCTCTGCTCCCTGCCTGCCGTGGGGCTGGGCCTTGTCCTGCAGCCCTCAGAGATGGGGGTGTCTGTGGGGTGAGAGATGGGCCCCCTGGCTCAGGCAGGGAGCAGGGGGGCACCTGGGCATCGCTCCTGGCGCTGCCTGCCCATGGCCTGGCGTTCCCAGCCCTGCGGTGCTGAGGTGGGGCTGGATGGGCACCGGAGCAGCACGGCCCGTCCTGCCGGAAACAGGTCCCAGCCCCCAAATCTGCTGTGGGACCCACCCCAGTGTCTGCAGGCCGCAGGACGGGGCGGGGTGCCTGGGCTGTTCTCTGGGAAGCCCTGGCCTGCTGGCCGTGCAGACAGCTGCTCCTTGCGGTGTCCCAGCGCCCCATCTCCCCACGGCTCTTCCAGGAGTGACTGAGACCCCCCCCGCCCGGTGCCTGCGCCCCTTGGCTCGCCTGCCCCCCCGCTGCCTTTGGGTCCCCGCTGAGGCCTGTTGCTGGCGCCCTTGGGAGGGGCTCTCGGCTCTGCCCTGGGCCCCTAGAACGGGTGGGGCTCAGGAGGTGTCAGCCCAGGGGCGGCAGGCTCCTGCAGTGGGGTGAGTGCTGGGGGGCTCTGGAGGGAGCGCCCCAGGTCGCTGCGCTCGGAGGGGTGACCCGGCTGCTGTGACCCATGTGGGAGTGGGTGCAGGGAGCTGCTCTGGGGCATTGCCCGTCAGCTCCTCGTGCCTGGGGCTGGGCATGGGGCACAGCGGGGGGCGTGGCGCCTGAGTCACTGCAACCGTTTCCTTCCCATTGGCACCGATGAGTCAGGCCCCTTCCTGCCTGTGCTGAGCTCTGGGATCTGCGGGGTCTCACTCATCCCTCTTCTGAGCTCTGGCCCTGCTGGCCGGGGGGGCTGCCCTGGCTCTTCCCCCCCAGACTCCGTAAGCCCCCTGTGCCCCCCCAGACTCCGTAAGCCCCTGTGCCCCCCACCCCACGCGCTAACCCCCATGGTCTCCTCTCTTGCAGATGAGCGAGACCGGGTCCAGAAGAAAACCTTCACCAAATGGGTCAACAAGCACCTCATCAAGGTAAGGGTGCCCCCCCGGGGGCAGGGGGTGGGGTCTCCCTGTGGAGGGCAGGGCAGCAGGGGTGACAGCCCAGGGCAGGGCAGGTCCCTCACTTTTAATAGGCAGCACCTGGTTAGCCTGTGGAACTCACTGCTGCAGGATGGGTGGAGTGAACAGCTGACAATGGGCGGCTCTGACTGGGGGAGCAAAGTGCCGGCTTGGGGGAGGGTCACTGCATTGCTTTCAGGCCCAGCAGCCCGGTGTCAATTCACCCCCCGGTCCCTGGAGCCGGGACTCTCCCCGTGTGGGGCCCAGTTATGGAAGGGCCAGAACTCCCCAATCTCTTTCTCAGGGGTGGCTCTCAGGAGGGGAGACCCTCTTGGAGGGGACCCTAGCCCCTGGGGGCCCTAGCCTCCTTCAGCTGGTGACTACCTGAGTGCCCTGTGTCTGACCACTCCTGTCTGGCTGTGAGGCGCAGTCCTCCATCCTGCCACACTACCTGCGGGGCCCCCCCTTCATGGCTGCCCTGGCCCAGCCTCAGCTCTGCCCTGGGGGGCGTGGGATGCCGGAGCTGGGATGGAGAAGGGCACACGGAGGGCAACCTGCACCTCCCCGTGTGTGACCTGGGGCTGGAGGACCAGGCTTCACTGTGTGGGAGTCACAGAGTAAGTGACCAGGAGGTGCTGTCTGCGCTGGGTCGGAGCATTGGGACACCTGGGCTGGGCAGGGGGTTCCCTAGATCGCGTCTGCAGCCCGTTCCCAGCCCCCCGGGGCACTCGCCTGGAACTCACAGGCTGCGGTGGGCAGGAGAGCAGAGTGTGCAGCCTGGGGCACTGCCCAGCACGGATTGGTAATACCCTGGCAGGAGCACGGGGAGCAGTACCTGCCTGCAGCGAGGGGAGGCGAGGGCCAGCCGTGCCCACCCCCCGCTGGGAGGACCATGCACATCCGGCGCCTGGCTCCGCTCTCCTCCTGGTGTGAGCCCCAGCCGGAGGGCTTGGGTGGGTGGGAGAAGGGGTCCCTGGCAGGGGGCAGGCAGGAGACAAGCGCTGGGCACCTGAGCGTTGGCAAGCTGGTGTGCTCTGACCAGGCAGGGGCTGAAGCCAGAGCCAGGCAGGGGGCAGTTCAGGAGGCCAGGGAGCAAGCCTCCGGAGTCTCCTGGCCCGGAAGGAGTCGCTCTGCCCCGTGCCCGCAGGCAGCCCTGTGCCCAGCCGAGCTGGCTGGCTGCCTCTCCTCCCACGGCCGTGCTGAGCGCCCAGCGCCTGCGGCCCGGCTCTGAATGGGCGATTGTGCTGCGGCCCCGTGGAGAAGGGAATGTTCCGGGTGGCGTTGATGAAGCAGGATTTCAGAGTTGTGCGGACAGCGTCCTGCTCCCCCACCCCCGCCGCAGCCAGGCGCTTGCGAAAACTGGGCTCTTCTGTGTCTTCTGCTGTGGAAAGTCGGCTCTGCCCCCCAGCAATTCAGCCAGGCCCTTCTGTTGGGCCTGGGGAAGACGGGAAGTGCCTGGCAGGCACTGGGCCCTGACTCCTGCCCGACGGGGCTGGCACCGGAGGGAGCGGCAGAAAGGGCTCCCGTCCCTCCTATCCGGGGCGAGGGGGCTGGTGGGGCAGCCCCCTCGCCCCGGATAGGAGGGACGGGAGCCCTTTCTGTTCTCATGAGTCACATCACTGTCTGCTCTGCCCTGGAGCTTGCTGAGCTCTCGGCCTCCCTGGCATCTTGTAGCAGGGAGTTCCCCAGGTCGCTTCAGTGCATGAAGGGGGATGCGCTTCCCCCAAGGAAGGGCCATTGCTCCAGCGAGGCGAAGGCTGTCACGGGGGGCACTTCTTAGGGCCTCCCTGCCTGTGCTGCCTCTCCTGCTAGGGGTGGTGCTGTTGGTCACCTCGGCCCACGGAGTGCCCCTGTCTCTCTCGTCCCTCAGCAGGTCTGTGCGGCGTGTGCCGAGCTCTCAGGGCTGTTTCACCCCCATCTGGAGGTGCTGCCACAGCTGCACATGTAACTGCTAATGCCCGGCCCGGCCGAGCGCAGGGACATGGCCCCGGCCCCGTATCTAACCAGTAACGCCCGGCCCGGCCGAGCGCAGGGACATGGCCCCGGCCCCGTATCTAACCAGTAACGGCCGGCCCGGCCGAGCGCAGGGACATGGCCCCGTATCTAACCAGTAACGCCCAGCCCGGCCAAGCACAGGGACATGGCTCCGTATCTAACCAGTAACGCCTGGCCCGGCCGAGCGCAGGGACATGGCCCCAGCCCCGGATCTAACCAGTAACGCCCAGCCCGGCCGAGCACAGGGACATGGCCCCGTATCTAACCAGTAACGCCTGGCCCGGCCAAGCGCAGGGACATGGCCCCAGCCCCGGATCTAACCAGTAACGCCCAGCCCGGCCGAGCACAGGGACATGGCCCCGTATCTAACCAGTAACGCCCAGCCCGGCCGAGCGCAGGGATATGGCCCCGTATCTAACCAGTAACGCCCGGCCCGGCCGAGCGCAGGGCCCTGGCCCCGCGTGTAACCAGTAACGCCCGGCCGAGCACAGGGACACAGCCACAGACCCACACAGCGCAGGGACACAGCCCCGGCCCCGCACAGTGCAGGGACATGCCGCCTCTCAGCACCAGCCTTGGCTCCGGCACCACGAGCCAGGCCCGGCTCCCGAGAGCAGCACACGCTGGAGCCCGCCCGCCCTGCCCCCACACGCGTGTCTGGCCACGCACATGCTCGTGTGCCTGCCTGCACTGGCCCCGTGCCAGGCCTGTAATCCCTGCCCCCGCACTCGGTGCACTCAGCTCCCGGGGGCAGGGCCTGTCCTGGCTGGGGAGCATCCGGCACACCCCAAACGGGCGCAGACAGCCAGTCCTGGCGACGTGGCCAGGGCCCTGGGCTAACTGCACAGGCAGAACGCAGGGCGGCCCATGGGGGGCAGCACATGGGGCCAGGCGGGCGATGGCCGGGCTGGCTGCACTGCAGGCTGTGGGGCTGGGTGGATGGGAGCTCGCTGGCCTGACCCATGTGAGGCTGGCACAAGGAGCCCCTGCTCTGTGCAGCTCTGCAGTTCCGCCGTGGGGGGAGGGGGTCTCTCTGCTTTGGCTGGGCTCCCCCTCGCTCCCAGGGGCCTGCTGGGCCGGGCTCTCCCTGTGGGCTGCACCTGGCCAAGCCGAGGGGCTCCAGGGCCACCGCCCAGAGTGGAGCATCCAGTGGGGGGGGCCCAGGATCCCTGCTGTGCTCACGGCCCCAGGGCGGGGGCAGCTGGCGGGAGCACTGGCAGCAGGCCGGGCGTCCCCACGCTGTGCCTGGGGAGCTGAACGCCGGGTCTGCGCCACCTCTCTGCTCCTAACCCCCCTCTCTCTCTCTCCCTGCCCTCCCCTCCTGCGGCAGCACTGGCGAGCAGAGGTAGGTGGCATCCGGTCCTGTGCACGGCGTGACCCACGGCATCGCGCATGGCTCCTGTCTCCCTCGCTGCTCCCCAGGCGGGGCCATGGGCTCGGGGCTGTGGGGGGCGGAGGCCATGGGCTGGCAGGGCTCGGGGCAGCGCACTACAGCACCTGGAGCCAGGCGCTCTGGCCCCAGCCTGGCCCTGCCAGCATCAGTGCAGCGGGGAAGGCGGCCAGCCCAGTCCCCAGGGTGGGTCAGGCCCTGAAACCACCAGCCTCGGGCAGTGCAGGCCCCACAGACCCCGCTAGCCCCATACAGGTTAGCGATAGGCACTTGCCAAGCCCCGCAGAATGCCCAGGCCCGCCGCGAGACGCAGCCCAGGGCCAGCGCCTGCCTGGGGACCCGGCACAGGGAGAAAGAGCAGCCGTCCAGGTGACAGGGAGAAGGATACTGAAACCAAATGGTCGCCCGCTCTCTGGAGCCTGCGCTCTGCTACCCGGTTCCCCTCCTGGCTCAAGAGCGTTCTCACCCCACGTTCTTTCCAGTGTTTCCAGCCCAGGCTGGCTGAGCCCCCGCTTTCCTGACTACCGACGCGCTGTCCCCAGGGCACCGGGTGGGGGGCGGGGGGTGTCCTCTGCTTTCTGGAAACACCCCCAGAGTTCATTGGTTTTACGCCTAGACAGGACAACCCCTGAGGCTTGCTTGTCCCTGTGTGCTCCGTTCCTGGTGACGTCACCGCTCTTGGCTCACGTTTGCCTTTGTGTGTAAAGGGGCGTCCGGTGTCTAGCTTGCGGCGCTGATGTACAGCACTCCCTTGTCTCCTGTGTGGAGGACGCGGGTTCAGGCATGTCGCCTTTGGGAACACAGTGTTCTGGTTCGGAGCCACGCCGCCTTGCATGGCACACACGTGCATTTTGCAGTGACCGTGATGACCAGTGTGACCATGGCTTTCATGTGAGCCCTTCCGTGCTGTTCTTTGGGGAACGAGTCAGATTCCTGCCCCCCTTGTCAGCTGGGTCAGGGCAGCCTGCCTGGCTCGGGGCTGGGCTGAGGGCTGGCCGGCGGCTCCATGGCTGGTGTTAGCTTTGCCCCCGGTAACGGTTCCTTTCCGTCTCCGCAGGCTCAGCGCCATGTCAGCGACCTGTACGAGGACCTGCGGGATGGCCACAACCTCATCTCGCTGCTGGAGGTGCTCTCGGGGGACACGCTGGTAGGTGGCGCCGCTGGCTTCCGGACTGCAGCTTCCGCACAGCCGCCTCTCTGCTGGCTCCCTCCTCTGCCGTCCGGTGCCCAGCACAGGGAGCCCTGTCCTGGCCGGGTCGGGGCACAGAGCAGCTTTGGGGAGGGGAGAGGCGAGTTTCTGCTCTGCGCTGCTACCCCCCATGCCTCACCCTCCTCTTTCCCCCCCGCGTCACCCCCCGCCCGGGCACGTCCTCGCCCACTGACCCATAGGCTGGGCCCCTGGCCCAGCCCAGCACCACCTCCCCCAGACCCCCGGGCCCCTTGAAGGAGGATCGGGCCCCTTGCTTCCCCGGCACACCTACCTGCTGACCCCGCATGCCCTGTGACCCCTGACCTCTTGCTTGCTGTACCTACTAGGGAAATCAGTCTGGTTCCTAGGCCCCCCCTTGCCTCCAGGGCCCCCCCGGCTCAGGCCCTGGCCTCACCCCACCCCGCGCCCGAGACTCGGTCCCCCCGGTGCATCGTGGGCTTTTAACACATTAACGTTACTTTGCTACACTGAACTTTCTGCTTCTTTGTACCTGTCTGCTGACCTCTGACCCCTGACCTCTGCCCTCTGGCCTTTGCCTCCTTTCTTTGCACTGCTCTTGCTGGCTAGCCGAGGGAGCGCGACGTGATCAGGAGCTTGCGGTTGGTGAGTGGTTCTGCCTTTGCTCTCGCACGGCTGTGCCCGGCCATGCGCCGCCCGATTGGCTGGGGAGACATGACATCATGGCAAGCCCAGCCAATCAGAGCTTTGCTAAACCTGCCGCTCGCCTGCGATTGGCTAGGCTGGTGTGACGAGCGTGCCCGGGCGTCGGGGTGCAGCAGCGGTGCGGGCACGGCGGGGGGACCCACGGGGTCCCGCTCTGGGGCCTGCAAAGCTCCTGTCGGCCGTGCCATGCAGGCCAGGCTGGGACCGGCCTGGGGGGCAGAGACCTCTCAGAGCCACGGGCTGGGGACCGGATGCGGATGGGGGGGCAGCCCAGGGGGCCTGCGGGGCCCGGGTCAGGGCAGAGGCCAACTGGAATTTCGCTTGGGGTGGGGCTCATCTCCTGTGGGCTGTACTGGGCTGGGAGTGCTGCAGGGACAGGGTGGGGGCAGCAGGGGGCGCTCTCCCCTGGCAGGCGGGGCTGGCCCCAGGGTGGTGCTAGGGGGCGCTGTGGGGCAGGGAGCGGGGCGGGGGGCTCAGCAGGGGGCGCTCTCCCCAGCAGCCAGCACTGGCCCCAGGGCGGCGCTATGGGGCGGGGGCTCAGCAGGGGGCGCTCTCCCCAGCAGGCAGGGCTGGCCCCACGGCAGCGCTAGGGGGCGCTGTGCTGCAGGGACGGGGCGGGGCTCAGCAGGCGGCGCTCTCCCCAGCAGGCAGGGCTGGCCCCACGGCAGCGCTAGGGGGCGCTGTGCTGCAGGGATGGGGCGGGGCTCAGCAGGGGGCGCTCTCCCCAGCAGGCCGTGCAGGCCCCAGTGTCCCAGCTTGGTGCTTGTGGGCAGGGGGCACTCCCCTCTGTTGGCGTGACTGCAGTGCCCCAGCAGTCGTGCGTGGTCTGACACGGAGGTCCTGGTCCCTCTTGGCCGTGCGAGCGCCAGGTCCCTTTTTGCAGGGCAGGAGGTTTACGCCCACATCCCTTGCGCTGTCCTCGGCGCCCCTTGCAGGCTCAGTGAGCGCCACGTGCTGTGTGTGGCATGACACCACTGCTGTACTCACCCCACAGGGGGCTGTGTTTCCAGGGGGTGCCATCTAGGGCTCCGGAGCTCTCGCTGCCCCCAGGCCGTGTGGGGAGGGCGCAGGAAGGCAGAGCTGGGCCCTGGCCTGCCCTGGCGCTGGAGGGTGCTGGCCGTGGGGCAGGGCTGGCCGGCTGTATCCAAGTGCCCTGGAGGAAGCTAGGAGCAGCAGCCCAGCCGTGCTCAGCACTTTCCTCGCTATTGTTTCGTTCGGCACATTTCCTCCCAGTGCCCCACGGGAGCAGCTAGTGGCCGAGGATTTCCGGGCCCAGCCCCACACCCCCTGCGCTGCCCCTTCCTTCAGGCTCCACGCCCCACAGCTCTGGCCTGCTGTTCCAGAGACAGCTAGCGAAAGGGGGTCCCTGCCAGGCAGTCCGGCTGGGCTGTGCCCCCTCTCCTGGGCACTGCCCTTGGAGCGCTGCTGCCAGGGCACCTGGAGAGGTGGTGCCCGGGCGGGTTGAGCTGCGGGCAGTTGGCTCTGTGGCCTGGTGGGACCCTGGCCCTGTGCACCAGCCTGGTTCCCCCCTGCCGGGGGCGCCGAGGCCAGCAGCCCTTCCTCTCCAGCCCCTGTCCTCTGTCCGCATGGTTTGCAAGCCCTGTGCTAACCCTGCCTGCGCCGTGAGCCCTGGTCCCGTCCTGAGCGCCTCGGCCGCGGCACCCCCACTCTGCAGCCTCGCGGCCGGGGCAGCCGGGGATCCCTGGGTGCGATTCTTCTCTGACCCCGGAGAGCGGGGCCCCGGCTTCCCCGCTGGCAATGGGCTCCCGAGGCCCAGCAGTCGAAGGGCAGGGCCCGCTCGGGCTGGGGGGTAGTGCGGGGAGAGGGGCTGAGCCTGCTCCCGCTGCGGCCCCTCGGGGTGACTGCTGGGGCATGGGGCAATGGAACGGGCGCCTGGGAGAGGGGCCAGTCAGGGCTAGCTAGGCCTGGCCGGGGGCCACTCAGCTCCCTGCCCCACCCTGGGGGAGGGGGCCTGGCACTATTGACTGGGGGCACCAGGTGTTGGGTTCCTCTTGCTCTGACTTCTCCTCGGAGCCCTGGCGCTGCCCTGCGTGGGGGGAGGAGTGCTCAGGGCACTGGGGGGGCCCTGGCGCCCCGGCTCGGCCACTCACCCCCCTGCTCCTTCTGTCTCTGCAGCCCCGCGAGAAGGGGCGAATGCGCTTCCATAAGCTGCAGAATGTGCAGATTGCCCTGGATTACCTGAAACACCGGCAGGTGAGCTGCGTCGGGGGGGGCAGGTGAGCTGCGTCGGGGGGGCAGGTGAGCTGCGTGTGGGGGGGGCAGGTGAGCTGCGTGTGGGGGGGGCAGGTGAGCTGCGTGGGGGGGGGCAGGTGAGCTGCGTGTGTATGCGGGGGGCAGGTGAGCTGCGTGTGTGGGGGGGGCAGGTGAGCTGCGTGTGTATGCGGGGGGCAGGTGAGCTGCGTGTGTGTGGGGGGGGGCAGGTGAGCTGCGTGTGTGTGGGGGGGGCAGGTGAGCTGCGTGTGTGTGTGGGGGGCAGGTGAGCTGCGTGTGTAGGGGGGGCAGGTGAGCTGCGTGTGTATGCGGGGGGCAGGTGAGCTGCGTGTGTATGCGGGGGGCAGGTGAGCTGCGTGTGTGTGGGGGGGGCAGGTGAGCTGCGTGTGTATGCGGGGGGCAGGTGAGCTGCGTGTGTGGGGGGGGCAGGTGAGCTGCGTGTGTGGGGGGGGCAGGCCAGGCCGGGGAGCAGGGGAGGGACAGGCTCCACCCTTGCTGAGCTGGGGAAGGGGTTTCCCTAGGGGCGGGGGAAGGACAGGCTCTGCCCCTGCTGAGTTGGGGGGGTCTCCCTAGGGCGTGGGGAAGGGGCAGGCCCCAGGCCTGCTGCCTGAGGAGCCCGTCGGACCCCCTGGTGTAACTGCGGCTCTGGGTGTCGGCAGGTGAAGCTGGTGAACATCCGGAACGATGACATCGCCGACGGCAACCCCAAGCTCACGCTGGGCCTCATCTGGACCATCATCCTCCACTTCCAGGTGAGCCTGGCTCCACCTGCCCCATGCGCCTACCCCGCCCCCCCCCCCCACCAGCTCCGCCCCCCCCCAGCGCCCCCTGCTGGGAGCTCCCTCCCCAGCCAGCGCCCTGCCCCCCCACAGCACCCCCTGCTGGGAAAGGCCAGGGCTGGTCGCTCTCTCTCGTTCACTGGCTGCCCTGCGGCCCAGCTCCCTTGTCCAGAGCTGGCAAGCAGGGGGCTGCTCCGGGAGGCCCTGCGGGAGTGCTGTGGGCAGGGCTGAGGGGGGAGCTGCTCTGGAGTGGGGCGAGACCCGGGGGCTCCCTGCTTCTCCCTCCCCCGGCCCGGCACGCTCTTGGAGCCAGGCGCCCTGCAGCTGGGGTGTGGCCCTGCGGGGAATGCTGGGCTCTGCCAGCCCTGGCACGGCGGGGGAGGGGAGCTGCCGGGGCGGGAACGCTGCAGCCGCAGGGGCAGCGTTTTGGAGGCTGAGTCACCTGCTCCCTGGGCCAGGCTGCTGAAGCGCGGCTTAGCCCCAGGGCGGAGCCTGGCAGCCACGGTGACTCAGACCCACGGGCCCTGGCTGGCAGCCGCGAGCTAGCCACAGTCGTTTCCTGTCCCCGCCGGTGCTGGAGCTGCCCGGTTCTCACCGACCACCTGGGAACGGCAGGAACTAGTGGAGCTGCCCCCAGCCACCGGGCACAGGGTTCCTGGCATGGCCGCCCTGCTCCATTGCACGCGGGTCCCCTCCTGCTGGGGAGCCCTGTCCTGCCTGGCCTGGAGCTGGGCCTCGCTCACTCGCTGCTCTTCCTGGCCAGGCTCTGCAGCTCCTCTGCTCATAGTCCCCGTAGAGCGCAGCCCCCAGGGCTGGGAACGGGGTGGGGCAGGGCCCGCCTTCCCCACAGGCTGCACTGGGGAGGGGGGCGGCTCAGCATGCAGAGCCCAACCAAAGGGCTCTGAACCCAGGAGTCCTGGCGTTCCAGGAGGCTGCCCGTGGGCTCCTTTCCCTGCCCGGAGCAGGAGAATGGGACCAGGCTGGGGCCCGGGCATCGGGACCTGCCGTGTGCTCTGGGGAGAGCACCGGGAGTGGAGAGATGCCAGGCAGCTGGAGGAGCAGGTGCTTCCGTCTTGCCCGCTGTCGCGGCCCAGCCTGCAGCCTCTGTCGGGGGGGCGTGTGCAGCAGACGTGTCCCTGGCTGGGGGCCAGCGAGCCCCCCTGCGGCGGGGGTGCGTGCGGAGCCGTGCTCTCGGGCTGCGGTTCAGGCGCCATTTCCGCCGGGGTTGGGAGTTTGTGCCCAGCGTGGGCGCTTGTGGTGAGCGCCAGCGACTGGAGCCTCTAACCCCCCCCCATGGGCTGCGGTCCCAAGTGAAACAGGAAGGAGGCTGCTGCGTCCTGGGGTGGGGGGTGTCACGGAGTCCCAGGCTGCTCGGGAACCCTCCTGAGTGAAGCCAGGCAGGACTCTGGTGCAGTGACTCCCGCAGGGCTCCCTTACGCCAGGGCAAGGAGCCTGCTCGGCTTCGGTGCTTCCTGGGTCTGACCTCGGAGCGTTCAGCCCCCTGTGAGCTCCCTGCGGCGAGCCCCCCTGGGTGGGACCTCCGGGGAAGCCTTGTGCACCCCCAAAGGGCCCTGCCCCCCACTCCGCAGGCAGTAGTGACTCTCAGAAGGGTTATTAGTCGACAGGAATACAGCGTAGGACAGAGCTTGTTAGCACAGAAATCGGAGACCGACTCCTCCCAGCTGCCTGGCCTCCCTCGGCCCCACTGCCCCTCCTCCCTCCTTTGTCTCTTTCCCAGGCTAGCAGGTCACGCCTGCCCGCTCAGGGTCTCTGCAATGGTCACACCCTTTTCCCACCACCCAGAGACTTGAGTAACACAGAAGGGAAACTGAGGCAGACACAGTATTCAGAGAAAACATTAAGAACATTCCCACTTCGTCCCAGGGTGTCCTTGGGCCGGGGGGTGGAGGAGGCCCCAGTGGGGCACTGGGCAGGGGCTCCGCAGGGCCAGGGTGGCTGGCTGACGTGCGCCCGTCCCTTCCAGATCTCGGACATCCAGGTGAGCGGGCAGTCCGAGGACATGACGGCCAAGGAGAAGCTGCTGCTGTGGTCACAGCGCATGGTGGAGGGCTACCAGGGCCTGCGCTGCGACAACTTCACCACCAGCTGGCGGGACGGGCGTCTCTTTAACGCCATCATCCACCATCACAAGTGAGAGGCGGGCAGGGGCTGGGCACGGCCTGCACTGGGGGTGGGGGCCGGAGGGGGGAGCAGGGACTCTCACTTGCTGGCTGGTAAGTGCATGCCCAGGGGCTGCCCCACACGCAGCTCTGCCAGCCCAGGGGTGCTGGGCTCCCTCGCTCTGGGGCTGGGGGGCAGCGGCTGCTCTGTGTGGTCTGGGCCCAACCCCCCTTGGCTGGGGCTGCCTCCCTGCGCTGGCAGAGGCTCTGCGGGACAGGGCGGCGAGGGTGCCCTGCCCCTGCTCGGCTCTGGCAGGCACCTGCCGCCCCAGGCAGCCAGTTCTGTGGGAGCGTGTCGGGACAGTGAGCTGGATAGTTCAGAGGGGTGGAGCCGGGCCGCGCCCTGTGCCAGCCCCGGAGCCGGGAACTGTTTTCCCTTCCCAGATTCCTGGGGGCCGGCGCAGCCCCCCCAGCTAGCCCCTCTCCTAGCCACCGGGGCTCCCCAGGCGAGTGACCCCAGCAGATACGCCGCAGCTGCTGCCGGGGTCCCCGAGCCACCCTGCAGTCCCCCACGGGGGGTCCCAGCGCAGTGCTGGGAGCAGTGGGCTGGGCAGGTCCAGGAGGGGGGCTCTCCAAGCAGAGTAGGGGCAGCGCGTGCAGGCAGATCACATCGGGCCAGTCTCAGCAGGATCGGGCCCATCTCACTTGCCTGCCCTTGGAGCCCCCCGCAGCCGGGCCTGGCGCTTGGGGACTGCGTTAAATGCAAAATGCCCAGACGAGTTCCAACCCATCAGCTTGTGCCAGCGTCACTGGGAGCTGGGCCAGGCAGGCGGACCCCCTCTGACCCCCGTATGCGTCGCCTGCCTGGAGCTGCCCATCCCCAGCACACGGCGCTGCCCTCGGCTGGGGGGTCTGCAGGGCACCAGGCTGGGAGCCGGGGCGGGCGGGGGGGCTGCTGGAGGCTATGTCAGCTCCCGCTTTCCTCTGTAAGTGTAACAAGTATGTGCAGGAGCCGCCCCGCCCTGGGAGAGGCAGGGGGAGAACACGGGGCTGGCAGTACAGCACAGCACAGCACAGCCGCCACTCTGTGGGAAGAGGGCAGCCCCCGACAGCGCAGCGCCAGGGCGGGCGGATCAGCCAGCGGCTCCCGGCTCCCAGCGCAGCGCCAGGGCGGGTGGATCAGCCAGCGGCTCCCGGCTCCCAGCGCAGCGCCAGGGCGGGCGGATCAGCCAGCGGCTCCCCGACAGCGCAGCGCCAGGGCAGGCGGATCAGGCAGCGGCTCCCGGCTCCCAGCGCCAGGCCAGGGCGACTCAGGCAGTGGGTCCCGGCTCCCAGCGCAGCGCCAGGGCGGGCGGATCAGCCAGCGGGTCCCGGCTCCCAGCGCAGCGCCAGGCCAGGGCGACTCAGGCAGTGGGTCCCGGCTCCCAGCGCAGCGCCAGGGCGGGTGGATCAGCCAGCGGCTCCCGGCTCCCAGCGCAGTGCCAGGGCAGGTGGATCAGCCAGCGGCTCCCGGCTCCCAGCGCAGTGAGCAGAGGAAGGCTCGGGCCCCAGCATGGAGAGGAGCTCGCGCCAGCGGGCGAAGAAGAAGCTGCAGCGCCGGGCGCTGGGCGGCTCAGCGGGGTCCCGGGCGGGGGCAGAGGAGCAGGTGGTGATGCTGTGCGAGGAGATCGCCGACCCCGCTGCGCTGGAGACCTCCAACGTCAGCAGCTCGCTGTACTCCCTCCACTCCACCCTGCGCCTCCAGGAACTGTAGGCACCGCGCCAGCCGGGGCATCGCTGCTGCGAAGACGGGGTGCAGTGGGGGGTGCTAGGGGAGCCAGGGCAAAGCCTTGACTGTCCGCGGCTGCCCCCTCCCCCCAGGCTGCACTGGCTGGGGGGCTGCAGCTGATCTGGTGGGGGGACGGGCAAAGCTTGTTCTGCTTCAGCTCACCCCCCGGGTGCATAATTCAGTTAAAGACCCGCGTTTACAGAAACCTGGGCCGGCCCCCGCCTGAGCAGGGCCCCCAGGCCGTATGGCGCAGCGGCCGTGGGGCGGGGGTAGTTGGATCTGCAGAGCTGGAGCAGATCTGCCGGCTCGGGGCAGCGTTACCTGGCTCCCGCTGCCTGCCGGGCTGTGGCTCCTGAGGGGGCCGCCAAGCCCCGGAGCCGGGGGAGCTGCCCCGTGGCAGGGCTGGGGGAGAATGACCCACGGGCACAGCTGTTGTACTGTTGTACAGGAGCCAAGCTGACGGCCGGGCAGGGAGAAGGGCAGCGCACTCTGCCCCGGAGCGTCGGGACTGGGGGGAGCTGCTGTGCTGAGCCCCGGGGGCTGGTCGGAGCTCTCCCGGCCCCACAGCCGACACCCTGCGGGGGGGAGAGGGGGAGGGGCTCAGGGGCTGCCAGCCCCTCACGTGGTGTGAGTGAGTGTCTCGTGTTTCCCTCAGGAGTGCAAGGGTTAAGTGCCGCGGCTCGCCCGCCCGCGACGGGTGCTGCCCACAGGGTTCTCCTAGCCCCGGCAGCGGGGGACGCTGGTGATGCGCTCTCTGTGGGCACAGACCTGGCCCAGCCCGCAGCTCCCACCAGACGGTGCCCCCAGGCGTCCCAGCTGCCGCAGCCCTGGCATGGCATGCGGGGGGGGGGGAGCTCCGTCGATGGGGCCCCAGAGCAGGCTCCAAGCTGGGCTTGGGGTTCGCAGTTGTGGGGATGCCCGGCCCCTGGCCCCTCACACGCTCCGTCTCTGACGCAGGCCCATGCTCATCGACATGAACAAGGTGTATCGCCAGACCAACCTGGAGAACCTGGACCAGGCCTTCACCGTGGCCGAGCGGGACTTGGGGGTGACGCGCCTGCTGGACCCTGAAGGTACGAGGTGCCTCGCACACGGCCCCTCCCTGGCATGGGGCAGCCACCCGATGGCTCTGCTCCCTGCAGGGAGCCCTTGGGTGTAGCAGCCCCTCGGCCTGGGGGTGCATCCCATGAGCACGGGGGGCAGCCCCCTGCAGGTGGAGACCCCTGGTCTGGGGCTCCCCCCACAGCCGCTCACACTCTGCCCCTCCCCCCAGATGTGGACGTGCCCCAGCCGGACGAGAAGTCCATCATCACCTACGTCTCATCGCTGTACGACGTCATGCCCCGCGTGCCTGACGTGTCAGTCGGCCTCAAGGCCAATGTGAGTATGGGGCTGTGGAGGCCAGGGGGCTTCGGGGCTGCGGCGTCTCTGGGGCTGGCCTGTGCGCAGCCTGTCGGGGTCCAGGAACCCCGCTGTGCACAGGGACAGGCTGTGAGACGCCGGCAATCCCTCTCTCCACGCTCCCTGCAGCGGGGCCCGGGCGATCTGCAGAGACCCCAGGGAACATGATGGTGCCTGAGGCTGTGGGCTGGTGCCAGAGAGGCGGGCTAAGCATAGAGCTCCCCCCAGTCCCTTGCCCAGCCCCTGACGCCACCGTTTTTGGTCTCCAGCTCAGCCGCGCTTCCCTGCAGAAGGGTGGGGGGCCCCTGTGTCATGAAGCCCCAGGATCAGCGCTAGGCCCCAGCTTGAGAGCGGTCTGGGAGGAGCCCTTCAGTGAGCCAGACCCCCGGGGGCCTCTCTCCCTGCTCAGCCTGACCCCTGGGGGTTCCAGCCCTCCTGCCCCACCCCCTCAGCTCTGCCCAGCGAGTCCAACCGAGCCAGACCCCGGGGGAGACCCGGCCACGCAGCAGGGGCTAGTGCCCCTCGCCCAGCGTTCCCAGGGACACTCAGCACTGTCACAGCCGGGTTGTTAGCTAGCTGCTCACGGCATGGGACGTGCTCAGGGGAGCCCAGGGAAACGCGGGTTAAAGCCCAGACCGGTGGGGTCAGCCCAGAGCCCACAGCCCAGCTGGGAGCCCCGTTGTTCCAGCTCTGTCTGTCTGTCTCCGTCCGACCTCCTTGGGCCTCCCAGGGGAGAGGCCAGGCTCCTTCCAGCAGCCAGCACCTCCCCGCCCACCTCACTCCTCACAGTCCTTTGTTCTCGAGCTGGGGGGTCTTTGCTCAGCCTCCCTGCAGAGGTGAGGAAACCCCTCCCCGCCCCCCCACCTTGGGTGCCAGGGGTCAGCGTCCCGGTGATTGGCTTTGCCATTGTCTTCTTGGGTCCTCCATTGATATGGGGTCAGCTGGGCCAGTCCTTTCCGGTGGCCCATCGGTGTCTGTGAGACGTCTGGGCTCAGACAGCCCAGCGACATTCATAGCCAGGTCTCTCAGCCTGCCCTGAGAACAAACAGTCCTTCCCCCTTCCCCACAGGGTAACAGTGCAGCATGTAGGGGAAACTGAGGCACACACGGGGTCATTCCGGTGGTGGGGTGATGGGCCAGTCACTGCGGTTCCCATCCAGGGGTGATTCCAGCTGAGATGGTCCCAGGGAGGCCCCGAATCCCACCCATCCATTTCTGTGCTGTCTCTGGGACCTCCCGGGGGCCGCCCAGCCCGGTGGCTGCGGGGACCCGGGGCCATGCTCTCGCCTGTCCCCTAGGAGCTGCAGCTGCGGTGGCAGGAGTACCGCGAGGTGGTGACGGCACTGCTGCAGTGGGTTCGCAATCACACCGTCATCTTCGAGGAGCGCAAGGTGCCGGGCAGCTACGAGGAGATCGAGGTGAGGGGCCCGGCCACGCAGGGGTGATTCCTGGGGACCTCTCGTCAGCCCCCAGCTCCCCAGCCCCTGAGCCGTCCGAGCTCCATCGCTACAGGTGCCCTTTGGGGCCCCCTGGTTCCCGCTGGGGCAGGAGCAGCTCACATGGCCTCTTCTGCTGCTGCCCGTCTCCCAGGCCCGGGCATGGAGAGGGAGCAGCACAGGCAGTACCTGGCCATGCTGGAGTGCCCGTCCCGGTGGGGGGCGGGCTGCACACTGAGTGGGCTGGGGGGCGCTCAGAGCCTGAGCTGGCGGGGGGCCGTGGTCTCCGAGCCACGTGTTCTGTATCATGGCTCCCGTCTCGTCATGTCCCGACGCAGCTGCTGCTGGCAGGGGATGAAAGGCCCCAGTGCTGGGTGGGGGAGCTCTGCAGGTGCCTCCCAGGAGGGATCTGGCTGGGCAGGGTGCCCGGGTGCCCAGGCCCCACCCCCACGCAGGAGCCGCCTGGAAGCCCCCAGAAGGAGGGGCCCCCAGCGCTCCCTGGGGAGTGGGTGGTTCCCGTTGGCAGTGAGGGGGAGGCAGGGTCTGTGGTTCCCTGGGGCCGTAGGGGACCTTGCATCAGGCCCCTGGGATGCCCAGTCCGTCTCTGCGCTGGCAGCTGTTCCCTGAGGAGCTGGCGTTTGGCTCCTGGCAGCTGCCCTCACCCGGGGGGTCTGAGCCCAGCATAGGGAGCAGCCAGCCCCGTGAGGGCCAGGCTGCCTTGGAGGGGCCTGGCAGGGCTCAGCTCCTGCCCCAGGGCGGGAGGGAGAAGGCAGGCGAGCCGGAGGAGTGGGGCAGCACACGGGGGGGAGGAGGGGATCACGGGGCTCCCCAGGCAGGGGGAGGGCGTCTGACTCATTCCTTCCATGCCAGCCCCTCGTGAGTCAACAGCGGCGAAGAAGAACCCGCCCGCCCGGCCCTCGTCCATCCTGTGGGCTCTGGCCGCTCTGGGGCGGGGCCATGCGTGGGGCCAGCTCCCTAGGACTGGCTCAGCTCCAGGTCCCAACCCCTGGCTGGGGGGATGTCGTCTCCTCGGGGTAGGGGCGGGGGCTGGTGAGAATACGCCCTGCGTGGTGGGCTAGGGAGAGGCTGGCCAGGCATGGGCCCTACTGATGGTGACCCTGCGCCTGGCACAGAGTCCCCGGCAGCTGGTCACAGGCGGGTCCCGGTGCCATGGCCACATGGGGCCCCTCTCCTGCCCCTGGGGCCTGCCCTGCCTCCCCCGTGCCCTAACCCCAGCCTCCCCCCAGCTCCTGTGGCGCCAGTTCCTGAAGTTCAAGGAAACCGAGCTCCCGGCCAAGGAGGCCGACAAGAACCGCTCCAGGGTCATTTACCAGTCGCTGGAGGTGAGCAAGGTGATGTCCCCGGGACCCCCTGGGCGAGAGCCCCCCGATACGTACAGCCGCCAGGGCTGCGCCCCTCCCCTCCCCGGAGGCTGTGCCGAGCCCTTCATCCCCGAGCACCAGAGGGCTGTGCCCGGCTGTAAGCGGGCATGTGACCGGGGAGCTGTCCTGTGACTCCCTCACGCTGCATGAGGCCCAGCAGGGTGCATGGCAGGGGCCTGCAGCTCGGCATCCCCAGTTCCCCACCAGGCCTGACCCCAGCCCCTGCAGACCCTCGGGGTGCCCCCCACTCCTGCTTGTGCCCCCCACTCCTGCGCTGCCCCATGGACCCCTCAGGGCCGGGTGCAGGCTGGTCCCCACATGGCCCCGTGGCTGCAAAGGCCCCATTTCTGTGTGGATCGGGAGCTGGCCCCCCGACCTGCCTCAGGGGGGCCCTCCTGGTCTGTGTAACACCCCCTCTTGCCGGCGCAGGGAACAGTGCAGGCCGGGCAGCTGCAAGTGTCCCCCGGCTACCACCCCCTGGACGTGGAGAAGGAGTGGGGCAAGCTGCACGTCGCCATTCTGGAGCGCGAGAAGCTGCTTCGCGCTGAGTTCGAGAGGTCAGTGCTCAGGGGGAGGGAACGTGGGGTGGGGCAGGGCTGGGCGGGGGGGGGCTGGGAGTGGGGGAAGGGCTGGCTGGCAGCGGGGGGGCCGTGGGCAGGGGAGAAGGGCTGACTGAGAGGGGCCGTAGGAGCTGGTAGGAAACGTGGGGTGCGGAAGGGCTGGGCTGGGGGAGGAGCCGAGGGGGCTGGGAGGGAAAATGGGGCTGGGAGTGGGGGGAGGGAGCTGGTGGGGTGGGAAAGGGCTGGCTGAGGGGGAGCTGGGAGGGAACATGGGGCAGGGCTGGGGGGCCTGGGAGGGAGATCTCGGGGGTGGGGAAGGGCCAGCTGGCAGTGGAGGGGCTGGGGGCAGGGGAGAAGGGCTGGCTAAGGGAGACCGGGGGGGCTGAGGTGGGAAGGGGGTTGTTGGTGGGGGGCTGGCCGGCTCAGGACACCCCTGGGGCTGGCGCTCTCCCCTCCTGGCGAGCCAGGCCAGGCTCCTGCTGGCGGACGCTGAGGGCCGGGGTGTTCCCGCCCTGGCCTCGCAGCCCTTAATGGGAACCATACGGCGGGTGAGTCACCGCCCGCCGGGTGCCTCCCCTCAGGAAGCCCAGCCCAGCCCCGCCCGCCCGCCGAGCAAACAGAGCCGAGCGCAGGCTGGCCCCTGGCAGTGTCGCTGGGCTCCCGGCTCGCCCGGAGCTCACAGGCTCCAGCAGGGACGAAAGGGGGGGCTGGGCCTTTCCCACAGGCACGTGGCAGAGCAAGGGTGGCGTCCCGGGGGGCTGGGGTTGCCCTGGCCACCAGGACTGGGTTGCGCACAAGTGGGGCTGGGCTGGTGTGAGGCAGGGAGCTGGGGCTTGCATGGGGGGGCGGGGGACTGGGCAGGGGGCTGGGGTGTGCACAAGTGGGGCTGGGCTGGGCACAGGGCGGCAGGAGGCTGGGGCTTGCATGGGGGGCTGGGCAGGGGGCTGGGCTCGGATGCACACAGGAGGGGTGAGGGTCTGGGGCGTGCACAGACTGGGCAGGAGCTGGGGTGCGCACAGAGGGGCAGGAGGCTGGGGCTTGCATGAGGGGCTGGGCAGGGGGCTGGGCTCGGATGCACACAGGGGGAGCGGGGGGCTGGGGTGCACAGGGGAGGCGGGGAGCTGGGCAGGGGGCTGGGGTGTACACGGGAGGGGAGGGGGACTGGGCAGGAGCTGGGGTGCGCACAGGGGGGCAGGGGGCTGGGCAGGAGCTGGGGTGCGCACAGGGGGGTGAGAGTGCACGCAGGGGGCTGAGTAGGGGGGCGGGGGCAGGGCACAGTTGCTCACCGTGCTCCCCTCCCCACCCCGCCCAGGCTGGAGCGGCTGCAGCGCATCGTCAGCAAGCTGCAGATGGAGTCGGGGGTGTGCGAGGAGCAGCTGAACCAGGCCGACACCCTGCTGCAGTCGGTGAGAGCAAAGCCCAGGGTGGGGGGGCGCCCGGGACCCCCGGGACAGGCCTGCCGCTGTGCTGGCCAATGCCTGAGGGCATGGGGCAGCCCCTAGGTATCTGCGGGAGGGCAGCGCATAGAGCGTGGGGGCAAGGGGACGGGCAGCGCATGCAATGGGGGGACAGGTGCAATGGGGGAGGGGTCTCAGCTGGCCCCCCCGGTTTAACACACCTTCCTCCGGCAGGACGTCCGGCTGCTGAACGCCGGGAAGCAGCCGCAGAAGGCGGCTGAGATCGAGCGGGACCTGGACAAGGCGGACGCCATGATCCGCCTGCTCTTCAATGATGTGCAGGCCCTGAAGGACGGGCGCCACCCGCAGGGCGAGCAGATGTACCGCAGGTAACAGGCCCAGCCAGAACCCCGCCCCTGCCTTGGGGGAGGGGCCCTGCCGCAGCCCCGCCCCTGCCTGAGGGGAGGGGCCCAACCACAGCTCCTCCCCTGCCTGAGGAGTGGGGCCCAGCTGCAGCCCTGCCCCTGCCTTGGGGGAGGGGCCCTGACAGAACCCCGCCCCTGCTTGAGGGGAGGGGCCCAACTGCAGCCCTGCCCCTGCCTGAGGGGAGGAGCCCAGCTAGAACCCCGCTCCTGCCTGAGGGGAGAGGCCCAACTGCAGCCCCGCCCCTGCCTTGGGGGAGGGGCCCAACCAGAACCCCGCCCATCCCTGAGGGGAGGGGCCCAACCACAGCCCCGCCCCTGCCTTGGGGGAGGGGCCCTGACAGAACCCCGCCCCTGCCCAGGGGGGCTGTGACAGATCCACAGGCTCGGTCCTCTCGCATGGCTCTGTCACAGCCCATGGGAAAACCCCTTCGGTGAGTCAGCCCCCAGAGGGTCACACGCTGTCACTGGGGTCAGCCCCTCGGCTTCACGGCCTGCGGGGACCGACCCTCAGAGCCCTCAGCCCCCCTGGGTCACGCTGTGAGCTCCCTGCAGCGAGTCCACCTGGAGTGAACACCACAGGGAACCCAAAGGGAACAGAGCACCCCCAGTTACCTCAATCTGGAGTGACTCTCAGCCCGCGGGGTAACGCAGGGGGGTTATTAGGTGTCTGGACTCAGTACAGTCGCTCTGTACTGGCCCCCGTCTCCCCCTGGTTTGGCAGCATCTGTGCCCCCAGCATGTGCCCCTCCGCTCTGCCCGCAGGGTGTACCGCCTTCATGAGCGCCTGGTCGCCATCCGCACCGAGTACAACCTGCGCCTGAAGTCGGGCTCCCTGCAGCCGGCCCAGGTGGCCCTGCCCCTCGGCCAGCGGCCCCGGCAGGAGCTGGACGACGTCACGTTGCGCTACCTGCAGGACCTGCTGGCCTGGGTGGAGGAGAACCAGAGGCGGCTCAATGGCGCCGAGTGGGGCGTGGACCTGCCCACGGTGGAGTCGCAGCTGGGCAGCCACCGGGGCCTGCACCAGTCCATCGACGAGTTCCGGGCCAAGATCGAGCGGGCGCGAGCCGACGAGGTGAGGCGGGCGGGGGAGGGGCTGGGTGGGACAGGCAGCCTGGCCCGAGCCGGGGGGGTGGGACGTGGCTTTTCAGACACTGCCCTCCACATGCTGGGGTCACCCCACCCCCCCCCAGCCTGTGTTCGTGGGGTCCCGCGCCCGCCAAGGCAGCGCAGCCCCCTCTCGGGGGGACGCAGGAGCTGCCCACAGCTTGCTGCCCAGGGCGCAGCGTGGGCCCCTGAGCGGGCGTGTCCCCAGGACGCCGGGGTTCCCAGCCACCTGCAGAGGGGTACACGTCTTGCCGCAGCCCGGGGCCCCTCTTCCCACAGAGAGGTTTTGATCCCCCCTCAGGCCTAGCAAGTCTCGTGCTGTTTGCGGCAGAACGGGGCAGCCGGTGGAGTTAACACGTGGTCCTGAAAGCAACCCCACCCCAGGGAGTCTGAGAGCGCCCGCCTCTCCTGCTGTCTGCCCCAGTCACGGGAACTCCGGGTGCCTGGCAGGGACAGTGCCCGGCGCGGCCCCGCTGTGCTAGCCCACCTCACGAGGGCTCACACCCAGTGGGTGAGCTGCCATGGCCCTGGCAGCTGCTTACGCCCCCTAGCCAGCTGCAGCCCGCTGCAGGGGCAGAGGGCAGGCGAGACCTGGGGCTGCCGTGTGGACACAGATATGAGAGGCTTTCGCTTCCTGAGCGACCAGAAAGGCCAGTAGGCAGCACCCTGCGGTGGGCTGGGCAGGCCAGGATCAGGGAGTCCAAGCTGGGGGGAACTTACCCGTCTCGCCCAGGGTGAGTGAGTGACACCAGCCACGGTGCCTTGGAGCACACGGAGAGACCAGTACAACAGCCTCCTCCAAAAGAGAGCACCCCCTGCTGAGCCCCCACCCCACAGTGCTGTCCTGGGGCCTGCCTGCCCCCTGGGGAGAGCCCCCACCCCACAGCGCCGTCCTGGGGCCCGCCTGCCCCCTGGGGAGAGCCCCCACCCCACAGCGCCGTCCTGGGGCCCGCCTGCCCCCTGGGGAGAGCCCCCACCCCACAGCGCCGTCCTGGGGCCCGCCTGCCCACTGGGGAGAGCCCCCACCCCACAGTGTTATCCTGGGGCCTGCCCGCTGGGGAGAGCCCCCACCCCACAGCGCCGTCCTGGGGCCCACCTGCCCCTTGGGGAGAGCCCCCACCCCACAGCGCCGTCCTGGGGCCCGCCTGCCCCCTGGGGAGAGCCCCCACCCCACAGCGCCGTCCTGGGGCCCGCCTGCCCCCTGGGGAGAGCCCCCACCCCACAGCGCCGTCCTGGGGCCCGCCTGCCCCCTGGGGAGAGCCCCCACCCCACAGCGCCGTCCTGGGGCCCGCCTGCCCCCTGGGGAGAGCCCCCACCCCACAGCGCCGTCCTGGGGCCCGCCTGCCCCTTGGGGAGAGCCCCCACCCCACAGCGCCGTCCTGGGGCCCGCCTGCCCCCTGGGGAGAGCCCCCACCCCACAGCGCCGTCCTGGGGCCCGCCTGCCCCCTGGGGAGAGCCCCCACCCCACAGCGCCGTCCTGGGGCCCGCCTGCCCCCTGGGGAGAGCCCCCACCCCACAGCGCCGTCCTGGGGCCCGCCTGCCCCCTGGGGAGAGCCCCCACCCCACAGCGCCGTCCTGGGGCCCGCCTGCCCCCTGGGGAGAGCCCCCACCCCACAGCGCCGTCCTGGGGCCTGCCTGCCCCCTGGGGAGAGCCCCCACCCCACAGCGCCGTCCTGGGGCCTGCCTGCCCCTTGGGGAGAGCCCCCACCCCACAGTGCTATCGTGGGGCCCGCCTGCCCCCTGGGGAGAGCCCCCACCCCACAGCGCTGTCCTGGGGCCCGCCTGCCCCCTGGGGAGAGCCCCCACCCCACAGCGCCGTCCTGGGGCCCGCCTGCCCACTGGGGAGAGCCCCCACCCCACAGCGCTGTCCTGGGGCCCACCTGCCCCTTGGGGAGAGCCCCCACCCCACAGCGCCGTCCTGGGGCCCGCCCGCTGGGGAGAGCCCCCACCCCACAGCGCTGTCCTGGGGCCCGCCTGCCCGCGAGGGGAGAGCCCCCACCCCACAGCGCTGTCCTGGGGCCCGCCTGCCCGCGAGGGGAGAGTGCCCCGTGCTGCGCAGGGCTGGCGATGGGGTTTGTAGTGTCACCTCCCGCGCACCAGGCCTGCAGAGCGCCAGTGGGGGTCAGCAGCTTTGTGCTGGGCGCTCACCCCTCATCGCTCTCTCCCCACAGGCCCAGCTCTCGCCCGGCCCGCGCAGCGCCTACCGAGACTGCCTGGGCCAGCTGGACCTGCAGTACGCCCAGCTGCTGGTGAGAGCCGGCCCGGCGCGGGGTGCCGGGGACTGGGGAGAGGCTCCTAGGAAGCAAGGGTGGGACGGGCAGGGGATGGGGGCCTGCAGGGAGCAGCGAGGCGGGGGGCTGTGTGAGGGGAGGGGGATGGGGGCCTGTGGGGAGCAGCAAGGCGGGGGGCTGTGTGGGGGGAGGGGGGCCTGTGGGGAGCAGCGAGGCGGAGGGGCTGTGTGGGGGCATGGGGGCCTGCAGGGAGCAGCGAGGCAGGGGGGCAGTGGGGGGGCTGTGTGGGGGAGGGGGGGCTGTGGGGAGCAGCGAGGAGTGGGGGGGGGGAGGGGGAGGGGGGCCTGCGGGGAGGAGCGAGGCTGGGGGGCTGTGTGAGGGGAGGGGGGCCTGCGGGGAGCAGCAAGGTGGGGGGGGCTGTGTGGGGGAAGGGGGGCCTGTGGGGAGCAGCGCAGTGTGTGGGGGAGGGGGTGCTATCCCGCGGCCCCCCCCCCCACACGCCCGTGTGTGCCCCCAGAACGTGTCTAAGGCGCGGCTACGGCACCTGGAGAGCCTGCAGGCCTTCGTGGGTGCCGCCACCCGGGAGCTGATGTGGCTGAGCGAGAAGGAGGAGGAGGAGGTGAACTACGACTGGAGCGACCGCAACCCCAACATGACGGCCAAGAAGGAGAACTACTCGGTACTGCCCTCCCCGGGACTGCCCCCCCCCCACCCCCCGGGACTTACTCCCGCTCCCCTCTCCCTCCGGGCACCCTGTGTCCCAGACCTGCGTGTGCCCTGGCTCCCTGCTGCCGGCAGAGACATGCCTGGCCTGGTTGGCATTTCCAGAGGACTGGAGGCTGTGGGCAGGGCTGGCCTTGGGGCGGGGGGGGGGGTGCTCAGTGCCAGGGGGAACCCAGCTGAGAGTGCCAATTCAGAACAAATCGCTTAAAACGGGGCAGTCACAGCCCAAGGCTGGGGTTTTTCCACCTCTAAGGCAAACCAAACCAGCCAGACAAAGAGGACTTTGGTCTCACCCCACTGGCTAACCACAAGTCACACAAGCAATTCCCTTAGACACTCCAGTTTCCCAGTATCACCACCAGTGCCACTCGTTATGGGGATGAATGGTTATGAAAACCAATACCCCAGTAAAAAAAAAAGGTTCTCCTGATCCCAAAGGACCAAGCCCCAGACCCAGGTCAATATACAAATCAGATTTTGCCCACAAATCACGCTGTTGCCAATCCTTTAGAACCTAAAATCTAAAGGTTTATTCATAAAAGGAAAAAGATAGAGATGAGAGCTAGAATTGGTTAAATGGAATCAATTCCATACAGTAATGGCAAAGTTCTTGGTTCAGGCTTGCAGCAGCGATAGAATAAAGTGCAGGTTCAAATCAGGTCTCTGGAACATCCCCAGCTGGGATGGGTCATTCAGTCCTTTGTGTAGAGCTTCCATTCCTGGCAAAGTCCCTCCAGAGGTAAGAAGCAGGATTGAAGTCAAGATGGAGATGAGGCATCAGCCTTTTATAGTCTTTTCAGGTGTAAGAACACCTTTGTTCTTACTGTGGAAAATTACAGCAAAATGGAGTCTGAAGTCACATGGGCCAGTCCCTGCATACTTTGCTGAGTCACAAGGCGTATCTGCCTTCTCTCAATGGGTCAATTGTAGCTGATGGTCCTTAATGGGCCATCAAGCAGGCTAGGCAGAGCTAACACCAACTTGTCTGGGATGTTTCCCAGAAGCATAGCACAAGTTTGAAATACAGACAGTATAGAGCCAATATTCATAACTTCAACTACAAAATTGATACACACATATAGACAGCATAATTATAACCAGTAAACCATAACCTCGTCTTAGACACCTCATTTGACCCCCTTTATACAAGATTTGGTGCCACTACAGGACTTTGGTTGCAGCCATGTTCTATATGGTTCCAGATTATATCAATAACGTCACAGGGGCCAGCTAGTCCAGGGGGCCGTGGCCTGCGGGTGTCCTCTGTGGCTCTGCCCAGGCTCACTGCGAGCGTCCCAGTGACAGGGCTGCTGCCCTCTGGGGCAGGCAGGACCCCAGCCGGATCCACTGCCCTGCCAGGGAGCAAGCCCCCATCCCCCCCGTACCCCCTAATCCCCCCTCCAGCGCCTGCAGCCTCTTTTCCTGATGCCCGAGGCAGACAGGCCCGGCTCTGACTGCAGGGCTGCGGCTGTGCCCTGAGCTTGCTGCGTGGGTGCCCCATGTCCCCGGGGAGGGGCCGGCCCCGGGGGGGGATCCCGGAGACGGCTCAGGCCTGTGTATGCAGCCGCAGCTCCAGCCACTCTGCCAAGGGCCGTACCAGGCCGAGGCGCGCTCACCGGCTGCCCCTGTCTCTGCTGCGCACCAGGGGCTGATGCGGGAGCTGGAGCTGCGGGAGCGTAAGATAAAGGAGATCCAGAGCACGGGGGACAGGCTGCTGCACGAGGAGCACCCGGGCAGGCAGACTGTGGAGGTGAGGCCGGGGGCAGGGCCCGTTCACACTGGGCACCGGGCGGGCTGGGGGCAGGGCCTGTTCTCGCTGGGCACCGGGCGGGGGTGGAGGTGAGGCCGGGGGCAGGGCCCGTTCACACTGGGCACCAGGCGGGCGGTGGAGGGGAGGCCGGGGGCAGGGCCCGTTCACACTGGGCACCGGGCGGGCGGTGGAGGTGAGGCCGGGGGCAGGGCCCGTTCACACTGGGCACCGGGCGGGCGGTGGAGGTGAGGCCGGGGGCAGGGCCCGTTCACACTGGGCACCGGGCGGGCGGTGGAGGTGAGGCCGGGGGCAGGGCCCGTTCACACTGGGCACCGGGCGGTGGAGGTGAGGCCGGGGGCAGGGCCCGTTCACACTGGGCACCGGGCGGGCGGTGGAGGTGAGACCGGGGAGGTGAGGCCCTGCCCTCGCGTGCGGAGAGGCTGGGTGGCGGTGAACAGCCCCTGCTCCCAGAGCCCGACGATCCCAGTGGAGGGCTGCGGGTGTCTGGGGCTCTGGCTGGGGCCCCGCGCCGGGTGCGTCTCCCTGCCCGGGGCTCCAGGTGCCTGTGGGCGGCCGCGGGGCTCAGCGCAGTGACGCTGGTTCTATTCCAGGCCTTCCAGGCGGCGCTGCAGACCCAGTGGAGCTGGATGCTCCAGCTGTGCTGCTGCATCGAGGCCCATCTGAAGGAGAACACGGCCTACTTCCAGGTAGGGCTGGGGGAGGCTGGCCTGGGGGGGAGGGGTGCCTGGGAGCAGGGGGGAGTGCCAGGGGGATGTGGGCACCTGCCGGAGGGCGGAGGACCTGGCGGGGGGGCAGAGTGCTGGGGGACCAGGGAGGTGAGGTGCCTGGTGGGGGGGGGGCAGAGTGCTGGGGGGCCAGGGAGGCGAGGTGCCTGGCAGGGTGCTGGGGGGCCAGGGAGGCGAGGTGCCTGGCAGGGGGGGCGGGGCAGGGTGCTGGGGGGCCAGGGAGGCGAGGTGCCTGGCGGGGGGACGGGCGGCCAGGGAGGCGAGGTGCCTGGCGGGGAGGTGGGGTGCTGGGGGCCAGGGAGGCGAGGTGCTGGCAGGGGGGCCGGGTGCTGGGGGGCTACGGAGGCGAGGTGCCTGGCGGGGAGGTGGGGTGCCCCCACTGACAGGCAGGGGTCGCGCATTGAACAGCATCTGTCCTGGGCGTCTGTCCCTGCTCCCCGCCCCAGGCAGGCGTGGGTGGGGTCCAGCGCAGATCGGTAAATACCCGCTGCTCTCTGCGCCGACGGGGGGCACGGCCTGGGCTCAGGAGCCCTCCCCTGGCGGGGCTGGGGCCCCACATGGGGCTGGCAGGTGCTGACACCCCCCCTTCCCCCCGCAGTTCTTCTCAGACGTGAAGGAGGCCGAGGAGTTCCTGAGAAAGACTCAGGAGAGCATGAAGAAGAAATACTCGTGCGACCGCACCATCACCGTGACACGCCTCGAGGACCTGCTACAAGACGCCCTTGTAAGTGACACCCCCCCCCCCAGCTGCTGGGGGCCCTCACGAGAGTCAATCCCCATTTCCCGCCCCGCCCCCCTGCAGCGGGACCCCTCGTGAGTCCCCCTTCCTGCTGGGGAGGGCCCTCGGGAGAGCCCCCCGCCTCCTTCCTTCCCTCCCCCCACTACGAGACACCCATCTGTAGTACCCCTCCCCACCTCCCCTATCACGCCCCTCCCGGACCCACAGGCGCGGTGCCTGGCCCCAGCTTCGGAACAGTGTCTAGGACGAACCCTCCAGTGGGCCTGACCCCCGAGGGGTCTCGCTCTGCCTTGGCGTAGGCGCCCGGCCTCACCGCCCCCTCAGGCTGGAGCTGTGGGCCTGCAGCCCCTCGCTTCGCCCCGTGAGCTCCCGCGAGTCCTGCTGAGCCAGAGCCCGGGGGAGGCTTGTCCCCCACAGGGACCCACGCGCCTGGCCCCAGTGCCGCACGCCGCCTTGCACACGGCACAGACCGGCCGGAGGGGAGCCTCGTCCAATGGTTCTCAACAAGGGGAGCCCCACACACACACACCCTGCCCCCCCGTCACCCTGCTCCCCTCACCCTGCCCCCGTCACCCTGCACTGCCTCTACCCCCCCTCACCCTGCCCCCCCCCACCCTGCGCTCTCCGCAGGAGGAGAAGGAGCAGATCGCGGAGTACAAAGGGCACCTGACGGGGCTGGCCAAGCGGGCCAAAGCCATCGTGCAGCTCAGGCCGCGTAACCCGGGCACCCCGCTCAAGGGCCGGCTGCCAGTGCAGGCCGTCTGTGACTACAAGCAGGTGGAGGTGAGAGGGGGCTGGGGGCGTGGCTGGGGGCGGGAGCCTGGGGGCTGAGTGGCAGGGGCGGGGGTTGGGACCTGGGGTTGAGGGCAGGTTTGGAGGTGGTGTCCCTGGGCTGGGGGTGAGGGTTGGGGGCCAGGGGGCGGGAGCCTGGGGGCAGAGAGTCCGGGGGTTGGGGGCAGGTGTGAGGGGCGGGGGTTGGGGGGCAGGGCCAGGGGCCTGGGGGTTGGGGTCTGGGTACAGGGACCCAGGGATTGGGGGCAGGTGTGAGGGACGAGGGGCGGGGGTTGGGGGCCAGGGGGCGGGAGCCTGGGGGCAGGGGGCGGGGGTCCAGAGGTTGGGGGCAGGGGTCTGGGGGTTGGGGGCAGGGGTGAGGGGCGGGGGCACAGGCAGGGGTGCAGAGGGTGAGCCTGGCGCAGGGCGCTGGCTCCGGGGATGAGGGGCAGGTGTGAGGGACGAGGGGCGGGGGTTGGGGGCCAGGGGGTGGGGGGCAGGGGGCAGGTGTGAGGGGCGGGGGCAGGAGCCTGGCACAGGGCGCTGGTTCCGGGGGTTGGGGGCGGGGGCCTGGGGGCAGGGCCCAGCAAGGCAGCAGCACAGGCAGGGGGTGCAGAGGGTGAGCCTGGCGCAGGGCACTGGCTCCGGGGGTTGGGGGCGGGGGCAGGGGGCAGGTGTGAGGGGCGGGGGCAGGAGCCTGGGGGCAGGGGTCCGGGGGTTGGGGGCGGGGGCCTGGGGGCAGGGGCCCAGGGGCGGGGCCCAGCAAGGCAGCAGCACAGGCAGGGGGTGCAGAGGGTGAGCCTGGTGCAGGGCGCTGGCTCCGGGGGTGGGCGCAGGGGTGGGGGGTGGGGGTTGGGGGCGGGGCCCTGGGGGCAGGGGCCCAGGGGCGGGGCCCAGCAAGGCAGCAGCACAGGCAGGGGGTGCAGAGGGTGAGCCTGGCGCAGGGCACTGGCTCCGGGGGTTGGGGGCGGGGGCAGGGGGCAGGTGTGAGGGGCGGGGGCAGGAGCCTGGGGGCAGGGGTCCGGGGGTTGGGGGCGGGGGCCTGGGGGCAGGGCCCAGCAAGGCAGCAGCACAGGCAGGGGGTGCAGAGGGTGAGCCTGGCGCAGGGCACTGGCTCCGGGGGTTGGGGGCAGGGGCGGGGGCCTGGGGGCAGGGGGCAGGTGTGAGGGGCGGGGGTTGGGGGCGGGGGCCTGGGGGCAGGGGCCCGGGGGCGGGGCCCAGCAAGGCAGCAGCACAGGCAGGGGGTGCAGAGGGTGAGCCTGGCGCAGGGCGCTGGCTCCAGGGGTTGGGGGCAGGGGCCGGTGCTCAGTCTGGCCAGACGGGCGCTGGCGTGTGGGGCTGACACTGCCCCCCGGCTCCCCAGATCACGGTGCACAAGGGAGACGAGTGCGTCCTGGTGAGCAACGCCCAGCCCTCCAAGTGGAAGGTGCTCAGTGGCTCGGGGAGCGAGTCCGTCGTGCCGTCCGTCTGCTTCCTCGTGCCCCCGCCCAACAGGGAGGCGCTGGACGCCGTCAGCAGGTGCGAGCGGGGACGCTGCAGGGCCGGGGGGGTCACTCCTCATCCGTCGGGACCCCTCCCCACCCGGGCCTCGGCTCCCCCCCTCATCCGTCGGGACCCCTCTCCTCCTCCTCCAACTGGGCCCATCTGCTCTGGGGTCCCTTGGCTTCCCTTCCCCCTCCTCTGGATCCCCCTGATTCCTGTCCAAGCTCCTCTGCTGCCCCCTCCCCTTCCCCCCTTTGTCTGGGTCTCTCTGCTCCCCTCCCCCCACCTCTCTCTGGACCCCTCTGCTGCCCCCTCCCTTTGCTCCCACCTGGGCTGGTCTCCTCTCCCATTGCCTGGGGCAGTGCATGTCAGGGGCACTGTCTCCATCCCCGTGCCAGCCACAGGGCCAGCAGCTTTTCTCCCCTGAAGCTCCCTGGGTCCCCCCAGGTCTTGTGGGGCTGGTGGGGGCTGGACCGTGCCAGGGAGCCCTGCCCTCCGCCCGGCCGTACGGGCTGAGCTCACTGGTTCTCGCTCTCCCCAGGCTGGACGTCAGCCACCAGCACGTGGTGACGCTGTGGCACCAGCTGCACGTGGATATGAAGAGCCTCCTGTCCTGGCAGTACCTGGTCCGGGACATCCAGCAGATCCAGTCCTGGTCCCTGCTCATGGTGCGTTGGGGCCCCGGCCCTGTTCGCGGAGGGGGGCTGGAGATCCCGGGGAGGAGCTGGGAGGGTGGGAAATTCAGGCTCAATCTTGAGAGAGAGCCCCGTGGCTGGGGAAGGGTCCCCTGGCCCCCCAACACCCACCTGTCGCTGGGGGAGCGGGAACAGGGTGTCACCCACGGCTGGCCTGGGGCGGAAGCTGGCTCAGAGGGATTTCTCTCCCCTGTCCTTGCTGGGCGTGGGGGCACTGGCGAAGGGAGGCCAGCACCCGTCTGAGGCCGTGTGCCTGGCCCCCAGTTCCGGACGCTGCAGCCCGAGGATTACCGGCAGACGCTGCGCAGCCTGGAGACCCACTTCCAGGAGTTCATGCGCGACAGCCAGGACTCGCAGAGCTTCCTGCCGGACGACCGGCTGCAGATGGAGCGCGAGTACAGGGCCTGCACCCAGAAATACGAGCATCTGCTGCACAGCCTGGAGAAAGGTAACCGGGGCCGCGCCCGCCCGTCTGGACCCTCCCGTGTAGCTGGGGCCATGTCTGCTCCCCGGCCAGGGACCCTGTTATGCTTATAAGAAGCACACGGGATCTTTCAGGGGAAAAGGCAACACGCCGCGTTTATTGAAAACACACACTCCCGGTCGCGAGCCGATGCTCCGAGGCTTTGCAGGACTGAACCCAGAGTTCTGTGGCAAAACACCCCAGCTTTATACTTGTCAATTCCCACTTTGGTCTATGGATTTTGCAATGTCGTTCTGTGATCGTTAGTCCTTACAGTGGGGTTAATCTTGGGGTTTTCCGCTGTTATCTCTTCTTTGTTGTCTCGCCTTCGGGGGTGTTTGCCTCACCTCTGAGGTTGTCGATGCTGCTAACTCGTTTAGCATCAGTTACAATGGATGTTTTCTGATTGTTTCCTGCTGTCTCTCCAAGTCTCTCACTTCTTCTTGACCATCGGGATATTTGGGATGGCTTTCACACTCATCCTTAACCATGCACACAGCCTTTACTCACCCCAAACAATTGTACAGAGAGTTTCGGACAGGATTACATTTTAGAATGGGTTATGTGGTTACTAAAGGGATTACAATTATCCTTTATCCTTCATTCTAAGTTATACAAAATACAAACATAAAATCCTACTACTACAACCAGGCCTGCAGCAAAGCCAGGACACCCCTCCACATACACCCACTGGGGACCACGCCTGAGACAAGGCCATTACCCCACGGGGCCACGTCTGCAACAGGGCTGTGGCTGTCTCTCCCCCACCCCCCGCCCAGGCTGTCTGTGACATGCCCCTCCCCCTAGCAGAACCCTTCCCAGGAGACCTCTTGTCCCAACCCCTCCCCTATGTGGGGTGTGCCACCGACCCTTCTGGGCTCATAGGGCCGTGCCCGGGAGACCTCTTGTCCTACGGCCCCTCCCTTGTGTGGGGTGCCCCCGACCCCTCTGGGCCCACAGGGCCATGCCCGGGAGACCTCTCATCCTACGGCCCCTCCCCTGTGTGGGGTGCCCCCGACCCCTCTGGGCCCACGGGGCCATGCCCAGGTGACCTCTCATCCCAACCCCTCCCCTGTGTGGGGTGTGCCCCCGACCCCTCTGGGCACACGGCCATGCCCGGGATACCTCTCGTCCTACGGCCCCTCCCCTGTGTGGGGTGCCCCCGACCCCTCTGGGCCCACAGGGCCATGCCCAGGAGACCTCTCGTCCCGTCCCAACCCCTCCCCTGTGTGGGGTGTGCTCCTGACCCCTCTGGGCCCACAGGGCCATGCCTGGGATACCTCTCGTCCTACAGCCCCTCCCCTGTGTGGGGTGCCCCCGACCCCTCTGGGCACACAGGGCCATGCCCGGGATACCTCTCGTCCTACAGCCCCTCCCCTGTGTGGGGTGTGCCCCCGACCCCTCTGGGCCCACAGGGCCATGCCCGGGAGACCTCTCGTCCTACAGCCCCTCCCCTGTGTGGGGTGTGCCCCCGACCCCTCTGGGCCCACAGGGCCATGCCTGGGAGACCTCTCCCTACCTGTCACTAATGAAGCCACTGACCCTGCGCAGGGGAGCAGGACGAGTCCATGTGCAAGAGCTACATCTCCCAGCTGAAGGACATCCGGCTGCAGCTGGAGGGCTGCGAGTCCCGCACTGTCCACAAGATCCGAGCGCCCCTCGACAAGGACCCGGTCAAGGAGTGTGCCCAGCGCATCAGCGAGCAGCAGGTACGCCCCCCCCCCCAGCCTCCCCCATGAGGATCCTGTGCCCAGCCAATCAGCAAGCAGCAGGTACGCCCCCACCCAATGAGGATCCTGTGCCCAGCCAATCAGCAAGCAGCAGATACGCCCCCTCAGCCCCCTGTGAGGATCCTGCAGCCAGTCAGCTCCCTACTCAGACATCAGAACCCACCTACCCCAGGGCACTGGCCCCCTGCTGTGCTCCATCCCCTCCCAGGCTGACTCCAGAAGGGATCCCGCCGCATCCTGCTTCAGGCCCACGGGCCGGGCTGGGCTCAGCCCCTCCTGGCCCTCCCTGGGTACGTCTACACAGGAGCCACTGCCGGGGCACAGCTGCTGTGCGGACGCTACCTACGCTGGGGCTGTCCTGTAGGCTCAGGTCCCCCACCTCCCAAAAGGCGGGCGGTTGCCAGCTCATTGGATTTGCCATTGTCTTCATGGCCTCAGCCAGCTCCTTTCTAGTGACCCACTTAGCCCCAGCCAGCCGGGCGCCGTTCTCACACAGCCCTTTCCCCCCCAGGGACCAGTGCCATGCGTGGGGAAACTGAGGCACATGCAGGCTTCCTAAAACCATTAAAAAAACTTCACACTTGGTGACAGGGCCCCCGTGTGATAGCGAGACGCTCTGCCATGTCCCTGGAGCTGGGGCGCGGCATGGCCTGGCCTGGCCTGGCCCCAGAACTGGCCTGCTCTGGGGAGCGCCTTGGGAAACCCAGCTAGTGCCAGGCCAGGCACCAGCCTGGGGCGTCGCCTGCCTCCCGCCAGTGAGCAGCAGGTAGGGTTGCCTGAAGTAACGGCCCCACCCTATTCCCGCAGCAAATCCATGTGGAGCTGGAGGGCATCCGGAAGAGCCTGGAGAAGGTGGGCGCGAAGACGGAGAAGGTGCTGGCCCAGCCGGAGCACTCGAGCTCGGCCCCCGTCCTGCGCTCGGAGCTGGAGATCACTCTCCAGAAGATGGACCAGGTGTACAGCCTCTCCACCATCTACCTGGAGAAGTGAGTGTGGGGCCCGGGCTGAATAGCTTCACTGTGACCCCGGGGGCTCCTTCCAGCCCCCAGGCCTCCCCCCCCCCCCAGCCCCTCTGTTTCAGGGACTCCTTGCAGCCCCCGTCTCCCCCTCCCCCGGACAGTTTTCCTCCAGGCTCCCCCCATGGCAGGTTCAGATCAAGTCTCTGGAACATCCCCAGCTGGGATGGGTCATTCAGTCCTTTGTTCAGAGCTTCTGTTTGTAGCAAAGTCCCTCCAGCGGTCAGAAGCGGATTGAAGACAAGATGGAGAAGATGCAGCTGCCTTTTATAGTCCTTTTGCCATGTGGCTTGTGCTTCCTTTGTTCCAAACACAAGCTGCCCAGCACATGGCCTGGAAAAACCTTACAGTTCTGTCCATAGGCCTGTCCCTGCCTTGCTGAGTCACAAGGCGTATCTGCCTTCTCTCAGTGGGTCAGTTGTGTAGTTGATGGTCCTTAATGGGCCATCAAGCAGGCTAGGCAGAGCTGACGCCACATTGTCTGGGGTGTCACCCAGAAGCACAGCATAAGTTTGAACTACAGACAGTATAGAGCCAATACTTATAGCTTTAAATACAAACATGATACCTGCATAGAGACAGCATAATCATAACCAGCAAACCATAACCTCCTTTGTACAAGATTTGGTGCCACTATAGGACCTTGGTTGCAACAATGTTCTATACGGTCACAGTTCATGTCCGTAACATCACAGAATAATGACTCGGGGGCGGGGGTTGGGGTTTGCCCACCTCACACGCAGTTCCAGGGGGAGGGTTGGGGTTTGGCCATCTCACACCCGGGCCTGGCGCAGGGGCGAGGGTTTGCCCGTCTGGTCTGCGGCCCCGGCAGGGGGAGAGGCTTGGGGTGTTTCCCATCTCATGCAGGGGCCCCAGGGACCCATTGCTTGCAGCACGTCTAAACGCTGTGCCAGGGAGGTGTTTCCTCTCGTGATTAGCCGGGAGAGCTCCCTGGCACGGGGGGCGTGGAGGCTGAATACTCAGGCGCGTTGGGAGAGGGAGAATGAGACCATTCAGGAGGCTCCAACCCCCCTTCTCCAAGGCAGGAGCCAGCCCCTTTCGCCACGGGGGGAGAGCACCACCATGGCACGGCAGCCCCTCGCTGCCCACAGCCGCCCCCGCCCAGCATCAGGGACAGGCTAGTGGGGCTCATGTTCCAGTGGGCGTGTCTGGGACAATGCGATGCCACCAGCCCAGGCTGGCCCCCATACCCAGGGGCTGGCTGGCTCTGGGAGTGCTCACCACAGGACACGGGGTGAGATGGGCTGGGGGTCGCCCTCCTGCCCCCCGCACAGGTCTGTTCCATTCCCTGCCCTCTGGGCGCCCTGCGAGCTAATCTGCTCCCCCCGCAGGCTGAAGACCATCAACCTGGTGATCCGCAGCACGCAGGGGGCAGAGGAGCTGGTCCAGACATACGAGGAGCAGCTGAAGGAGGTGCAGGCCGTGCCCTCCGACCTCAAGGAACTGGAGGCTAACAAGGCGGAGCTGAAGGTAATGGCCGGGGAGGCCCCCCACTTGCCCAGACAGGATCAGTTCCTTTGGGTGCAGCGCGGGTGTTCCCCAGGCCCAGACCTGGATCACACGGGGGCTGGGCCCGCCCCAGAGCCGAGAGAGCATGGGGGCACATGCAGGCACTGGGGCGGCACTGGCCGGGAGGGGTGGGAGCAGTGCCCAGCAGCTGGCCAGGACCCGGGTCCGGCAAAGCAGTGGAGCTCCAGCAAGGGCTGCGTTCGCCAGGAGCATCGATCGCGTCCAGCCGGGGGCGGGATGGCAGGGGGGCAGGGAGGTGCCCATCGCTGACCTAGCCCTTGTGTGCCACAGAGGCTGCGTGGGCAGGTGGAAGGGCACCAGCCCCTCTTCAGCACCCTGCAGTCAGACCTGAACAAGGCCAAGGACGTCAATGAGCGGATGGTGAGAGGCCACAGCGAGCGGGACGTGGACCTGGACCGGTACCGGGAGCGGATCCAGCAGCTCCTGGAGCGCTGGCAGGCCGTGCTGACCCAGATCGACCTGCGCCAGCGCGAGCTGCAGCAGCTGGGCCGTCAGCAGCGCTACTACCACGAGAGCTACGAGTGGCTCATCCGGTGGATCCAGGATGCCAAGCAAAGGCAGGAGCAGATCCAGTCGGTGCCCGTCACGGACAGCAAGAGTGTGCGGGAGCAGCTCCTGCAGGAGAAGGTAACGCCAGTGACAGGGCGCCCGGCGGGGACGCCCCCCAGGGGGGCATGGGGCAGGGGAGCTGGTGGCTTGCTGGCATGGGGCAATGAAAGCCAACAGTGGCAGGATTCTGTTCCACTAGCTGCTTTTCTCTCTGCCTGCCCATCGGCCTGGGTGGCTGTGCCCCCCGGGGGCTGCCTGGAGCCGAGGGGCGAGGACGCTCCGGAATAGGGGCTGCGGTGTTCACGAGTTGTCTCTCCCCAGAAACTCTTGGAGGAGTGCGACCGGAACCGGGAGAAGGTGGACGAGTGCCAGAGATATGCCAAGCAGTACATCGACGCCATCAAGGTGCGGGCCTGAGCTCCTCCCACAATCCCACGTTGCTTCCTGGCCTGCCAGGCTGAGCTCTCTCCCTCTGGCTCAGGCACGCGGGGCTGGGCCCTCTGCCCACAGGCTGGGCAGCAGGAGCGCTGGCTCAGCGCCCGGGGCTGGGCTGGGTTAGGGTTTAACATGGCAGCAGAGCTGGCCTGGGCGGAGTTCACTCCCATCAGGGCCCGGTGGCTGAGCGGGAGCCAGGGTACTCGTGTGTCCCAGGAGACGGGGTTTCTCCCTAGCAGAGCCCCAGGCTGGGGGGTGCAGGCTGGGATCCCGCGGAGCCTGTGGAGGGGGTCGCTGGCTCCTGGGTCTCTGCCAGTCTCTGACGTGGGCTCTTCTCCCCCAGGATTATGAGCTGCAGTTGGTGACGTACAAGGCCCAGGTGGAACCCGTGGCTTCCCCAGCCAAGAAACCCAAAGTGCAGTCTGCGTCTGACAGCGTGATCCAGGAGGTGAGGGGGGCACGCCCGGCTTGGGGGGCTCCCGGGAGCAGCAAGGGCCAGTGCAGGGCAGAGCGTGGGCAGCTGGGTCTGTGGTGCTGTGGCAGCCTGGAGAAGCTGCCTCTGGACCTGGGCTGAGGGCTGCAGCCCTCCTCTGCGTACGGCCTGGGGACTGGCACGGGTGGTGCACAAGGGGGCCAAGCCTGGGTCAGTCCCTGGTGTCTGGCGCCAAGGAGCCCGTGGGAGGGGGTTGCACTGCGGACTTGTCTCCTGCCCTGCCTCGGATGCGCCCGCTGACCTGTGTTTCCTGGCTGCAGTACGTGGACCTGCGGACACAGTACAGCGAGCTGACCACTCTCACCAGCCAGTACATTAAGTTCATCAGCGAGACCCTGCGGCGGCTGGAGGAGGAGGAGGTAGGCGAGTGGGGGGCGGGGGCGGCCCAGGGCCTGGCGTGCATCTAGCTGCGTTGGTCTCGCTCCTTCCATAACAACAAGGAACATGGTTCATGTTTACTGCCCGTCCCGCATCACTAACGCCCAGCCCAGGCCTCTAACCCTGTGCTGATCTGGCGGCTGGCTCTCGGTGCAGCAAATTGATACTCACCAAGGGCTCTGCTGCGTCAGCCCTGCCCCGGTGCTGGCCAGGGTCTGCAGGGCTCTGCTCGGTCGGCTGTTAGGAGGGCACTTCCCAGATACACTTAGTACAGTCAGCGTCTGTGTGAGCATGGAGCTTGTCCTGCCGCGGGTTCTCGGCTCCTCGTTTGTTCTCTGCTGTAACCTCTCTAATTCTTCATTTCTGCCCTGGGAAGAGGAGCCGCTGGGCCGGTGCTTTGTCTTGGGGGATGTTTGTGTTGGTTGGGATCTAATGGAGGGTAAAAAACCAGGATGACTCTGGGATTTCTGCACCAGGTACTCCCCTCTGCGCATGCCCCTCCTCAGCCTCCCTCTCTCCGCCTCACCACATGGCCACAAGCAGCCTGCTCCCAGCACCTGCTCACTGCACCTCCTGCCTCTCCTCTGCCCCTGCAGGACCTGCCCCGGGCCCTTCTCCCGATCCACCGGGCCATCGGGGTGGGGCAAACGGGGGAACTAATGGAGACCTCACTAGAGTCCAGGCAAACAGGGAGCCCAGCCCTTCCTGAGACGAGGGTGGGGCCTGAGCTCAGCAGGGCCCCCTGGCTCTGGAAGCACCAGGCCCTTGGTCAGAGCTTTGCAGGGTGCAGACGTCACCCTGCTCACCCTCAGCCCTCCGGATCGGCCCTGCTGCCGGGCAGAGCCCTGCGAGGTCGCTGCTTCCCTCTCCCTCCCCCCGAGAGGGCCCCGGGGAGAACTGGCAGCTGTAAATCCGCTCCCGGATGTCCCTACTGCTGGAAAAGGCAGCGTTTGCCTGCGCCCTTGCAGGTCTCCTTCCTGCTCTACGCGGCCGGCTTGCCTGGGCTGTTGGGAGTGGGGCAGCCCCGGGTAGAACTCAAAGCTCTCTCCACAGATTGTTCTGTCCTGGTGAGGAAAGGGTTACCCTGTGCCTCTGTTGCCCTCTGTCGGTCTCCCTTCTCTCTCTGCTGCCCGTATCTCCCACGCTCTCTCCCCGCCCTCCCGGCTCTGCAGCCCGACTGGGTTCCTCACTCGCCCCTGTGACGACTGTACTTTTCCGCAGCTGTTGCTTTTGTGCTGGGGCCTCCAGAGGGAGAAGGCTCCCCTCGTGGCTGCCCGGGGAAAGGCCTGCAGTGGGCATGGTAAAGGTGTGCAAGCTGCTAGCTTCCTGTCTTCATTTGCTGTGGGCTTTGCTCGTGCTCCATTGTTTGCTCCTGCTTTGTTGGTCACCCTGCTTCCCGCACAGCCGTCCTGCTTGCTGTGTCACGGTCTGTCACCCGCCTCCCCGAGCTGTACTAAGTGAGATATAGCAGTGCCGTGTCCCCTCTCTGTCTGCCATACGTCTTCCAGAAGCCAGCATTGCCACCTCTAGTCACGGGGAGAGCCGGGGGCTCCAGGCCATCCCCATGCCACATCCTCCACCCCCTGCCCCGGACCATCTCACATTGGGCGTGTGTGTGCTGCTGGTTCCATGTTTTTCGTTGTGATTTCGTCTTCTCCCTTTTGTTTTCTCTGCACTCTTCCCCCTCCAGAGAGCCGCGGAGAAGCTGAAGGAGCAGGAGAGGAAGCGGCTGGAGGAGGTGGAGGCCCAGCTGGAGAAGCAGAAGCAGCTGGCTGAGGCGCACGCCAAAGCCAAAGCGCAGGCTGAGAAGGAGGCGCAGGAGCTGCAGCGCCGTATGCACGAGGAGGTCTCCAAGAGGGAGGTGGTGGCTGTGGACGCCGAACAGCAGAAGCAGAACATCCAGCAGGAACTGATGCAGCTGAAGCAGAACTCGGACACCCAGATCAAATCCAAGGACAAGCTGATCGAGGAAGTGGAGTACAGCCGCAGGAAGGTGGAGGAGGAGATCCACATCATCCGCCTGCAGCTCGAGACCTCCGAGAAGCAGAAGTCCAGCGCGGAGACTGAGCTGCGGGAGCTGCGGGCCCGGGCCGAGGAGGCCGAGCGGCAGAAGAAGCTGGCCCAGGAGGAGGCCGAGCGCCTGCGCAAGCAGGTGAAGGATGAGACGCAGAAGAAGCGGGAGGCGGAGGAGGAGCTGAACCGCAAGGTACAGGCAGAGAAGAACGCGGCCCGGGAGAAACAGAAGGCTATGGAGGACCTGGAGAAGCTGCGCATGCAGGCGGAGGAGGCAGAGAGGAGGATGAAACAGGCTGAGCTGGAGAAGGAGCGGCAGATCCAAGTGGCTCAGGAAGTGGCGCAGAAGAGCGCGGAGACCGAGCTGCACAGCAAGCGCCTGTCCTTCGCAGAGAAGACAGCCCAGCTGGAGATGTCCCTGAAGCAGGAGCACATCACAGTCACCCATCTGCAGGAGGAGGCAGAGCGCCTGAAGAAGCAGCAGCTGGAGGCAGAGAAATCCAGGGAGGAGGCAGAGAAGGAGCTGGAGAAATGGCGGCAGAAGGCGAACGAGGCCCTGCGCCTCCGGCTGCAGGCAGAGGAGGTGGCTCACAAGAAGACCCTGGCTCAGGAGGAAGCTGAGAAGCAGAAGGAGGATGCGGAGAGGGAGGCCAGGAAGAGGGCGAAGATGGAGGAGTCTGCCCTGCGGCAGAAGGAGCTGGCTGAGGAGGAGCTGGAGAAGCAGAGGAAGCTGGCAGAGGGCACCGCCCAGCAGAAGTTCTCGGCTGAGCAGGAGCTGATCCGGCTGAAGGCGGAGATGGAGAACCGGGAGCAGCAACGCCTGCTGCTGGAGGAGGAGCTCTTCCGCCTGAAGAATGAGATCAGTGAGGCCATTCATAAGAGGAAGGAGGTGGAGGAGGAGCTGGCCAAGCTGCGTGCCGAGATGGAGATCCTCTTGCAGAGCAAGGCCAAGGCCGAGGAGGATTCCCGTTCCACCAACGAGAAGTCCAAGCAGAAGCTGGAAGCCGAGGCCAGCAAGCTACGGGAGCTGGCCGAAGAGGCGGCTCGGCTGCGCGCACTGTCGGAGGAGGCCAAGCGGCAGCGGCAGCTGGCCGAGGAGGAGGCGGCCCGGCAGCGAGCCGAGGCCGAGAGGATCCTGAAGGAGAAACTGGCCGCCATCAGTGAGGCCTCCCGGCTGAAGACGGAGGCAGAGATCGCCCTGAAGGAGAAGGAGGCGGAGAACGAGCGGCTGAGGCGGCTGGCGGAGGACGAGGCCTACCAGCGCAAGCTGCTGGAGGAGCAGGCAGCCCAGCACAAGCAGGACATTGAGGAGAAGATCACCCTGCTGAAGAAGTCCTCTCACACCGAGCTGGAGCGGCAGAAGGGCATTGTGGATGATACGCTGAAGCAGCGGCGCGTCATCGAGGAGGAGATCCGCATCCTCAAGATCAACTTCGAGAAGGCGTCGGCGGGCAAGACAGACCTGGAGCTGGAGCTGAGCCGGATCAAGAGCAGCGCGGAGGAGATCCAGCGCAGCAAGGAGGCGGCCGAGCAGGAGGCTGAGAAGCAGCGGCAGCTGGCCCTGGAGGAGGAGAACCGCCGCAGGGAGGCCGAGGAGAAGGTGAAGAAGATCTTGGCTGCGGAGCAGGAAGCCGCCCGGCAGCGCAAGGTGGCCCTGGACGAGGTGGAGCGCCTGAAAGCCAAGGTGGAGGAGGCCAAGAGGCAGAAGGAGCTGGCAGAGAAGGAGTCGGAAAGGCAGATCCAGCTGGCCCAGGAAGCAGCTCAGAAGAGAATTCAGGCCGAGGAGAAGGCCCACCTGGCTACTGTGCAGCAGAAGGAGCAGGAGCTGCTGCAGACGAGGCGCCAGGAACAGAACATCCTGGACAAGCTGAGGGAAGAGGCCGAGAAGGCCAAGAAAGCGGCGGAGGAGGCAGAGTTTGCGCGTGTCAAGGCCGAGCAGGAGGCGACCCTGTCCCGGCAGCAGGTGGAGGAGGCAGAGCGTCTAAAGCAGCGAGCGGAGGAGCAGGCGCAGGCCAAAGCCAGAGCCCAGGAGGATGCTGAGAAGCTCAGGAAGGAGGCGGAGCTGGAGGCGGCTAAGCGGGCCCAAGCTGAGCAGGCGGCTCTGAAGCAAAAGCAGCTGGCTGACGCCGACATGGAGAAGCACAAGAAGTTTGCAGAGCAGACACTGAGGCAGAAGGCCCAGGTGGAGCAGGAGCTGACCAAGGTCAAGCTGCAGCTGGAGGAGACGGACCACCAAAAGAGTATCCTGGACGAGGAGCTGCAGCGGCTGAAGGAGGAGGTGACGGACGCCATGAGGCAGAAGGCCCAGGTGGAGGAAGAGCTCTTCAAGGTGAAGATCCAGATGGAGGAGCTGATCAAACTGAAGACCCGGATCGAGGAGGAGAACAAGGTGCTGATCCTGAAGGACAAGGACAACACCCAGAAGTTCCTGCTGGAGGAGGCCGAGAAGATGAAGCTCGTGGCGGAGGAGGCTGCTCGCCTGAGTGTGGAGGCGCAGGAGGCCGCCCGCATGCGGAAGCTGGCGGAGGACGACCTGGCGCAGCAGCGGGCGCTGGCTGAGAAGATGCTGAAGGAGAAGATGCAGGCAGTGCAGGAGGCCACGCGCCTGAAGGCGGAGGCAGAGATGCTGCAGAGGCAGAAAGACCTAGCTCAGGAGCACGCCAAGAAGCTCCAGGAGGACAAAGAGCAGATGCAGCAGCGCCTGACTGAGGAGACCGAGGGCTTCCAGAAACTCCTGGAGGTCGAGCGCAAGCGGCAGCTGGAGATCATGGCCGAGGCCGAGCGCCTCAAGCTGCACGTGACCGAGATGAGCATGGCCCAGGCCAAGGCAGAGGAGGACGCGAAGCGGTTCAAGAAGCAGGCGGAGGAGATCAGTGAGAAGCTGCACAAGACGGAGCTGACCACCCAGGAGAAGATGACGCTGGTCCACACGCTGGAGATCCAGAGGCAGCAGAGCGACAGGGACGCGGAGAATCTGAAGAGAGCGATCGCTGAGCTGGAGAGGGAGAAGGAGAAGCTGAAGCGGGAGGCGGAGTTGCTGCAGCAGAGATCAGAAGAGGTATTGATTTTCCTATTCCCCCTTGCTGTCATGTTCATGCTGGGGGACACCCTTCCCTTAGTGTCCTCACCACGCAGAACGGCAGCCTTGGGACTGCCAGCGCGGAGCTCCTCTGCTCGGACAGCTGACTGTGCCCACAAAATGCCAGCCAGGGTCCACAGTTCCCTTAGTACCCGACAACCCTCCATCCCCCACCTGGGCTGTCCGCAGACTGGTCTCAGCCCAGCCCCCAGGGTAGTTACGGGTGCAGTGTCAGAGGGGACACGGGCACAGACAAGGGGAGGATTTTCAAAAGCACCTCCACGGTGTAGCAGCACAAGTGCCATCGGCTCTCGGGGGACTCGTGCTCCCGGGTCACTGGAGTGCTCTAGAAAACCTCACCCAAGGCACCAAGTCTCTGCTTCACGGACCCAGCACTGCAGCCTTGCTCCTGCAGTTCCCGTGAGCACACGCACACAGCTCACATGCGTGTGCAGTGCTAAGGGTCCAGCTGCAGTGTGACCTGTAATCGACCCGGGCGTGTATTTGAGCCGCTTTGCCTCACGCCGCTAACAGAGGTTGCTCATCTGTTACTGGGGTGGGCAGAGTCCATCCTCCATGCACATGTTGTGCCGTTCTCCTGGAGGCACAGCGTGTCCACTCCCTTAGCGCCAGGCACAGACGGTGACTCTAAGGTCCTTGGCCATTATGGGCATTGACCCTGCTCCTTGGGACGCACAATGGGGCATGACTAGCTTTGTTGACCCCGACGGATGAACAGTGTCCCTCTCCTGCTTCTTTAATCCAGTCTAGCGTGCAGTAATGCCCAAACTCCTCCTCCTCTTCCCACCCCACCCCGTTAACACTAATGCACCGCAGTGGGCCGGCCCGTGTACCTGCTAACATAAGCCCAAGGTACTAGCCTGTAATACGACTTGCTGCTATACCCCAAGCGTTTTCCTGCTAGCGCCCTCCCACTAATGGTTATCCCTGTCTGCACCAGGTTTTTGTGCTCTCTATTTGGGGTTAAGTGGGTTTTGGTCTAAGAGATGTTTCTTTGTTTCCCTGCTCCAGATACAGACGGCTCAGCAGAAGCAGCTCCGTCAGGAGACTCAGATACTCCAGCAGAGCTTCTTAACGGAGAAGGATAGCCTGCTTCAGAAAGAGAGGTTCATTGAGGAAGAGAAAGCTAAGCTGGAGAAACTCTTCAAAGATGAGATGAACAAAGCAGAGAACCTGAAGGCAGAGCAGGAGCGGCAGCAGAAGCAGATGGAGCAGGAGAAACAGCAGCTGAAGGCCACTTTGGACGATGCAAAGAAGAAGCAGAAAGAGGCGGAGAAAAATGTCCAGCGTAAGCAGGAGGAGCTACAGCAGCTGGAAAAGCAGCGGCAGCAGCAAGAGAAACTCCTTGCCGAGGAAAACCAGAAGCTAAGGGAGAAACTGGAACAGCTGCAAGAGGAACATAGGACTGCGCTGGCCCAGACTCGAGAGATCATGATCCAAACAGACGACATTCCCGAGGTTGCAGTGGTTTTGCCGACCCAGCTGACTCTGACCAAAGCGGTGCCCAATGGCAGAGACGCCGTGGATGGCCTGGCTCAGAACGGGGAGCCGGAGTTTGCGTTTGATGGCATCCGGCAGAAGGTGTCTGCAGAGAAGCTGGTTGAGGCCGGCATCCTGGGCAAAGAGACCTTAGACAAGTTGGTGAAAGGGACGGTGACTGTGACTGAGCTGGCGCAGAGGGATGACCTCAGGAAATACCTGCAGGGCCGGAGCAGCATCGCTGGCTTGCTCATTAAACCCACCAACGAGAAGATGAGCATCTACAAGGCCATGAAGAAACAGCTGCTGAGCCCAGGCACGGCACTCATCCTCCTGGAAGCACAAGCTGCCTCTGGCTTCATAATTGACCCAGTGAGAAACAAGAGGCTCTCTGTAAACGAGGCTGTGAAAGAAGGAGTAATTGGACCAGAGCTGCACAATAAAATGCTGTCTGCCGAGAGGGCGGTGACTGGGTACAGAGACCCCTACACCGGAGACAAGATCTCCCTCTTCCAGGCCATGACAAAAGACCTCATTGTCCAAGACCACGGCATCCGCCTGCTGGAGGCCCAGGTCGCCACCGGCGGCATCATCGACCCCGTGCACAGTCACCGCCTCCCCGTGGAGGTGGCTTACAAGCGGGGCTACTTCGACGAAGAGATGAACCAGACCCTGTCAGACCCCACAGACGACACCAAGGGCTTCTTCGATCCCAACACGCATGAGAACCTCACCTACCTGCAGCTGATGGAGAGATGCATGACTGACCCTGAGACTGGACTCTTCCTCTTGCCGCTCACCGACAGAGCAGCCAAAGGAGGGGACCTGGCCTACACGGATCAAGAGGCCAAAGATGTTTTCAAAAAGGCCACGGTGTCTGCCCCCTTCGGCACGTTCAAAGGAAAGACCGTGACCATCTGGGAGATCATCAACTCGGAATACTTTACCGAGGAGCAGAGGCGAGACCTGCTCCGGCAGTACAAGACTGGCAAGATCACCGTGGAGAAGATCATCAAGATCGTCATCACCGTAATGGAAGAGAGTGAGAAGAAGAGCCAGCTGTGCTTTGAAGGGCTCCGCGCGGCCGTCCCTGCCGCCGAACTGCTGGAGAGTAAAATCATTGACAAAGATCTCTACAACCAGCTGCACCAGGGCAAGAAGTCTGTGAAGGACGTGGCTGATGCAGACACCATAAAGAGGTATCTGAAGGGCACCGACACCATTGCTGGCGTCCTGGTGGAGTCGACTGGGCAGAAGTTCACGCTCTATGACGCCCTGAAGAAAAACCTGTTGAAGCCAGAGGCTGCTCTGCCGCTGCTGGAGGCCCAAGCAGGCACGGGGTACATCATCGATCCCGTTCGGAACGAGACGCTCTCGGTGGACGAGGCTGTGAGAGCTGGAACTGTCGGGCCAGAGTTCCATGAGAAGCTGCTGTCTGCAGAGAAGGCTGTGACTGGCTACAAAGACCCATACACCGGTCAGACTGTCTCCCTGTTCCAAGCACTAAGGAAAGGCCTGATCCCCAGTGATACCGGGCTCCGCCTGCTGGACGTCCAGCTGGCCACCGGTGGCATAGTTGACCCTGTGAACAGCCACCGCCTGCCACTCGATGTTGCCTGTAAGCGGGGCTACTTCGACGAGGAGACAAGCAAGGCCCTATCCACTCCCAGCGACGACACCAAGGCCTTCTACGACCCCAACACTCAGGAGAACCTCACCTACGCCCAGCTGCAGAAGAAATGCCGACCGGATAAGCAGACCGGCCTCTACCTGCTGCCCCTCTCAGACCAGGCCATCCGGTCACAGCAAGAGGAGGTCTACACTGACAGCCAGGCGAAGGAGTCCCTGGACAAGGCCACCCTGGAGGTGCCAGCTGGCAGCCTGAAGGGCAGCACAGTGACGATCTGGGAGCTGATCCACTCTGAGTATTTCACCGAGGAGCAAAGGAGGGAGCTGCTGCGACAGTACAAGACCGGCAGGGTCACCATTGAGAAGATCATCAAGATAATGATCACCATCATCGAGGAAACGGAGACCAAGAAGCAGGAGAAGCTGATGTTCAGCGGCCTCCGAGCACCTGTGCCTGCTAGCGAGCTGCTGGAGTCTCGGGTCCTTAGCAAAGCCCAGTACGAGCAGCTGAAGGAAGGCAAGAAGACGGTGAAAGACCTCTCTGAGACGGACTCTGTGAAGAGGTTCCTGCGGGGCAGCGACTGCATCGCTGGCATCTACGTGGAAGACACGAAGGAGAAACTGAACCTCTACGAGGCCATGAAGAGAAACCTGCTGAGGCCAAGCACTGCTGTCACCCTGTTGGAAGCTCAGGCAGCCAGTGGGTTCATGGTCGACCCCGAAAGGAACCAAAAGCTGTGTGTCAATGAGGCTGTGAAAGCTGGTCTCGTTGGGCCGGAGCTCCACGAGAAGCTGCTCTCCGCGGAGAAGGCCGTCACTGGGTATAAGGACCCCTACTCCGGGAACACCATCTCCCTCTTCGAAGCCATGAAGAAGGGGCTGATCCTCAAGGAGCACGGCATCCGCCTGCTGGAGGCCCAGGTCGCCACCGGCGGCATCATCGACCCCGTGCACAGTCACCGCCTCCCCTTGGAGGTGGCTTACAAGCGGGGCTACTTCGACCAAGAAATGAACCGGATCCTCTCTGACCCCAGTGACGACACCAAGGGCTTCTTCGACCCCAACACACAGGAGAACCTGACCTACCTGCAGCTAAAGGAGAGGTGCATCGAGGACCCCGAGACCGGCCTGTACCTCCTGCCCCTGAAGCAGCCGGAGAAGCCCACCATGGTGGAGACGACCCATGTGTACACGGAGGCAGAGACCCGGAAAGCATTTGAGGAAACGCAGGTCAGCATCCCCGTGGGCAGCATGTCCGGTTCCTCCATGTCCCTGTGGGAGATCATGCAGTCAGACCTCATCCCCGAGGAGCAGCGGAAGAGGCTGATGGAGGAGTTCCGCTCCGGCCAGGTGACCAAGGAGCGCATGATCATCATCATCATTGAGATCATCGAGAAGACAGAGATCGTCCGGCAGCAGGACCTGACCTCCTACGACTTTGTCCGGCGCCGGATCACTGCCGACGACCTCTATGAGGCCAGGATCATCTCCCTGGAGATATACAACCTGCTGAAACAGGGCTCCAAGACCATCCGAGAGATCCTGGAGATAGAGACCATCTGGAAATACCTGTACGGAACCGGCTGCATAGCTGGCATCTACATCCCCTCCACCAAGCAGAAGCTCAGTGTCTATCAGGCCCTGAAGAAAGGGCTGATCAGCCCTGAGGTAGCCCGCTCCCTGCTGGAGGCCCAGGCTGCCACTGGCTTCATGATCGACCCCATAAAGAATGAGATGCTGACGGTAGACGAAGCTGTCAGGAAAGGAGTGGTGGGGCCGGAAATCCACGACCGGCTGCTGTCCGCAGAGAGAGCTGTGACCGGCTACAGGGACCCGTACAGCGAGCAGAAGATCTCGCTCTTCCAGGCCATGAAGAAGGATCTGATCCCCGCTGAGGAAGCCCTCCGGCTGCTGGATGCTCAGCTAGCCACTGGTGGCATCATCGACCCGTTCCTGGGGTTCCACCTGCCCCTGGAGGTCGCCTATCAGCGTGGCTTCTTCAGCAAGGAGACTTGCGACAGGCTGTCGGAGCCCAGCGAGGTCCGGAGCTACGTGGACCCCTCCACGGACGAGAAGCTCAGTTACCTGCAGCTCCTCAAGCGGTGCCGGAAGGATGAGAACAACGGCCAGCTGCTGCTGCCCCTGTGTGACACGAGGAAGCTGACCTTCCGGGGCCTGAGGAAGCAGATCAGCGTGGAGGAGCTGGTGCGGTCCCAGGTCATGGACGAAGCGACCGCCCAGCGCCTCCAAGAGGGCTTAACCTCCATCGAAGAAGTCTCCAAAAACCTGCAGAAGTTCCTGGAGGGCACCAGCTGCATCGCTGGTGTCTTCGTGGACTCCACCAAGGAGCGGCTCTCCGTGTACCAAGCCATGAAGAAAGGCATCATCCGGCCTGGCACAGCTTTTGAGCTGCTGGAGGCCCAGGCAGCCACTGGGTACGTGATTGACCCCATCAAGGGCCTCAAGCTGACGGTGGAGGAGGCGGTGCGGATGGGCATCGTGGGCCCAGAGTTCAAGGACAAGCTCCTTTCGGCGGAGAGGGCGGTGACCGGTTACAAAGACCCCTACTCGGGCAAACTGATCTCCCTCTTCCAGGCCATGAAGAAGGGCCTGATCCTGAAAGATCATGGGATCCGTTTGCTAGAGGCCCAGATCGCCACGGGAGGCATTATCGATCCAGAGGAAAGCCATCGCCTGCCCGTGGAGATGGCCTACAAGCGGGGCCTGTTCGACGAGGAAATGAACGAGATCCTCCTGGACCCCAGCGATGACACCAAGGGCTTCTTTGATCCCAACACCGAGGAGAACCTGACCTACCTGCAGCTCATGGAGCGGTGCATCACCGACCCGGAGACCGGGCTGTGCCTGCTCCCTCTGAAGGAGAAGAAGCGGGAGAGAAAGACCTCGTCCAAGTCATCTGTCCGCAAGCGCAGAGTGGTGATCGTCGACCCAGAGACGGGGAAGGAGATGTCAGTTTATGAAGCCTACCGCAAAGGCCTCATTGACCACCAGACCTACCTGGAGCTCTCCGAGCAAGAGTGTGAGTGGGAAGAGATCACCATCTCCTCCTCGGACGGGGTGGTCAAGTCCATGATCATCGACAGGAGGTCCGGGCGACAGTACGACATCGACGAAGCGATTGCAAAGGGCCTGATTGATCAGTCTGCCCTGGACCAGTATCGCTCCGGCACCCTGTCCATCACCGAGTTCGCAGACATGCTCTCTGGAAACGTGAGCGGCTTCCGATCGAGATCTTCTTCTGTTGGGTCCTCTTCCTCCTACCCCATAAGCCCATCCCCTGCGAGAGCTCAGCTGACATCCTGGAGTGACCCTGCTGAAGAGACCGGTCCGATTGCCGGGATCCTGGACACGGACACCCTGGAGAAAGTGTCCATCACGGAGGCCATGCACCGCAATCTCGTTGACAACATCACCGGACAGAGGCTGCTGGAGTCCCAGGCCTGCACCGGAGGCATCATCGACCCCACCACTGGGGAGAAATTCTCTGTTGCTGATGCAGTCAACAAGGGCCTGGTTGACAAAATCATGGTGGACAGGATCAACCTCGCTCAGAAGGCTTTCTATGGCTTTGAGGATCCGAGAACCAAGACGAAAATGTCGGCCGCCCAAGCCTTAAAGAAGGGCTGGCTGTACTACGAAGCCGGCCAGCGGTTCCTGGAGGTCCAGTACTTGACGGGTGGGCTGATCGAGCCCGACGTGCCAGGCCGGGTCTCGCTTGATGACGCGCTGCAGAAAGGCACAATCGACACGCGCACAGCCCAAAAGCTGCGGGACGTGAACACCTACTCCAAGTATCTCACCTGCCCCAAAACGAAACTGAAGATCTCCTACAAGGATGCAATGGACAGAAGCATGGTGGAGGAGGGAACAGGCCTGCGCCTGCTGGAAGCTTCCTCCCAGTCCAGCAAAGGATACTACAGCCCCTACAACGTCAGTGGCTCTGGCTCCACCTCTGGCTCTAGATCGGGCTCCCGAACAGGATCTAGATCAGGCTCCAGGCGAGGGAGCGTTGATGCCACCGGCTCCGGCTTCTCCATGACCTTCTCTTCCTCCTCCTACTCTTCCTCCAGCTACGGACGCAGATACACATCAGGTCCCCAGAGCGACGTGGACGCCGCTGAACTCACACTCGCCTTGTCCAGCCTCTCCGGGAGCTGCGGATGGGAAGCAAACAGGGAGCTCCCGGAACTGCAGAGGCCTCAGCTGACGGTGGCATAAAGTCCCCTCCCTGCCTGCCCCAGCCCCCCAAAACACCGAGGAGCTTTCCCACTGCTCCTGCTCTGCATGTGGTAACGCTGCTGGCTAATCATCCGATGGTTATTTTTAAACCCCAATTTTCTTCCAAAGCAGTGCCTAAAGTTTAACCAAAAAGACGAGACTAATAGATATTAATATATATGATTGTTGGGACAGTATTTGTATATTTAGCGATGAGAGAGAGAGAGAGAGAACACACTACCCTCCAGCCCAGGAGCTTGCTTCGGTTCGTACCATCTGCAGAGTAGACAAACCAGCCACCACCGAGCTGCCCCCCAGCCCGGCGGAACCTGCCGACAGTTTTGCATTTTTGATCCTAACCATCTAGTGACTTTTTTTATTAACTCTGCCAGCTTCATCCCCAGCCATCCCCAGAGGAGGAGAGGATACTGTCCCCAGCTCCTAGACCTGCTGCTTATGCCAGCGGCCCTCCCCTCTTCCCGTGAAAAGAGACTGTGACCTTGGACTTTGGACTGACCACACTGTCCCTCTCAGCGCTTTGGCCCAGGACAGCAACCTCTGCACACCAGCTCTGGAGCCGTTGCCTGGATCCTTTCTGCTGGCCTTTGGCAGGGCGGAGGAGGAGGCTGCTGTCTGCTCCCTGCCTCCTCCCAAGAGCTCCTCAGCCTACCTCCCAGAACCTCCCCACAGCCGCTGTGGACTCAGCACTCCGACTGTAAGTGCATGCTGGGGCTGTCTATGCTTTCACAGAGCCTGCTGCCATGGGGATGGATCTGCCTGCCTCTCTGCTCCACAGCTTCACCCCCCAAGAGGTTTTATTTTGCATCTGCGCCTCCTCCTCCAGCCTGCTTGTTCACTCTGACGCATTCCATCGTGCTTTGCTTTTCCGGCCCAAATAACCGGGGGACGCTTACATTGCCGTGTGCTGCTGTTAGCTGGTGGCGATGTCTGCATGTGTCTGTCTGTCTGTCTGTCTCTCTCTCCGTGTATCTGGGAAGTGCCCTGTACAAGGTTGATTTCTTAGCCTGAATCATTAGACCAATGAATTGATAGGTATTTATCAGAACCCCTCTGCCAGCCTGGCAACACGGGCTGACCCAGTGCCTTGACAAACCAGCCCCGGTCTCTGTGTGCACACGTGCACGCACGCAGGGTTTCTGCGCACAGTCATAGCCTATCCGGGTTGGAAGGGACCCCAGGAGGTATCTAGTCATGCCAGCTGTGGTGGAAGCCTGCCAGACACACCCCTCCCCCTTTGCTAAACGGGGTTCTTGCAGAATGTCTGACCTTGGATCCAAAGCGAGAGCCTTGGTAGCAGCTGCAAGTTTCAAGGTCTGCCTTGCTCGGGGGGGCTCGTAGTCCAGCACAGCGGCGTGGAGGTGCTGACTGTTAAAACTCCGGTTCTTACTTCCCTTTCTCACCTTGATTTCTTTCCCTCTTCGTTTCTCTCCCGTGTTTTCCCACCCGTAACGATGCTCTCTCTCTCTGCCAGACATCTTTTTCCAGTCCCACCAAAGAAGTCCCCTTGCCACTGGGAGAATTCCTTAGCTGGGTCTCTGACGTTAGCAAGTCCTGGATCAGTTCCCGGGGAGCCCCGGACTCAGCAGCTCCTCGGCTGTACTCCTCCACACAGGTAACGCCAACCTCTTTTGAGTCTCTGCGTTTGGAGACCGGGCTTTCTGCACGTCTAGGGCTGGCTGGGCTCACCTGGCAATTGTGCTCCCCAGACTTTGGAGCACTGGAGTGTCGACATGCATTGGAGCAGTTTGAAGGTGGGCTGGTTCCACGCGAACTAGCTGGTGGCTGTTGCTTTGCTCTCAGGAGGGCTTGGGGTAAAAGAACCTACAATTACACACGGAATCGGTTCTGAGCACCTGCAGCTCCCGTTGTCTGCAGTGATGTGAGCTGTCGGTCGTGTTACTGGTCAGTGGCTCACGGTGTCAGGGATGTTTTATGTAGTCTATCTTCGGCACGACCTCCTGAAGGGGCTAACGGAGAGAGGGTGCTAGCTTGCTGGGGGAGGGCGAGAGATGTGGACCGATGGGGTTTGGGTGAGAGAATCTGTGCAGTTGCTTGGCTCTGTTTGATGGCGTCATCTCATGAACGAATCCTCCCATCTCATCCCACCCTTTTCTTTATTTTGTTCACTTTATTGTAGTGTTGCTGGATGTCCATTCCAACTCCCCGCTGCCGAGGAGCCCGCACCCCAGTGTTGGGGGGAAGTGGGACAGCACTGAGACGCCCCCTCCCTTTGCACTGGTCCAACGGGCCTGGTCAGAGACTCTGAGGGGCAGCCAGACTCCAGGTGGCCCGTGCAAAGCCATTGGAGCTGCTGGAGCTGTCCTTCCCCGCGCTGCACTGGGAGCTGATCCTGGGGCGCGACTGCGGGCTGCTCTGGAGAACTGCAGCCCAGCAGAGATGGCAGAGGAATGCTGGGAGGAGGGTGTCCATGCTAGCGCGTTGCTGCCTGCTCACGCATGCATGTGTGCCTAATGCAGGAACTGCACGGCGACCACCCGTCTGTCTCGCCCGCTCCCATTCTCAGCAGCCCCCCAGGGCTGAATGGTGCTCCGCCCTCTGTCTGCAGCAATAAGCCGTGAAGGCACCCTGGGGATCAGCCCTGGCTCGTGATGTAATTGGGGCTCCCCCCTCGGGCCAGCCCTGGCTTCTAGGGCCTTCAGCTCCAGTTCCCCAGACAAGGGCACCTGACTCCTTGCACTTGTATGGCCTTTGCCCTCCCCCATCACCAGCAGTGGGCAAAGAACGGCATGTGCCGTGGTCCAGCAGCGACCCCTCGCGCGTGTGGATCCAAACCCATTTCTCCTCCTCCTCCTCCTCCTCCCCCCGCCGCCCGCTCTCATTGGCTACATGTAAATCAAGTCATGTTATCCCTCAGCATTTGTCACTATATTATTCTCATTATCCAGATTTTGCTTTTGCATGATGTACTAACATGGGCGATTGTGTAACATATTCCAGCCTGAGCCGGGGCGCCCGGTCCCAGCTCCCTCCCCTTGGGCGCTGGGCTCCCCTGGCTCCCGCTTGTTTCTGTGCAGGGCAGCAGGGGCTGATTAACAAGCCAAATGCATCTCTCTTTTTGGGGGGCAAAACACTAAAACCTGACCTGTATATACCGTGAAGTGTTTGTAAAACATGCAGTATGGACCCAGGCCCTCTCTGCAGGGAGGGCAGTAAAGGAGATTATCCGAAACCAGCCAGCAGCTCTGCGTGGTCTGTTCACAGCTTTCTCGCTCTTGTGCCCAGGGGTTCCACAGCCCTGGCCTCGCCGGTACTCCTCCAAGGCAGAGCCCCAGCTAGCGCTGTCTGCTTCCACTCCCCTGGCCTCCCAAACATGGTTCTACCCATGCCTGGAGCTGGGTTCGTCCCAAAGCCCCCTCTGATCCTCCTATGGATCCCAGCACTGCAGGAGTGGAGAACCTCCCCATTCTCACCCACCCCCAGGAGGCAGGGCAGAGCTGTTCTCCCATGGGACAGCTGGGAACCGCGCCACGGAGGCTAAGTACCTGGGCCAAGAGCGCGCAGAGTCTGTGTATTCCCTGCAGAATATAGGTTCTTCTACAGAGGATGGAACAGAAACGGGGGGGCGAGGGGGAGGGATTTCTGCAGTGGGGAGAAACCCAGATGTTTCCCCTGCTGCAATGTTTCCTATTGCCTGCCTCATTCTGGCTGCAGGCCCTTGTGCGTATTGGATTCTGGGGCTACGGCCTGGTTTCCTGGGACATGGCTGAGGTGCAGAAAGCAAACTCCGCTAATAACGCTGGTGCCCTGAAGGGCTGCTCTTTTCCTCCATCGCTGGAGCATGGGCTGGTCCCTCCTTGGTGCACAGGGGCTCACACTTCCCTGGGCGGAGAGGAAAACGCACGTGTGGTAACTAGGCAGAGCTGGTCTGTGCCGTTGGTGCTCGCCCTGCAGGGGCTGGGTTCTGGCCAGTAGCCATGGGAACAGGAGTGCGGAGAGGTACAGGAATGCTACATGCTCTTTAGAAGAGACCCAGGCAGGAGCTAAAATGGAGGCTGCAGCAGCAGCAAAGACAGAGAATTCAGGCATCAGTCGTACCTTGTCAGTCCCTTCATCTTTCCAAAGCGAGTGAGGACACTGCAGGCCCTGTGCCCTCACTAAATCCTTCTCTTCGCGCCGGGCTCCCGCCTGCAGCCCAGGCAGGACGGGGGGCAACAAGGTGATGGGCAGCTGGGTAATGGCCGAGCAAAGCTCTCAGCTGTGTGACGCGCCCCTGGGGCCTGAAACGTGGGGCCACCCCCTTCAGCAGCAGCAGCGGGATGTTTTCAACGGTGTCTGCAAGAACCAACCCCTGCAGCATCACCTCCTCCCGACCTGGCCAGCACGAGCAGGCCTGCCCCCCCTCAGCCCTCCGGCCCAAGGGAAGACTAGGTTCTTTTCTGCATCCTGGACGGGGGCAGCAGCTTGGATGCCCGTTGTATGTTGTGTGTCTTCAGTTCAAAGCGGAGTCCCTCCCTGTAACAGGATGAACCAGAGCTGCTCTCTGACCTAGCTGCTGGTCGCCTGTGCTGGTCCTGGGCCTGCTGTCAGGCCGGAGCCCCAGCCTTCGACACGACGGTGAGGGGTGCCGGGGAAAAGCTTTGGGGTAAGAGACGGGACGTGGCCTCAGGCCTGTGTCCCATGGAGCGGCTGGGCAGAGAGTGAGCGAGCTGGGAGCAGGGCTCCCAGGCGTGGGTCGGCCCTGTTCCAGCTGGGGCGGCAGCGCTCACGGGCCGCCCAGCCAGCCCCCCAGGCTGCACCCCGGGGAAGCCACGCTGCACTGTATCTTCTCCTCAGGCCTTAATCCACCCACACCCAGCACCCAGCCGCCGAGAAACCTCGCAGGGCTAAAGTCCCCACAGCAACCCCTTGGGGCCGAAGGACAAACCTTCAGGGCCCTATTGTACCTTCCCCATCTGCCCCCCACCTGAGAATCCCCTCTGGGGAATGGGCTTGGGCCTGGGGGAGGGGGCGTTGAGCCCACAGTTCCCCCAACTCCAAGCCCTCTCTGAGCTCCCCTCAGCATCAGCCCACCCATGACAGCCCTCTGGGCCAAGCCCCCTTTCCCGCCCTGGCCCTTCAGGGCCATCTCCCTGGGGACCCCCCATGCCTCGGGCCAGCCCCCCAGCTCCACACCAGGAACTGCTGGGGCCAACCTCCCCCCCAGTCTCATCACAGCCAAGACCTACTGCCCCCCGACACATACACAGAGAAACCCCTTGGGCCCAATCCCCCCCCCCCCGAAACCCTTCATGGCCAAACTGTGAACATAGGAGCAGCCAGGTTGGGTCAGGCCAAAGGTCCATCTAGCCCAGTGTCCTGTCTGCTGACAGCGGCCATTGCCAGGTGCCCCAGAGGGAATGAACAGACAGGAATCATCCAGTGACCCATCCCGTCGCCCATTCCCAGCTTCTGCCAAACAGGCCCAATCCTTCCCCCACACCCCATAATTCTCTGAGGGCCACACTCCACCCCTTGTCCACAGAGACCCCCTAGTGCCCAACTCTCCCCCACATCCCCTCAGGGTCACCCCCACCCCCGATTCCCCTCAGGGCCAAACGCCACCTCCCCATGCAGAGAAACCCCTAAAGCCCAGAGCTGCCCCCAAGCCATTTCCCCCGCGCACAGACACCTCAGGGCCAAACGCCTCCCCCCAAAAACCCCCTCAGGGCCAAACGCCCCCCAGACACCAAGAGCCCCTTCCACACACACCCCAAGCACAGCCGCCCCCACTTGCCCACCCCCAGACATTAGCCCACGGGAGGGCTCCGGTGCTGAACCCCCCCCCCCCCCCAGCCGGCCAGGCCAGTACCCTCCCCAGGCTGCCACCTGGCTCTACCAGGGGTTCCCCTCGGCTGCTGGGGGGTCTGTGCTCCCCTAAGCTCCCCCCCCCAGGGCAGGGCTGTGGCCAGTGGCATGGGGGCTCCCGGGGAAGGATGCTGGCGGTGGCCAGGCCAGGGAAACACTGCAGCGGCCCGGCCTGGGCCCTAAGGGCTATGGCAAGTGGGAGGCAGACCCGCCAGGCCCTAGGGCGACAGCCCCGCACCAGCTCAGTGCCATGAAACGCCAGCTGAGGGGCCCCAGCGGGCAGCAGAAGCCAGGCCAAGCCCCAGTCACAGCATTGGCCACCCTGCCCCTCGCGTTCCCCCCGCAGCCTGGCTCAGGGCCGTTTCCCCGTCAGTCGGCAAGCGTCTCCCCACAAGCGCTACTGGCCCCGGCACTGACCTGGGGCGCAGCGGGGCCAAGGGGCCAGAGCCCAGCTGCTTTGGGGTGTCTCAGCGGGTCAGTGCGGTATAGCGTGTGGGCGGGTTGGGGGCTCCGGACACGGGACAGGTGCTGGATAACGGCGGGAGGCTGGCAGTGGAGGCGGGGTGCGAGAGTGGGGCTATGGGTGGTGGGAGGTGCCATCACGTCCATCTTCGCATGAGACACAGGGCCCAGGCCTCGCGTTGTAATGGAACGGCCTGACTCTTACATCCAGCACGACACCGTGGCAAAGCCTGTGGGCACCTGGACACTAATGCCAGCGGCAGTGGGCTGGGAGGCAGGACGCTGGGGCGTTCCCGGCCTCTGCCCCGACTCACGGTCAATGAGCGCTGTGCTTACAACGCTCGTCAGCAGGGGAAATGGGTGTGATTGTTGCAGCTGCACGTGCAGCAGTCTCTGGTCTCAGAGTGGGGCTCCTCCCGCCAAGCGCCAGCTGCCACTAGAACATCCCCCCCGAACGTGTGCTCAGCTCTGGGCCGTCACGCACCAAGGCCTCTGCGACGGTGCTGCTTTTTTGCCAAAGCCTCATATGCTCTTTGCTCACCCATTGCAACTGCTCCTTAACCAACCAAACTCTCAATCCCAAAATTCAAATTTGGGTAGCGTGGGGTTCTGACCCAAAGCTTAATTGACCCGGCTCTGTGGATCCTTGCACGACGACGCCACTGTGACGGTGCTGCCCGTGGGAGCCAGCTGAGGTCACTCAATCAGGGTGAACTGCAAACAAAACGGGGCAGACAAACGCCAAACGCTGGTGGTTATTTCAATACTTAGATTTACCAAAACAGCTTCTATAGTACCTCACTGGTTACTCAGAAGTCCAAACAACGCAGTTCCCTTAAAGTGCCCAGCCTCAGGCCTCCGTCCAGACGTCAGATATGATGATGATTACTGAAAATCTGATCTCATCATATAAAAGAAAAGGTTCTTCCAACCCCAAAGGATCAGCCACACACCCAGGTCCAATTATAACTTAGATCTGACCCAAAATACCCACTAGAGCCAATTCTTATTAACTAAACTAAAATGTATTAAAAAAGAAAAGAGAGAGAGTGTTGGTTAAAAGATCAATATACAGACAGACTTAAATTCAACTCTTGAGGTTCAGATACATAGTAGAGATGACCTTGTAGTTGCCAAAAGTCCTTTTAGAAATAGTCCATAGGATATAGTCCAATGTCCATATTCAGGGTGACTCCAGTCAGTGACTGGGGATCTCAATCCTTATGGCTTAAGGTTTTCCCCCCCCATGAAACCCAAAGCAGATCTGAGATGAAGTAGGATCGTGTCTCAGGGTTTTTATACATTTCCAGCAGCCTTTTGGCCTGAGAAAACAATAGGCTTAACTCTCCTTCTCCCAAACATCCTGGCAATTAGCACAGGGTAATTTATCCATTACACAGTTCAGATACAGGTTACCACAACCTTCAAAGAGACATAGAGACAATAATACTATTTCCCTCAAGTGTCTTCCTACATGTTAATATTCCTTTTTTTGATCTTTGAATCAAAGCTATAGCAATAGACCAGACTTGTTTGCTGACATCACAAGACCTGAGCAAACACCTCCCCTTCTATCTCTAACAATGCCGGCTGCATTTCAAAGCTCTATTCATTTACAGATCTTCCTAACCAGTCACTAAAGTTCGGCCATGGGTCACGTCAGTCTGTGAGTTAATTAACTCTTTCTGGCCCTGTCACCTTCCAATGAAATATATTACACTCATAACGTCACAGTCTCCCATCCTGGAGCAGAACTGGGCAGCCCGTCTCCACGGGGCTCTAGGAGACCCCAGCTGGGGTGTCAGGGGATGTTTTGGGGCCCCACATTACCAGGAGGGGAACTGCTCTGGGCCTGGCGGGGGCTGAGTTATGGGCATGTCTAGCATGGCCCAGCGAGCTGCAGCGGTCGGACGTCTGAGAGCCCCAATGGCCTGGCTTCGCTGGCCCACACACGGTGCTGGAGTCGGCTGAGAGGGTGCTGAGCTGACACCCCGGGCGGTGTCGCAGCTCATGCAATGCCGCCCACGTGCTCCAAGTCCAGCACAGCGGGAGAGGGATGAGCCCAGGTGAGGCTCATGGGCCTGTGCCCGCTCACAGGGACTCGCAGGTCGGTGCTTCCTAAGGGAAGGGGTGGACAGGACAGGCCCGGGCTGGCCCCAGGGCACTGAGCTGGCTCTGGGAGGAGCCAGTGACTGCAGGGAGGCGAGGGGCTCGTGTGCCGGGCCCTGCATGCAGCCCAGGCTGACATCAGATAAGGCTGGGCCGAGCACGGGGCTTTGAGGGCTGAGAGGCGGCCACTTTCTCAGGCACTTTGCTCAGGCGGGCGGGAGGGCGGGGGCAGCAGGGCAGGGTCAAGGCAGAGTTTGTGAAGGAGCAGGGGGACCCAGCCCAGGGGCAGGGAGCGGCCCCCAGGGGCCAGTAATGGAGCCGAGCTGGGCCGAGCAAGGGGAGGGGAGGAGGTCACAGGAGGAGGCACTGCAGCATGGCTGAGGGCGGGGAGGTAGAAGGCAGGGGGGGTGCAGGGCTCAGACAGAAGGAAGCTGCGGGAATGGCAGAGGCGGGAGGAGGGCTGGAGCAGAGGTGAGACGGGCCGGGCCGGCAGAGGGACGAGGGGATGAGGAAGGAACCCCCGCCCCAAGTGCAGCTGAGGAGGTTCTGGAGCTGAGGGGACCTGCAGATGTGGTGCACACGGGGCCGTCGAGCCGCCCGGCAGGCCCCTGGCTGGTCGGCGCACACTGGGGCGCACGAGGCACCGTGCTCACGTGTAGGTTTTGGTGGGGGCAGCCAGGGTTGGACAAGGGGCTGAGAGTCCAGGGCCAAGGTGCTCAAGGGCTCGGTCACTGGGCAATGCCCTGAGGGGCGAGGTGGGGGGCCGCTCAGGTGCAGGCAGGACCAGCCCTGTGACCAGGAACGAGGCAGGTGACCATGCAGGGGGCTTTGGGAGCCAGAGGAGGAGATGTTAGACAAGAGGGAACGGGGGGCGACGTGCTCCAGTCTCAGTGCAAGGAGGCCCGTGCGACGGGCAGAGAACGGGCCGGCGGAGGGCTCCGGGTGCTCACAGATTTAGAGACCAGCAGGGACCATTGTGATCACCCAGTCTGGCCCCCTGTGTAACAGGCCAGGGAATGCCCCAAATCAGTCCTAGGTCAGAGCTTTAGGAAAAACTGGGGGCTCCAGAGCTCGCCCCAGGATTCCAGCAGCGGTCGCACCGGTGCCCAGTACAGAGGGGTGATCACCTGTCGCTCCTGCTCCAGGTTCCGCACCCCAGGGTCACATTAGCTCCTTCGGCCCAGCGTCGCACAAGGACCTCATGTTCAGTGTTACTGATTATCCCCCATAGAAGATAAGGGTTGGAAGGGACCTCAGGAGGTGTCTAGTCCAACCCCCTGCTCACAGCAGGACCAATCCCCAGACAGATTTTTGCCCCAGATCCCTAAATGGCCCCCTCAAGGATTGAACTCACAACCCTGGGTTTAGCAGGCCAATGCTCAAACCACTGAGCTATCCCTGCCCCGTGACCCCCAAATCTTTGTCGGCGTCACGGCTTCCCTGGCGCGAGCCCCCAGCCGGTAAGCACGGCCTGCAGGCTTTGGGCCTCACTGGAGCCCTATTGAAATACGTCTTGTTCATTTGCGCCCAGCTTACCATGCGCCCCAGAGCCATTACCCGCCCACCCCAGGGGCACCCACCTTTACCCCGTTCCTAGGGCTCAGGGCGGAGACTTCTGCGGGTGTGCAGGACCTTTCCCCAGTGAAAGCGCCTCACGCAGTAATATCCTACATCGCCTCTATTTATTAACAATCACCAAGCAGAATACACGCTAAGCGTACAATGCCATGCTCACCTGTCCTGATCAGGCAGGCAGACTTTCCCTGTTGGCCAGGCCAGGTCAATTGCTGCATGTCACGGTCATGCAGAGGATTCTTAGCAGCTTTGATCTTAGGCTGAGTCTTAGAGGTGACAGGTTTCAGAGTGGTAGTCGTGTTAGTCTGTATCAGCGAAAAGAACGAGGAGTCCTTGTGGCACCTCAGAGACTAACACATTTATTTGGGCATAAGCTTTCGTGGGCTAAGATTTTGTCATGGTTATTTTTAGTAAAAGTCACAGACAGATCATGAGCAATAAAGAAAAATTCACGGAAGCCTGTGACCTGTCTGTGACTTTTACTAAAAATATATGTGACAAAATGGGGCACTGTGGGGTCCCCACACCGCCCTCGGGGGGCCGGGCTTGGAGCTGCGGGGTCCCCACACCGCCCTTCGGGGGGCCGGGCTTGGAGCTGCGGGGTCCCCACACCGCCCTCGGGGGGCCGGGCTTGGAGCTGCGGGGTCCCCACACCACCTGGCTTGGATTTGCGGGGTCCCCCTGCTGCCCACAGCCAGAAGGGCCAGGCCCTGCTGCCCACAGTGTCTCAGAGCTCCTGGGGATGGTCCCTGCAGCTCCCAGGCGCCGCAGGCTGAAGTCACAGATTCCATGACCCCCGTGACAAAATCATAGCCTTAACGATGGGCCCCACTGTTATTTACCACGCACCAGTTTCTGTGTCATTTGCAAACTTTACCAGGAATTATTTTATATTTTCTTCTAGTTCACTGATCAAGCTATTGGGTGGCATTGGGCCAAGAACTGCTCCCTCTGAAAGGTCACGGGAAACAGCCTCATGGGATGATGATTCTCCATTAACAATTAATTTTTGCAATGAACCATTTTTAAGTTCATGCAATAAGAGCTACATTGTTTGTGACTCATGCTGGTTTATCAGACTGGCGTGCGGTACAAAGTCTAAGTACGTAGTTACCTTTACCGCCCAAAACCAGTGATACAAAACATCTCACCAAACTGGGTGACTGGGCAACAAAATGGCAGATGAACGTCAGTGCTGATAAATGCAAAGTAATGCACATTGGAAAACATCATCCCAACTATACCTATAAAATGATGGGTCTAAATTAGCTGTTATCACTCAGGAAAGAGATTTTGGAGTCATTGTGGATAGTTCTCTGAAAACATCCACTCAATGTGCAGGGGCAGTCAAAAAAGCAAACAGAATGTTGGGAATCATTAAGAAAGGGATAGATAATAAGACAGAAAATATCTCATTGCCTCTATATAAATCCATGGTATGCGCACATCTTGAATACTGTGTGCAGATGTGCTCGCCCCATCTCAAAAAAGATATATTGGAATTGGAAAAGGTTCAGAAAAGGGCAACAAAAATGATTAGGGGTATGAAACGGCTTCCGTATGAGGAGAGATTAATAAGACTGGGACTTTTCAGCTTGGAAAAGAGACGGCTAAGGGGGGATACGATAGAAGTCTATAAAATCATGACTGGTGTGGAGAAAGTAAATAAGGAAGTGTTATTTACTCCTCATAACACAAGAACTAGGGGTCACCAAATGAAATGAATAGGCAGCAGGTTTAAAACAAAAGGAAGTATTTCTTCACACAACGCACAGTCAACCTGTGGAACTCCTTGCCAGAGGATGTTGTGAAGGCCAAGTCTATAACAGGGTTCAGGGGATGGATCATTTTATGATAACCTGTTCTGTTCATTCGCTCTGGGGCACCTGGCATTGGCCACTGTTGGAAGGCAGGGTACGGGGCTAGATGGACCTTTGGTCTGATTCAGTATGGCCGTTCTTATGTTCTTATGAGAAATTTGTGTGGCAAATCTTATTTTCTATGCAGACTGACATTAATTATGCTACCACCTTTTAATCCTTTAGTGACTGTGTCCCATATCAGCCTTTCCGTGATTTTCCTTTGATCAGTGTTAGACTCTCTGACCAATAGATCTGAGGTCATTCCATTCACCCTTTGTAAATAGTGGCACTATCCTGGCTTTGTTCCAGTCTCCTGGAGATTCGCCTGTGTCCTGAGATTTGGGGAATTAACATTTGTGGTTCAGACAATTCTCTTACTGTCTTGGGTGCAAGTTACCCAGTCCTGGTGATTTAGCTTTAATAGCTGTTGTTACAGCCTCCCTAGCTACTGATGCTATAGAAAGTATTTCAGTTTCAGGTGTGAATACATCGTCCTGCTTCTGTCTGAATATAGAACATAAAGAGTCATTGAATACTTCTGCCTTTTTGGCATCATTGACAATTTTACCATCCTGAGCTAGGAGCAGACTTGTACCATTGCTAGGATTTTGTTTGTTCTTATATTTATATCTAAAGAAGTCTTTCTTAGTGTCCTTAAGCCTACTGGCCATAAATTTTTGTTTGATACCTTTAGCTTCTCTTATCAATTTCTACAGTTCCTAACTGCTGATGTGTATGCATTGCTGTCAGCTTCTCCACGTTTCCTATTATTTTTAAAATTTGTTTCTAATTGCTACTTTAATTTCCTCACATAACTGGGATGTCTTTTTCACAAAAGAAGCCTTTTTCCTGACTGTGGAATTGGGTTTTTTGGGCATCTAATAAAACATTCTTAAACAATCCCCAATTATCATTCACATTTTTTAAGTTTATTTTTCCTCCCACTTGATTTTACTTACGATTGTTTTCACCTCTAGAAAATTGGCCGTTTTAAAGCATGCGGTAAGTATAGCGGGACTTTAGTCTGTTGTCACATGGCAAGTGACATTAGCTCATGACACTTGCACCTAGGCACCCACCCGTTTTTAGGTCCATGATCAGTTTATTGGCTGAGCAAGGTGGGGCCCCGCTCGCCACGTGAGGGTATTTCTGCCTTTGTCTCTAGTGCAATAACTCTTGGACACCCACCTCCAAGCGAGTCCAAAACGTTCTGGCAGCAACGGACACAACCCTACTAATGTTGGTGCAAGTCAGACCCTCAGAAAAGCCTGATCCAGAGGAAAATCAGTTCCTGGACTGACGGCCCCCTCCTGGTGCATCCTAGAGCTGAGCGAATCAGTGAGAGTTTGGTTGAGTGGCCAGACATTACAAAATAAAAGCTGTTGGTTTGGAATGAAAACTGAAATGTTTATGGAATTTTTTGTTTTTCTCCCCAAACCAATCTCTCCCTCTCCCCCCCCCCCCAAATGTCTTGGTCTGATCGTCTCCTCCAGCCGTGCGCGTAACCCTCTCCCCCTGCACAGCTCTGGGAGCTCCTCTTAGGGAAGTGGCTACACGCCATTTCCTGGCTGTTTCCTTTGACCTGCCTCTGGAGGAATTCCTTCGCTGTGGCAGACCCCCCGCCCCGCCCTGCCCCGCAGGGTCTCACCTTTCCTTCAGAGAAGGCCACAAACCCCTGACCTCTCCCCGACTGACCACTGGGCTCCAGCTCTCTGATTTCACAGTGTGAGCTCTGCCCAGCCAGGCCAATCGCACTGGCGAGCTGGTACAGACGTCTGCATTCTTCAGAGCCGAGCGCACCCAGCAAGTGTTCGCAGTGACCCCAAGCAGCATTTCAAACCTCAGCAGCGCTTATTAGATAGCTGGGACAAAGCCCTGGAAGTCCTTAGGTTAGCACAGAGAAATCAACGTTCAAGCCTCAGCCAGAGCAAGCCACCAGGAAAGCTGTCATGACTCGACTCAGACGCTGGCCCCCTCGACTTAGTCAGTCCCAGCCCCAAATGAGAGCAGCCAGCTTCCTCCAGAAGCCAGCCTTTATCCCCTGCTCATCCCCTGGCAGTCCTGTGTTCTCCAGGCAGGGCGAGGGCCGTGCGCACTTCACTCATCCCCTTGCCAGAGCTGTCTCCTGATGGCTGTCGCTTGGCGCTGGAACTCCCTTTCTCTCTCTCTGGGCCCTTTGTTGATATGGGTCAGTTTCAACCAGTTCCTTAATGCCACGCACACCTGTATCTCCTGGGCTGTTCCAGGAGCAGTGGTAACCCTTTGCCCCCACTGAGCAGTAATGCAGAGCATCAAGAGAAACTAAGGCGCACATAGAATAGATAAACATATTACAGCAAATTCCCACTTGTCACATGCAGCGATACGGGAACAGCGGACGGTGACTGCATGGGTTGGAGCCGGCTGGAGTGAGAGGGAAGGGAGCTGGAGGTGAATAGCAGGGAGAAGTAGATTGGAGAGACGGCTGGGTAGGACGGGGTTCGGGTGAGCGGCGGGGAGGAGCGGATCGGAGAGACGGACGGGTAGGACGGGGGTCGGGTGAGCGGCGGGGAGGAGTAGATTGGAGAGACGGCTGGGTAGGACGCAGTTTGGATGAGCGGCGGGGAGGGGTTGAGTGAAGAGAACATGAGAACATAATTGGGATGGGTTGGATCCCCTGTCTGGGATGCCACCTGATGTACTGGGGTTTCACTGAGCCCACCTGCTCCACTAGCCTGGGCTCCCTCTCCTTGTTTTGCTGAATCAGGCACTCCAGACTCTGGCAGCGCGCGCACACACACACACACACACACACACACACACACACACACACACACACACACACACACACACACACACACACACACACACACACCCCTCTGTAGAATCACACAGCGTCTGCACACCGCTCTCTAGGGGAAGATTCAACTAGGAAATCACCCAGCACTCACGTGCAGCTCCCCTCTGAAAAGTACCCAAAATAATATTGTCTTGCGCTGTAGAGAAATGTGTACAATGTAAGCTCATAAATTCACCCCCTCCCCCAATGTGGAGGAAGATATGCACAACATCTTCGCGACCCCCCCCCCCCAGTTATAAATGCACAAACTGGATTATATTATAAACAAGAAATAAGTTTATTAACCATCAAAGGTAAATTTTAAGTGATTATAAGGGATAGCAAACAGAACAAAGCAGATTACTAAGCAAATAAAACAAAACACGCAAACTAAGCTTGATTCACTAAAGAAACAGGTTACAAAATGTAATTTCTCACCCTAAATCAGGCCTGCACAACTCGTAAAGCGGCGAGGGCCATATTACTCCAAAGAAAATAGCTGAGAGCCGAAACCCCCCGAGCGCCGGCAACCCCCCACCAGCGCCACCCAGCCCCCCGAAACACAATACCCCCCCCAGCACCGCCCGCCCCATGGAAACAACCCCCCCAGTGCCGCCGAAACACCACCACCCCCAGCGCCACCTGCCCCGTGGAAACAAACCCTCCTTCCCCAGCGCCGCCCCACCGAAACAGCAGTATTGAACCTTGGTAATATGTTATAGCGGGCCCCTAAGGTAGTATAATTAAGGTAAAAGAAAAATTTCTTTTTGCTAGAAGTAGAATAAGATCTTCCCCCTACTTTGTAATCAATTGCCCTGTTGAATGAATGAGGTGTGAATGAGGAAGGCGTGGAAGGCAGGCACCTCCAGACAGCTGCAACCCTTGGAGAGGGCAGGGCCAGCTCTAGGATTTTTGCCGCCCCAAGCAAAAAACATTTTGGCTGCCCCCCCCCTTTTTTTCATGCCCCTCTGCCCCCGGCCCCACCCCAACTCTACCCCTTCCCCAAATCCCCAGCCCCGCCTCCTCCCCCGGCATGCCGCATTTTCCCCGCCCCATTGCTTCCTGCGGGAACCCAGCAACCTCCCGCCCTAGCTCACCTCCGCTCCACCTGCTCCCCCGGGGCATGCCGCCGCTCTGCTTCTCCCCCCTCCCTCTCAGGCGAGGGAGGGCAGAGAAGCGGAGCAGCGGCGCGTTCAGGGGAGCAGGCGGAGCAGAGGTGAGCTAGGGTGGGGGGACGCAGGAAGTAACGGGGCGGGGTAGAGGAACCGCTCTCCGCTCCAGTTCACCTCCACTCCACCACTGCCGCCTCCCCCGAGCGCCCCGCCGCTTGGCTTCTTCTCCCTCCCAGTCTTGCTGCGCGAAACAGCTGTTTCGCGCGTGGCAAGCCTGGGAGGGAGTGGGGAGAAGCGGAGCGGCGGTGGCGCGCTCAGGGGAGCAGGCGGAGCGGAGGCGAGCCGGGGCAGCGAGGGCACTTTTTCCCCATGCCCCGGAGTCAGCGCCTATGATGGCCGGCGCCAGAATGCCGCCCCTAGAAATGTGCCGCCCCAAGCACCTGCTTGTTTTGCTGGTGCCTGGAGCCGGCCCTGGGAGAGGGGATGGGAGCCAGACCAGATCAGTAGAACAGGTCAGCCACCGACTCACCACTCGCCTCCTCAGCCCCCCACCCCCCCGGCTCGCCTACTTACCCCACGCCACTGCCCGCCCACTCGCCTCCTCAGCCCCCCCTCCCCCGCCACTGGCTCACCTGCCCCCCCGCCACTGCCCGCCCGCTCGCCTCCTCAGCCCCCCACCCCCCCGGCTCGCCTACTCAGCCCCCCTCCCTCACCCGCTGCTTGCCTACTCACCCCCCCGCGGGCCACACAGTGAGCCCACGCGGGCCGCACGCGGCCCCTGGGCCGCATGTTGTGCAGGCCTGCCCTAAATGTTGCCTTAGGCAGGATGCAGAGTTTCTGTAGCTTAGAGTTCCAGTTATTTCTTATTACAGACTGGAGCCCTGTCTCAGTCTGGACTCACCCCTGCCTTTCCCTTCAAGTTAGTTCCTTTATCTCTTCAGATACTTTCAGCAGTCTCTCTTCTTGGGTAGGCAATGGAGGAGAGTCCTGATGGCCTTGCCTCCCAGCCTTGAACAGAATTGACATAAGGCGGGAAGCCTTTGTTTCCAGTGGAAAAGTACCAGCAGTGTCCAAGGGGTATTTTGCATCAGGCGACATTATCACCTGACCTTGCAGTGTCAATGCAGCATCCCAGGAAGCTATTCAGGAAGGTGAGAGATTAGCATCTTCAGAGTTCTATTGTTCTTCTGAAACAGCTCATTCAGGAGGACTGCCTGCCATGTGGTGGGCGTTCCCCCCCGAGTACACACCCAGTTGTAACTGTTACATAGTCAATATTCCTAACTTCAGATACAGAAATGATACATGCATACAAATAGGATAATCACATTCCTTAAATCATAACCTTTCCAATGATGTCTTACATGAGCCATCTTACATAAAGTATCTTAGTTATGCCATATTCATATCATAAGCATATTTCTATAAAGAATATGGAGCATAACGTCACAATAAGAACATAAGAACAGCCACACTGGGTCAGACCAAAAGTCCATCTAGCCCAGTATCCTGTCTTCTGACAGTGGCCAATGCCAGGTGCCCCAGAGGGAATGAACAGAACAGGGAATCATCAAGTGATCCATCCCCTGTCGCCCATTCCCAGCTTCTGGCAAACAGAGGCTGGGGACACCATCCCTGCCCAGCCTGGCTAACAGCCATTGATGGACCTATCCCCTGTGAACTTATCTAGTGCTTTTTTGAACCCTGTTATAGTCTTGGCCTTCACAACATCCTCTGGCAAGGAGTTCCACAGGTTGACTGTGCGTTGTGTGAAGAAATACTTCCTTTTGTTTTAAACCTGCTGCCTGTTCATTTCATTGGGTGACCCCTAGTTCTTGTATTATGAGAAGTAGTAAATAACACTTCCTGATCTATTTTTCTCTATACCAGTCATGATTGTATAGACCTCAATCATATCTCACCATAGTCATCTCTTTTCCAAGTTGAAAAGTCTCAGACTTATTAATCTCTCCTCATACGGAAGCCGTTCCATACCCCTAATCATTTTTGTTGCCCTTTTCTGAACCTTTTCCAATTCCAATATATCTTTTTTGAGATGGGGTGACCACATCTGCACGCAGTATTCAAGGTGTGGGTGTGCCATGGATTTATATAGAGGCAACATGATATTTTCTGCCTTATTATCTATCCCTTTCTTAATGATTCCCAGCATTCTGTTCGTTTTTTGACTGCCGTTGCACATTGAGTGGATGTTTTCAGAGAACTATCCACAATGACTCCAAGATCTCTTTCTTGAGTGGTAACAGCTAATTTAGACCCCATCATTTTATATGTATAGTTGGGATTATGTTTTCCAATGCGCATTACTTTGCATTTATCAACATTGAATGTCATCTGCCATTTTGTTGCCCAATCACCCAGTTTTGTGAGATCCCTTTGTAGCTCTTCGCAGTCAGCTTTGGACTTAACTATTCTGTGTAATTTTGTATTATCTGCAAATTTTGCCACCTCACTGTTTATCCCTTTCCCCAGATCATTTATGAACATGTTGAATAGCACTGGGCCCAGTACAGACCCCTGGGGGACACCACTAATTACCTCTCTCCATTCTGAAAACTGACCGTTTATTCCTACCCTTTGCTTCCTATCTTTTAACCAGTTACCAATCCATGAGAGGACCTTCCCTCTTATCCCATGACTGCTTACTTTGCTTTAGAGCCTTTGGTGAGGGACCTTGTCAAAGACTTTCTGAAAATCTAAGTACACTATATCCACTGGATCACCCTTGTCCACATGCTTGTTGACCCCCTCAAAGAATTCTAGTAGATTAGTGACGCATGATTTCCCTTTACAGAAATCATGTTGACTCTTCCCCAACAAATTATGTTAATCTATGTGTCTGACAGTTTTGTTCTTTACTATAGTTTCAACCAGTTTGCCCGGTACTGAAGTCAGGCCTATCAGCCTGTAATTGCCAGGATCACCTCTGGAGCCTTTTTAAACAATTGGCGTCACATTAGCTACCCTCCAGTCATCTGGTACAGAAGCTGATTTAAATGATGGGTTACAGACTACAGTTAGTAGTTCTGCAATTTCACATTTGAGTTCCTTCAGAACTCTCGGGTGAATACCATCTGGTCCCGGTGACTTATTACTGTTTAGTTTATCAATTTGTTCCAAAACCTCCTCTAATGACACCTCAATCTGGGACAGTTCCTCAGATTTGTCACCTAAAAAGAATGGCTCAGGTTTGGGAATCTCCCTCACATCCTCAGCCATGAAGACCGATGCAAAGAATTCATTTAGTTTCTTCGCAATGGTCTTATCGTCCTTGGGTGCTCCTTTAGCACCTCGATCATCCAGTGGCCCCACTGGTTGTTTAGCAGGCTTCCTGCTTTTGATGTACTTGAAAATTTTTTTGCTATTACTTTTTGAGAGATGGCTGGGTAGGACGGGGGTTCAACTGAGCCATGGGGAGAAGTAGATTGGAGATGTAACAGGGTGGGTCACAGAGACCCCATTGGGACTGTCACCTGATGTGCTTAAATTACTTCTGAGCCCATTTTCTCTGCCAGCCTGGGACTCCAGAACCCTGCCTTGTTGAGCCAGACATGCTAGCCTGCTGCAACATAGACCTAGGGTCAGGTCCATGCCCCCAAAGCTGCAGACTTAACTGAAAACAGCTCAGCAGATTACCTCACTCTGTTATGCTTATAAGAAGCACATGGGATCTTTTTCAGGGGAAAAGGCAACACGCCGCGTTTATTGAAAATACAACAGTTAGCCTATGGCACAGACAGCTGCAGCGGCACAGGAGCCAGCAAACAGAGCTGTAAACGGGAGTTTCAGTGAGAGTTTGCAAGGGGAGTTTGCGGGGGAGACTAAGAGAGCCAGGCAGAGGAATAGACAGGCTAGTGAAGGGAGTGTGTGGTGGTCTGGCAGTGTTGTGCTGCTCGTTGGGGGGTTGTTTTGCTGTGGGTGGTGGTGTTTTGGTTTGTTTTGTTTCCCGGACTTACAGGATTTAGGTGGGAAGCCTATGAGATACAGTGACCCAAGCAGATGTGGAAGACACAATGAGGATGACTGGATGTGGAAACTGCGGCATGTACATGATCCTGGAGGGGGTATCTGAAAAAAGAGTTTCGTCTGCATGAAGTGCCGCCTGCTAGAGCTGATGGAAGAAAAGATCCAAGGACTGGAGATGCAGGTGGAAACTCTGGTTGAGTTTAGAAGGGGGTTCGAGCGGATGATGGAGCAAAGACATGAGGAGGCTGAAGGGAAAAGCTCAGACTTGCAGATAGAAGCAGGACCAAAGAACTCTGAGGGGAGACTGCTGGGTGAGGAAAGTGGACAGTGGAAGCATGTGACCAAGAGAACCAGGCAGAGGAAAAGACGGGCTAGTGAAGGAGAAAGAGCTCAGGAACAGGTTTGCGGAGTTGGAAAATGAAGAAGGGGCACAGCAGGTGGTCACTGAAGGTGAGAAGGCAAGGAAGAAGAGAAGAGCAGCGAGTCCTATAGGAAGAGGGGAAGAGTCAATGGAGATAACACCAAATATGAGCCCCAGGAGGATATGGGATGGGTTGCGGAGGATTGCAAGGGACAATAGGAATCGAGAGGACTTGCAGCCAGAGGGAACAGGGGATAGACCGGAGAATTGCACCATCACCGGGAAAAGGCAGGTCTACGTGATTGGGGACTCCTTACTGAGAAGAATAGACAGGCCTGTAACCAGAGCTGATCCGGAGAACAGAATGGTGTTTTGTCTGCTGGGTGCTAAGATACGGGATGTGGACCTGAGGCTGAAGAGGATCCTAACGGGAGCAGGAAAGAATCCGCCGATTGTCCTTCATGTGGGAACGAATGATACGGCTAGATTCTCGCTGGAACGCATCAAGGGAGACTATGCCAGGCTGGGGAAGACGCTTAAGGAAATTGAGGCTCAGGTGATCTTCAGTGGGATTCTGCCTGTTCCTAGAGAAGGGCAACAAAGGTGTGACAAGATTATGGCAATCAACAGATGGCTCAGGCAGTGGTGCTATAAGGAGGGCTTTGGGATGTATGGCCACTGGGAGGCATTCATGGACAGAGGACTGTTCTCTTGGGATAGACTTCACCTGAGTAGCGAGGGAAATAGACTTCTAGGATGGAGGCTGGCACAACTGATTAAGAGAGCTTTAAACTAGGAATTTGGAGGAGATGGTTGGGAGATGTCCAGGTAATCTCCATGCTGGATTTTAACATTGAGAGGGAAGAAAACAAAGTAAGAAAGGATACAGCCGTGGGTAGGAGAATGGACATAAGGAGGAAGGGTAGTGTAGATACCAGTCTAATAGGTGATACTGGTGGTAGAATGTCTGTGTCTAATCGGGTAAAGAATGTCAGTGAAGCCAAACGGCAAAAATTAAGATGTTTGTGTCACGGAGTCCCCGGGCGATGCTCTGGAACTGCTCCCCACAAAGCCAGTCAGGACTTCGGGGAGCCTCCTCTCCCATGGAGCAGACTGTCTTCAGGGCAAGAAGCTCACACGGCTTCACCTCCTGGGTCTGACCTTGGAGCATTCAGCATATGCCCCTCCGTGCGCTTCCCACAGCGAGTTCGCCCAGGCGGGGTCCTGGGGAAGCCAGAGGGTCCTGCACGCACCCCCACTTCACAGTCAGACGTGACTCTCAGCCAGCCAGTAAAACAGAGGTTTATTAGATGACAGGAACATGGTCTAAAACAGAACTTGTAGGTACAGAGAACCAGACCCCTCAGCCGGGTCCATCCTGGGGCTCAGCGAGCCAGACACCCCCGTCTGCCCTCACTTCCCGTCCCCAGCCAGCTCCAAACTGAACCCTCCAGCCCCTCCTTCTCTGCTGAGTTCCTTTCCCGGGCCAGGAAGTCACCTGACCTCTTTGTTCTCCCACACCATTAGCATCCCCTTGCAGGGGGGAAGGTCCTGGCCATTAGTTGCCAGGAGACAGGGTCGGCCAGAAACTGAGGCACCCACACAGTATTCAGAGGAAACATTAAGAACAGTCCCACTTCATCACATCTCTCCCCCCTTCGAGACCGAACTGAGCGAGGTCACTTTAGCCAGTGACCTGGGGAAGTTCGAACCCAGCAACGTTCCCATGGATGGCCCATCATCTCTCCCATTCCTTGGTGGGAGTTACACCAGGACATTCCAGTTTCAGGCCCTCCCGTGGGTCTGTTGTGCTTGATGGTGCTTGCAGGCTGCATGTGGGAAGGTTTATGCGGCCCGTGTCCTTTTGCCACCCCAATACTCCTGGAGTTTAAACTGGGATTGGGTCTTTTCCCAGCACTCCAGTCTGGAGGGCTGCAATTCGGGCTCTCTTGGTTAAGAGCCCCCATCTGGACCTTGGCCACCCTCTGAACAGGTGTCTCTGTCCCCAGCAGCTCGGCATCAGCCCCTTGCATTTGACGCCGCCACGTCGGAGGAGAGTGGTCAGTATACACAGTAAAGCGCCACCCAAATAGATATAGCTGCAGCTTTCTAATGGCCTGCACCATGGCCAGGCATTTCTTCTCTGAGGCCGCATAGTTCTGCTCCCAGGGCAGCAGCTTCTTGCTCAGGTACCCGATGGGGTGTCTCCCCCCCTCAGCATCGGCTTGCATCAGCCCCGTGCCCAACCCTGCGTCTGAGGCGTCAGTGAACACTGCAAAAGGCTCGGCAAAGTCTGGGTTTACCAGATTTACCGGGCCCTGGATTAGAGTCTCCTTCAATATACAGAGAGCCCTCTGGCCCTGCTCGGTCCAGACCACCTCGTCTGGCTTACCCCTCTCACATAGCTCAGGGATGGGGGCAGCTAGGGGCTAACGTGGGGTACCAACCTCTGGTAGCACCCCGCCATCCTGATAAAGGCCTGGACTTGTCTCTTGGTCTGGGGAATGGGCCAATCCCTGATCATCTCCACCTTGCACTTCTTGGCTTTTACTGTCAGTCCTGCCTCCTTGAGGCAGCCCAGCCCCCTCTTCACCTGGGACACCTGTTCCTCCCAGGTCTGGCTAAAGACACACATGTCATCGATGTACGCCAGGGCCACGTTCTCCATCCCCCTCAGCTTGTCTAGAATCTCCCCAGGCCTAGGCATGGGGTAGGCATCGGACACGGTGATGGCTTTAAGCTTCCGATAGTCCCCACAAAACCAGATCATCCTGTCTCCCTTGGGGACCAGCCCCACGGATGAGGCCCATGGGCTGTTGAACGGCTGGATCACATCTAAAGCCAGCATGTCCTTGACCTCTCTCTCCAGGTTCTGGGCTGCTTTCCCAGTGACTCTGAATGGGGAACACCTGATGGGGAGATTGGCTCCCACCTCAGGGAAGAGATCCACCAGGGGGTCTTCCCCCTTCTCCTCACAATCCTCCCCTTCCGGGTCCAGGGGTCCCCTCACTCTCCTCCCATCCAGCAGCTCGAAAGGGAAGAACCCTGTGGATTCCTGGGGCACCACCAGCTGCCTCCCAATTCCCCACAGTTCTGCTTCCCCTTGGAAAGCCCATTCCCGGTACAGGAATCCCTTCTCCCACATGAATCTTTCCCGGCAGCCTTCCCCAAAGGGGTTTGCAGCGCTGTGGCCAGCCAGTTCCCTCAGCTTCTCCAAGGAGGGCTCCTTCTTCAGCTCGGTCTGGAATTCAGCTGCTGGAGAAGGGAGTGGGACCTGCTCCCTCTCGCTGGCTGGGCCTAGGGTCACAGCCCCTCTGAGCCCTGTCCCTGGTAGCTTCCTCCCTGCTGTGTAATCACTTCCCAGCAGCATGCCTGGACCAGGCAAACCTGGTTGGCAGCCGACCTGCCCTGCCTGTGTGTCCCCCCACTCAGCTGGGGTCTCAGCTCCCACCATGCTCAGCGCTGCCCTTGCTGCCCCAGTGGGGGCAGGCAGCGAGCTCTCTGCTCTCCTTACAGCATCAGAGCCAGCGTGAGCCCCCTCTCCGGTGTGCAGGGGGGTGGGGAGCATCTCTCCCTCCCACTCAGCCCCAGGGGTCTGGTTACAGGTAGGCAGGTATCCTGAGCCCAGCAGCCCCTCCCTCCTGCCAGACAGGTCATTTGCATTGTCACTGACCATTTCCATCTTAGCCAATTGGTCCTCTAGATTCAAATTCAAATCCTCGGCCGTTACAAGAGCAGGGCCTGGATCCTGTCCCAAAGAGAGACAGTCACCCCCCAACAGGACCTCACAGCCGATATCCTGGAGAACCCCAACGACCAGCCAGCCCGACCCCTCCTGGGTCTGCACAGGGATCCGGGCCATAGACAGGGCGAGGGCCTTCATCCCGGGGACCTTCACCCAGGTCACACCGCCCCTCAGCATCTGCGGCTGCACCACCCGGGGCCCGACAACAGTTCTCTCTGTCCCAGGGTCTCGCCACCCCAGGCATGTCTCCCCATTGATCACCACCTTCCGCTGCCACTGGGGGTCCGAGGGGCCTGAGCCCAGGAGACTCCACACAGACATATAGGCCGGGGCCAGCAGTGGAAGCCTGTCCACCACCCCACCCATCTGGCTGACGGCGTCTATGGCTTTGGGACCCAGCAAGGGAGCTAGATACCGGGGCTTTTCCACAGGGTCCCCCTGGTTCAAATCACCCGCCTGCTCGAAGGCCGTGTGGTGGGCATCTACATCCCCCCCCCCCCCCCTTAACCAGTGGCAGCAATTTAGTGTCGAGGCTCCCTGCGGAACTGGCAGCCCGGGGTCTATCCCCACTCACCCCTGGGGAGCCCCCTATGCCTCTCTGCTCCACCATCGCCAGTCCATGCTGCTGCTGCTTCTCCTGCAGCTTTTCCTCGGGCTCTCGCTGTCTCTCATGGTCCTCTTGCTCTCTCGGACTCAGCTCCAGTCCCATCTGTGTCCAATCCCCTGATGGGGAACCCGATCGTGAAGACCCCTGTCCGGTTGGGGACCAGACTCTTGGGGAGGACTGGCTACTGCTCCAGCTGCTCCCAGATCCTCTTGTAGCCCCGTCTGGGTCAGGAATCTGCTCCTTAGAGTGGTCCTCATCCTCCAGCTGCACGATTAACTGGGCCTTGGTGAACTTCCCAATGCGTAACCCTCTCTTTTTGCACAGGATCACAACGTCCTTCTTGAGGAGATGGTGATAGGCCATCACTCCGCTGTTCCCAAGTTGCTTTGGACTCAGAGGCCCGTGTGCTCTCAGCTCCCGCACGGTTTCAGGAAGAACCCCTAGTGTGCCAGCCCTTCTCGTGGTCACCACCTCTCTCCCAGGGTCGAGCTTCAGACTCCTCTGCCCCTGGGACCGCTCGCTGCAATCCCCAGGGGAACCCTGTTACTCCAACAGTCCTTCTCGCTGGTCACACACTCCCAGAGGTTAATTGCCCCCTGAAACCGCCCCTCTCTGAGCCTTCAGCACGCCTGGTCCTCATTATCCCCCCTTTGTTTTACTGCTTCCCAGTCACTTACCGCAAGAAGTGCCATTCACGGGGTGCAGTACATCCCACCGCTACCACTAGTTGTCACGGAGTCCCCGGGCGATGCTCTGGAACTGCTCCCCACAAAGCCAGTCAGGACTTTGGGGAGCCTCCTCTCCCTCGGAGCAGACTGTCTTCAGGGCAAGAAGCTCACACGGCTTCACCTCCTGGGTCTCTCCTGGGAGCATTCAGCATATGCCCCTCCGTGTGCTTCCCACAGCGAGTCCGCCCAGGCGGGGTCCTGGGGAAGCCAGAAGGTCCTGCACCCCCACTTTGCAGTCAGACGTGACTCTCAGCCAGCCAGTAAAACAGAGGTTTATTAGATGACAGGAACACGGTCTAAAACAGAGCTTGTAGGTACAGAGAACGGGACCCCTCAGCCGGGTCCATTCTGGGGCCCAGCGAGCCAGACACCCCCATCTGCCCTCACTTCCCGTCCCCAGCCAGCTCCAAACTGAAACCCCCTCCAGCCCCTCCTTCTCTGCGGAGTTCCTTTCCCGGGCCAGGAGGTCACCTGATCTCTTTGTTCTCCCACACCTTTAGCATCCCCTTGCAGGGGGGAAGGGCCTGGCCATTAGTTGCTAGGCGACAGAGGGTCGGCCAGAAACTGAGGCACTCACACAGTATTCAGAGGAAACATTAAGAAGGGTCCCACTTCATCACAGTTTGTACACTAATGCGAGGAGCCTAGGTAACAAAATGGAGGAACTAGAGCTCCTGGTGCAGGAAGTGAAACCAGCTATTACAGGGATAACAGAAACATGGTGGAATAGTAGTCATGACTGGAGTACAGGTATTGAAGGCTATGTGCTGTTTAGGAAAGACAGAAATAAAGGCAAAGGTGGTGGAGTAGCATTGTATAGCAATGATGAGGTAGACTGTAAAGAAATAAGAAGGGATGGAATGGATAAGACAGAGTCTGTCTGGGCAAAAATCACATTGGGGAAGAAAACTACTAGAGCCTCCCCTGGGATAGTGCTTGGGGTGTGCTACAGACCGCCGGGATCCGATTTGGACATGGATAGAGACCTCTTTAATGTTTTTAATGAAGTAAACACTAATGGGAATTGTGTGATCATGGGAGACTTTAACTTCCCAGATATAGACTGGAGGACAAGTGCTAGTAATAGTAGTAATAGGGCTCAGATTTTCCTGGATGCGATAGCTGATGGATTCCTTCACCAAGTAGTTGAAGAACCAACAAGATGGGATGCCATTTTAGATTTGGTTTTGGTGAGTAGTGAGGACTCATAGAAGAAATGGTTGTAGGGGATGTAACGATGCGGTTCTGGCGGAACCCAACTGAGAGTGCCAATTCAGGACAAATTGCTTAAAACAGGGCAGTTACAGCCCTAGGCTGGGGTTTTTCCACCTCTAAGGCAAACCAAACCAGCCAGACTAAGAGGACTTCAGTCTCACCCCACTGGCTAACCACAAGTCACACAAGCAATTCCCTTAGACACTCCAGTTTCCCAGTATCACCACCAGTGCCATTCGTTATGGGGACAAATGGTTATGAAAACCAATACCGCAGTAAAAGAAAAAAGGTTCTCCTGATCCCAAAGGATCAAGCCCCAGACCCAGGTCAATATACAAATCAGATCTTACCCACAAATCACGCTGTTGCCAATCCTTTAGAATCTAAAATCTAAAGGTTTATTCATAAAAGGAAAAAGATAGAGATGAGAGTTAGAATTGGTTAAATGGAATCAATTACATACAGTAATGGCAAAGTTCTTGGTTCAGGCTTGTAGCAGCGATAGAATAAACTGCAGGTTCAAATCAAGTCTCTGGAATACATCCCCCGCTGGGATGGGTCCTCAGTCCTTTGTTCAAAGCTTCAGTTTGTAGCAACGTTCCCCCAGAGGTATGAAGCAGGATTGAAGACAAGATGGAGGAGAGGCATCAGCCTTTTATGGTCTTTTCCAGGTGTAAGAACACCTCTTTGTCCTTACTGTGGAAAATTACAGCAAAATGGATTCTGGAGTCACATGGGCCAGTCCCTGCATACTTTGCTGAGTCACAAGGCGTATTTGCCTTCTCTCAATGGGTCAATTGTAGCTGATGGTCCTTAACGGGCCATCAAGCAGGCTAGGCAGAGCGAACACCAGTTTGTCTGGGATGTCACCCAGCAGCATAGCATAAGTTTGAAATACAGACAGTATAGAGCCAATAGTCATAACTTCAACTACAAAATTGATACACACATATAAACAGCATAAACATAACCAGCAAACCATAACCTTGTCTTAGACACCTCATTTGACCCCCCTTTATACAAGATTTGGTGCCACTACAGGACTTTGGTTGCAACCATGTTCTATATGGTCCCAGTTCAAATCAATAACGTGACACCCCCAACGCAAAATTGATGCAGGAAGGGATGACACAAACATCACTGACTGCATCCCAAGAGCTTCCCACCCTTGGGTCTGTCTCACTACAGCTAGTATTGGGTTAGAAGCCGTACCAGTGTATAACAGAAATGGTTTATCAAAGTCATGTTCAATAACATGATTGAATCTCTTTACCAACTCAAGGTAAAACTTAATTAGAACAATAGTGGATTGGATCTGGTTTTGCAGCATGGTTCCTGTATGTCTCATGTGACTTTGCCAAGAGCTAAAGAAAACAGCTACTTTATCCATACAAGCTCTGGTAAATGTTTGGAACCCAGTTAACATCAAGTCAATGTAGCTATTAACATTGTTCACAGTACAGGAATCTTGGCATTTAGCCCTGAAAGCACTATGGTAGTGTGCCTCAGTTTCCCTTTTCATACAGCACATCAGGTCTGGAATGTCTTTTCTCCTGTGAAAAGTTCTAATACTGTTTACAGGCATTAACTGCAAAACATCAGTATAGCAATGCCTTTTAACATAATGTCAAGTATCAGAGGGGTAGCCGTGTTAGTCTGAATCTGTAAAAAGCAACAGAGGGTCCTGTGGCACCTTTAAGACTAACAGAAGTATTGGGAGCATAAGCTTTCGTGGGTAAGAACCTCACTTCTTCAGATGCATCTGTTGCTTTTAACATAATGGTAATTTTTGTAACTAAGGTGTTGCTATTACCAAAAACTGTAAAAATGTACAATGTGCCTAACCTTCGGCTCAATACCATTGGGGTTTGGGCATTTTAGGGTTAAGGGGCTGTGGCTTTCCTTTGCAAAATTCAGTTTTCTCTCTCCTTCTTGTCCTGCAGTATCAAACCCTGATTTCTCTTGCTTAACAGAATTCACTGGCTGATGGGGTGGGCTCTCTGTGCTAACAGCTATTAGCAAGTCCTTCCTCTCCCAGCCAGGCAAGTAATTTGCATTACCACAGACAGGAGCCAGTCCACCAGTTTTCATATCCTTAACTGCTATCTTTTCCAAGGCTGGACTTTGTCTTAAAGAGATACCACACAAATCCAAGGAGTCTGAGGGGGAGAGTTTGCTTGCTCTCCCCTGCATCCTCAAGCATTCGGCCATAAAACTGTTCTGCTTTGAAACACCAGTAACCAAATCTGTCCTCAGACCCTGAAGCACAGACTGCTCACTTAAAGAATTAGCATGGAGACAGTCCTGTCCCAACACCATTGTCTTCCCAACAAGCTGGCCCCACACAGCCACTTGGTTATAGGGCTGCTCAACTTTCTTAATAGTTCCTACTCCATCTGAGACCTTTTCAAAGCTATCCACACTGGATCTTTCGAAAGGAAAGTCAGTGGATCCATTAACAACAGAAAATTTCTGGCTGTTGGGAACTGAAACTTCCTTGATTAAATCACTTTCACACCCTTCAGTTGCAGTAAACTGCTTGCACAGATTACCATGAGGATTCCTTCCCTTAGGAGCTTCTCTAAGCAACAAATCACCCCTCACAGAAATTCTGCCCTTACCCTCTTCACCTAGGGCTTGCTCTAAAGGAACACTTTCCTGAGCCACAACAGACTCTTTCTGGGTCTTACTTACATCCAGGATTACATTTGGCCCATCAGGCAGATTTCTACACAATTCCCTTTCAGGCAAACCCATAGACTCACTAGATGAAAGGTCAGAAGCATTCTCCTTCCCTTTGCCACACACAAGATCAGGAATTTTTTCCTTCTTGCTACAAGTTTCCCCGTCATCAGTAGGTAACACAATTAAATTACCTTTCTGCTCTCCTTGCGCCCTGGCTAGGATATTACCCTGATCAGACAGAGTTGCTACACCCTTTTCCAACCACACATTAGCAACAGGCAAAATACAAGCACCAGAATTGTCTGGTCTCTGGGATTTTGCTAAGACACTAACTGGATGCAACCTAGTTACAGTGCCATTCTCCCCAGCAGACACAAACTTAGGACCATTTCCTTCCTAAGCTTTAGTTGAATCCAGAACCAACTCTGAGACAACTGCACTATTCTCAACCATCACAGGCTGAAAGGCCCCTTCTGTCTGCTTCACAGACAAAGAAGAGCTGGAGACACCTTTTTCCTTACCAGACACACAGCTTTCTTGCACAGACAAACAGCTATTCCCCATCCTCAGTTAGGGCTTCAACCTGACCATCCACTTTAATCTGCTTCAGAGGAACATTTTCCTGACCAGTGAGATCTTCCTGTGTTTGATCTAATTCCAGATTCACTTCTGAGACATTCGACAGACATTCAGAAACTCCATTTACAGCCAAACAGCTCTTCTCCTCAGACAAACCTTTGGAGCCACCCTCCCCAGGCAAATCATTGCCCATAACAGACACAGGTTTAAGATCATTCCTGTCCTGTGACTGGTTACCTGGACTGAACAAAGCTTTAACATTTTCCCCAATCAAAAGATCCTTAGGCAATAACTTCCTTACACCAGCTATAACTTCACCAGCTGAGCCCCATTCCATTCAAGGTGGATTCTGGCTAAAGGCACGTGTACAGTAAACTCATAGAGGACTACAACATTCACACTCTGATTTGGTAAATAATCTTCCTCTTTGACAAGATCTGCTTTAACAAGAGTGATGTTAGAAGCCATAATTTGCCCTAAACAGCTTTTACCATTGACTTTTACATTCTCTGTGAATTTTTCACTACCACTCCCATACAGAGCATTGGCACAAGTTATGGAGCCACCCTCTACTGAACACACAGTAACAGCATTTACATAAAAGGTGGCAGTATTGGGGTACATTTGGTTACACCCAGACAACTGCTCAGAGTTATACAACATACCAACAGTGTTATAAACTGGACTTTCAAGAGGATACAATTTCTGCTGTTCTTCCCTTGCTTTTTGGACTTGGAGCTGAAGTCTTTGCACTTTTGCCTCAGCTTCTAGTTCCTGCAATCGAATTTCTGCCAGTCTTTGTTCATGCTCAAGTTGCAGTTTACTTGCTGCCTTTTGCATTTCAATTGCTTCTGCAGCTTCTGTGGCATCTCCTGCCCTCTGATCACTGGCCATTGACAGATCTCTCAGTTCTTGGTTTGTAGCTTTCTTTCTAAAGCTTATCCCCTTTTCTGAACACAAATCTTTCAGGGCTTTTTTGTCAAGGCCTCATATGCTCTTTGCTCAGCCATTGCAACTGTTCTTTAACCAACCAAACTCTCAATCCCAAAATTCAAATTTGGATAGCGTGGGGTTCTGACCCAAAGCTTAATTGACCTGGTTCTGTGGATCCAAGCACGACTACGCCACTGTGACAATGCGGTTCTGGCGGGACCCAACTGAGAGTGCCAACTCAGGACAAATTGCTCAAACAGGGCAGTTACAGCCCAAGGCTGGGGTTTCTAGGCACACAAAGGCAAACCAAACCAGCCAGACAAAGAGGACTTTGGTCTCACCCCACTGCTAACCACAAGTCACACAAGCAATTCCCTTAGACGCTCCAGTTTCCCAGTATCACCACCAGTGCCACTCGTTATGGGGACAAATGGTTATGAAAACCAATACCCCAGTAAAAGAAAAAGGTTCTCCTGATCCCAAAGGACCAAGCCCCAGACCCAGGTCAATATACAAATCAGATCTTACCCACAAATCACGCTGTTGCCAATCCTTTAGAATCTAAAATCTAAAGGTTTATTCATAAAAGGAAAAAGATAGAGATGAGAGTTAGAATTGGTTAAATGGAATCAATTCCATACAGTAATAGCAAAGTTCTTGGTTCAGGCTTGTAGCAGTGACGGAATAAACTGCAGGTTTAAAATCAAGTCTCTGGAACATCCCCAGCTGGGATGGGTCATTCAGTCTTTTGTTCAGAGCTTCAGTTTGTACCAAAGTCCCTCCAGAGGTCAGAAGCAGGATTGAAGACAAGATGGAGGGGAGGCCTCAGCCTTTTATAGTCTTTTCCAGGTGTAAGAACACCTCTTTGTTCTTACTGTGGAAAATTACAGCAAAATGGAGTCTGGAGTCACATGGGCAAGTCCCTGCATACTTTGCTGAGTTGCAAGGCGTATCTGCCTTCTCTCAATGGGTCAGTTATGTAGCTGATGGTCCTTAATGGGCCATCAAGCAGGCTAGGCAGAGCTAACACCAACTTGTCTGGGATGTCTCCCAGAAGCATAGCATAAGTTTGAAATACAGACAGTATAGAGCCAATATTCATAACTTCAACTACAAAATTGATACACACATATAGACAGCATAATCATAACCAGCAAACCATAACCTTGTCTTAGACACCCCATTTGACCCCCTTTATACAAGATTTGGTGCCACTACAGGACCTTGGTTGCAACCATGTTCTTTATGGTCCCAGATTATGTCAATAACATCACAGCAGCATCAGCCCAGTCTGTGCCTGTCCCTGGCCTGCTCTCTCCTCCCTACCGAGCTGGCGCTGCCCAGGCTGCAGTGGCGTGCTGGTCTCTGGGCTTTCCCCCGTTCCAGCCCTGGGTTGCTAAGGCGCAGACCCGGCTGGAGAAGAGCTGTAACTGTGTCCCTTTCCCTGCGGTATCTTTGCAGAAGCTGTTTGCTGTGGACCACACTGGTCTGTCTGGAAAGAACCTGGAGACCCCACCGCCAGGCCCAGAGAGGCTGGAGAGGTATGGATCCCGCAGGGCAGCCTGGGAGCAGGGAACACAGGCCCCCGGCGCTGCCAGATGGCAGCTGCAAGCCCTGTCTAGGTCCATGAGCTGGCACAGCAGAGGGCTGGGCGGGCTACCTTCAGGTGTAGATGGCGACACGAGGTGCAGGCAGGGAAGAGAGTGACGGGGGCCCAGAGCCCTGGACACTGCACCCTGGTTTCCATTCAAGGTCACCACGAAAGTGGAGGCCACGGGAGTCAGAAATGAGGCTCCTGCAGTTGCCTTTGGAAGTGGCCCCTTTTGGCTGTGGAAGGGGTTAAATGGCCATCTCACCGGGGGTCCGTAGCCCACTGGGGGTCTGTGAGCCCTTTCAGGGGGCTATGGAGCCCCGCGGCTGAAACCTGGTTCCCCCGAGCTCCAGCGCTGAAGCCAGGAGCAGCACGGGGCTGAAGCTGGCAACTCCCCCCACAGCCAGGAGCAGTGTGTGTGTGTGGGGGGGGGGGGCTGAAGCCAGGACCCCCAATGCGCTCCCTGCTGCAGCTGGGAGCCCCCCTGCCCATACACAGCCCCTAGCACCCCCCTCCCTGAACCCTGAGCTGCCCCCCCACCCGCACACAGCCCCTAGCTACCCCCTCCCTGCACCCTGAGCTACCCCCTGCCCGCGCACAGCCTCTAGCTACCCCCTCCCGGCACCCTGAGCTGCCCCCTGGTGTTTTTATAGCATCTCGAGGGGGGCTCATCAAGAAGGCGCATGAGACCCCCGATCTAAGGTGCGGCTTCGCTGCAAAAACCCAGGGCCACAAGCCTGCGCCCGAGTCTCCAGCCCGGGGCTCGCAGGACGGCGCTCAGAGCCGTGTGGCCTCGCTGGGTCTCAGCCCGAGGGCGGACACCCACATGGCCGGGTCAGTGCCGTAGCAGGAGCCCTGTGAGCCCGGCGCTGAGCCGTAGGGCGGGGTTCAGGGCAGAGACGTTCCCTACATGTCTGCCCAGTGCTGAGGTAACTGGGTAATTGCCAGGCACATGTTGTAGCTGCAAGTGACCCTGGGCATGTCTGTCCGTCTGCAATCACACACGGGACAGAATGCAGAGCCCAGCCGAGCCATGTGGCTGTGCCCCGGGGAGGGAGCTGGGGCCCCTGGCAGTAGGTAGTGGGCAGCCAAGGCGAAGCGAGGGGACCTGCTGCAGTGGGTGCCCCCGAACATGTCTGGGCACTGGAGTCGCTGAGCCATGTGGTGCCTGCTTGGCAGCGGCCCTGGCAGTGCCAGCCTGCTCTGGAATGTGATCAATGGAGAGTCGACTGCCCCTCGCCCCAGACCACGGCAGCGCCAGCCTGCCCCAGGGCGGGCGGCCAGGGCGAGGAGGCATCCTGGCTCGCCTGGTCCCAGCCCATGTCTGGTTCCTGCATCTTCCCCTGTGCTTAATGCACCCCCACCCCATGACACTGTCCCCCCCAGCAGGGCACCCTGGGGACCTGACACCCCCCCACTAGGAAGAGAATGCCTCGTGCCCCCCAAGCAGCAGCATTCAGGGAGATGGGAGCAGGGGGCAGGTGAGAAGCCCGGTGGGGGGCTCTTGGAGACCCAGGAGCTGAGCCCCCTGGCCCTCGTGATCTGAATCAGCTGGACCTTTTGTTACATTGGCAATATCACTCCACCCTAGTCAGGGAGCTTGGGGCAGAGTGGGGCCAGTCCCTAGGGAGCCCCAGAGGGACGGAGGTGGGGGCTCTGGGGGGTGGTGAGGGGCCAGTCCCTAGGGAGCCCCAGAGGGATGGAGGTGGGGGCTCTGGGGGGTGGTGAGGGGCCAGTCCCTAGGGAGCCCCAGAGGGACGGAGGTGGGGGCTCTGGGGGGTGGTGAGGGGCCAGTCCCTAGGGAGCCCCAGAGGGACGGAGGTGGGGGCTCTGGGGGGTGGTGAGGGGCCAGTCCCTAGGGAGCCCCAGGGGTGTGTGGGTGGGGACCCCGGGGAGGGGAGGGGCGGCCCCAGGCAGCCCAGGGGGTGGGGAGGGCCAGTCCCTAGGGAACCCCGGGGGATGGGGGTGGGGGCCCTGGGGGTGGGAAGGGGCTGGCCCCAGGCAGCCCTGGGGGATGGGGGCCTGTCACAGAGTCCCCAGGCGATGGTCTGGAACTGCTCCCCACAAAGCCAGTCAGGACTTTGGGGAGCCTCCTCTCCCTCGGAGCAGACCGTTTCCAGGGCAAGAAGCTCACACGGCTTTGCCTCCTGGGTCTCTCCTTGGAGCATTCAGCATATGCCCCTCCGTGCGCTTCCCACAGCGAGTCCGCCCCGGCGGGGTCCTGGGGAAGCCAGAGGGTAGGGTGACCAGACAGTAAGTGTGAAAAATCAGGATGGGGGTGGGGGGTAATAGGAGCCTATATAAGAAAAAGACCCAAAAATTGGGACTGTCCCTATAAAATCGGGACATCTGGTCACCCTACCAGAGGGTCCTGCACGCACCCCCACTTTGCAGTCAGACGTGACTCTCAGCCAGCCAGTAAAACAGAGGTTTATTAGATGACAGGAACATGGTCTAAAACAGAGCTTGTAGGTACAGAGAACCGGACCCCTCAGCTGGGTCCATTCTGGGGCCCAGCGAGCCATACACCCCCGTCTGCACTCACTTCCCGTCCCCAGCCAGCTCCAAACTGAGACCCCCTCCAGCCCCTCCTTTCTGACCTTTGTCTCTTTCCCGGGCCAGGAGGTCACCTGATCTCTTTGTTCACCTTTAGCTATCCCCTTGCAAGGGGGGAAGGACCCTGGCCATTTGTTGCCAGGATACAGAGTGTCGGCCATGTATGCACACTGGAGACTTAAGAAACGCATAGGGGAAACTGAGGCACCCACACAGTATTCAGAGGAAACATTAAGAACAGTCCCACTTCATCACAGGGCCCCGGGGGTGGGGAGGGCCAGTCCCTAGGGAGCCCCATAGGAATGTGGGTGGGGACCCCGGGGGATGGGGAGGGCCAGTCCCTAGGGAGCTCCGGGGGATGGGGGTGGGGGCCCTGGGGGTAGGGAGGGGCCGGCCCCAAGCAGCCCTGGGGGATGGGGGTGGGGAGGGCCAGTCCCTAGGGAGCCCCGGGGGGTGGGGAGGGGCCCCAGATTGCTCCCGGCCATGGCACCCTGTGGCGCTGCCCCCCATAGCACTCCCTGTGCCCTGTCCTTGCGCCCAGGGACTGGAAGAGGAGCGAGTGGCAGGCCTGGAGGCTGGAAGTGCGGGAGCAGCTGCTCGCCCTGCGCCGCTGGCTGGACGCCATGGAGAAGAGGCTCCCGGCCCTGCCTGATGGAGAGCCCAGCCCAGAGGTGAGAGTCGGGGCGAGCTGGGGGCCGGGAGCTGCAGCCCCCTGCCCGGAGCCCCCGGCAGCGCGCTGGGAGCCCTGTGCCCAGCTGGCTGGTGTGGGCTCCCCGGGGCTGCCCCGCATCCAGCCGGCGCCTTGGCCTCCCTGTCCGAGGGGCTCAGCCGGTCCGGCCCTGTCCCCGGGCCCAGCCCCCAACCCAGGTCCCCGGCCCAGCCCCACCTGGGCTTGGCTTGGGCTGACGGGGGGTGACGGGCACAGCCCCATCCTGGGCCCTGCTCTACCCGCCCTAGGTAGCCCTGTGCAGGGGGCCTTCACCGGGCGAGCCCCCGCCACACCCCCCGGACCCATGTGTCCCTGCCCAGCCCCCCCGGACCCATGTGTCCCTGTTCACCTCCCCCCGCCCCAGACCCATGTGACCGTGCCAAGCTCCCCCCCCACCTGGACCCGTGTGTCCCTGCCCAGCCCCTACCCCCGGGTGACCCTGTCCAGCCCCCCTGCCCAGAATCAAGTGTCCCTGTCCAGCCTCCGCTCCACTTCCCCCCATGCCTGTGGGTCCCTGCTCAGTCTGTGCCCCCATGAGCTCACAGCCCCCGAAGTGCCTGTGCCCTGCCCGGCCCTGCAGCGTGGTGTGCAGGGAGTTAACGTGTCCTGCGGGGCGCTGGCCCCTCTGTCCCCCTCCTCCGGCCAGGCTACCAGCTCTGCTGTGCGCAGGGAGAGCCCAGCTGCCCAGGCCAGCCCCTCCCCGCCAAGCAGCGGGGTGAATGGGATCCTTCCCCGCCGCCTTTTGTTCCGGGCCTGGCCTCACACGGCTCCCTCTGCATCCATGACAGCACAAACTGAAAGGGCCTTTCATCCCAGCCCCGCACAGACAAAGCCAGCCGCAAAACCCACCCGACGTCCGGGATCCGAGGCCGCAGATCCCAGCCGCCTGCGCTCAGCTCGACTCCCCCCTGCCCTATGGGGGGGCCGCGGAGTGTGCCCTGCCCTGCCCTGCCCTGCCCTGGGAATAGCCCTGCAGGGGAAGGAGAGCAAAGGCCTGCCCCGCCTGTACTGTGAGAGCCCCCGGCACATCCCGCGGCCTGCGTGGCATTCAGCATGAGCTCCTGTGGGCCGCGGGGAAGGAGCAAAGGGTTTGAGTGGGGGCTGGCAGGGTGAGGGAGGCAGGGCATGGAGGCGGGGGGGGGGGCAGGGGGCGTTGGGTGGATAAACCAGGGGCTGGAGGAGGAGCAGCCACAGAGACTGGGAAGTGGGGGCCACGCACAGAGGGGTCCTGCCCGCTGGCTCTGTCTGGCACTCGGCTCCAAGCCCCTGGGCGGGCGCTCAGAGCACGGCCGCAGCCGGGCTGCAGAGCCGTGGCAAGGGACAGAGCTGGTCAGCGAGAGCTCAGGCACCCGCCCGCCGCAAGGGGTGCCCGAGAATATGCTAATTGCCCACAATGTCTCCAGCAGCCGGGCAGACAAAAGCCCCCCAGCTCGCCCCCCACGCAGCGAGGCCCAATGCACCAGCCGCTCCCCCCCCAGCGAGGGCTGCGCCAGAGAGGGAGACGGGGGGGGGGGGCGGCAAATCAGAGCGGGGTTTGCAGTGGGGTGTGGCGTGCGCAGCGCGAAAGCCAGTGGGGTTGTGGGGCTCCCATCCCGGAGCAGGGAGGGGCACCGGATCCTGCTCCCAATACTGCCCCGCTCAGGGCACTGGGCCTGGCACTGGAGCTCCTGGATGAAAAGTCTGAGCCCCAGGGCCGGGCTTTGGCATCTCTGCAGGGGGAGGAGCAGCACCCGGCCCAGACGCCTGAGCCCCTGCCAGGGTCCTCGGCTCTCGGGAAGGCTTTGGCTGCAGAGCGCTCCAGGCCCCGGCCCAGCGCGGAGCCGGAAAGTGCTTGGCATGACAGCCCTGGGGGAGGGCGCTGTGCCCGTCTGTGCCTGGCAGACTGCCAGCGCCTGGGGGAGAGAGGGGGGCTGAGGGCAGCCAGGGACGGGGGCAGGGTCCAATCGCTCCCCTGTAATCCCGTTAGCCAGCCAGGCCTGCAGCTGGGACATTCCCTCTGCAGGGAGCCGGGAGCAGCCCGGGGGTGAGCCCCAGCCCCAGGGTGCTGAGCAGGCCAAGGGCGCCCAGCCGGAGGCCGTGGGCCGTGGCTCATGTCATTGGAGCTGCTGGGCAGGACTCCCCACGTGCAGCAGAAGGAAGCCGGACGGATCCTGTGCCCTGGTGAAGGGCCTGGGCCCCAGCCCACCTCTCGGCTGTGTGCGAGAGACCCCGGTTCTGTTCCAGTAGCACGGGCAGCCCCCTCCAGGCTCTGTGCCACCGCGGCCCAGGGCACTGTGGGGAGGGAGGAGACACCCCGTGCCCCAGCGATGTGAGCTGGGTCCTAGCCACGCCTCAGCCCCACAAGTGCCGCCAAATCGTCCCCTCATGCGTCTGGGCCCAGGACTGGGGCTGGGGCGCTGGCGCTGGCTGCACGGGGGCTGGCCGGCCCCAGGGGGACCCTGCACCAATCCTATGGGAAAGCTGCTGCTCCACCCTGGGCTGCCAGTGGGAAGCCCTGCCCCCTCCCCCTCCGAGGATGGCTGCGAGTCCCCGGAGGGTTTCCCCGGTAACAGGGCCAGTTGTGAATTAGTGAGCAAAGAGTTAAAGGGAGCAGGCTTATTGTATTAGTGCGAGTGTGCAGAGGGGTCAGAGGGGGAGGGGAGGTGGCGAGGGGCGAGGGAGGGTCTTCCCTGCATGCAGAGAGAGGCCACCCTCTGCTCTGGCCCAGCCAGCACCTTGCTACCTGCCCCTGGCAGCAGGCCGGACATCGGGGCGTGGCCCCAGGATTCCTGCAGGCCCGGCCCTGGGCAGCACGAGGGTGGAGGATCGGGAAAGTTGGTTTCCCAGCAGCCCGTCCTGGGCAGCGCCTCTCCCCACCCCGTCCCCATGGCGAGCTCGGTGCCTGCAGCGCGGAGTGACAGCTCCACGCCACCAGCAAGCGTGTGAAGCGAAGAGCGGAGCCGGGCTGGCCTCAGGGGCCCGCTGGGCCCTTCGCAGCAGCCTGTGCCGAGCCAGGCTGAGAAGACCCCGCTTGAGGAACTTGGCCAGCGTGGGACACAGACGCCAGCCAAGTGCCTTTGAAGTGGCACAAAAGGCCCCCCCGGCCCCACCAGGTTTGAGTGAGGCCAGTTCGGGCAGCCCAGGCGATGTCGCTGCCTCTGTAACTTCAGCCAAAGTCTCTGCTGGAGTCGGTGCTCTCGCTTCCGCCCTGCGCGGCGGGCCCGGCACTGCCAGCCGCACGCGGACAGGCCGCAGGAGCCCCCGGCGGGCCCACGGATGGCCGGACGCTGCAGAGGGAGCAGCGACTGACTCGCCGACTGGTTCCTCCCTTCGGGCCGGTCCCAGGCCAGAGGCTGCCCATGTGTCTGTCACACGCTGGCCTGGGTCTGTCTGGAATGAGCCGTTTTACTTTCTCCCTGTACCAGCCTTTGGCCTGCGGCGCTCAGGGCACGTTACCGAGGGGTAAGTGTCATTCTCCTCCCACCCAGCTGGAGAACCTGGGGCCAGCGCAGGGAACGACTGACCCACGCCGGGCGAGACACAGAACCCAGGCGTCCTGGGTCCCAAGCCACCGGCTCTAACCACTGAGACAGAACCTCCCTCCTCTGCCCCCGGACACAGCTCAGTGCCTGGTGCTCCTGCCGGGGCGTCAAGGTGTGTCCGGGGCACGGTGGGTGCAAGGAGAGGAGCGGGGTGGGTGGGCGGCTCCTTTCAGAGGGGACTAGAGTTGGGTAGGTAGTTCCTGTGCGTGTGTGTGCGTGTCTGTGTGTGTGTGCATGTCAGTGTGTGTGTGCATGTCAGTGTGTGCATGTCAGTGTGTGTGTGCGTGTCGGTGTGTGTCGGTGTGTGTCAGTCGCAGGGTACCGGTGGCTCCTGTATGACTCCCATGGGGGCAGGCTTTGCTTTCCATGGGTAGGGGTCTAGTGCAGGGTGCTGATGTACTCCAGGGGGGTTGTTGGTTGCAGGGTGTGGGGGCTCCCACGTGTGTGTGGGAGAGTAGGATATATGGGCTCCCACTCACAGGGATGTGTGTTGCAGGGGGTAGGGAGTCCTGTGTGTGTGTGTGTGTGTTGCAGGGTGTACTGATTCCTGCCAGGGGGTAGGGACTCTGCCAGCATGTGTGTTGCAGGGTGTAGGGACTTGTGTGTGTGTGTGTGTGTGTGTGTTGCAGGATGTACTGATTCCTGCCAGGGGGTAGGGACTCTGCCTGTGTGTGTGTCTTGCAGGGTGTAGGGACTTGTCTGTGTGTGTGTGTGTGTTTGTGGTGCAGGGGGTAGGGACTCATGTGTGTGTGTGTGTGTGTGTGTTTTGCAGGGTGTAGGGACTCGTGTGTGTGTGTGTGTGTGTGTGTGTGTGGTGCAGGGGGTAGGGACTCCTCTGTGTGTGTGTGTGTGTGTGTTGCAGGGTGTAGGGACTCGTGTGTGTGTGTGTGTGTGTGTGTGTGTGTGTGTGTGTGTGTGTGTTGCAGGGTGTAGGGACTTGTGTGTGTGTGTGTGTGTGTGTGTGTGTGTTGCAGGGTGTAGGGACTCTGCCTGCGGGTGTCTGTTGTGGTGCAGGACGCCGCCCATGGGGTGTCTGCTGGGGAAGGTGGGGGTGTTTGAGCAGCAGGTTGGTGTCCGGTGGCAGGTGCTCGGTGGTGGCGTGGGGTGGGGGTGGGGGTCAGGCGTTCCGTCTCTGGGGGACACGCTGAGCCCTGGTGTCTGAGTGATGGATGCACGGTGCAGATGGCCAGGATGGGGGGTTGCACGGGGATGGCGGGGCTGTGTCCGGGTGATGCTGGGATTGATGGGCTGTGGCTGGCTGAACGCAGAATGGGGACGGCTGTCTGACTCCTGTCTGGAGTGTGGGTGTTTCAGTGACTGATGGTTCGCCAGCCCCACTGTCTGTAGCAGCTCGCCCCTTTCAGACCCCCCGGTGCTGCCTTTGTCAGGGCGCTGCAGACAGATGGCTCTTTTCTCCCGGCTCCAGCTTGCCCAGGAGTTAATCCAATGGTACAAAGCGATGCCGGTTGGAAGCAGCTGCCCGTCTGCCTGGTGCCCTGTGCTGCCTCCCTCATTCCCCTTCATTTACATTCCCGTTAGCGAGACGAGCGGCCTAAGCACTGGCATCGCCCGCCACACAGGTCCCGGGAATGCCCTGCCAGCCCAGAGGTGGCCTGGGGCAGAGCCTGGAGTCGCCAGCCCCGGAAATCCCTCTGTGCCCTGTTGTCCCCTCTCCCTAACCCCGTCTCCTCGCCCTGCTCCCCGCTCCCGTCCCCAGCCCCAGCCTTGCTGTGCCCCGGGCCCCTCACTGGGAGCTGAGCCCGGTGCTCAGATCCGTGCCCAGGCTCTGGGAGCTGCACTGACCCAGGGCAGGAATTTGGGCAGCTGGTCAGGAAACGAAGGGACCTGCTGGAAGGGCTGAAACCCCCATGTCAGGGGCTGGTGCCCGGGATGGCAGGATGGGCCTCAGCCCGGGCCCCTCTCACACCAGGCAGCAGGCGGCTCCTGGGGCGGGTTCCCAGGGGGGTGGGAACGGCCCACGCTCCCAGGATGGACCTGGGGCCCGCAGGTCAGATGCAGGCGGGACGCAGGTCCGCAGGTGCCTGCTGCCGTGTCCCGAGTGGCCAGTAACGGGGCTGCCCCTCGTTTGTTTTAGGCTGGCTTTGAGCGGCGGGGCTGAGCTTTCGGCCCCTGGCCGGCCGGCTCTGTGCCACCCTTTGGCCATGGGGAACGCGCTGGGCAGGCCCAGCTGCCTGGGAGACAAGAGCCAGAAGCCCGAGGAGTTCCTGAAGGACGTGGGGCTTGGCCCCGACCACCCGGCGGGGAGGAACAACTGTGACGCCAGAGCTGGGGCCCCTGACAAGTCTCCCCTGAACCCGGTGGTGATCGAGAACGGCTGGAGCCTGAGCCCAGGCTCGGCAAAGAGCCAGCCGAGCAGCCCCCTGCCCAAGCAAAACAACATGGAGGTCAAGGTGCAGAACGGGAGCAGGGGCTGCAACCCCCTCAAAGCCCAGCTGGAGGCGGCCTGGACCCCCCCGAGAGGTGCCCCCCCCAGGGACTCGGGCAGCAGCTGGGCCTGGAAGCCCGTCAGCACCAGGGAGGTGACCGAGGTGACCGAGGTGACCGAGACCATCGTGACGGAGATCGTGGAAGTGACCGAGTACCCGGGCGGGGAGCCCGTTGTCACCAGGATGGTGAAGGTGCTGACGGAGTGTGCCGGGGAGCGGACGGAGGTTAATAGCGTGTGCCAGCCTCTCGGATCCCGCGGAGCCCAGCAGCCAGGCCGGGGCTGGTGTGTCTGAGGGGATGCCGCATCGGCCCCCATGCCGCACACTGGGCTCTGCAGGGGGCTCGCTGCCCAGGAGCTGTTTGTTTGTGGGGGTCCCCCCAGCAGGCCCAGAGTCCTGGCCTTTATCCTGTGGGGCGGGGTGGGGAGCCCACCAGTGGTGGGGGGAGCGCGCTTCAGGCTCTGGTAACACCCCATGGCCCCACTGCCTGCACAGGGCCAGTCTTTGGGGGGTGGGGAGAGGGTGTCCCAGTGATCTCCAGCTGCGGGACCGTTTCAGAGCATTTCTGACAGCCAGGCTTGGCTGGCTTGGGGCAGGTTCTGCTCTCGTGGCTGGGCTGTGGTGCCAGGCGGGTGCGACTCAGGGGCACCAGGCCAGGCTGGGCTCCAGTGCTGGGCAGGTGTGTTAGGAGGGCCAGGCTGTGGTGCTGGGAGGGTGCATTACGGGACCATGCCAGGCCTGCTCTGTTGCCAGGCCGGTGCATTGGGGGGGCCGGGCCAGGCAGGCTCTGGTGCTGGGTGGGTTGAATTAGGGGGGCCGGGCGGGTGCATTGGGGGGGCTGGGCCAGGCCAGGCAGGTGCTTTGGGGTGGCCGGGCTGGCCGGGCTGGGTGGGTGTGTTAGGGGGGCCGGGCCGGGTGGGTGGGTTCCAGTGCCGGGTGGGTGCATTACGGGGGCTGGGCCGGGCCAGGTGGGTGTGTTAGGGGGGCCGGGCTGGGTGGGTGGGTTCCAGTGCCGGGTGGGTGCATTACGGGGGCTGGGCCGGGCCAGGTGGGTGTGTTAGGGGGGCCGGGCTGGGTGGGTGGGTTCCAGTGCCGGGTGGGTGCATTACGGGGGCTGGGCCGGGCCAGGTGGGTGTGTTAGGGGGGCCAGGCTGGGTGGGTGGGTTCCAGTGCCGGGTGGGTGCATTACGGGGGCTGGGCCGGGCTGGGTGGGTGTGTTAGGGGGGCCGGGCCAGGCGGGTGGGTTCCAGTGCCGGGTGGGTGCATTACGGGGGCTGGGCCGGGCCAGGTGGGTGTGTTAGGGGGGCCGGGCTGGGTGGGTGGGTTCCAGTGCCGGGTGGGTGCATTACGGGGGCTGGGCCGGGCCAGGTGGGTGTGTTAGGGGGGCCGGGCTGGGTGGGTGGGTTCCAGTGCCGGGTGGGTGCGTTACGGGGGCTGGGCCGGGCCAGGTGGGTGTGTTAGGGGGGCCGGGCTGGGTGGGTGGGTTCCAGTGCCGGGTGGGTGCGTTACGGGGGCTGGGCCGGGCCAGGTGGGTGTGTTAGGGGGGCCGGGCTGGGTGGGTGGGTTCCAGTGCCGGGTGGGTGCGTTACGGGGGCTGGGCCGGGCCAGGTGGGTGTGTTAGGGGGGCCGGGCTGGGTGGGTGGGTTCCAGTGCCGGGTGGGTGAGTTACGGGGGCTGGGCCGGGCCAGGTGGGTGTGTTAGGGGGGCCGGGCCGGGTGGGTGGGTTCCAGTGCCGGGTGGGTGCATTACGGGGGCTGGGCCGGGCCAGGTGGGTGTGTTAGGGGGGCCGGGCTGGGTGGGTGGGTTCCAGTGCCGGGTGGGTGCGTTACGGGGGCTGGGCCGGGCCAGGTGGGTGTGTTAGGGGGGCCGGGCTGGGTGGGTGGGTTCCAGTGCCGGGTGGGTGCGTTACGGGGGCTGGGCCGGGCCAGGTGGGTGTGTTAGGGGGGCCGGGCTGGGTGGGTGGGTTCCAGTGCCGGGTGGGTGCGTTACGGGGGCTGGGCCGGGCCAGGTGGGTGTGTTAGGGGGGCCGGGCCGGGTGGGTGGGTTCCAGTGCCGGGTGGGTGCGTTACGGGGGCTGGGCCGGGCCGGGTGGGTGTGTTAGGGGGGCCGGGCCGGGTGGGTGGGTTCCAGTGCCGGGTGGGTGCGTTACGGGGGCTGGGCCGGGCCAGGTGGGTGTGTTAGGGGGGCCGGGCTGGGTGGGTGGGTTCCAGTGCCGGGTGGGTGCATTACGGGGGCTGGGCCGGGCCAGGTGGGTGTGTTAGGGGGGCCGGGCTGGGTGGGTGGGTTCCAGTGCCGGGTGGGTGCGTTACGGGGGCTGGGCCGGGCCAGGTGGGTGTGTTAGGGGGGCCGGGCTGGGTGGGTGGGTTCCAGTGCCGGGTGGGTGCATTACGGGGGCTGGGCCGGGCCAGGTGGGTGTGTTAGGGGGGCCAGGCTGGGTGGGTGGGTTCCAGTGCCGGGTGGGTGCATTACGGGGGCTGGGCCGGGCTGGGTGGGTGTGTTAGGGGGGCCGGGCCAGGCGGGTGGGTTCCAGTGCCGGGTGGGTGCATTACGGGGGCTGGGCCGGGCCAGGTGGGTGTGTTAGGGGGGCCGGGCTGGGTGGGTGGGTTCCAGTGCCGGGTGGGTGCATTACGGGGGCTGGGCCGGGCCAGGTGGGTGTGTTAGGGGGGCCGGGCTGGGTGGGTGGGTTCCAGTGCCGGGTGGGTGCGTTACGGGGGCTGGGCCGGGCCAGGTGGGTGTGTTAGGGGGGCCGGGCTGGGTGGGTGGGTTCCAGTGCCGGGTGGGTGCGTTACGGGGGCTGGGCCGGGCCAGGTGGGTGTGTTAGGGGGGCCGGGCTGGGTGGGTGGGTTCCAGTGCCGGGTGGGTGCGTTACGGGGGCTGGGCCGGGCCAGGTGGGTGTGTTAGGGGGGCCGGGCTGGGTGGGTGGGTTCCAGTGCCGGGTGGGTGCGTTACGGGGGCTGGGCCGGGCCAGGTGGGTGTGTTAGGGGGGCCGGGACAGGCGGGTGGGTTCCAGTGCCGGGTGGGTGCGTTACGGGGGCTGGGCCGGGCCAGGTGGGTGTGTTAGGGGGGCCGGGACAGGCGGGTGGGTTCCAGTGCCGGGTGGGTGCGTTACGGGGGCTGGGCCGGGCCAGGTGGGTGTGTTAGGGGGGCCGGGCTGGGTGGGTGGGTTCCAGTGCCGGGTGGGTGCATTACGGGGGCTGGGCCGGGCCAGGTGGGTGTGTTAGGGGGGCCGGGCTGGGTGGGTGGGTTCCAGTGCCGGGTGGGTGCATTACGGGGGCTGGGCCGGGCCAGGTGGGTGTGTTAGGGGGGCCGGGCTGGGTGGGTGGGTTCCAGTGCCGGGTGGGTGCATTACGGGGGCTGGGCCGGGCCAGGTGGGTGTGTTAGGGGGGCCGGGCTGGGTGGGTGGGTTCCAGTGCCGGGTGGGTGCATTACGGGGGCTGGGCCGGGCCAGGTGGGTGTGTTAGGGGGGCCGGGCCAGGCGGGTGGGTTCCAGTGCCGGGTGGGTGCGTTACGGGGGCTGGGCCGGGCCAGGTGGGTGTGTTAGGGGGGCCGGGCTGGGTGGGTGGGTTCCAGTGCCGGGTGGGTGCATTACGGGGGCTGGGCCGGGCCAGGTGGGTGTGTTAGGGGGGCCGGGCTGGGTGGGTGGGTTCCAGTGCCGGGTGGGTGCATTACGGGGGCTGGGCCGGGCCAGGTGGGTGTGTTAGGGGGGCCGGGACAGGCGGGTGGGTTCCAGTGCCGGGTGGGTGCATTACGGGGGCTGGGCCGGGCCAGGTGGGTGTGTTAGGGGGGCCGGGCTGGGTGGGTGGGTTCCAGTGCCGGGTGGGTGCGTTACGGGGGGCCGGGCTGGGTGGGCTGTTTCTTGTGGCTCGTGCTGTGGTTTGGGTGCTGAGCTAGGGTGACCAGATGTCCTGATTTTATAGGGACAGTCCCAATTTTTGGGTCATTGTCTTATATAGGCTCCTATTACCCCCCACCCCATCCCGATTTTTCACACTTGCTGTCTGGTCACCCTATGCTGAGCAGGGACCGTGTTCGTAGTGAACCGTCGTGTTCCTTTCACAGGAGACATCGTTCCCCCGGGGCTCAGGGCGCTACGCGGTGTCCTGGCTCCGGCCCGTCTCAGGCACAGCCCGAGCCCCCTGCGCCGTAGCTGGGAGTGGGCTTGTGGAACCTGGTTTCTGTCCGTGTCTCACTGGCTCCTTGCTCCTGCATTTCACCTGGGCGGGCCGGCAAATCCCCCCTACCGCCTGCCCAGGCCGTGCGGTGGCCCCTGGCCGAATGGTCTGAGAGCTCCCCGGGTGCAGCCTGTAGGGAGAGGTCCCAGGGACGGGGCACCCGACTCCAGCTGGGCTGCGGAGCCTCCTCTGAGCGCCCAGGGAGCTCAGTTCATCCCTGCGCCCAGACGGGGATGGGCCATGGCTGCTGCTTCCCAGCGACAAGCTGGAGGGGGGTTGCCCATGAAGCCGCTGGCTCTCTCAGCACAGGCAGTAGCCGTGGTGCGTGAGGTCTCTGCCTCGCTCGCCCAGCTGCTGTGCATGGCTGGGAGCGGAGGGTCGGAGTCCCTGGGGCCTGCTCCAGGGGGTGTAAGCAGCTGTTTTGTGACTGACTCTGCACCCGCTCCAGAGCAACGGGTCCCTGCCTGCCGACCGGGCAGCTCGCGGGAGCAGTGGGCCGTGCTCAGCAGCAAGGTAACAGCTGCCCCGAGGGTGGGCAATGACCCTGATAAGGGGGTAAGGGGAGGGCTGGCCCCGCGTGTGCCTGGCACTGCGGTTACCGTGGGGCGGGGGGTAGGATGCTGCTGAAAGTGACGGGGTGCCCAGGATTGGGACTGTGCTGTTCACCGGGGCCGTTGGTGCTGCCCATGGGGCTAACGTAGCGCTGGGCTGTGTCCTGTCCATGGTAACCTGCCGGCAGCCCCTGGGTTCTCACGGGCACATCTTCCTCTCGTCCCCAGGGTGCCCTGCGGGCCATCACGCTCCCGGAGGGCTCCCCGAGTGTGGAGCAGGCCCAGGACACTTTGGAGACGCTGCTGACCTGGGTGGCTGACATGGAGGACCTGGTTGGCAACCAGAAGCCCCCTTCTTCTGAAGTGAAGGTGGTGAAAGCCCAGCTGCAGGAGCAGAAGGTGAGCGAGCCCCCGAGGTCCCTCCCAGGGGTTTCCGGGGAAGGAGCGGCTCTGGGGAGAGGTGGGCAGTGCTTGCTGGGTCCTGGGGGGAGCTGCCAGGACATGGCATCCCGGCTGTGTGTGGCTGAGCACGGCCATGCTTGCACGAAGGGTGCTGCCCGCTCCCCGGAGGGGTGACGTCTCACTAGGCAGGGCATGAAAAGGAGGCACAGCGTACAGCCCACAGCCCAGTGCTGGGCAGCGCATCAGGAGTGAGCCCTTCTCCGGCTCCATGGCAGCCTCGGTAGCTGCTCCTGCTGGAGGCTAATGCCTGATGGATGCTGAATAGCCTCTCTGCCCTGGGAGCTGGGGCAGGCACCGCCCCCAGGCCATGCTGCAGCACTTGTCATGGCTCTCCTGCTCACTGCCCCTGCCTTGCCTGCAGTCTGGAGGGGGTCTGTCTGCCCAGGGCCGGCTCCAGGCACCAGCGGAGGAAGCACGTGCCGGGGCGGCTCATGCTAAGGGGCGGCATTCCGGCCATTCGTGGGGCGGTGCAGTCCGGGCGGCTTTTTGGTTTTTTTTTTTTGCTTGGGGCGGCAAAAATGGTAGAGCCGGCCCTGTGTCTGCCACCCCCCACCCCCGGGGCTGGGGATAATTGACTGCTGCTTGCAGCTGGCTCTGCTGGGGGGGGTGTAGTGGGTTGGTCCCCTGGGTGCATGGTGCTGTGCAAGGTGCTCGGATCACTGCCCGGGGGCTGAGGGCCAGGACGTGCCTAGGCTGTGGAGGCGATTCCCTTGGGTTCGCCATGAGGACAGCGCCGCCATCACCCCATGCCCTGATTCCCGAACAGCTCCTGAAACGGCTTCTGGAGGAGCGGAGACCCCGAGTGGAGTGTGTCCTGCAGGACAGACAGCTGCCTCGTGAGCATGCTGCCAGGACAAACGGACAGGAGGTGAGCGGGGGCCTCTCAGACCTGCAGGAGAAGTGGGGAAAACTGATCCAGAAGGCGAACGCCAGGTGAGTGAGCAGAGCTGCGATCTGTGCAGCGAGGCTCTGTGGAGGCCAGTGCCGCTGCTAGCATGGGTGAGGTGGGCACGCTGGGCTCTGGCCTCCCACGCTAACCACTTTCCTGCCCTGAAGTGCCCCCTCCTGGTGCTGGGTTTGGGGTGCAGGTTCTGGACCTCACAGCAGTTCCCTTTGGGTCAGTCAGTCGCTGTTTGTGCTGGGACAGTGCGTGGTCAGACTCGGGGCCCTGGTGCAAGGCACTGCCCGTGCTGGGAGCTGTGGTCCCTGTCCCTACAGGCTGCCCCAAACCACTGGCAGAGGGTACAGCTAGGCACTGGCCCCAGACATGCCAATCCCCTGCCCAGTGCTGCCGTGTGGATTCCTGTCACCACCTTGACCTGGGAGCTGAGGGCGGGTGGTGTTACCCGCGCATTCCAGGGCACCCACCAACACCCAGTTCCTAGGGCTCAGGACATACTCCTCTGCAGGTCTGCAAGATCTTTTTACCAGTGAAAGAGCCTCACACAGCAATATCCTTATCCTCTAGTTATTAACAATCACCAAGCAGAACACACACGCTAAGCATACAATGCTCTGCTCACCTGTCCTGATCAGGCAGGCAGACTTTCCCTGTTGGCCAGGTGTGAGGATGCTGCCCGTGGGAGCCAGCCGAGGTCACTCAATCAGGGTGAACTGCAAACAGAACGGGGCAGACAAACCCCAAACGCTGGTGGATATTCCAATACTTAGATTTACCAAAACAGCTTCTGTAGTACCTCACTGGTTACTCAGAAGTCCAAACAACGCAGTTCCCTTAAAGTGCCCAGCCTCAGGCCTCCGTCCAGACACACCTGTCAGATATGATGATGATTACTGAAAATCTGATCTCATCATATAAAAGAAAAGGTTCTTCCAATCCCAAAGGATCAGCCACATACCCAGGTCCAGTTATAACTTAGAACTTACCCAAAATATACGCTATAGTCAATTCTTGTTAACTAAACTAAAATTTATTAAAAAAGAAAAGAGAGAGAGTGTTGGTTAAAAGATCAATATACAGACAGACTTGAATTCAATTCTTGAGGTTCAGGTACATAGCAGAGATGGTGAGTTTGTAGTTACCAAAACTTCTTTTTGGACTATAACCTCTGGACTATTTCTATGTCCATATTCAGGGTGACTCCAGTCAGTGACTGGGGATCTCAATCCTTATGGCTTAAGGTTTCCCCCCCCATGAAACCCAAAGCAGATCTGAGATGAAGCAGGATCGTGTCCCAGGGTTCTTATACATTTCCAGCAGCCTTTTGGCCTGAGAAAACAATAGGCTTAACTCTCCTTCTCCCAAACATCCTGGCAATTAGCACAGGGTAATTTATCCATTACACAGTTCAGATACAGGTTACCACAACCTTCAAAGAGACATAGAGACAATAATACTAGTTCCCTCAAGTGTCTTCCTACATGTTAATATTCCTTTTTTGATCTTTGAATTAAAGCTATAGCAATAGACCAGACTTGTTTGCTGACATCACAAGACCTTCTACCTCTAACAATGCAGACTTGCATTTCAAAGCTCTGTTCATTTACAGATCTTCCTAACCAGTCTCTAAAGTTCGGCCATGGGTCAGGTCAGTCTGGGAGGTAATTAACTCTTTCTGGCCCTGTCACCTTCCAATGAGATATTATATCACACTCCTAACGTCACACCAGGCAAGGTCAGTCTTGTCTGGATTCTGGCTGCTGCACCTCACGGTCATGCAGAGGATTCTTAGCAGCTCTGATTTTAGGCTGTGTCTTGGGGGGTGAGTTCTTCTTTTCAGGTCTTTCCTCCTTCTTCTTTTCCCTTTTCCTTTCTCTTTCCTTCCCAGCTGGTCTCCTTCTTGGGCCTCAGTTTATATAGAATCTTGAGTCCCGCTTAGCTGTGCCTTAACCAATGATTTTACTAAGATATTACAAAATAATTCTTTGACCAATCCTAACGTATTGTGAAATAATTCTTTACCCAGTCATACCCCACCACCTTAGTTGATTTAAATCTTGTAAAATTAATTATGCAACTGACAGAAACAATCAATGACCCGACAGAAACCAGACAGATAAACACTAGAGAAGTGGGGCCCGTAAAGGCAAAACAATAAAGAAGTAGGGATTTCACACCCGCAACTGCTGATACGTGATTCCTTGCCAGCAGAATGCCGTCAAACAAAGTTTCCTTTCACCATCTTTATCTGGTGATGGTGGGTGCTACTGGGACTGGAGCCTTCGGAACAGCCCGATAGGACATTGTTTTCATGTAATTTAGAAGGAATGTGACTTTCTGCTTCGTGGCTCATGGCTGCTGCTGTCCTAACGTGGCTGCAGACAAAGGCCTCAGGCCTTACAGGGCGGAAGGGCTTTGTGGCCGGGTCAGGGAGGGCGTTCCGTGGGGAGAGGTTCATGGACATTTGGGGTGGGGGCACACGAACAGGCGGTGGAGTGGAGCAGGGAAGAGAGGAGCCAGAACTGTCAATCTTCCTACGGGCCTGTCAGCTTCACACAACCTGCCAGCCTGGGCGGGGGGACGGACACTGCCTCAGGATCAGTGGCACAGGATCAGAGGCCACTGGTGTGGAGGGGACACGGGTGGAACAGGGAGCTCACCCGGCAGTGGCTCAGCCACACGGACACAGCAGCCCACGAGGGTTCATAAAGTTCCCCTTGTTCAGTGTCACCTGCGTTCGGCCCCACTGCATGGCCCGGCCCCGTCGCTCCGATGGCCTCACGCCCCCAATGGCCAGGACAGCCCATGCTGCGGTGCAGTCTGGGGGGCAGGGCCGGTGGGCTCCGGGGTGAAAGGGCCTTTGTGCTTTCTGGCTGACTGGGCTGCATCAGGACACAAAGTGCCCCTGGGTGAGGACAAGAGCCGCTGCAGCAGTGCTGAGGGAGCTGCAGGGGGTCCACAGCCTCTGACCCCCCTGCTGGGGGGAGGTGGATCCCAGACCACCCTGCACACTCTCCCCAAGGTCCCCCTAATGCCTGCTGACCATGGTACAGAGGGAAACTGAGGCACAGAGTGAGGACGTGAGTTGCCCATGAGCGTGCAGGGGCAGGGCTGGAACTGGGGGGTGGGGAGGCTTGGCGCCAGGGTCCCTGCTGTGACTCGAGCTCCCGTGCTATAGGATGAAGAGACCAATCAGAGGAGCTTTCTGTCCCTTGCCTGCCCCAGCCCCCATGGGGCAGAGGGGTAGGTGTTGGCCATTACTCACTGCCCCAGGCCTCACTAGAACAAGGGGCACTTTGTCTATGGAGCTGCTCGTGTCTCCTCCCTTGGAGTCTCCTGCAGTCTCATGTGTCCTGGGGAACTCCCTGCCACTAGGGAGCAATGAGGCCGGGAGCGCAGCAGGATTTAGCAGAGGACCGGGTGCTTACCTGGGGAAGAGCCCAGCGGCTGTAACAGTGAGGGCACTAGTCCTGCCTGCCCCCGACAGGTGCCAGCCCCTCGCTGTCTGGCTAGGAGGGACCATCTCCTCTTTCAGAGCCTGGGCTGGCTAGCCCCTGGGCTGCTCTGCCAGGCACTTCCTGGGTCCTGGGTCCACCAAGTCAGGGCTGCCTGGGGGAGAGCGCTGAGCCGGGCTGGGCCCCCCACCTGCTGCTGCCGACTTGGGCCAGCTCTGCTGCAGAGACGTCGCCCTTTGGGGCTGCACAGCCTGGGCCAGGGTATGCCTGGGAACCAGAGGAGCACTGCTCATGCCTCTCTGTGGGGCCGTGGGCAGCTCGGGGGGCAGGCAGCACAGGGCGGGTGGGGCGCAGAATGGAAGGGGCAGGTGAGAGGGGGGTATGGGAAGCAGGGGGTGCTTGAGGAGAGGGTGTCACTGGGGAAATGGGGGAGAGGAGCCCATTGAGCAAAGGGGAGATGCTCTAACCAGGGGCTCCCCTGGGCGAAATGCCAGTGGGGTAGTTGCCCTATGGGGACCCTGGGGACCTTCAGCCCTTCCCCCAGTGCTGGGGGACACGTGGCATGGCCCCCGCCTGGCTCTCCCCAGCCTCCTTTCCCCACAGACACGGCTGCTTGGAGCGGATCCTGCCGGCTGCTCAGCACTTCCAGGAGTCTGTGGATTCCTTCCAGGAGTGGCTGAGCGCCACAGAGCGGTGCCTGGCCCAGCTCTGGCATGCCAATGGATGCGTGAGCCAGCTGCAGGCTGCCCACCAGCAAAGCCAGGTGAGGGCAGGAGGGTGGCTGCGCTGGGCTGGCCTGGCTGGGACCCATAGCCGGCCCTGCAGCATGGCCGAGGGGAGGGACGGGTACAGGGGCAGGGGCCCCTAGAGCATGGAGCAGCCCCCAGCTCCAGAACCCCCCAGCCGTTCCTGCGCACGAGGGGGAGGACTTGGGGGGTGGGCACGTGGGGGGCGGTGCAGGGGCCAGGCTGTGGGGCTGGGCTGAGCAGGCCTGCTGAGTCTCACCTGTCCTTTTCCTGCAGGGTCTCTGTGAGGAGATTCGTTCCAGGCTGGGCGACCTGGAGCAAGCCCTGGAGCGGGGGCAGCAGGTGCTGGAGCTGGTGACAGGCAAGTGGCAGAGCAGCTGGCTATTGGGAACTGCAGCCCCCAGGCCCAGACTGCCCAGCGGTGAATCCCTGCCCCACATTCCCCACCAGGGGGCGCCCAAATCCCCCTTCCCACATTCCCCACCAGGGGGCGCACAAATCCCCCCTTCCCAGATTCCCCACCAGGGGGTGCTCGGATCCTACTGCCCCCCATTCCCCACCAGGGGGCGCACGAATCCCCCCTTCTCACATTCCCCACCAGTGGGTGCTCGGATCCTACTGCCTCCCATCCCCCACCAGGGGGCGCGCAAATCCCCCCCTTCCCCCATTCCCCATCAGGGGGCGCTCGGATCCTACCGCCCCCCCCATTCCCCAGCGGGACACGCTTGGATCCTCCAACCAAACTGTTGGGGGCTCCTGCCCTGGTGCTTACCCTCTCACTGGACGCTCTCTACAATCCACTCCTGCTTGGGAATTTGCTGAAATTTGCAAAAAGAACAGGAGTACTTGTGGCACCTTAGAGACTAACAAATTTATTAGAACATAAGCTTTCGTGGGCTACAACCCACTTCTTCGGATGCTGAAATTTGCTTTTCCCAAACTGCTCACCCCAGTTCACTCCTCCACCACAGGCCACCCTGATCCCTTCCTTCCCTGTGTGCTGCACAATCCCGTCTGGATTGACTCATCCCCTGGTGCTCCCCTTGTCCCATTCCTGTCCCAGTGCTCACCCTGAACCTCTCCTCCCCACGTGCTGTTCTGAGCCTGTTCCTCCCTGAGTGTTTGCTCCAATCAGCCCCTCTGGGGCTCACTTCAATATCTAACAATGCTAGGTGCTAACTTTCTAGGCTAGAGACCTGACAGCCACTCGGGGCATTTGTGTCTAGACACACACAGGAGACCTCACCGTGACAAAGATGAATTGATCACAGGAAAACCTGAGGCTTGTCTAGGTGCAGGGGATTATGCTCTAAATTCAGCGTGGCCCGGACCAGTAATACACAGAGCGGGCACTTGGAAACGGACAAGCTTCCAAAGTGTAAAACAACTCTGAGCAAAATTGAATGTCAGGAAGTATTTAAAGAAGCAGTAGCAATTATTTATGGATTCATTTAGGTGATTTGATTTAATATCAAATGCAAGGAAAATCTGGGAAGCTGACAGCCGCGAGGACAAATCAGGAGTTAGGAAGGCAGATAATTGACAAGAGAAGCTAACGGTATCAGTGCAAAGTCTTGGGCCGTCTGTGTAGCAGGAAGGAATGAAATCCCAGCAACGGTCTAGGTTTGATCCCAGGCAAGGAGGGCAACGCTGCAGGCGTGATGCAGAAGAGGCAGACATATTCGATAACTATTTCTGTTCCATTCAGAAAGACGCAGGGGGAGGTATTCACATCTTACAGTGGCCAGGGAATAGTGTCTCCCATCTGTAACTACTCACCTGTATAACTCTGCCCCAGGGGTATCATCAGATTGGCTGAGGTGCTCACTGACCCACTAATGCTGATTTCTAGTAAAACTTGAAGAACTGGGGACTTCCCAGAGCGCTGGAGGAAGCTATGGCAGTGCCTGTATTTGGAAAGGAGAAATGAGCTGACCCAGGAACCCAGGCTGCTTAGCCTGGCCTTGAGCTGGGCAGGTCATGGCAAGGCTGACACGCTCGAGAGAGACTCCGAAGATGGAAGCATAAGAAATACCAGTTCTCCTGGCTATAGGACAATAGGTCTTAACTTGATAGCGTTTCTGAAGTGATTTCAAGTGTGATTGACAGTAATAATACTCTAAGGTACCTGCCTCTGTGCTAGCCCTTTCCTCAGGGCTCCGAGTGTTTTACAGACCAGGTCGTTATCATTACCCCCAAGGTACAGGTGAGGAAACTGAGGCACAGAGAGGGAAAGGGACTTGGCCAAGGTCACCCAGGAAGCCAGGGACCCAGCCAGGACAAGAACCCAGGTCTCCTCAGCCCCAGTGCAGTGCCCGGTTGATGTGATGTGCTGAACCTTCCGTAAGGCGGGTGACTTAGTCACACAGGACACATTAGCACTGTACAAAATTATTGTGGCACCAATCGACTAGAATTCTCTGAGGGGGTCGACAAGCATGTGGACAAGGGGGAGCCAGTGGATGTAGTGGACTTAGATTTGCAGAAAGCCTTTGACAAGGTCCCTCACCAAAGGCTCGTAAGCAAAGTAAGTTGTCATGGGATAAGAGGGAAGGTTCTCTCATGGATTGGTAACTGGTTAAAAGACAGGAAACAAAGGGTAGGAATAAATGGTCAGTTTTCAGAATGGAGAGAGGTAAATAGTGGTGTCCCCCAGGGGTCTGTACTGGGACCAGTGCTATTCAACATGTTCATAAATGATCTGAAAAAGGGGTGAACAGTGAGGTGGCAAAATTTGCAGACGATACAAAATTACTCAGAATAGTTAAGTCCAAATCTGACTGCGAAGAGCTACAAAGGGATCTCACAAAACTGGCAACAAAATGGCAGATGAAATTCAATGTTGATAAATGCAAAGTAATGCACATTGGAAAACATAATCCCAACTATACATATGAATTGATGGGATCTAAATTGGCTGTTACCACTCAAGAAAGAGATCTTGGAGTCATTGTGGATAGTTCTCTGAAAACATCCACTCAATGTGCAGCGGCAGTCAAAATAAGTGAACAGAATGTTAGGAATCATTAAGAAAGGGATAGATAATAAGACAGAAAATATCATATTGCCTCTATATAAATCCATGGCCGCCCTCATCTTGAATACTGTGTGCAGATGTGGTCGCCCCATCTCAAAAAAGATATATTGGAATTGGAAAAGGTTCAGAGAAGGACAACAAAAATGACTAAGGGTATAGAACTGCTCCTGTATGAGGAGAGATTAAAAAGACTGGAACTTTTCCCCTTGGAAAAGAGACGACTAAGGGGGGGATATGCTAGAGGTCTATAAATTCATGACTGGTGTGGAGAAAGTATATAAGGAAGTGTTATTTACTCCTTCTCAGAACACAAGAACTAGGGATCACCCAATGAAATTAATAGGCGGCAGGTTTAACACAAACAAAAGGAAGTATTTCTTCACACAATGCACAGTCAACCTGTGGAACTCATTGCCAGGGGATGCTGTGAAGGCCCAAAGTATAACTGGGTTCAAAAAAGAATTAGATGAGTTCCTGGAGGATAGGGCCATCACTGGCTAGTAACCAAAATGGGCAGGGATACAGCCCTATGCTTGGGTGTCCCTAAACCTCTGACTGCCAGAAGCTGGGAATGGGCGATGGGATAGATCACTGGATAATTACCCTGTTCTGTTCATACCCTCTGAAGCACCTGGCATTGGCCACTGTCAGAAGTGGGCTAAATGGATCACTGGTCTGACCCAGTATGGCCAGTCTTTTGTTCTTATGGCCCACATTAGTTGAATTACAAATTAGTTAATTGACAGAAATTCTGCAGAATAGGACCTAGGGGTTACAGTGGACGAGAAGCTGGATATGAGTCAACAGTGTGCCCTTGTTGCCAAGAAGGCTAACGGCATTTTGGGCTGTATAAGTAGGGGCATTGCCAGCAGATCGAGGGATGTGATCGTTCCCCTTTATTCGACATTGGTGAGGCCTCATCTGGAGTACTGTGTCCAGTTTTGGGCCCCACACTACAAGAAGGATGTGGAAAAATTGGAAAGAGTCCAGCGGAGGGCAACAAAAATGATTAGAGGGTTGGAGCACATGACTTATGAGGCGAGGCTGAGGGAACTGGGATTGTTTAGTCGGCAGAAGAGAAGAATGAGGGGGGATTTGATAGCTGCTTTCAACTACCTGAAAGGGGGTTCCAAAGAGGATGGATCTAGACTGTTCTCACTGGTACCAGATGACAGAACAAGGAGTAATGGTCTCAAGTTGCAGTGGGGGAGGTCTAGGTTGGATATTAGGAAACACTATTTCACTAGGAGGGTGGTGAAGCACTGGAATGGGTTACCTAGGGAGGTGGTGGAATCTCCTTCCTTAGAGGTTTTTAAGGTCAGGCTTGACAAAGCCCTGGCTGGGATGATTTAGTTGGGATTGGTCCTGCTGTGAGCAGGGGGTTGGACTAGATGACCTCCTGAGGTCCCTTCCAACCCTGATATTCTATGATTCTATGACAGAGTGCAAAAAATAGTTGTACCTGGGGAGACATCATCCACTGGGTATGTTTCTAGTGGGGTCCCACCGGGACCTGTTCTCAGCCCAAGGCTGTTCAGTGTCTTTATCCGTCACCTGGAAGAAAATATAAAATCTTTGCTGGTGACATTTGCAGATGGCACAGCAGTGGTGGAGTGGTAAATAATGCGGGGGACCGGTCAGTGGTAGCGACTGAGCGGATGGCTCGGTGAGATGGGCTCTGTAGAACAATAGCTGTTTTACTACAGCGGAACAAAGACTGTAGCTCAGGTTGGGGGCTGTACCTGGGATGCCGATCACACCCTGGGAGCAGACAGCTCTTTGATCCAGCAGACAAAGGCAGAATGAGATCTGAGGGCTGCAAGCAGAAGCGAGAGAAATGCAGACTAGAACTAAGGGGCAGTGGTTAGTGGTGATGCAATTAACCATTGGAAGAGCCCGCCCAGAGCCATGGTGGCTTCTCCATCACCTGGCGTCTGTGAACCCAGCCTGGATCTTCCAAAATCTCTGCTCTAGCTCAGCCAGGGGTTGTGGGCTCAGGGCAGGGATGATGGGTCTCTCCCGTGCAATGGAGGAGGTCAGACCAGATGGTCTTGTGCTCCCTCCTGACGTTCGACCCCTCTGCAGGCGAGGAAGCCCAGCTGGCCCAGGAGAAGATGGAGTCCCTGAGGATGAGGTATCTGATCATGGGGCAGAGCAGCGGCGACATCCAGCACCGGCTGGTGCAGACACTGGAGGCCTCATCCCATGTGGACTCTGCCCAGGAGGACCTGGCTCTCTGGCTGGGTCGAATGGAGAAGGAGCTGTGCTCTGGGGACAGCCAGCCAAGTGATGGGCCGCATCCGGTCAGTGCCAGCGACAGAGAAAAGGTACTGAGGGCAAGGGCGAGGGGAAGGGCCCAGGATCAGTCCCGGGGCTGAGACTCAACCCCCATCCCCGATCTCACCTCCTCCCCTCTGGTGGGCACACACGGCCCAGTGTCGTAACTTTCCAGTCGTGCAAATCGTCCTGCCAGGTTCCAAATTGTACCCAGTCCTCTGTCTCCCCAGGGTGGGTACAGCCCAGGCAGCAGCTGGGCAAGGGACCCCCTACGCCTCTGCCTGACCCCGAGGGGCCCTGTGGCCATTACTAGGTGGAGATGGTGAAGTGATTAATGATGCAGGTGTCACGGAGTGTGGGGGAGACCAGGCCCTGCACCCCTGGCTTCCTGCGATTCACCATGACTCTCAGCCAGCCAGTAACACAGAAGGTTTATTTAGACGACAGGAACACGGTCCAAGACAGGTCTTGCAGGCACAGACAACAGGACCCCCTTAGTTAGGTCCCTCTTGGGGCCCCAGGGACCCCACAGCCCCCTTGGGGGGTCAGAGCCCCGTCTGGGCTCCCCTCCATTTCACCAGCCAGCTCCAAACCGAAACGCCCTCCAGCGTCTCTCACTCAGCCTCCCCCCGGCTCCTCCCCCAGCCTTTGTCCAGTTTCCCCGGGCAGAGGTGTCACCTGGCTCCAACCCCCTTCCTGGATTCTCACGTTACATGCTCAGGTATCTTCCCTCAAGGCCAGTCTCCCATCCCCAATGCAGACCGTCCCAGCCAACCTCCCCACTCAGCATTCAAAGACCACAGTAAGAACAGTTCCAGTTGGTCACAGCAGGAAAGGCTGAAGTGTTCAGTAAATAGTGCTGCTCTGACTTTGAAAAGCTGCGGGATGATGTGCGCTTAGCACACCAGGACGACAAAGTAACTAAGAAGCATGTTAACAGCATCTACTAGGGAGAAACATTTTTAACTCAGCAGGCCCAGGTAACTCCAAGCCAAGAGCCCTAAAAGAGCTGGCGGAGGACATCTCTGGCCCACTGATTTATACAAATTCCAGAAGACATCAGGATAATTAACCATTGGCACAACTTCCCGAAGGATTCCTCCTCACTGGCAATTTTAAAATCCAGATTGGCTGGGATGTTCCTAAAAGCTCTGCTCTAGTTCAGACAGGAATTGCTGTGGGCAGGTCTCTGCCCATGTCACACGGGCGGTCAGGCGAGATGATGACAGTGATCCCTTCTGGCCTTGAACTCTTTCAATCTATGGCTCATTCCCAGGCTAAATAATGAACCGTTGATACGGGATTCAGTTAATATAGAGTTAAAGGGAGGGAACCGAATTACTGCCAGTCGGCGTTATGGGGCGTGGGTCTTGTCAAACAAACCTGGGCTTGTTTGTGATGAGGTTACAGGTTTGCTTGCACAGCTGTAATAGATTTCGGGAGGCCTTTGGCTTGGTACAGCCCGACAGTCTCACTACAATTAGCGCTGTAGAAGCACAGGTGAAATGGATTAGGAACCAGGTAACAGAGATCTAAGAAAGCAGCTGTCAGCAAGGACTCCTCCGAGACTCAGGCTCAGGGTGTACCTAGGGGGGTTCCCCAGGGACCGTTCTAGGGACTCACCACTTCCATCAGAGGAGACAGACATTGGCAGAGCGGTAAGTAACGAGGACAGCGCACCAGACAGGTGTGGCACTGCTGCAGCGGGAGCATGCATCCCAGCATGGGAGACAGACACCCGCTAGCGCGCTGCAATAGCAGGGGGCCGCCGCAGCGCTGGCGAGCTCCTGAGTGTGCACCAAGGGGGTTTGGACTCGGGTGCTAATCTGAGCTGCGGCTCGTGCCCCCACGGCCACACCCTCGCTTGAGCAGAGCTAGCATGTGACTGTCGACGTATGCTGGGAAGCACGCACCCAGCTGCAGGGCAGACGCACCCCCAGAGTGATCGCCATCGCTTGGTGAACTGGCCCCATTTTTAAAAAATGCATTTGAACACAGCCACATGCAAGGACGTAGGTCTGGGGCCCAGGAGCGCAGGTGTCCCTAGAGACGGGGCTGTGTCCTGGACAGCAGCGATATGCAAGGACGTAGGTCTGGGGCCCAGGAGTGCCCATGTCCTAGAGACGGGGCTGTGTCCTGGACAGCAGCAATACTCAAGGCCGTAGGTCTGGGGCCCAGGAGTGCCCATGTCCTAGAGACGGGGCTGTGTCCTGGACAGCAGCAATACTCAAGGCCGTAGGTCTGGGGCCCAGGAGTGCCCGTGTCCCAGAGACGGAGCTGTGTCCTGGACAGCAGCGATACTCAAGGCCGTAGGTCTGGGGCCCAGGAGTGCCCGTGTCCCTAGAGACGGGGCTGTGTCCTGGACAGCAGCGATACTCAAGGCCGTAGGTCTGGGGCCCAGGAGTGCCCATGTCCTAGAGACGGGGCTGTGTCCTGGACAGCAGCGATATTCAAGGCCGTAGGTTTGGGGCCCAGGAGAGCCCGTGTCCCTAGAGACGGGGCTGTGTCCTGGACAGCAGCGATACTCAAGGCCGTAGGTCTGGGGCCCAGGAGTGCCCGTGTCCCTAGAGACGGGGCTGTGTCCTGGACAGCAGCGATACTCAAGGCCGTAGGTCTGGGGCCCAGGAGTGCCCGTGTCCCTAGAGACGGGGCTGTGTCCTGGACAGCAGCGATACTCAAGGCCGTAGGTCTGGGGCCCAGGAGTGCCCGTGTCCCTAGAGACGGAGCTGTGTCCTGGACAGCAGCGATATGCAAGGCCGTAGGTCTGGGGCCCAGGAGTGCCCGTGTCCCTAGAGACGGAACTGTGTCCTGGACAGCAGCGATATGCAAGGCCGTAGGTCTGGGGCCCAGGAGTGCCCGTGTCGACTAGAGACGGGGCTGTGTCCTGGACAGCAGCGATACTCAAGGCCGTAGGTCTGGGGCCCAGGAGTGCCCGTGTCGCCTAGAGACGGGGCTGTGTCCTGGACAGCAGCGATACTCAAGGCCGTAGGTCTGGGGCCCAGGAGTGCCCATGTCCCTAGAGACGGAGCTGTGTCCTGGACAGCAGCGATATGCAAGGCCGTACGTCTGGGGCCCAGGAGTGCCCGTGTCCTAGAGACGGGGCTGTGTCCTGGACAGCAGCGATACTCAAGGCCGTAGGTCTGGGGCCCAGGAGTGCCCGTGTCCTAGAGACGGGGCTGTGTCCTGGACAGCAGCGATACTCAAGGCCGTAGGTCTGGGGCCCAGGAGAGCCCGTGTCCCTAGAGACGGGGCTGTGTCCTGGACAGCAGCAATACTCAAGGCCGTACGTCTGGGGCCCAGGAGTGCCCGTGTCCCTAGAGACGGGGCTGTGTCCTGGACAGCAGCGATATGCAAGGCCGTAGGTCTGGGGCCCAGGAGTGCCCGTGTCCTAGAGACGGAGCTGTGTCCTGGACAGCAGCGATACTCAAGGACGTAGGTCTGGGGCCCAGGAGTGCCCGTGTCCCTAGAGACGGGGCTGTGTCCTGGACAGCAGCGATACTCAAGGCCGTAGGTCTGGGGCCCAGGAGTGCCCGTGTCCTAGAGACGGGGCTGTGTCCTGGACAGCAGCGATATGCAAGGCCGTAGGTCTGGGGCCCAGGAGTGCCCGTGTCCCTAGAGACGGAACTGTGTCCTGGACAGCAGCGATATGCAAGGCCGTAGGTCTGGGGCCCAGGAGTGCCCGTGTCCTAGAGACGGAGCTGTGTCCTGGACAGCAGCGATACTCAAGGCCGTAGGTCTGGGGCCCAGGAGTGCCCGTGTCCCTAGAGACGGGGCTGTGTCCTGGACAGCAGCGATACTCAAGGCCGTAGGTCTGGGGCCCAGGAGTGCCCGTGTCCTAGAGACGGGGCTGTGTCCTGGACAGCAGCGATACTCAAGTCCGTAGGTCTGGGGCCCAGGAGTGCCCGTGTCCCTAGAGACGGGGCTGTGTCCTGGACAGCAGCGATATGCAAGTCCGTACGTCTGGGGCCCAGGAGTGCCCGTGTCCCTAGAGACGGGGCTGTGTCCTGGACAGCAGCGATATGCAAGGCCGTAGGTCTGGGGCCCAGGAGTGCCTGTGTCCCTAGAGACGGGGCTGTGTCCTGGACAGCAGCGATACTCAAGGCCTTGGGTCTGGGGCCCAGGAGTGCCCGTGTCCCTAGAGACGGAGCTGTGTCCTGGACAGCAGCGATATGCAAGGCCGTAGGTCTGGGGCCCAGGAGTGCCCGTGTCCCTAGAGACGGGGCTGTGTCCTGGACAGCAGCGATACTCAAGGCCGTAGGTCTGGGGCCCAGGAGTGCCTGTGTCCTAGAGACGGGGCTGTGTCCTGGACAGCAGCGATACTCAAGGCCGTAGGTCTGGGGCCCAGGAGTGCCCGTGTCCCTAGAGACGGAGCTGTGTCCTGGACAGCAGTGATACTCAAGGCCGTAGGTCTGGGGCCCAGGAGTGCCCGTGTCCTAGAGACGGGGCTGTGTCCTGGACAGCAGCGATACTCAAGGCCGTAGGTCTGGGGCCGAGGAGTGCCCGTGTCCCTAGAGACGGGGCTGTGTCCTGGACAGCAGCGATATTCAAGGCCGTAGGTCTGGGGCCCAGGAGTGCCTGTGACCCTAGAGACGGAGCTGTGTCCTGGACAGCAGCGATATTCAAGGCCGTAGGTCTGGGGCCCAGGAGTGCCCGTGTCCCTAGAGACGGAGCTGTGTCCTGGACAGCAGCGATACTCAAGGCCGTAGGTCTGGGGCCCAGGAGTGCCCGTGTCCTAGAGACGGGGCTGTGTCCTGGACAGCAGCGATACTCAAGGCCGTAGGTCTGGGGCCCAGGAGTGCCCGTGTCCCTAGAGACGGGGCTGTGTCCTGGACAGCAGCGATACTCAAGGCCGTAGGTCTGGGGCCCAGGAGTGCCTGTGTCCTAGAGACGGGGCTGTGTCCTGGACAGCAGCGATACTCAAGGCCGTAGGTCTGGGGCCCAGGAGTGCCCGTGTCCCTAGAGACGGAGCTGTGTCCTGGACAGCAGTGATACTCAAGGCCGTAGGTCTGGGGCCCAGGAGTGCCCGTGTCCTAGAGACGGGGCTGTGTCCTGGACAGCAGCGATACTCAAGGCCGTAGGTCTGGGGCCGAGGAGTGCCCGTGTCCCTAGAGACGGGGCTGTGTCCTGGACAGCAGCGATATTCAAGGCCGTAGGTCTGGGGCCCAGGAGTGCCTGTGACCCTAGAGACGGAGCTGTGTCCTGGACAGCAGCGATACTCAAGGCCGTAGGTCTGGGGCCCAGGAGTGCCCGTGTCCTAGAGACGGGGCTGTGTCCTGGACAGCAGCGATATGCAAGGCCGTAGGTCTGGGGCCCAGGAGTGCCCGTGTCCCTAGAGACGGAACTGTGTCCTGGACAGCAGCGATACTCAAGGCCGTAGGTCTGGGGCCCAGGAGTGCCTGTGACCCTAGAGACGGAGCTGTGTCCTGGACAGCAGCGATACTCAAGGCCGTAGGTCTGGGGCCCAGGAGTGCCCGTGTCCTAGAGACGGGGCTGTGTCCTGGACAGCAGCGATACTCAAGGCCGTAGGTCTGGGGCCCAGGAGTGCCCGTGTCCCTAGAGACGGGGCTGTGTCCTGGACAGCAGCGATACTCAAGGCCGTAGGTCTGGGGCCCAGGAGTGCCCGTGTCCTAGAGACGGGGCTGTGTCCTGGACAGCAGCGATACTCAAGGCCGTAGGTCTGGGGCCCAGGAGTGCCCGTGTCCTAGAGACGGGGCTGTGTCCTGGACAGCAGCGATATGCAAGGCCGTAGGTCTGGGGCCCAGGAGTGCCCGTGTCCCTAGAGACGGGGCTGTTAGGGGTCAGAGTGGCCAGGCAGCTCATGGTTGCTCAGTGCGATGCTGGGGCAAGAACGGTTAGTGCGACCTGTGGCTGTATGACCAGGAGTAGCGAGCAGGAGCAGGGAGGTGATTTGAGACCGGCGCTGGAATACTGGGCCCAGTCCGGGGGACCACATTTCAAAGGCTGATGGAAAACTGGAGAGGTGCAGCTTAGCCAGGAAATGATTGGAGGGCTGGAGAAAACGCCTGGCAGCGAGAGACGTAAGGCGCGCAGGCTGTTAGCTTGTGAGAACGCAGACTGAGAGGTGACTTGGGCGCCGTGTCCAGGCACCGTGGCGGGGAGCACACAGCAGGTGCGGAGAGCTCTGTGACTGAGTAAAGCACAACAGGGACCGATGGCTGGAAACTGGAGCCAGATGTGTTTAGCAGGGAGGGAAATTACCTCCCAAGGGACTGAGGGGGAGGGGGATTCTCCATCTCTTGGTGTCTCCAGCTCTCGGCTTGACAACGTCCTGGGAATGTTGCTTTAGCCAAGCTCAGGTGATCGGGCTGAGCACAGAGGAAGGGGGTGAAATGCTCCGGGCCCTGCTAGGCAGGGGTTCACCAGCTGAGCTACCCAATGGTTCCACTCCCCCTGCAGCACCTCCTGCAGGTTCCACTCCTCCCCCATAGCCCCTCGTGCAGGTTCCACTCCCCCCCCTGCAGCCCCTCGTGCATGCTCCACTCCCCCCCCCGCAGCCTCCCGTGCATGCTCCACTCCCCCCACAACCCCTCGTGCACGCTCCACTCCTCCCACACAGCCCCTCAAGCACGCTCCACTCCCTACCCACAGCCCCTCGTGCACGCTCCACTCCCCCACAGCCCCTCGTGCACGCTCCACACCTCCCCCACAGCCCCTCGTGCACGCTCCACTCCCCCCCCACACCACCTCGTGCACGCTCCACTCCCCCCCCAGCACCTTGTGAACGTCCCATTCCCCCCCCGCAGTCCCTCGTGCACACTCCACTCCCCCCCGTAGCACCTCGTGCATGCTCAATTCCCCCCCCCCCACAAACACACCTGGCGTCTGACCCGAGGGGCGTCTCTGTCTCAGTTTGAGCAGGTCCTGGGGGCCGAACACGCCCACCTGGCCAGGCTCGGCCAGCACCTGGAGAAGCTGAGGCAGGTCCAGCTGGACGCCCAGGCCATCTGCTCGCAGCTCTCCGCTCAGCAGGTAGGGACGCCGGCCCCGCGCCCAGCCCCGTGCTCCTGTCTACACGGACGCCAATCACTCAGAGGGAGGCAGCACGCGCCCAGGGCAGCAGCCAAAGGCACCCGGCGTTCCCTCTGCCCCAGCCAGCGCCGGGAATTCAGGCTGCGTTTCCTGTCCCCGCTGGATTCCCCTGGACACACGCACGGAGCCAGGCACATGGCCACATGTACACGCACAGACCGAGCCACGTACACACGCCGACTGCAACACACAGCACGCACCGATTCCCATGGACCGAGTCACGTACACACGCCGACTGCAACACGCAGCACGCATCGATTCCCATGGACCGAGTCACGTACACACGCTGACTGCAACACGCAGCACGCACCGATTCGCACGGACTGAGTCACATACACACGCCGACTGCAACACGCAGCATGCACCGATTCGCACGGACCGAGCCACGTACACACGCTGACTGCAACACGCAGCACGCACCGATTCCCATGGACCGAGTCACGTACACACGCCGACTGCAACACACAGCACGCACCGATTCCCATGGACCGAGTCACGTACACACGCCGACTGCAACACGCAGCACGCATCGATTCCCATGGACCGAGTCACGTACACACGCCGACTGCATCACGCAGCACGCACCGATTCGCACGGACTGAGTCACATACACACGCCGACTGCAACACACAGCACGCACCGATTCACATGGACCGAGCCACGTACACACGCCGACTGCAACACACAGCACGCACCGATTCGCACGGACTGAGTCACATACACACGCCGACTGCAACACGCAGCATGCACCGATTCGCACGGACCGAGCCACGTACACACGCTGACTGCAACACGCAGCACGCACCAATTTGCACGGACCGAGCCACATACACACGCCGACTGCAACACGCAGCACGCACCGAGTCGCAAGGACCGAGTCACATACACACGCCGACTGCAACACGCAGCACGCACCGATTCGCATGGACCGAGCCACGTACACACGCCGACTGCAACACGCAACATGCACCGATTCGCACGGACTGAGTTACATACACACTCCGACTGCAACACACAGCACGCACCGATTCGCATGGACCGAGCCACGTACACACGCCGACTGCAACACGCAGCACGCACCGATTTGCACGGACCTAGTCACATACACACGCTGACCGCAACATGCAGCACGCACCGATTCACATGGACCGAGCCACGTACACACGCCGACTGCAACACGCAGCATGCACCGATTTGCACGGACCGAGTCACATACACACGCCGACTGCAACATGCAGCACGCACCGATTCGCATGGACCGAGCCACGTACACACGCCGACTGCATCACGCAGCACGCACCGATTCGCACGGACCTAGTCACATACACGCTGACTGCAACATGCAGCACATACCGATTTGCACGGACCGAGTCACATACACACGCTGACTGCAACACGCAGCACGCACCGATTCACATGGACCAAGCCACGTACACACGCCGACTGCAACACACAGCATTCACCGATTTGCACGGACTGAGTCACATACACATGCCGACTGCAACACGCAACATGCACCGATTTGCACGGACTGAGTCACATACACACGCCGACTGCAACATGCAGCACGCACCGATTCACACGGACCAAGCCACTTACGCACGCCAACTGCAACACGCAGCACGCACCGATTCACACGGACCGAGTCGCATACACACGCCGACCGAGACACACAGCATGCGCTGATTCCCACGGACCGAGTCACATACGCATGCTGACCGAGACACGCAGCACGTACCGATTCGCACAGCCTGAGCCACATACACACGCTGACTGAGACACGCAGCACGCACCGATTCGCACGGACCGAGTCGCATACACACGCTGACCGAGACACACAGCATGCACTGATTCCCACGGACCGAGTCACATACGCATGCTGACCGAGACACGCAGCACGCACCGATTCGCACAGCCTGAGCCACATACACATGCCGACTGTAATACGTAGCACACACCGATTCGCACAGCCTGAGCCACATACACACGCTGACTGAGACACGCAGCACGCACTGATTTGCACGGACCGAGCCACATACACATGCCGACTGTAATACGCAGCACACACCGATTTGCACGGACTGAGTCATACACATGCTGACTGCAACACGCAGCACGCACCGATTCGCACGGACCAAGCCACGTACACACACCGACTGCAACACGCAGCATGCACCGATTCGCACGGACTGTGCCACATAAACATGCCGACTGCAACACGCAGCACGCACCGATTTGCACGGACCGAGTCGCATACATACGCCGACCGAGACACACAGCATGCACTGATTCCCACGGACCGAGTCACATACGCATGCTGACCGAGACACGCAGCACACACCAATTTGCACGGACCGAGCCACATACACACGCCGACTGCAACACGCAGCACGCACCGATTCGCATACACACGCCAACTGCAACACGCAGCATGCACCGATTCGCACGGACTGAGCCACATAAACATACCGACTGCAACACGCAGCACGCACCGATTCACACGGACCGAGTCGCATACACACGCCGACCGAGACACACAGCATGCACTGATTCCCACGGACCGAGTCACATACGCATGCTGACCAAGGCACGCAGCACGCACCGATTCGCACAGCCTGAGCCACATAAACATACCGACTGCAACACGTAGCACGCACCGATTCACACGGACCGAGTCGCATACACACGCCGACCGAGACACACAGCATGCACTGATTCCCACGGACCGAGTCACATACGCATGCTGACCAAGGCACGCAGCACGCACCGATTCGCACAGCCTGAGCCACATACACACGCTGACTGAGACACGCAGCACGCACCGATTCGCACGGACCGAGTCGCATACACACGCTGACCGAGACACACAGCATGCACTGATTCCCACGGACCGAGCCACATACACACGCTGACTGAGACACGCAGCACGCACTGATTTGCACGGACCGAGCCACATACACATGCCGACTGTAATACGCAGCACACACCGATTTGCACGGACTGAGTCATACACATGCTGACTGCAACACGCAGCACGCACCGATTCGCGCGGACTGAGTCACGGTAGCCTGTGCACACACACACTCAGAAACACTGACCGAGACACACACAGCACCCACCGATTCGCACAGACTGCGCCGCTCTAGCCAATGCACACATGCAGACACATCAACTGAGGGCAGGCGTCTCTCATGAGCAGTTCAGTACGTTCAGGTCAGCGAGGCGCTCAGCCCGACGAGCTCCGTGGGTGCTGCCAGAGCGTGGCAGAGCCGAGCCCGCAGTGCCCTGTCGGAGGAGGTAGGACCTGCTTTCCCCGCGTGTGAGCTCGGATCCCCTTCGTGCGGAGCTCCCTAGAACTCGGGCCGGGGCGGCTCCAGGCACCAGCGCAACAAGCGTATGCCTGGGGGGGCAAGCCGCAGGGGGCGTTGTGCCGGTCATTGTGACGGCGGCAGTCAGAGAGCCTTCGGCGGCGTGCCTGCAGGAGGTCTGCCGGTCCCATGGCTTCGGTGGCAATTCAGCGGCGGATACGCCGAAGCCGCGGGACCGGCGGACCTCCCGCAGGCACGCCGCCGAATCCGCGTTACCAGCCGTCCGAAAGCCACCTGACTGACGTGCTTGGGGCCACAAAATACATAGCGCTGCCCCTGGCTCGGGCCCAGCTTCGCTGGCTCTGGGATTGCTGGGGGCATGGAGACAAAGGCCGTCCACGGCAGAGGCACCGTGCCCAGCGCAGGGCAGTGAGTGGCGGCCAGAGAGAGCTGGGTTTCGCCTGCCTGTCTGCCAAGGGAACCCCCCCGGGGCCTGGAGGGGTGGGGAAGTGAGCGTGGCCTAGCGGGTGAGTTGGCAGGTGTATAGCTGGGGCTCCTGCCGGCGGGGCAGAGGCAGCTGGATCCTCGCCTGCCTGTGTTCCCCATGGGAGAGGGCAGCAGCCGGGTTTGTGCTAACGCCTCTCTCCCTCTCAGCTCCTGTCCGCCGAGGTTCTGCACCACCGCGGCCTGGTGGAGCGCCTGCTGGGGATTTCCGACCCACTGCTCCGCGCCTGGCCCCTGCCCTCACACCAGCACCCGCAGGTGAGACCCGGCACGGCCTCTGTCCAGGGGCCTGTGGGTGATGGGCAGCAAGGGGTGTCCCCTCGGGTACCTGACCCCCTGCGTTCCCCAACCAGCCACCGGGTGACACTGCTGCTCCATGGGGAAAAGCCCCACAGCCCGTGGGCTGGGCTGGGCAGAGCCAGTGCGCTCGGGGAGAAGGCCCATGGCCCATGCTCTGCCCAGCACCGTGCGCGCCCCTGTGAGCTGTTTCTCTGCCCCAGCCGTCAGCGCAGTCCCTCCGGGAGCAAGCCGAGCGGCTCTTCCTGGAGAGCGCAGCCTGCGCGGTGCAGCTGGAGCGGGCCCAGGCCCTGCTAGCCCAGTTCGCTGAGGCCCATGACGAGCTCACACCCTGGCTGGAGGAGACGCAGCTGGTGGCCGCGCGGCTCTCCCCGGACGCCATCAGCTGGGAAGCCTTCAAGGAGCAGCAGGACCTGCTGCAGGTGAGCGGGGCTGGAGGGAGAGCGAGGCTGCGGGGACGGAGCCCAAGAACCGGGAGGGGCCCTATGGAATGGGAGTAGGGTGGCCTTGGCCAGGTGTCTGGTGTTTGGCCGGAACACCCGGGCGAAAAGGGGCCCTGGTGGCTCCAGTCAGCACTGCTGACCGGGCCGTTAACAGTCCAGTCGATGGTACAGCGGGGCTAAGGCAGGCTCCCTGCTCGGCTCCGTGCAGCTCCCCAGAAGCGGTGACATGTCCCTCAGCTCCGAGGCGAGGCCAGGGGGGCTCCGCGCACTGCCCTCGCCCCGAGCACCAGCTCTGCAGCTTCCATTGGCCGGCAACCGCAGCCAATGGGAGCTGCAGGGGCGGTGCCTGTGGGCGGAGGCAGCCCACACCGCGCAGAGCTTTCTGGCCACACCTCCGCTTCGGAGCAGACGTGTTGCCGCTTCTGGGGAGCTGGCCGAGGTAAGCACCGCCCAGAGCCTGCACCCCTCACCCCCTCCCGCACCCCAACCCCCTGCCCCGCCCAGAGTCCCCTCCCGCACCCCAACCCCCTGCCCTCGCCCAGAGTCCCCTCCCGCACCCAACTCCCTCCCAGAGCCTGCACCCCTCACCCCCTCCCGCACCCCAACCCCCTGCCCCGGCCAGAGTCCCCTCCCGCACCCCAACCCCCTGCCCTCGCCCAGAGTCCCCTCCCGCACCCAACTCCCTCCCAGAGCCTGCACCCCTCACCCCCTCCCACACCCCAACCCCCTGCCCCCGCCCAGAGTCCCCTCCTGCACCCAACTCCCTCCCTGAGCCTGCATCCCTCACCCCCTCCCGCGCCCCAACCCCCTGCCCCCGCCCAGAGTCCCCTCCCGCACCCAACTCCCTCCCGGAGCCTACACCCCTCACCCCCTCCCGCACCCCAACCCCCTGCCCCCGCCCAGAGTCCCCTCCCGCACCCAACTCCCTCCCGGAGCCTGCACCCCTCACCCCCTCCCGCACCCCAACCCCCTGCCCCCGCCCAGAGTCCCCTCCCGCACCCAACTCCCTCCCGGAGCCTACACCCCTCACCCCCTCCCGCACCCCAACCCCCTGCCCCCGCCCAGAGTCCTCTCCCGCACCCAACTCCCTCCCGGAGCCTGCACCCCTCACCCCCTCCCACGCCCCAACCCCCTGCCCCCGCCCAGAGTCCCCTCCCACACCCAACTCCCTCCCGGAGCCTGCACCCCTCACCCCCTCCCGCACCCCAACCCCCTGCCCCCGCCCAGAGTCCTTTCCAGCACCCAACTCCCTCCCGGAGCCTGCACCCCTCACCCACTCCCACGCCCCAACCCCCTGCCCCCGCCCAGAGTCCTCCCGCACCCAACTCCCTCCCGGAGCCTGCACCTCTCACCCCCTCCTACGCCCCAACCCCCTGCCCCCGCCCAGAGTCCTCCCGCACCCAACTCCCTCCCGGAGCCTGCACCTCTCACCCCCTCCTGCGCCCCTACCCCGCCAAGAGTCCCCTCTCGCACCCTGAACTCCTTATTTCCGGCCCCACCCGGAGCACGCACCCCCAGCCGGAGCCCTCACCCCGTCCCGCACCCCAGCCCCCTGAGCCAGCCTGGTGAAAATGAGCAAGTGAGTGGGGGGGTAGGGGGGGGGGGAGTGAGCGACAGAGGGAGTGAGCAGGGGGCGGAACCTCAGGGAAGGGGGCGGGGCAATGGGAGTTTGGTTTTGTGCGATCAGAAAGTTGGCAACCCTATATGGATGAGGGGCAGGGCCCCGATCCTGCCAGGGGCCAAGCACCCAGTGGCTCCAGCAGCGTGCAGGGTCTGTCACCTGAGAACTAAGGGGCAGCGGCGTTCACCTCTCCCCACGGGCCCCCTCCACGCCGCACTGCCCTGCGCTGCGGGCCCAGGTGGTGCCATCCACTGTGGGGCCTGGCCCCGCTCTCTAGGCTGCCAGTGACCGGGGCTCAGGCCAGGCTGGGGCCAGGGGAGGCGATGGGCAGAGATGGGGGCACTGATGGACAGGAGCATTGCCGGGACATGAGGGAGTGGGGTGGGCAGAGGGAGGCCAAACTAATAACGTCCGGGGAGGTACGGGGGGCAGCTGGAGAGAGTAGCGCTCCCCTCGCTCCCACGTGTGCTCTGTGGGTTTCCCTGCCACCCTCACACTGGGTGTTTACCCCTCGCCCTGCCTCGCGCTCGCGTCCCCGCAGGGTCTCCGGGAGGCCCTGGCTGAGCACCGGCCCCTGATGGGGAAGCTGCAGCGCGTCTCCGCCCAGCTGGCAGAGCTGAGCCCGGAGCAGGGGGCCCCGTTCCAGCAGCGGTGCCAGGCGGCGGAGGAGCAGTACGACAGCATCCGGGAGCACGTGCGCCAGGCAGCCACGGTGCTGGAAGATGCCATCCCGCGCTACAGCCAGGTACACAGAGCAGCTCCGTGACAGCCCCCGGCCCAGCACGGCCCGGATTCCCCTCCCCGGACCAGGCCCATGGGCCCGTCGAGCCCAGCATGTGGCCCCCATGTCACTGGGCTGGCCAGGGGGCACCTCGCCCAGTGTCCCAGCCAGCCCGGTGTCCCCACACCACACACTCTGGGTGGCGAGCGATGGGCTGGCGGGAGCTGTTGCTCGGTGCCTGGGAGGGGTCCTGGCCTGCCAGGGGAAGGGGAGCTGGCCCTAGGAGTGCCTGAAGGACCGATGGGTCCCTGGGTGCTGCCCAGGCTGGGTGGGACCCTGCTCGGGGGAGCTGGTCTGGGCTGTGCTCCAGCCACACCCCAGCTCTCAGCCTGCCCCATCCCCATCCCCACCAGGCAGCTGGAGCTTTGGGGGCCCGTCCCTTGGGCCGCCGAGAAACCCCCGGTCGGCCCCGTGTTGTCTCCCACAGCTCACGGAGCGCATGGACTTTCTGCTGGAGAGCCTGGAGCGGCTCCAGGGCCGGGTGCAGAACCCCCCCGCGGTCCGGGGCGACGCGGCCCACCTCCGGGAGCAGATCTGCGAGAACAGCCTGGCGCTGGGCGAGCTGGAGAAGCTGGGGGTGGCACTGGAGACCGTGCGCAGCCAGGGGGCCGAGCTGCTGGCCAGCATGCAGATGGCTCACGCCAACGCTGCGGCGAAAGGTACCGGTGTCTGCAACCCCGCGAGGCTCTGCCCGGGGTCGCCCCATGGCACAGGCACTCAGAGCCAGCAGCTCCAGATCCCAAGAGACCCCCAGGGGCCGAGTCTGCTGCCTGTGTGGGGGAGACGGACCGGGGCCAGGCTGCTCCCACCCCACACACCAGCCCCTTTGCACAGTGAAAGCTGCGTGAGCCTGGAACTGGGGAAAGAGCATGGCACTGCAGGGCCTCGGGGTGGAGAGATTACGGGGGAGGGGTTTGAGGGGGGACAGGTGACACTACTGGGCCCTGGGGATGGAGGAATGAATGGGGGGCACCCTGGGATGGGGGGCGGTGGTGCTGCGGGACCCTGGGGACGGGAGGTCAGTGCCCCTGGGGCTGGGGTCTGGCACTGGGGGAGGTGGTGCTGCGGGACCCTGGGGACGGGAGGTCAGTGCCCCTGGGGCTGGGGGCTGGCACTGGGGGAGGTGGTGCTGCGGGCCCCTGGGGACGGGAGGTCCGTGCCCCTGGGGCTGGGGGCTGGCACTGGGGGGGGTGCTGCGGGGCCCTGGGGACGGGAGGTCCGTGCCCCTGGGGCTGGGGCCTGGCACTGGGGGTGGTGGTGCTGTGGGGCCCTGGGGACGGGAGGTCAGTGCCCCTGGGGCTGGGGTCTGGCACTGGGGGGCGGCGGTGCTGCGGCACCCTGGGGACGGGAGGTCAGTGCCCCTGGGGCTGGGGGCTGGCACTGGGGGGCGGCGGTGCTGCGGCACCCTGGGGAAGGGAGGTCAGTGCCCCTGGGGCTGGGGGCTGGCACTGGGGGAGGCGGTGCTGCGGGGCCCTGGGGACGGGAGGTCCGTGCCCCTGGGGCTGGGGTCTGGCACTGGGGGAGGTGGTGCTGCGGGACCCTGGGGACGGGAGGTCAGTGCCCCTGGGGCTGGGGTCTGGCACTGGGGGGCGGCGGTGCTGCGGCACCCTGGGGACGGGAGGTCAGTGCCCCTGGGGCTGGGGGCTGGCACTGGGGGGCGGCGGTGCTGCGGCACCCTGGGGAAGGGAGGTCAGTGCCCCTGGGGCTGGGGGCTGGAACTGGGGGAGGCGGTGCTGCGGGGCCCTGGGGACGGGAGGTCCGTGCCCCTGGGGCTGGGGTCTGGCACTGGGGGGCGGCGGTGCTGCGGGACCCTGGGGACGGGAGGTCAGTGCCCCTGGGGCTGGGGGCTGGCACTGGGGGTGGCGGTGCTGCGGGACCCTGGGGACGGGAGGTCAGTGCCCCTGGGGCTGGGGGCTGGCACTGGGGGTGGCGGTGCTGTGGGGCCCTGGGGACGGGAGGTCCGTGCCCCTGGGGCTAGGGCCTGGCACTGGGGGCGGTGGTGCTGCGGGACCCTGGGGACGGGAGGTCCGTGCCCCTGGGGCTGGGGGCTGGCACTGGGGGTGGTGGTGCTGCTGGACCCTGGGGACAGGAGGTCCGTGCCCCTGGGGCTGGGGCCTGGCACTGGGGGTGGTGGTGCTGCTGGACCCTGGGGACGGGAGGTCCGTGCCCCTGGGGCTGGGGCCTGGCACTGGGGGCGGTGGTGCTGCGGGGCCCTGGGGACGGGAGGTCAGTGCCCCTGGGGCTGGGGCCTGGCACTGGGGGTGGCGGTGCTGCGGGGCCCTGGGGACGGGAGGTCCGTGCCCCTGGGGCTGGGGGCTGGCACTGGGGGAGGTGGTGCTGCGGGACCCTGGGGACGGGAGGTCCGTGCCCCTGGGGCTGGCGGCTGGCACTGGGGGGCGGTGCTGTGGGGCCCTGGGGACGGGAGGTCAGTGCCCCTGAGGCTGGGGCCTGGCACTGGAGGAGGTGGTGCTGCGGGGCCCTGGGGACGGGAGGTTAGTGCCCCGGAGGCTGGGGCCTGGCACTGGGGGGCGGTGGTGCTGCGGGACCCTGGGGAAGGGAGGTCCGTGCCCCTGGGGCTGGGGGCTGGCACTGGGGGGGGGTGCTGCGGGACCCTGGGGACGGGAGGTCAGTGTCCCTGGGGCTGGGGGCTGGCACTGGGGGTGGTGGTGCTGCGGGACACTGGGGACGGGAGGTCAGTGCCCCTGGGGCTGGGGCCTGGCACTGGGGGGCGGTGGTGCTGCGGGACCCAGGGGACGGGAGGTCCGTGCCCCTGGGGCTGGGGGCTGGCACTGGGGGGGGGTGCTGCGGGGCCCTGGGGACGGGAGGTCCGTGCCCCTGGGGCTGGGGGCTGGCACTGGGGGGCGGTGGTGCTGCGGGACCCTGGGGACGGGAGGTCCGTGCCCCTGGGGCTGGGGTCTGGCACTGGGGGGCGGTGGTGCTGCGGGACCCTGGGGACGGGAGGTCCGTGCCCCTGGGGCTGGGGGCTGGCACTGGGGGGCGGTGGTGCTGCGGGACCCTGGGGACGGGAGGTCCGTGCCCCTGGGGCTGGGGGCTGGCACTGGGGGAGGTGGTGCTGCGGGACCCTGGGGACGGGAGGTCCGTGCCCCTGGGGCTGGGGCCTGGCACTGGGGGAGGCGGTGCTGCGGGGCCCTGGGGAAGGGAGGTCCGTGCCCCTGGGGTTGGGGCCTGGCACTGGGGGAGGTGGTGCTGCGGGACCCTGGGGACGGGAGGTCCGTGCCCCTGGGGTTGGGGGCTGGCACTGGGGGAGGTGGTGCTGCGGGACCCTGGGGACGGGAGGTCCGTGCCCCTGGGGCTGGGGGCTGGCACTGGGGGGGGGTGCTGCGGGGCCCTGGGGACGGGAGGTCCGTGCCCCTGGGGCTGGGGCCTGGCACTGGGGGAGGTGGTGCTGCGGGGCCCTGGGGACGGGAGGTCAGTGCCCCTGGGGCTGGGGCTGGCACTGGGGGGTGGTGGTGCTGCGGGGCCCTGGGGACGGGAGGTCCGTGCCCCTGGGGCTGGGGGCTGGCACTGGGGGGCGGCGGTGCTGCGGGACCCTGGGGACGGGAGGTCCGTGCCCCTGGGCCTGGGGGCTGGCACTGGGGGGCGGCGGTGCTGCGGGGCCCTGGGGACGGGAGGTCCGTGCTTCTCTCCAGCCCCTCACGCCCGTCTCCTGTCCCGCAGTCATCCAGGAGCGCACGGAGCAGTTGTGCAGCCAGTGGCGCTGCCTTCGCGGGCAGGCCGAGGAGCGGGAGCGGTGGCTCAGGGGGCTGCTGGCGCTGGCCGAGCGGTTCTGGCAGGGGCTCGCTGAGCTGGCCGTCACCCTCACAGACACCCAGCAGATGGTGCTGGACTTGGAGGAAGCCGGCTCCGACCCCGAAGCCGTCCGGGCGCGGCTCCACACCATGCAGGTACCAGCGAGCGATGGGGGAGGAGGGCAGGGGGCCGGGGGGCGCAGTGCCCGGCCTGCCGTGGCCCCCGTGGTTGGCAGCTCTCACAGCACCCGGGGGCAGCAGACAGGAGCTGAGAGCACCAGGCTCAGTCCCTGGGGCAGGGCCCCGCTGTGGGCCCCTGGCCATGTGCCTGAGGCCGGGCACCCAGCCCTGTCCCTGCCCCGCAGGCGCTGCGAGAGGAGATCGACGCGCTGCAGAACGACCTGGACACGCTGGGCATCCTGGGCGTGGAGCTGATGTCGTCCTGCGGCGACCCGGACAAACCGGACGTCACCAAGAGCCTGGACGATGTGAGGGGGTGTGACGGGGCCCCGGGCCTGCAAAGGGTGGGAAGTGGGGCGCACCACCTGTCCCTAAGAGGGCCCCTTGGAGCATGTGTGTGGGGCCGTTGTGGGGTCAAATGGGCGGGGCTCCCCAGGGGCTGGATGGGGATCTGTGGGCAGAGTGGGTGGGGTTCCGTGGGGCAGTTGGGGGGGTCCCCGTGGGGCAGTCTGGAGGGCTCCATGGGGCAGACAGTGGGGGCTCCGTGGGGCAGTTGGGTGGCTCCGTGGGGCAGTCAGCAGGTCCCTGGGGCTGAGGTTCCCATGGGGCAGTCGGGGGGGCCCCGTGGGGCAGTCGGGGGGCCCTGTAGGGCAGTCAGTGGGGGCTCCGTGGGGCAGTCGGGGGGTCCCCGTGGGGCAGTCTGGAGGGCTCCATGGGGCAGTCAGTGGGGGCTCCGTGGGGCAGTTGGGTGGCTCCGTGGGGCAGTCAGCAGGTCCCTGGGGCTGAGGTTCCCATGGGGCAGTCAGTGGGAGCTCCGTGGGGCAGTTGGGTGGCTCCGTGGGGCAGTCAGCAGGTCCCTGGGGCTGAGGTTCCCATAGGGCAGTCGGGGGGGCCCCGTGGGGCAGTCGGGGGGCTCCATGGGGCAGTGCCAGGCTGATCTCGGTGCCCCTCCCTCCTGCGCAGCTCTACTCGTCCTGGCACAGCCTGAGCAAGGTGTGGACGGAGCGGCAGGGCCGCCTGCAGGAGCAGCTCCAGGCTTCGCTACGCTACCAGGAGGCCATGCAGGTGCGTGGACAGACCCCCACGTGTGCCTCCTGCCCCCCGACGCGCACAGCTCCGGCCCCACCCTGCCCCACGGGGTGCTGGCAGGGGGCAGGTCGGGCCTGTGGCAGGGAGGGGAAGGGGCAGCTTACGGGGTCTGCAGGGACCCAGCCAGAAAAGGCCCCGCTCCTCTGCCTGCTCACAGGACAATCCCCAGCCCACTCCGGCCTCTGCCTGGCTGCGGGCACCAGCCTCCGGCCCAGAGGGGCTACAACCAGGGTCCCGGCCTGTGGAGCTGGGGGCTCGTGGGCTGGTGCCAGTAGCAGGACTATGGCAATTGTGAATGCGAATGCGAATGCGGGAGAGACCCCTCGGGCACCAGCCCCCCTCGGGAGGGACGACCTGTCACGGACTCACAGGTCGTGCCCACTCTTGGCCCCGTGCGGTCCATGGGGGGAACCCCCTGCAGGGTCAGAGCCCTTCTCGGGGGTCCACTCTCTCCCGGGGTTGACCCCTCCACCTCCTGGAACCGCACCTCTCTGAGCCTTAGCACGTCTGTCTCTGCCATGGGCCCCCTCAGGGAGTCCCCTTGGTCTGGACCCCCAGGGCCTCCACCCCCCGAAGGGGTTGATGCAACCCTGTTCTCTAGACCGGAGTGACTCTAAGCCAGCGTAAAACAGGAGGATTTGTTGAGAGTTGAACACAGCACAGGAAACTCTCTGACCCTCAGACCTGGCCTCCCTCAGCCCAGCACATCCCAGTCTCCCTGCATCCAGGTGGGCTCTGCCTGCTCCCCGTCTCCAGCCCAGAGCCCCCCTGCTCCCAGCTGGGCATCTGAGATCCCCGGCCCCAAGCCCCCTCTGTCCATTGTCTTCTCTCCAGGGAAACAGGGCCGTAAACTGGGGCCTCCTCTCCTCGCTTCTGTCCTCTGGCTGGAACCGGCTGGTCAGGTCACTGGCTCCTCACTCTCCAGGCCATTGTCCTCCCACTGGCCAGAACCGGCTGCGACTCCTGAGCTGGGTCTCCGGGTCGGGGTCTCAGGTCACCGGTCGCTGGGGTATCCATCCTCCAGGCCATTGACTCGGGTCCCAAGTTCCCTCGCCGGTCCTCTGTAACAACAAACTCCCTCTCCCCTCACCTCGTTAAACCAGTAACACCCAGGGAAACTGAGTCCCACCCCCTTCGCATGCAAACCATTGAAACCCCACCGAAAACAAGGAAAAACAAGAAAACCCCCCACTTCGTCACACGACCCCGAGGCCGAGTCTCCCCAGTTCTACTGCTGGGCCTTGCCCTTCCTCTGACCGGCCAGTGCCCGCCACTGTCGAGACAGGAGCCTGGCTGGCTGGGCCCGGGGCTGCCCCCCAGGGAGACAGGAGCCTGGCTGGCTATGCCGGGGGGAGGGGGTGGCTGGGCCCGGGGCTGCCCCACTAGTAGGGTTGCCAGGTGTCCAGTTTTCGACCGGAACGACCCTGGTGGCTCCGACTGGGCCGTTAAAAGGTCGGTCGGCGGCGCAGTGGGGGCCCGGGCCAAGGGAGGCTCCCTGCCTGTCCTGGCTCCACATGGCTTTTGGGAAGCGGCCGCCAGGCCCTGCAGCCCCTAGGCACCTGGGCGGCCAGGGAGGCTCCACGCGCTGCCCCCGCCCCTAGTGCCGGCTCCGCAGTTCCCATTGGCCAGGAACCCTGACCAATGGGAGCTGCGGGGGCGGCGCCTCCCTGGCTGCCCATGTGTCACGGAGTGTGGGGGAGGACAAGGCCCTGCAACCCCGACTTCCTGCGATTCACCATGACTCTCAGCCAGCCAGTAACACAGAAGGTTTATTAGATGACAGGAACACAGTCCAAGACAGGTCTTGCAGGCACAGACAACAGGACCCCCCGCAGTTAGGTCCATCTTGGGGCCCCAGGGACATCACAGCCCCGTTGGGGGGTCAGAGCCCCGTCTGGGCTCCCCTCAATTTTCCCAGCCAGCTCCAAACCGAAACTCCCTCCAGCGTCTCCCTCAGCCTCTCCCCGGCTCCTCCCCCAGCCTTTGTCCAGTTTCCCGGTCAGAGGTGTCACCTGGCTCCAGCCCCCTTCCTGGGTTCTCATGTTACCTGCTCAGGTCTCCTCCCTCAAGGCCAGTCTCCCATCCCCCAATGCAGACCGTCCCAGCCAACCTCCCCACTCAGCATTCAAAGACCACATTAAGAACAGTCCCAGTTCGTCACACCATGCGCCTAGGGGCTGCAGGGACCTGGCGGCCGCTTCCCGGGAGCCGCGGTAAGCACTGCCAGGACCCTGTACCCCGAACCCCCTCCACATCCCAACCCCCTGCCCCAGGATGGTGTCCCCTCCTCCACCCAAACTCCCTCCCAGAGCCTGCACCCCCCCCAACACCCCAACCCCCTGCCCCAGCCCTGAGCCCCCTCCTGCACCCAAACTCCCTCCCAGAGCCTGCACCCCCCCCAACACACCAACCCCCTGCCCCAGCCTGGAGTCCCCTCCTCCACCCAAACTCCCTCCCAGAGCCTGCACCCCCACCCCAACACCCCAACCCCCTGCCCCAGCCCTGAGCCCTCTCCTGCACTCCAAAACCCTCATCCCCGGCCCCACACCAGAGCCCTCACCCCCCCACAGACACCCCAGCCTCCTGCCCCAGCCCAGAGCCCCCTCCTACACCCAGAGCCTACACCCCCAGCCGGAGCCCTCACCCCCTGCACCCCAACCCCCTGCCCCAGTGCGGAGCCCTCTCCCGCACCCTGAACCCCTCATTTCTGGCCCCAGCTGGAGCCCACAACCCAGCGCAGTGCCCATACCCTCCCTGCACCTCTGCCCCAGCCCAGAGCCCTCTCTCGCACCCAAACCCCTCATCTCCAGCCCCACGCCAGAGCCTGCACCCCCAGCCAGAGCCCTCACCCCCTTCCCAGACCTCAACCCCCTGCTCCATCCCAGTGAAAGTGAGTGAGGATGGGGAGAATGAGCAACGAAGGGAGGGGGGTTGGAGCAAGCAGGGGTGGGGCCGCAGAGAAGGGGTGGGGCCTCGGGGAAGGGGCGGAGCAGGGATGTTCGGTTTTAAGTTGGCAACCCTAGCTCACTGGGGAGCCAGAAGCCGTCTGGCTGGGCCGGGGACTGCCTGTCACGGAGTCCCCAGGCGATGCGCTGGAACTGCTCCCCACAAAGCCAGTCAGGACTTTGGGGAGCCTCCTCTCCCTCGGAGCAGACTGTCTTCAGGGCAAGAAGCTCACACTCATAGACTCATAGACTCATAGACTTTAAGGTCAGAAGGGACCAATATGGTCATCTAGTCTGACCTCCCGCATGATGCAGGCCACAAAAGCTGAGCCACCCACAACAGAATCTTCCAGCCTGCGACCCCTGCCCTATGCTGCGGAGGAAGGCGAAAAACCTCCAGGGCCTTTGCCAATCTACCCTGGAGGAAAATTCCTTCCCGACCCCAAATATGGCGATCAGCAGAACCCCGAGCATACAGGCAAGATTCTACAGCCGGACCCTCATTTTACCCGCGATGGCACGTTAATGCCTAATTGACTAAAATCACGTTATCCCATCAAACCATTCCCTCCATAAACTTATCAAGCCTAATCTTGAAGCCAGAGAGGTCTTTCGCCCCCACCGTTTCCCTCGGAAGGCTGTTCCAAAATTTCACCCCTCTGACGGTTAGAAACCTTCGTCTAATCTCAAGCCTAAACTTCCCCACGGCCAGTTTATATCCATTCGTTCTCGTGTCCACATTACTACTGAGCTGAAATAATTCCTCTCCCTCCTTGGTATTAATCCCTTTGATATATTTAAAGAGAGCAATCATATCCCCCCTCAGCCTTCTTTTGGTTAGGCTAAACAAACCGAGCTCCTCGAGTCTCCTTTCATAGGAAAGGTTTTCCATTCCTCGGATCATCCTAGTGGCCCTTCTCTGTACCCGTTCCAGTTTGAGTTCATCCTTTTTAAACATAGGAGACCAGAACTGCACACAGTACTCCAAATGTGGTCTCACCAGCGCCTTGTATAATGGAAGCAGCACCTCCCTGTCCCTACTAGAAATACCTCGCCTAACGCATCCCAAGATCGCATTAGCTTTTTTCACAGCCACGTCACATTGCCGACTCATAGTCATCCTGCGATCAACCAGGACTCCGAGGTCCTTCTCCTCCTCCGTCACTTCCAACCTATGCGTCCCTAACTTATAACTAAAATTCTTATTAGTCATCCCTAAATGCATCACCTTACACTTCTCACTATTAAATCTCATCCTATTATTGTTACTCCAATTTACAAGGTCATCCAAGTCTCCCTGCAGAATATCCCGATCCTTCTCCGAATTGGCAATACCTCCCAACTTTGTGTCATCCGCAAACTTTATCAGCCCACTCCTACATTCGGTTCCGAGGTCAGTAAAGAATAGATTAAATAAAATCGGACCCAAAACCGAACCTTGAGGAACCCCACTGGTGACCTCCCTCCAACCCGACAGTTCACCTTTCAGTACTACCCGCTGCAGTCTCCCCTTTAACCAGTTCTTTATCCACCTCTGGATTTTCATATCGATCCCCATCTTTTCTAATTTAACCAATAATTCCACGTGCGGCACAGTATCAAACGCTTTACTAAAATCTAGGTAAATTAGATCCACCGCATTTCCTTTATCTAGAAGGTCTGTTACTTTCTCAAAGAAGGAGATCAAGTTGGTTTGGCACGATCTTCCTTTCGTAAACCCATGTTGTAATTTGTCCCAATTGCCATTCACCTCAAGGTCCTCAACTACTTTTTCCTTCAAAATTTTTTCCAAGACCTTGCATACTACAGAAGTTAAGCTAACAGGCCCCTGTAGTTACCCGGGTCACTTTTTTTCCCCTTCTTGAAAATAGGAACCACATTAGCTATTTTCCAGTCCATTGGTACCACCCCCGAGTTTACAGATTTATTAAAAATTATCGCCAAAGGGCTTGCAATTTCTCGCGCCAGCTCCTTCAATATTCTAGGATGAAGATCATCCGGTCCGCCCGATTTAGTCCCATGTAGCTGGTCAAGTTTGGCTTCCACCTCTGATACTGTAATGTCAATCGCCCCTCCTTTATTCCCCTCTGTCCCGCTCCCTCTATTCCTAAGCCCCTCATTAGCCTTATTAAAGACCGACGCAAAATAATCATTTAGATATTGTGCCATGCCTAGATTATCCTTAATCTCCACTCCATCTGCATGCTTCAGCGGCCCCACTTCCTCTTTCTTTGTTTTCTTCCTATTTATATGGCTATAAAACCTCTTACTATTGGATTTAATTCCCCTCGCGAGGTCCAACTCTACACGGCTTTTGGCCTTTCTCACCGCATCCCTACATGCTCTGACCTCAATAAGGTAGGTTTCCTTGCCGATCTCTCCCCTCTTCCATTCTTTGTACGCTTTCTGTTTTTTTTTAATCGCCACTTTGAGACGCCCGCTCATCCAGCTAGGTCTAATTCTCCTGCCCACTAACCGTTTCCCCTTTCTCGGGATACAGGCCTCGGACAGCTCGTGCAACTTCAGCTTGAAATAATCCCAGGCCTCATCTGCCTTTAGCTCTCTAAGTATGCTAGCCCAATCCACTTCCCTAAGTAGTCGCCTTAATTTATTAAAGTTGGCCTTTTTGAAATCGTAAACCTTAGTCACAGTTTTATTTCTGTTAGTCCTTCCATTTAGTTTAAACCGAATTAGCTCATGGTCACTCGAGCCAAGGTTGTCCCCTACAACCATTTCCTCAACGAGGTCCTCACTACTCACCAGCACCAAATCTAAAATGGCATCCCCCCTCGTCGGTTCAGCTACTACTTGATGAAGGAATTCATCTGCTAGCACGTCTAGGAACATCTGAGCCCTATTATTGTTACTAGCATTTGTTCCCCAATCTATGTCTGGGAAGTTAAAGTCCCCCATGATCACACAGCTCTTATTAGTTTTTACTTCCTTAAAAACATTAAATAGTTCTCTGTCCGCATCCAGGCTAGATCCCGGCGGTCTATAGCACACCCCAAGCAGTATCTCAGGGGAGGCTCTAGTAGTTCTTTTACCCAGTGTAATTATTGCCCAGACAGACTCCGTCTTATCCATTCCATCACTTATTATTTCTTTACATTTTAGCTCATTATTGACATACAATGCCACACCCCCACCTTTACCTTTTTTCCGGTCATTCCTAAATGACACGGCTTCACCTCCTGGGTCTGACCTTGAAGCATTTAGCATATGCCCCTCCGTGCGCTTCCCACAGCGAGTCCGCCCAGGCGGGGTCCTGGGGAAGCCAGAGGGTCCTGCACCCCCACTTCGCAGTCAGACGTGACTCTTGGCCAGCCAGTAAAACAGAGGTTTATTAGATGACAGGAACATGGTCTAAAACAGAGTTTGTAGGTTCAGAGAACAGGCTCCCTCAGCCGGGTCCATTCTGGGGCCCAGCGAGCCAGACACCCCCGTCTGCCCTCTCTTCCCGTCCCCAGCCAGCTCCAAACTGAAAACCCCTCCAGCCCCTTCTTTCTGGCCTTTGTCTCTTTCCCGAGCCAGGAGGTCACCTGATCTCTTTGTTCACCTTTAGCTATTCCCTTGCAGGGAGGCAGGGCCCCGGCCATTTGTTGCCAGGATACAGCGTGTCGGCCATTTATGCACACTGGAGACTTAAGAAATGCATAGGGGAAACTGAGGCACCCACACAGTATTCAGAGGAAACATTAAGTACAGTCCCACTTCGTCACACTGCCCCGCAGGAGAGCCAGGGAGAGCTGGCTGGCTGGGGCCTGCTTATCACCCCACCGGGACAGCCACAGGCTCCCCCTCCCTGGAGCTGCTGGAGTGAGCAGAGCCTGCTGTCTCCAGAGCTGCCCTGTTGGCCATGCAGGTGCTGTCAGTCCCTGCTCCGTGCCCATGCCAAGGCCAGAGCAGCGGCTCTGACCCGGCTCGCCCCAGCCGGGCGTGCAGCGCTGCTGTTCCTGTTGGAGGAATTGCAGCTGGCACTGTTCTCGTGCTCGGGCAGCCCAGGGACCAGCGAGTGTGTGCGTGGCCGTGCCCCCCCCCATCATGGGGGGGGGGGGTTGTTTCCCCTCCCTAACCCCCTTTCCCTGCCTCCCTCCCCAGAGGCTCTGTGACTGGCTGGCCACGGCGGAGCTGCGCATGGCGGAGGAGTTCCTGGTTGGGGGGGACCTGGAGCTGGTGAGGCAGCAGCTGGTGGAGCTGAAGGTGGGAAATGTTCTGGGGCTTTGCCCTTCGCAGACACTGCTGGGGTGGGGCTGGATCTGCTGGCATGGCTGGCGCCCATCTGCACTGCCCCTCACCTGTCACAGGGGACCCAGCACTGTGCACCTGGGCGGGGCGGAGCCTGTGCCCTGCGAGGCCCTCCTCCTCCCCGGCACCCTAGAGACTGGCAGTGGGGGGTGGCGGCTCAGCCAGGTGGGGCAGGGTGTGGTGTGCAGTGAGATTGCTTTCCCCAGGGGAGGGGCCCAGTGGCCAGGCTGAACCTGGTGCCCTGGACAGATGGAAATGTGGGCCCTGGGTCCCATGTAGATCTGGGGAGGTTGGTACCAGGTTGGTGCAGGGCTGGTACCCCTGCCCCTCTGATGGGGCAGCCATCTGGGCCTGGCCAGGCCCAAGCACCCCCGGGGAGATGGGGAGGGGGAACGCCTGAACAGAGCAGAATCCCCGATAGAGTGCTGGGTGGGTGCCAAGCCAGGGTGCCATGGGGCTGCGGTACTGGGAGGTGCCTGGAGGTGCCCTCAAGCCCGCTGCTCGTGGTCCCGTCTCACCAGGAGTTCAAGAGGGAGCTGTACCAGTGCAAGGTGGATGTGGAGAGCCTGCGGCACCATGCAGGGGCTGAGGACAGAGGCCCCCCAGCTTTGCTGAGTGACTTCCGGCAGCGCTGGGATTGCCTGGAGGAGGAGATTGTCAGCCGCCAGGTAGGACTTTCAGGCTACACGAGTCCCGAGCGTCACTCGCCAGCCGCTGGGCCCACGGTGATGGGGGGACCGGGGACCGTGGGTGCTGGTCACCCAGCTGCCAGGCCCAGGGAGGTGGGACCGGGGTCCGTGGGTGCTGGTGACCCAGCTGCCAGGCCCAGGGAGGTGGGGCCGAGGTCCGTGGGTGCTGGTCACCCAGCTGCCAGGCCCAGGGAGGTGGGGCCGAGGTCCGTGGGTGCTGGTGACCCAGCTGCCAGGCCCAGGGAGGTGGGGCCGAGGTCTGTGGGTGCTGGTGACCCAGCTGCCAGGCCCAGGGAGGTGGGACCGGGGTCCGTGGGTGCTGGTCACCCAGCTGCCAGGCCCAGGGAGGTGGGGCCGAGGTCCGTGGGTGCTGGTCACCCAGCTGCCAGGCCCAGGGAGGTGGGGACCGGGGACCGTGGGTGCTGGTGACCCAGCTGCCAGGCCCAGGGAGGTGGGGCCGAGGTCTGTGGGTGCTGGTGACCCAGCTGCCAGGCCCAGGGAGGTGGGACCGGGGTCCGTGGGTGCTGGTCACCCAGCTGCCAGGCCCAGGGAGGTGGGGCCGAGGTCCGTGGGTGCTGGTCACCCAGCTGCCAGGCCCAGGGAGGTGGGGACCGGGGACCGTGGGTGCTGGTCACCCAGCTGCCAGGCCCAGGGAGGTGGGGACCGGGGTCCGTGGGTGCTGGTCACCCAGCTGCCAGGCCCAGGGAGGTGGGGACCGGGGTCCGTGGGTGCTGGTCACCCAGCTGCCAGGCCCAGGGAGGTGGGGCCGGGGTCCGTGGGTGCTGGTCACCCAGCTGCCAGGCCCAGGGAGGTGGGGACCGAGGTCCGTGGGTGCTGGTCACCCAGCTGCCAGGCCCAGGGAGGTGGGGACCGGGGACCGTGGGTGCTGGTGACCCAGCTGCCAGGCCCAGGGAGGTGGGGACCGGGGACCGTGGGTGCTGGTCACCCAGCTGCCAGGCCCAGGGAGGTGGGGCCGAGGTCTGTGGGTGCTGGTGACCCAGCTGCCAGGCCCAGGGAGGTGGGACCGGGGTCCGTGGGTGCTGGTCACCCAGCTGCCAGGCCCAGGGAGGTGGGGCCGAGGTCCGTGGGTGCTGGTGACCCAGCTGCCAGGCCCAGGGAGGTGGGGCCGGGGTCCGTGGGTGCTGGTCACCCAGCTGCCAGGCCCAGGGAGGTGGGACCGGGGTCCGTGGGTGCTGGTCACCCAGCTGCCAGGCCCAGGGAGGTGGGAGCTGGGGTCCGTGGGTGCTGGTCACCCAGCTGCCAGGCCCAGGGAGGTGGAGACCGGGGTCCGTGGGTGCTGGTGACCCAGCTGCCAGGCCCAGGGAGGTGGGGCCGAGGTCCGTGGGTGCTGGTCACCCAGCTGCCAGGCCCAGGGAGGTGGAGCCGGGGTCCGTGGGTGCTGGTGACCCAGCTGCCAGGCCCAGGGAGGTGGGGCCGGGGTCCGTGGGTGCTGGTCACCCAGCTGCCAGGCCCAGGGAGGTGGGGCCGGGGTCCGTGGGTGCTGGTGACCCAGCTGCCAGGCCCAGGGAGGTGGGGCCGGGGTCCGTGGGTGCTGGTCACCCAGCTGCCAGGCCCAGGGAGGTGGGGACCGGGGTCCGTGGGTGCTGGTCACCCAGCTGCCAGGCCCAGGGAGGTGGGGCCGAGGTCCGTGGGTGCTGGTCACCCAGCTGCCAGGCCCAGGGAGGTGGGGCCGGGGTCCGTGGGTGCTGGTCACCCAGCTGCCAGGCCCAGGGAGGTGGGGCCGGGGTCCGTGGGTGCTGGTCACCCAGCTGCCAGGCCCAGGGAGGTGGGGCCGGGGTCCGTGGGTGCTGGTCACCCAGCTGCCAGGCCCAGGGAGGTGGGGACCGGGGTCCGTGGGTGCTGGTGACCCAGCTGCCAGGCCCAGGGAGGTGGGGACCGGGGTCCGTGGGTGCTGGTGACCCAGCTGCCAGGCCCAGGGAGTTGGGGACCGGGGTCCGTGGGTGCTGGTGACCCAGCTGCCAGGCCCAGGGAGGTGGGGCCGGGGTCCGTGGGTGCTGGTCACCCAGCTGCCAGGCCCAGGGAGGTGGGGCCGGGGTCCGTGGGTGCTGGTCACCCAGCTGCCAGGCCCAGGGAGGTGGGGCCGGGGTCCGTGGGTGCTGGTCACCCAGCTGCCAGGCCCAGGGAGGTGGGGCCGGGGTCCGTGGGTGCTGGTCACCCAGCTGCCAGGCCCAGGGAGGTGGGGACCGGGGTCCGTGGGTGCTGGTGACCCAGCTGCCAGGCCCAGGGAGGTGGGGCCGGGGTCCGTGGGTGCTGATGACCCAGCTGCCAGGCCCAGGGAGGTGGGACCGGGGTCCGTGGGTGCTGGTGACCCAGCTGCCAGGCCCAGGGAGGTGGGGACCGGGGTCCGTGGGTGCTGGTCACCCAGCTGCCAGGCCCAGGGAGTTGGGGACCGGGGTCCGTGGGTGCTGGTGACCCAGCTGCCAGGCCCAGGGAGGTGGGGCCGGGGTCCGTGGGTGCTGGTCATGTGATCTCTCTCCTTCGGGGCTCCTGCTGTGCCTGGCACAAACAGGTTCTACTTGTTCAGTCATGGAGCTGGCCTAGCTGACTGCAGGGGTCTGCGGGGCAGGGGGCCCCGGCTCCAGGGAGGCTGGGTCTGATGGGTCCATTGTTTTTTTCCTCCCGTTCCCAGCACCAGCTGGAAGCGGCGCTCCTGGGCTTGGGGCAGTTCCAGAACCAGCTGGAGGAGCTGGTGCAGTGGATTTCCCACACGGCAGAGCAGCTGCAGGGCCGGAGACCGCTGAGCTTGGATCTGCAGAGCTGTGAGATCGAGCTGGCCAAGCACAAGGTAAGACGCAGCAGAGAACAGCTCGGTCTTCCTGAGTTCACAGCTCATTGCTAACGGTTCTGAGATTCCTTCAGCTAGTTCCTTTAGGGTTACCATATTTTGAGTGTCCAAAAAGAGGACACTCCACGGGTCCCCGGCCCCGCCCATGCCCCCGCCCCAACTCCACCCCTTCCCCAAAGTCCCCGCCCCAACTCCGCCCCCTCCCCTGCTTCCCGTGATCATTTGATTCGCGGGAAGCCTGAAGCAGGCAGCAGGTAAGCTGGGGGGGGTGGGGGGAGGAGGCGCGGCCCAGTCTGGCCCCCTCCGGCGGCCGGCCCCGGCCCCAGCCTGGCTCGGCTCGGGCCCTGGGGTGCCGGCCCCGGGCCAGCCCCCAGCCCAGCACCGCCGGCCCCGGCCCAGCACCCAGCGGCGCCGGATTTTCCCGGACATGTTCGGCTTTTTGGGATTTCCCCCCGGACGGGGATTTGAGTCCCAAAAAGCCGGACATGTCCGGGAAAATCCGGACGTATGGTAACCCTAAGTTCCTTAAGAATCCCAGGGGGAATTTCAGCAGGTCCTGACGACTTGAATACACCCAACTTATGTAAATCTGCCTGTCACGGACTCACAGCCCCGTACTCTCTTGGCTCTGTACGGCCCCTGGGAGAACATAAGAGCGGCCAGACTGGGTCAGACCAAAGGTCCACCTAGCCCAGTATCCTGTCTACCGACAGTGGCCAACGCCAGGTGTCCCAGAGGGAATGAACAGAACAGGGAATCATCAAGTGATCCATCCCCTGTCGCCCATTCCCAGCTTCTGGCAAACAGAAGCTAGGGACACCATCCCTGCCCATCCTGGCTAATAGCCATTGATGGACCTATCCTCCATGAACTTATCTAGTTCTTTTTTGAACCCTGTTATAGTTTTGGCCTTCACAACATCCTCTGGCAAAGAGTTCCACAGGTTGACTGTGTGTTGTGTGAAGAAGAACTTCCTTTTATTTGTTTTAAACCTGCTGCCTATTAATTTCATTTGGTGGCCCCTAGTTCTTGTGTTATGAGGAGTAAATAACACTTCCTTATTTACTTTCTCCACACCAGTCATGATTTTATAGACCTCTATCGTATCCCCCCTTAGTCGTCTCTTTTGCAAGCTGAAAAGTCCCAGTCTTATTAATCTCTCCTCATACGGAAGCTGTTCCAGACTCCTAATCATTTTTGTTGCCCTTTTCTGAACCTTTTCCAATTCCAATTCCAATTCCTCCCTTCCGTGTGACAGCCCTTCTCAAGGGTCCACTCTCTCTCGGGGGTTAGGCCCTTTGGCCCTGTCGCCTCTGGGACCGCACCGCTGAGCCTTAGCACGTCTGTCTCTCTCCATGAGCCCCCTCAGGGGGTCCCCTCATCTGGATCCCCGGGGCCTCCTCCCCCAGAGGGAGCAATGCCCCCCCCCCCCCCGATCTCAAGCCTGCAATGACTCAGCCAGACTAACACGGGAGGTTTATTGAACGTCTGAACCCAGTACAGGAAGATCTCAGGGCTCTCAAGCATAGAAAGGCCAGCACTGTCCATCTGGTTCTGCCCCAGTTCAGATGGGCTCAGACCCCTCTTTGTCTCCTGTGTCCAGCCGTGACCGATTGTCAGATATCACCTTCCCCAATAGCCCCTGCTCTGCCCTTTGTCTTCGTTCCTGGGCAAACAGATCGCCTGGGCCCTCTCTCTTCCCTCCTTTGTCCTCCCACGGGCCAGAGCCGGCTGGCTCCCAAGCTGGGCTGGGCCTCCAGGTCACTGGTTGCTAAGTTCCACTGAGTCCAGGCCGTTGTCCAGGGTCCCAGCTGCTAGGCGAGGTCACACCTGGCCCTCTGCAACCACAAACCCCTTTCCCACCCCCGCGTTACACATGCAGAGGAAACTGAGGCACCCACTGTATTCATGCAAAACACTAAGAAAATCCCCCCTTCGTCACGGTGCCCAGTTCCTAGGCATGTCCGGGGCAGAGCCGGCGGGAGGCCTGTTGGGGGCCCTGCACCCCAGCCGTGGTGCCAGAGATGGTTCCACCAGGCCTGGGCTGAGGTGGCAGGTGCCTCTGTCCTTGGTGCGGAACCAAGAGCCGCAGGGGATCCCTCCTGCGCTAGCCCCTCCCCAAATTCACAGTCCATTCTGGTTAATTTCATGGTCACAGGATTTAAAAAATAGCAAATGTCATGATTTCAGCTATTTAAATCTGAAATTTCACGGTCTTGTAATTGTTGGGGTCGTGACCCAAAAAGGAGTTGGGGCGGGGGGAATCGCAATGTTATTATGGGGGGGTTGCAGACTGCTACCCTTACTTCTGCGCTGCTGCTGGCGACGGCGCTGCCTTCAGAGCTGGGGAGCCGGAGAGCAGCGGCTGCTGGCTGGGAGCCCAGCTCTGAAGGCAGAGCCGTCGCCAGCAGCAGTGCAGAAGTAAGGGTGGCCTGGTATGGTATTGCCATCCTTACTTCTGTGCCGCTGCTTGTGGGGTGCTGCCTTCAGAGCTGGGCACCTGGCCAACAGCCGCCGCTCTCCAGCCCCCAGCTCTGAAGGCAGCGCAGAAGTAACGGTGGCAATACCGCAACCACCCTCAAATAACCTTGTGATCCCCCCTCGTTGCTCCCTTAAGGGTCAGGACCCCCAATTTGATAAACGCTGGTCTCCCCCATGAAATCTGTATAGTACAGGGTAAAAGCACACACAACACCAGATTTCACAGGGGAAGCCCAGATTTCAGGGTCCATGACACGTTTCTCATGGCTGTGAATTCGGACGGGCCCTACTGATCAGCATTGACAGGCCCAGAGACAGGGCAGCGCCCGCAGCGCTGGGGCCCATTGCAGCAGGGCAGACGTTTGTAGCTGCTAGTATGGCGGGCGGGCGGGTTAGAGGCAGAGAAGGCGCTTGGCTGCCCCTCCCCTGGGCAGAGGCACAGCTGGGGCGAAGGGGATGGCCCACGCCCAGGCTGCGCCTCCCTGCAGGTACTGAGAAACGACGTCATGTCCCACGCCCGGACAGTCCAGTCTGTGAACGAGGCCGGCCAGGGGCTGCTGCTCTCCAGCCTTGGGGACAGCACGGACGCGCTGCAGTGCAGCCTTCAGCAGCTCAACCAGCGCTGGGACTTTGTGCGGAGTGAGACCGAGAGCCGCCAGCTGGAGCTGGAGAACAACCTCAGCCAGGTACGTGGAGCCCCTGCCCCCTGCAACGACGCTGCCCGGGACACGGGGACTCACCAGGCCCACGGCTCAGCCACAGACAAGACATGCCGGGGGAGCTCCACGCGGCCGTGTCTGCTGGTCCTGCCAACAGCACCCCCCGGGCCCAGGGCAGCTCCCGGGGCCAGTACTTCCTCCCCAGGCCCAGGGCAGCTCCTGGGGCCAGTACCTATAAGGTGGACTATAAGGTGGATAGAAAGCTGGCTAGATCGTTGGGCTCAACGGGTAGTGATCAATGGCTCCATGTCTAGTTGGCAGCCAGTATCAAGCGGAGTACCCCAAGGGTCGGTCCTGGGGCCGGTTTTGTTCAATATCTTCATTAGTGATCTGGAGGATGGCGTGGACTGCACTCTCAGCAAGTTTGCAGATAACACTAAACTGGGAGGAGTGGTAGATACGCTGGAGGGTAGGGATAGGATACAGAGGGGCCTAGACAAATTACAGGATTGAGCCAAAAGAAATCTGATGAGGTTCAACAAGGACAAGTGCAGAGTCCTGCACTTAGGACGGAAGAATCCCATGCACAGCTACAGACTAGGGACCGAATGGCTAGGCAGCAGTTCTGCAGAAAAGGACCTAGGGGTTACAGTGGATGAGAAGCTGGATATGAGTCAACAGTGTGCTCTTGTTGCCAAGAAGTCTAACGGCATTTTGGGCTGTATAAGTAGGGGCATTGCCAGCAGATCGAGGAACGTGATCATTCCCCTCTATTCGACATTGGTGAGGCCTCATCTGGAGTACTGTGTCCAGTTTTGGGCCCCACACTACAAGGAGGATGTGGAAAAATTGGAAAGAGTCCAGCGGAGGGCAACAAAAATGATTGGTGACTGGAGCACATGACTTATGAGGAGAGGCTGAGGGAACTGGGATTGGTTAGTCTCAGAAGAGAAGAATGAGGGGGGGATTTGATAGCTGCTTTCAACTATCTGAAAGGGGGTTCCAAAGAGGATGGATCTAGACTGTTCTCAGTGGTGGCAGATGACAGAACAAGGAGTAATGGTCTCAAGTTGCAGTGGGGGAGGTCTAGGTTGGATATTAGGAAAAACTTTTTCACTAGGAGGGTGGTAAAGCATTGGAATGGGTTACCTAGGGAGGTGGTGGAATCTCCTTCCTTAGAGGTTTTTAAGGCCTGGCTTGACAAAGCCCTGGCTGGGATGATTTAGTTGGGGTTGGTCCTGCTTTGAGCAGGGGGTTGGACTAGATACCTCCTGAGGTCCCTTCCAACCCTGAGATTCTAGGATTCTATGATTCTATACCTCCTCCCCGGGCCCTGGGCAGCGCCCAGGGCCAGGCCCCACACACTGTGTATTCATTTCACTGGGAAGCCACAGAATGTTTCTGGGCTCACCAGCCACAGAGCTGTGCCGGGACCCCGCGGCACACTGGGGCTCAGGTGGGGCGGGGTGGGGGGGTGGGAGCTGGCTGGTCTGTGCTCTGCTGGTGGCTGCGGGTCTGGGTCCCATGCAGTTCCGTGCCTTGTTGGCGTCTGAGGCCCGGCTCGGCGGGGGGCACGCGCTCACTTAGTGCCCAGGCCGCCCACAGGTGCAGGACATCACGCTAGAGATCATGGACCTGCTGCAGTGGCTGGAGCACGTGGAGCTGCGGCTTTTCTTCTCCAAGCCCGTCTGGGACCACCCCGAAACCACCAAGGAGAAGCTGGCAGCGCACCTGGTGAGCACTTCCTGCCAGCCCTGAGCAGCTCCCGGAGCACGTCTGCCCAGCTCCCCCCTTTGCCACGTCTGCCCCAGCTCCCTCTGAGCCAAGTCTGCCCCAGCTCCCCTCTTTGCCACATCTGCCCCAGCTCCCCCTTTGCCATGTCTGCCCAGCTCCCCCCTTTGCCACGTCTGCCCCAGCTCCCCCCTTTGCCACGTCTGCCCCAGATCCTCCCTTTGCCATGTTTGTCTCAGCCCCCCCCCCAGGCCACGTCTGCCCCAGCCCTCCCCCCCCCGGGCCACGTCTGCCCTAGCCCCCCCCGGACCACGTCTGCCCCAGCCCCCTCTCCTCCATGCCAGAGCGGTGGCCTGGGGCTGATCCTACACGCCTGTGCCTTTCCTTGCCAAGCCGCTGGCCCGTGGTCCCGGGACATGTCCCTGGGCCCTTCACTCCCTGCCTAGGGGAGAAGGGTCCCGTGCACCCGCGCGGCGCGAGAGGCGTCCCCGGCCCTGCTCCAAGCCCCTGGCTGCACAGTGCTGCCGGAGAGCCGGGGCCGGCACTGCCCCCCTGCCGTGCCTCCACAGGAGCTGGCCAAAGAGCTGGAGTCCAAGCAGCAGGCGTATAACAGCGTGAGGGACCGGCTGCAGCGCCTGCTGGCCTCCTGCAGCCTACCCCGGGCCTGCCACACCCAGCACAGCCTGCGCATCCTGGAGCAGAAATGGGAGAGCGTCAGCAGCCAGGTCCAGGAGAGGAAGGTGTGTGTGCGTGTCTGTGTGTGTGTGTGTCCCACGGGCTGGGAGTGTGTGTGCGCGTGCGCGCGCGTGTGTGTGTGTGTCCGTCCTGGGGCTGGGAGTGTGAATGTGTGTGTGTGTGTCCCACAGGCTGGGAGTGAGTGTGTGTGTGTGTGTGTGTGTGTGTGTGTGTGTGTCCCACAGGCTGGGAGTGAGTGTGTGTGCGTGTCTGTCACGGAGTCCCCAGGCGATGCTCTGGAACTGCTCCCCACAAAGCCAGTCAGGACTTTGGGGAGCCTCCTCTCCCTCAGAGCAGACTGTCTTCAGGGCAAGAAGCTCACACGGCTTCACCTCCTGGGTCTGACCTTGGAGCATTCAGCATATGCCTCTCCGTGCGCTTCCCACAGCGAGTCCGCCCAGGCGGGGTCCTGGGGAAGCCAGAGGGCCCTGCACCCCCACTTCGCAGTCAGACGTGACTCTCAGCCAGCCAGTAAAACAGAGGTTTATTAGATGACAGGAACACGTCTAAAACAGAGCTTGTAGGTACAGAGAACAGGCTCCCTCAGCCGGGTCCATTCTGGGGCCCAGCGAGCCAGACATCCACGTCTGCCCTCACTTCCCGTCCCCAGCCAGCTCCAAACCGAAACCCCCTCCAGCCCCTCCTCCTCTGGCCTTTGTCTCTTTCCCGGGCCAGGAGGTCACCTGATCCCATTGTTCACCTTTAGCTATCCCCTTGCAAGGGGGGAAGGGCCCCAGCCATTTGTTGCCAGGTGACAGAGTGTCGGCCATTTATGCACACTGGAGACTTAAGAAATACATAGGGGAAACTGAGGCACCCACACAGTATTCAGAGGAAACATTAAGAACAGTCCCACTTCGTCACAGTGTCCCATGGTGTGTGTGTGTGTGTGTGTCCCATAGTGTGTGTGTCTGTGCGCATGTCACACGGGCTGGGAGTGAGTGTGTGTGTGTGTGTGTACGTGTGCACGTGTGTGTGTGTCCCACGGGCTGGGCGTGTGTGTGTGTGTGTGTCCCACGGGTTGGGAGTGTGTGTGTGTCCCACGGTCTGGGCGTGTGTGTGTGTGTGTGTCGCACAGGCTGTGTGTGTGTGTGTGTGTGTGTGCACGTCCGTCCCACGGGCTGGGAGTGAGTGTGTGTGTGTGTGTCCCATGGGCTGTGTGTGTGTGTGTGTGTCCCATGGGCTGGGAGTGTGTGTGTGTCACGGACTCACAGATCGTGCCCACTCTTGGCCCTGTGCGGTCCGTGGGGGGTGCCCCTCTTAGTGAGACAGCCCTTCTCAGGGTCCCCTCTCTCCCAGGGGTCAGGCCCCTCACCTCCTGGAGCCGCACCTCTCTGAGCCTTAGCACGTCTGTCTATGCCGTGGGCCCCCTCAGGGAGTCCCCTCACTCTGGACCCCCCAGGCCTTCACACACCCCCCCCGAAGGGGTTGATGCAGCCCTGTTCTCTAGACCGGAGTGTGTTGTCCCACAAACTTATACAGGATCATTTTAGGGGTCAAGACAAAGATGCCACATTTATTATGATAACAATTTGATTTATGACCAATAACTAATATTTTAATTCTTATACACACACATTATACCTAATACCTATATACACACATACACACACATTCACACACACACACATCCATCAGATGTTCTGCAGCTGCTGCATAGTTACCAGTCCTGCTTGAGTCTGTGGCTTGAGTTTGCAGCTTGGGTTCGTAGCTTGTGGCGGCTAACTGGCCTGGAAAGCCGGGCACAAGGACGAGCTGGGTCTCAGTTGGGCATGCACCGATGCCCTTCCATGTTGGCAGCAGAATGTTACCCTCCTCCAAAGTTTTCCATCTCACCCATCCTTTTTGTAGGCTTTAGTTTGAATCCAGAGTCTATAGGTCTTGCTGCCTCCAGGTTTGGTGATTGATCACCCGTCAATTGCAGACATGACTTTCAGCCTGGGACCGGGCTTTGATCTTCCTTCTATTGCACCTTTTCTTTTTAGGGTGGATTCTTCTTACTTTGTTAGGGCTCTTGTCTGCATCTTCAGCCGTTGGTGTTTGAACTCTATTTCATCAGGACAGGCTGGGGCTGGAGGTGATTCCATCATCCATACATACCTCATTCACACATCTAAACTAAACTAATAAGATTACAGCAGGGTTTGCAAAAATGAAGGTTGCAGCAAGCCCTTACAAAATGGAGTAAGCGTTTTAAAATGGGGTTTGAATTACAATATGGCAAACAGTGAACAGAAGTTACAAGATAGACAAGTATAATGGATGGCAAACAGTGAACAGAAGTTACACTGTAGGCAAGTGTAATAAATGGTGAACAGAAGTTACAATACTGAAACAGTGCAAGTCTCAGTGATTTAAGCAGGAATTGGATTGACAGTGAAACTTACAAAGGCAGCTGACTGAACAGCTATGGCTCTTAACAAGCATTTTAACTGTTAATTAGCCAGTTATTGGGGTAACCGGTTTTATGAATGAATATTGTTTCATTCATAAAACTTTACTTATGAAGTTACATTAATAAAGTGAACAATTAAAAACAATTTCATTCATGAGTCCTACAAGTGACTCTCAGCCAGCATAAAACAGGAGGATTTATTGAGAGTTGAACACAGCACAGGAAACTCTCATGGCCTCAGGCCTGGCCTCCCTCAGCCCAGCACACCCCAGTCTCTCTGCATCCAGGTGGGCTCTGCCTGCTCCCCGTCTCCAGCCCCGAGCCACCCTGCTTCCCAGCTGGGCATCTGAGATCCCCGGCCCCATGCCCCGCCTCTGTCCATTGTCTTCTCTCCAGGTAAACAGGGTCGTAAACCGGGGCCGCCTCTCCTCGCTTCTGTCCTCTGGCTGGAACCGGCTGGTTAGGTCACTGGGTCCTCACTCTGCAGCCCATTGTCCGCCCACTGGCCAGAACTGGCTGCGACTCCTGAGCTGGGTCTCCGGGTCGTCAGGTCACCGGTCGCTGGGGTATCCATCCTCCAGGCCATTGGCTGGGGTCCCACGTTCCCTCTCCGGTCCTCTGTAACAACAAACTCCCTCTCCCTTCACCTCGTTAAACCAGTAACACCCAGGGGCACTGAGTCCCACGCCCTCTGCATGCAAACCACTGGAAAACCACGAAAAAAATAAGAAAATCCCCCACTTCGTCACAGTGTGTGTGTGTTTGTGAGTGTGTGTGTGCACGTGTGCCCCATGGGCTAGGAGTGTGTGTGTGTGTCGCACAGGCTGGGAGTGTGTGTGTGTGTGTGTGTCCCATGGTGTGTGTGTGTGTGTGTGTGTGTCCCACGGGCTGGGTGTGTGTGAGTGTCCCATGGGCTGGGAATGGGTGTGTGTGTGTGCGCGCGTGCCCCATGGGCTGGGTGTGTGTGTGTGTGTGTGTGTGTGTGTATGTCCCACGGGCTGGGATTGTGAGTGTGGGTCTGCTGGCTATGATGGGATGAGGGGTGCACACATGGGTGTGTGTGTGTGGTCCCACTGGCTGTGATGTTGTGTGTGTGTGTACATATGTGCATGTCTGTGCCTCCGCAGGGGTGTGTGCTTGTGTGTGTGTCCCTGATGGCTGGGCTAGGGGAGGAGGTGTACACTTATGCATGCGTGTGTGCCTCCAATGGCTGGGATTGTGTGTCTGTCCGACCCCCCTGGCTGGAACGGGGGTGCGGTTTAGGCTGTAGCAGACACAGCAGGTCGGTCCCTGGCTGGAACGGGCGGGCGGTTTAGGCTGGAGCAGGCACAGCCGGTCAGTCCCTGGCTGGAATGGGGGGCGGGGAGGCGGGGTGTCCCCCCACCTAGAGGGGAGAGGTTTAGGCTGTAGCAGACACAGCCGGTCAGTTCCCTGGCTGGAATGGGGTGGCGGGGGGGCGGGGTGTCCCCCCACATAGAGGGGAGAGGTTTAGGCTGTAGCAGACACAGCTGGACAGTTCCCTGGCTGGAACGGGGGGCGGGGGGGCGGGGTGTCCCCCCACCTAGAGGGGAGAGGTTTAGGCTGTAGCAGACACAGCTGGTCAGTTCCCTGGCTGGAACAGGTGGCGGGGTGTCCCCCCACATAGAGGGGAGAGGTTTAGGCTGTAGCAGACACAGCTGGACAGTTCCCTGGCTGGAACGGGGGGCGGGGGGGCGGGGTGTCCCCCCACCTAGAGGGGAGAGGTTTAGGCTGTAGCAGACACAGCCGGTCGGTCCCTGGCTGGAATGGGGGGCGGGGAGGTGGGGTGTCCCCCCACCTAGAGAGGAGAGGTTTAGGCTGTAGCAGACACAGCCGGTCGGTCCCTGGCTGGAATGGGGGGAGGAGGGCGGGGTGTCCCCCCACCTAGAGGGGAGAGGTTTAGGCTGTAGCAGACACAGCCGGTCGGTCCCTGGCTGGAATGGGGGGCGGGGAGGTGGGGTGTCCCCCCACCTAGAGGGGAGAGGTTTAGGCTGTAGCAGGCACAGCCGGTCGGTCCCTGGCTGGAACAGGGGGGTGGGGAGGGAGGGTGTTTTAGGCTGCAGCAGGCACAGCCCCGCGGGCGGTTGCCGGCTCTCCCTGCTGGCCCGGCGCGTCTCTGATTGGGGCTCCTATCCCCCAGGAGCGGCTGGCGGAGGGGTTGACACTCAGCACGGAGTTCCACAGCACGGCGCAGGAGCTGCTGCAGTGGCTGGGGCAGACGGAGCAGAGCCTGAGTGCCCCGGAGCCGCCCAGCTTCCTGCTGGAGATGGTCCTCAGGCAGGTCCAGGAGCACAAGGTGAGTGTGGCTGGCCCAGCGGCTTTCTCGGTGCCTGGTGCTGGGCGCCGTGCTGGCAAGGCTACGACCCCTGGCCCCAGACAGAACCCACCTGCCTTTGCTCAGAGTCTCGGCAGGCCTTGCTGCCATGCAATCCCTGCCAAGGGCGCCTGTTCCCTGGAGAGCCTGCCGTGCAGCTCGCCCTGCAGGGGCTGGCGCTGGGCCCTGCCTCCTCGCTGACCCTGGAGCAGCCTGGCCGGTCTGGTGCATGGCTGCAGGGACCTGGTCTCACCCGGCGGTGCCCGGCGTGAGCTCCCAGAGCCTGCAGCCAGGGCCAGCCAGGAACAGGGCCTGGCTCCCAGCAGTGCCTCTCCTGTCACAGGGCATGGCCCGAGGGGCCCCGGCGGGCACTGTGTCCGTGCTAGGCTCTGCTGGGAACGGTGCTCTGGGGCACTGGGGCAGGCAGGGGGGCTCCCCAGGGAGATGCTGGCAGTACGGGGGTGGGTGCGTGGCAAAGTTGCTGCAATACCATGTCCCCAGTGTCTCTATGTGGCATTGCAACAGCTATGCTCTGGCCCCCCAGCCAAGCCAGGTAACAGCCCAGCTCTTCACAGGGCCTCCAAAGCCACAGAACGCAGCAAAACAACCGCGCTTCAGCTCCCCGGGAGCCTTCTCCTTTGCCGGCTTGCCCCCGCTTCAGGCCATCCCAGCCGGTCCCCAGGCCCTGGGACCTGCCCCACTCTCCCTCGACCCAGGGCTCAGGCTGGCAGGGGCCCTGAGCAGCCTGGCACCAGGCAGGCTCCCAGCTCCCTTTCACCTGGGGCAACATGCTGGCCCCTCCCGGAGCAGCCCTTGGAGACCCAGCCCCCAGCTTCAGCCTAACCCCCACCCCTCCGAGGTTAATTGGTCGCTTTAACCCTTTTGTCACCACACCCCGTCGCAGCGTGTCTTCCCCACTAGGCATGCCTCCCTCCCGCAGCGGTGGGGGGATCCCACTGCTCCCAGCACCACAGCTCTTCCGGTGCCTGGAGCCTGCTCGGAGAAGCCCCCCGCTGAGCCAGGCTGCTGCCCTTTGGCCGCAGCCTCCCCCAGGGCCGGCTGCGCCAGCCCCGGCTAGCTCTGGCTCGCTCGGCAGGCGCTGCTGAAGGAGGTGACGGCCCGCGGGGAGCAGCTGTCCAGCCTGGAGGCGGTGGCCGCTCGCCTGAAGGACGTGAGCAGGAAGCAAGACTGCGCTGTGATCCAGAGCCTGGTGCTGACGGCCAAGGAGCGGGTGGCCAAGGTGCTGCGGCGTACTGGTGAGCGGGGCGCCGCGCTGGAGGACGCTCGCAAGCGTGCCAAGCAGGTACCGTGTGGGGGCGCCCCGAGGATGTGGCGGGGAGTGGGCCCTGTTGCCAAGCGGGCTGGTCTCCGGCGTTCCCGGCGGCTCCTGCTGACGCGCCCTCTCGCTCACTTTCAGTTCAGTGAGTCGCGGCAGCTCCTCCTGGACTGGATGGATGAGGTGGAGCAGACTCTGGAGGTCCCCGGTGACGCCGCCATGAGCCAGGAGGAGATCAAGTGCCAGCTGGCTGAGCACAAGGTGCGGCGCCGTGACTCCCCTCCCCAGCCCCCTGGGCCCTGTGCTCTGCCCCGGGCTGTCGCGCCAGCGCACGGCGGCTTGCAGATTCCCCGGACTCTGAGCTGCCCCCAAGGGCGGTGCTCCCTAGGGCTCTTCTGGGGTTGCCCCGGGCTTCCCCTGTGCCGAGCACGAGGTCCCTACACCCATCTCTCTGCTCTCAGCAGGGCCAGGGCTGCTGCGTCCCCAGGGCTGGGCAGAACTGGGAGACAGCAGGGGTGACCCCTGCCTCCCGGCTGCGAGGTGCTAGGCCCAGGGGAGCTGTTGAGCCCTCGGCTGGATGGGGGGGTCGAGTGCCTGCTCAGGAGCCTGCAGCCTTTGCCCGCTGCTGCCAAACTCCCGAGAACGCGGTGTGTCCCCACGGGCTCTGAGCAACGCCCCTTCAGGGTGCCAGCCCCCCAAGGGGTCCCACTCTTCCTCGAGGGCCGGCCTCCAGGTCTCACCGGCTCCTTCCTGAGCCACTAGGCTCCAGCGCTCCTGCGTCATGCCGGGAGCTCTGTCCTGAGCCAGACCCTGGGAGAGACGTGCAGGGACGGGTGCACCAGCCAGCGTTTGCAGCGACACCCGGCCGGCCGTGGTTCCAAACCGCGCAGGGTTTACTAGTCAGCTGGGACAGGGCCTGGCCAGCCCTAGCTCAGCACAGAGAACTGAAGGTAAAAGCATCGTCCGTCTGCCGAGCCGGAGCAATCGGCCAGCCAAGCTGGAGTGGCTGCGTCGCTCTCTGACTCCTTGTCAGTCCCTGGAGAGACCAGCCGGCGTCCTCCAGAAGCCAGCCCTGGATACCCTGCCCGATACGTCCCCGTCCTGTGTTCCCCAGGCCTGGCTGTGTTCACACCCTGTAACGATGCGGTTCTGGCGGGACCCAACGGAAAGTGCCAATTCAGGACAAATTGCTCAAACAGGGCAGTCACAGCCCAAGGCTGGGGTTTTTCCACCTCTAAGGCAAACCAAACCAGCCAGACTAAGAGGACTTTGGTCTCACCCCACTGGCTAACCACAAGTCTCACAAGCAATTCCCTTAGACACTCCAGTTTCCCAGTATCACCACCAGTGCCACTCGTTATGGGGACAAATGGTTATGAAAACCAATACCCCAGTAAAAGAAAAAAGGTTCTCTCAATCCCAAAGGACCAAGCCCCAGACCCAGGTCAATATACAAATTAGATTTTATCCACAAATCACGCTGTTGCCAATCCTTTAGAGTCTAAAATCTAAAGGTTTATTCATAAAAGGGAAAAAGATAGAGATGAGAGCTAGAATTGGTTAAATGGAATCAATTACATACAGTAATGGCAAAGTTCTTGGTTTAGGCTTGTAGCAGTGATGGAATAACCTGCAGGTTCAAATCAAGTCTCTGGAACATCCCCAGCTGGGATGGGTCCTCAGTCCTTTGTTCAGAGCTTCAGTTTGTAGCAAGGTCCCTCCAGAGGTAAGAAGCAGGATTGAAGACAAGATGGAGATGAGGCATCAGCCTTTTATAGTCTTTTCCAGGTGTAAGAACACCTCTTTGTCCTTACTGTGGAAAATTACAGCAAAATGGATTCTGGAGTCACATGGGCCAGTCCCTGCATACTTTGCTGAGTCACAAGGCGTATCCGCCTTCTCTCAATGGGTCAATTGTAGCTGATGGTCCTTAATGGGCCATCAAGCAGGCTAGGCAGAGCTAACACCAGTTTGTCTGGGGTGTCACCCAGCAGCATAGCATAAATTTGAAATACAGACAGTATAGAGCCAATATTCATAACTTCAACTACAAAACTGATACACACATATAGACAGCATAATCATAACCAGCAAACCATAACCTTGTCTTAGACACCTCATTTGACCCCCTTTATACAAGATTTGGTGCCATTACAGGACTTTGGTTGCAACCATGTTCTATGTGGTCCCAGATTATATCAATAACGTCACACACCCCACCGGCCAGAGCTTCCCACTCCTGAGTCTTTGGTGCTTGCCTTGTCTCTCTGCAGCCCTTGTTGACCTGGGCCAGGTTGAGCCAGTCCCGTCAGGCCCCAGAGCGCGGTGACTCCAGCTCAGGTCGCTGCGCTGCCCCAGAAGCAGACGTACCCCATTCCCAGGCCAGAAGGGATCGCTGTGCCCACCTCATCACAGGCCCCAGAGCCTCCCCAAAGAACTCCTGGGCGTTTGGATCTGACATTGTCAGTGATGGGGAATCCACCCCCAGCCTGGGGAAACTGGGCCAAAGGATAATTGCCCTTAAAAATCTATGCTCATCCCTCCCCCCCCGTACAATGCAAACTACAGAGGGAAACAGGCGCGTGAGGGATTCATACAAATATTACAGACAATTCCATGCTCCCAGCCAGTACTTGCTGCGCCACGCAGAGGCCAGCTCAGACCAGAACCGTATTTGTCAGGCGGTCTCGGGAAGGCCTTAGGTTAGTACCGAGATGCCCGGGTTCAGACATATTCCAGCCTGGCCGAGCCAGCGCTCCACCCCAGGTCCCTGTCAGTGCCAGCTGAGAGCCCCTTGGTCTCCCCAAAGCCAGTTCTGATCCCCTCCTGCAGCCTCCGGCTGAGGTCACAGCTCCCGCCTGCCCTCAGAGCTCCCGTCGCCCTCCCGGATCCTCCACGGGGCCCTTCAACGGGGCATTGACCCAGCACCTCCGGACTCCTGCTCTGCCCTGGGCATCGTCACCCTTCGGCACCACGCCAGGCCTCTCAGCCGTACCCCTACTGCAGAACCTCCCCTTTGGTATGGGGGGGTCCCCAGGACAAGGGGCCATCACCCCCCACAGCCTGCCCAGGCCTCTCAGTCATACCCCTACTGCAGAAAATTCCCACTTCTTCACACGTCGTGTCTAACGTGCCCCCCTCCTCTGGCAGAAAGACAATGGCTTGGGGCCCCTGTGTGCAAGGTCAGGGACTGCCAGGGGGAGGGGGTGCCCAGATCTGCACTGGCCAGTGGCTCCCCATCTCTGTGTGACACGCTGGTACCGCTCCCTTTGGCCAGCTGCACTCCCAGGCCCCACTCAGCCCAAGGAGGTCTGGGGTGAGGGGCTGGGCAGTGCTTGCGGGGGCTGGCTTTTAAGGCTGGCTCGGGCCAGTGGGGCCCGGCACAGGCAGAACTGGGGCATGTCCCATCACAGCCAGACACTGACCCTCTGGGACAGCAGTCTCCGGGAGCCCTCTCCCCCCCAGGGACTGCCCACCTTGGCAAGGACTCCTGGGGTGCAAGAGACTCCCCTGGGCCGACCCACCTGCTCCCCAGCTCCAGCCGCCCAGCCCCTGCCCATCTCCCCTGGGCCGACCCACCTGCTCCCCTGACCCATCTCCCCGGGGCTGACCCACCAGGCCTAGTCTCCAGCCCCTGCCCGTTTCTCCTGGACTAACCTGCCCTCTCCGGCGCAGCAGGAGTTCCAGAAGCTGCTGCGCTCCAAGCGTCCCGTGTACGAGGCCACGCTGCGCAGCGGGCGCTTGCTGCGGGAGAAGGCCCAGCTGGCCGAGGACGTGCAGCCGCTGGAGGAGCTGCTGGGGGAGCTGAAGGAGCGCTGGGACGACGTGGGTGGCCGGGCTGTGGAGAGGTGAGGCTGGTGTTCTGCCCTTGTCCTGCTGGCACTGGTCTCTGCTGGGCCAGGACCCTGGGGAGCTGGGTCCCTATGCAGGCCTGAGACCCTGCCACCTCCCACCCTGCTGGTGCTTGTGACCCCATCTTCTCCTTGGCTCCCCCCTTGGGATATGTTGGTGTCACGGAGTCCCCGGGCGATGCTCTGGAACTGCTCCCCACAAAGCCAGGCAGGACTCTGGTGAAGTCTCCTCTCTGTGAGCAGACTGTCTTCAAGGCAAGAAGCTCACATGGCTTCCACCTTCCTGGGTCTGACCTTGGAGCATTCAGCATCCTCTGCCCCTCCGTGCGCTTCCCACAGCGAGTCCGCCCAGGCGGGATCTTGGGGAAGCCAAAGGGTCCTGCACCCCCACTTCGCAGTCAGACGTGACTCTCAGCCAGCCAGTAAAACAGAGGTTTATTAGATGACAGGAACACGGTCTAAAACAGAGCTTGTAGGTCCAGAGAACCGGATCCCTCAGCCGGGTCCATTCTGGGGTCCAGCAAGGCAGACACCCACGTCTGCCCTCACTTCCCGTCCCCAGCCAGCTCCAAACTGAAACTCACCCTCCAGCCCCTCCTCTTCTGGGCTTTGTTCCTTTCCTGGGCCAGGAGGTCACCTGATCCCTTTGTTCTCCAAACACCTTTAGCATCCCCTTGCAGGGGGGAAGGGCCTGGCCATTAGTTGCCAGGAGACAGAATGTCATAAGAACATAAGAAAGGCTGTACCGGGTCAGACCAAAGGTCCATCTAGCCCAGTATCCTGTCTACCGACAGTGGCCAATGCCAGGTGCTCCAGAGGGAGTGAACCTAACAGGCAATGATCAAGTGATCTCTCTCCTGCCATCCATCTCCACCCTCTGACAGACAGAGGCTAGGGACACCATTCCTTACCCATCCTGGCTAATAGCCACTGATGGACCTATCCTCCATGAATTTATCCCGTTCTCTTTTAAACTCTGTTATAGTCCTAGCCTTCACAACCTCCTCAGGTAAGGAGTTCCACACGTTGACTGTGCGCTGTGTGAAGAAGAACTTCCTTTTATTTGTTTGTCAGCCATTTATGTGCACTGGCCCTATGCTCTGCAACAATCTCATCCCCTAGAGACTTAAGAAATGCATAGGGGAAACTGAGGGACCCACACAGGATTCAGAGGAAACATTAAGAACAATCCCACTTCGTCACAGTTGGATAAATGTCAAGGGTCAAAAGAGTTAAAGTTGTAAATCTTCCAGTGTGCAGCATGAGACCGGTGATGCAGGTTCGGGGTTCTGCTCTGCAGTGACCGGGGGCTCTCGGCTCCTTGGCAGACACCCCAGAGGGGAAGTGCATCGAGCACAGGAACTGAAAACTAGCCTTTACATTTGTGCAGAACAAATGGAATCAAACCCTGTGTCACGGAGTGTGAGGGAGTCAGGGCCCGCACCCCCCATTTCCTGTGAGTCACCGGGACTCTCAGCCAGCCAGTAACACAGAAGGTTTATTAGACGACAGGAACACAGTCCCAAGCAGGGCTTGTAGGTACAACCAGGACCCCTCAGCCAGGTCCCTCTGCGGGGGCAAGGAGCTTAGACCCCAGACTTGGGGTTCCCTGCCTCTTCCCAGCCAGCCCCAAACTGAAACCAAAAACCCCTCCAGCCGGCTCTCCCCCCTCCTTCTCTCCCCCTCTCCCTTTGTCCAGCTTCCCGGGCAGAAGGTGTCACCTGGCCCAACCCCCCTCCTGGCTCAGGTTACAGGCTCAGGTACCGTCCCTCACCTAAAGTCATCCCCTGCTCTCCCATCCCCTATGCAGACAGCCCCAGTAACACTAAATGACATTCCCAGATCAATCCTCCCTACTGCGTCACATCATGCAAGTCATCCTCGAACTAGCAGAGCCATTTATTCCCAGAGTAACCTCGCTGTGCTGCCCATGGGAGGGTAATTCACGCTGTCCGGGTGCGCTCGTCTCCAGCCTGACTGGCACAAGCTGCAGGCGAGGGAGGCTAGAAAGGGGGGAATCCAACACAGGCCGTCTGGTCAGCCATGGGTGGACCACAGAGCCTGGTGCTTGGACCCTGGTTCCCACTCCAGTCAGAAATGTCATTTGGTTGGGTCTTTTCTCCCTAGCCAGGGCGGGCTGGTGGGCAGGTCATCGCATGGTGCCGACGCAGTGCTGTGGCTTTCAGGGGCTGGTGAGCCGCTGAGAGAGGGAGATGGGATAGGAGGGGGTGGGGGTGGGGTGGGGGGGCAGAAAGTAACCTGATAGGAAGGGAACCGAGCAGGAGCTCCCGTGCCTTTGGGGTGCTGGCAATTGGGTGTCCCCCAAAGGGTTGAGCGTGGGCGTCATGGAGCCCTGATGACTTTCAGACCTCACCGTGAAAAACAAAGTTCCTAGAAGCTGAGCAAGGCCTGGTGGCCTCCCCTGCAGAAGGACGCCTTTCAGGCTGCTCCGTCCGTCTGGGCTGGGTCCATTAACTCCTGGCTCCGCGTCTGCTGCTGGTAGCGCCCTTGGAGCACCCGCAGGTCCTCGCGACATTTCACTTCAGAATGGGGGACGTTTTATAGGCCCTGTTATCACAACAGACCCGCCCTGCCGCCCTTGCACCATCAGTGCCCCCTCTGCCCGGCACAGCCTCCCATTCCCTGGGCCAGGCGCCCCCCACACCCCCTTCCTAACACCCGTCCCAACCCTCGGCCCTGCAGCCCCTCAGCACCTGCCCCCACGTCCACACAGCTCTGGGCAGTGGCTCAGAGTGTGTGTACAGCCCTGTACCCCACCTCCCTGTGCAAGCTGCTAGTGCGCTGCCGGGTCAGATCTATGGGCCAGCACCGCACCCTCCCCCTGCCCCCCACTGCCGGGTCGGATCCACGGAGCAGCGCCACATCCTCCCCCCCTCCCCGTCAGGTCAGATCTATGGGGCAGCGCCACATCCTCCCCCGCCTCGCCAGGTCAGATCTAAGGAGCAGCGCCGCATCCTCCCCTGCCCCCCACTGCTGGGTCAGATCTATGGGGCAGTGCCACATCCTCTCCCCCCTCGCCAGGTCAGATCTATGGGGCAGCACTGCACCCTCCCCCTGCCCCCCACTGCCGGGTCGGATCCACGGAGCAGCGCCACATCCTTCCCGTCCCCTCGCCTGGTGAGATCTATGGGGCAGCACCGCATCCTCCCCCCCTCCCCGTCAGGTCAGATCTATGGGGCAGCGCCACATCCTCCCCCGCCTCGCCAGGTCAGATCTAAGGAGCAGCGCCGCATCCTCCCCTGCCCCCCACTGCTGGGTCAGATCTATGGGGCAGCGCCGCATCCTCCCCCGCCCACCACTGCTGGGTCAGATCTATGGGGCAGCGCTGCATCCTCCCCCGCCCACCACTGCTGGGTCAGATCTATGGGGCAGCGCTGCATCCTCCCCCCCCTCGCCAGGTCAGATCATAGAATCATAGAATATCAGGGTTGGAAGGGACCTCAGGAGGTCATCTAGTCCAACCCCCTGCTCAAAGCAGGACCAACCCCAACTAAATCATCCCAGCCAGGGCTTTGTCAAGCCTGACCTTAAAAACCTCTAAGGAAGGAGATTCCACCACCTCCCTAGGTAACGCATTCCAGTACTTCACCACCCTCCTAGTGAAATAGTGTTTCCTATATCCAACCTAAACCTCCCCTACTGCAACTTGAGACCATTGCTCCTTGTTCTGTCATCTGGTACCATTGAGAACAGCCTAGCTCCATTAATGGCCCACACTTTGCATAATTATAATAGGACTTCAGAGTTAACTTCATATTTCTAGTTTCAGATACAAGAGTGATACATTTATACAAATTGGATGAACACACTCAGTAGATTATAAACTTTGTAATGATACCTTACAAGAGACCTTTTGCCTGAAGCATATTCCAGTTACATTATATTCACACTCCAAGCATATTTCCATAAAGCACATGGAGTGCAGCGTCACAGGGGGGATAACTGGTTTGTCAGCAGCACTGCTGACAAGGATCTGGGAGTTGTGGTGGATCACAACCTCAACATGAGTCAGCAATGCGATGCTGTTGCAAAAAAAGCAAATGCAATTTCAGGTTGCATTAACAGAGTTGTGACGAACTGGGACTGTTCTTACTGTGGGCTTTGAATGCTGACAGGGGAGTGTGGCTAGGATAGTCTGCATTGGGGGATGGGAGACTGACCAACGGAGAATACCTGAGCACGTAACATGAGAACCCAGGAAGGGGTTAGAGGCCAGGTGACACCTTTGCCCGGGAAACTGAACAAAGGCTGTGGGAGGGGTCGCTGAAGAGAGAGTTTCAGGAGCTGGCTGGGAGGCAGACGGGGCTCTGACCTCGCAAGGGGGCTGGGGCGCCCTGGGACCCCAAGATGGAGCTAACTGAGGGGGTCCTGTTGTCTGTGCCTGCAAGACCTGTCTTGGACTGTATTCCTGTCGTCTAAATAAACCTTCTGCTTTACTGGCTGGCTGAGAGTCATGGTGAATCGCAGGAAGCCGGGGGTGCAGGGCCCTGAGTCCCCCCACACTCAGTGACAAGAGTCATAGCATGCAAATCACAGGAGGTGATAGTCAGGGCCGCCAAGAGCGGGTTCGGGCCCCGGTGAAAAATTTTTTCGGGCCCCCCAGCAAGGGTGGACCAGCTAAACAGGGCTGACAAGAGGGGGGTGGAGAAGCTGGGCCCCGGGCCCCCTTACGGACTGCCGGGCCCCGGTAATTTGTACTGGCTTCCCCCCCTCTCATCGGCCCTGATGATAGTGCCGCTCTACTCGGCGCTGGTTAGGCCTCAGCTGGAGAACAGTGTCCAGTTCTGGTCACCAATGGAAAGGATGTAGAAACTGGATCCAGAGGCGAGTGACAAAGATGATCAGAGGGCTGGAATGCCGCCATACGAGCAAAGGCGGAAGGATCTGGGTATGTTTAGTTTGGAAAAGAGGAGATGGGGGGGGGGGCATGTCGGGGTCTTCAGATACTTGAAAGGCTGCCATCAAAATGGAGAAAAGTTGTTCTCTCTGGCCCCAGAGGGCAGGACAAGAGGCGATGGGGTCAAACTGCAGCATGGCAGGTTTAGATTAAATCTCAGGATAAACTTCCTAACTGTAAGAACAGTGGGACAATGGGACAGAGCAGAGGCCTGGGGAGGCTGTGGAAGCTCCTTCACTGGAGGTTTTCAAAAGGAGGCTGGAGAGCGAACTGTCTTGGCTGGTTTAGAGACAACAAATCCTGCATCGTGCGGGCGTTAGACTAGCTGACCCTTGCGGGCGCTCTGTGGGTCTATGTTTCCATGAACCTAGTGTTAACTTAGGTAGCGCTGCCTGGGCTCAGGGACACAGGGTTCGCCTGTGGGGCCAGCTCAGGAGTGGCTGTGGCACTCAGCGAATTGGCAAAGCTCGTTAGGTAGATTTCTACTTTAACATCTAACTGGCACCTCGGCAAATTCATAAAAATGCCCCCCTTGGACTCTTACCTTCTCCCCTCCCTGGGTCATGCACAAACTGCTGGGGCAGGGCCCCCACTCCACACACACATACACACACACACACACTGCGGGGGCAGGGCCCCTACTTGAAACACACACACACATTGCTGGGGCAAGGCCCACATTACACACCCGCACACTGCATGGGTGGGGCCCCCACATTACACACACACACACACTGCGCGGGTGGGGCCCACACTACACACCCGCACACTGTGCGGGTGGGGCTCACACTACACACACACACACACACTGCAGGGGTGGGGCCCCCACTCTACACACACACACACACACTGCGCGGGTGGGGCCCCCACACTACACACACACACACACACACTGCGCGGGTGGGGCCCCCACATTACACACACACACTGCGCGGGTGGGGCCCCCACACTACACATACACACACACACTGCGTGGGTGGGGGCCCCATTCTACACACACTCTCCTGGTTGGGGGAAACCCTTCCCAGGGCAGCGTGCCCATCTCCCTGCCCCAGGCCTGCGCATGGTGGGGTCGCTGCCCATCGCCCGTTCCCTTTCAGGCAGCACAAGCTGGAGGAGAGCCTGCTATTCTCGGGCAAGTTCACAGACGCCCTGCAAGCCCTGCTGGACTGGCTGTACCGGGCCGAGCCGCAGCTGTGTGAGGAGGTGCCGGTTGGGGGGGATCGCGACCTGGTCAGCGACCTCATGGACAAGCACAAGGTCTGTATTCCTCTGGTGCCGCTGTGACGGGTTGGATCACAGAAACCCCCTTGGGGCTGCCAACTCGTGCCAAGACTACTTCTGCCCCTGCTTTCCCTGCCAGCTTGGGACTCCAGCCCCCTGCCTGGTGGTGCCAGACACGCTTGCCGGCCACAAACACGTCCCACAAACTGCCGGCTTAACTGAAAGCAGCTTAAGACGTGTTCCTGTCTTTAACGCTACGATGCCCAACTCCCAATAGGGTCCACACCCCAAATAAATCCGTTTTACCCGGTATAAAGCTTATACCCTATATAAAGCTTATACAGGGTAAACTCATTAATTGTTTGCCCTCTATAACACTGATAGAGAGATATGCACAGTGGTTCCTTCCTTCCCCCCCCCCCCCCCCCCGCCCCCATGTATTAATACATACTCTGGGTTAATTAATAAGTAAAAAGTGATTTTATTAAATACAAAAAGTGGTTTAAGTGGATTTAAGTGGTTCCAATAATAACAGACAGAACAAAGTGAATTACCAAGCAAAATAAAATAAAACACACAAGCCTATGCCTAATACAGTAAGAAACTGAATACAGATAGTATCAGAGGGGTAGCCGTGTTAGTCTGGATCTGTAAAAAGCAACAGAGAGTCCTGTAGCACCTTATAGACTAACAGATATATTGGAGCATAAGCTTTCGTGGGTGAATACCCACTACGTCAGACGCATGTCCATGTATTCACCCACGAAAGCTCATGCTCCAATACATCTGTTAGTCTATAAGGTGCCACAGGACTCTGTTGCTGAATACAGATAAAATCTCACCCTCAGAGATGTTCCAAGAAGCCTCTTTTACAGACTAGCCTCCTTCTAGTCTGGGTCTAGCAATCACTCACACCCCCGTGGTTACTGTCCTTTGTTCCAGTTTCTTTCGGGTATCCTTGGGGGTGGAGAGGCTATCTCTTGAGCCAGCTGAAGACAAAATGGAGGGGTCTCCCATGGGTTTAAATAGACTTTCTCTTGTGGGTGGACGCTCCTCACTCCCCCATGTAGAATCCCAGCTCCAAGATGGAGTTTTGGAGTCACATGGGCAAGTCACATGTCCACGCATGACTCAGAACTTACAGGTAGCAGCCATGGTTCACATGCTGCCTTGAACAGCCTCAAGTAGACTTCTTGTGTGGATTGGAGCCTTCCAAGATCCATTGTCCGTTAAGTGCTTCTTGATTGGGCACTTAACTTGCAAATTCCTTTCTAAAGAAGCTGACCAAATGCTTTACTAAGGCTACTTAAAATCAAACCAGTGCACAAGCAATATTCATAACTTCAAGTACAACAATGACTCATGCATACAGATAGGATGAATAGATTCAGTAGATCATAACCTTTGCAGAGATATGTTAGACGGCATATGTAGCGTAAAACATATTCCAGTTATGTCATATTTACATTCATAAGCACATTTCCATAAATCCTTATGGGGGGCACCGTCACAGCTGTGTCCCCCGACTCTGCCTCCCCCCGTCCCACACTCTCCAGGATGCACAATCCCCGCCCAGGACGCGGGGCTGATGCACGCTGGGGCGGGAGCTCGCCCAGAAATGCCGACGCTCTGACTCCCTGGCACCTTCCAGCCGCGACAGTCCCCGGCAGAGGTCTCTCTCGCCTGGCAGCCTGGGCTCCCAGCTGGGCACGGACGCCCAGGCAAAGGGAGTGCCCAGCGAGAGTCCCACTCAGCTCCATGCCTGGGGCCCCGGGGACAGGCAGAGCTGCGGGCCCAGGGCTCCCTGCAGCTGCTCTGACACGGACCTTGCACGGTCCCGCCCACACCTGCTCTCCCTCCGCAGGCTTTCCAGAAGGAGCTGGGCAAGCGAGCCAGCTGCATTAAGATGCTGAAGCGCTCGGTGAGGGACCTGACTCGGGGCAGCAACAGCGTCGACTCCCAGTGGCTGCAGAAGCAAATGGAGGAGCTGAGCGGCCGCTGGGACCTGATCTGCAAACTCTCCATCTCCAAGCAGGGCCGGCTAGAGGCTTCGTTACAGCAGGTGAGAGGAGGGAGAGATGGAGGGCAGGGGGCCGTGGCTATGGGGCCGGGGGCCCAGACTAGCAGGGAGGGCAGGGGGCCCAGACTAGGAGGGAGGGCAGGGGGCCGTGTCTGAGGCCCAGACTAGCAGGGAGGGCAGGGGGCCGTGGCTGTGGGGCCGGGGGCCCAGACTAGGAGGGAGGGCAGGGGGCCGTGGCTGAGGCCCAGACTAGGAGGGAGGGCAGAGGGCCGTGGCCGGGGGCCCAGACTAGGCAGGGAGGGCAGAGGGTCGTGGCCGGGGGCCCAGTCTAGGAGGGAGGGCAGGGGGCCGTGGCCGGGGGCCCAGGCTAGGCAGGGAGGGCAGAGGGTCGTGGCCGGGGGCCCAGTCTAGGAGGGAGGGCAGGGGGCCGTGGCCGGGGGCCCAGGCTAGGCAGGGAGGGCAGGGGGCCGGGGCCGGGGCCCCAGACTAGCAGGGAGGGCAGGGGGCCGTGGCCGGGGGCCCAGACTAGCAGGGAGGGCAGAGGGCCGTGGCCGGGGGCCCAGACTAGGCAGGGAGGGCAGGGGGCCGTGGCCGGGGGCCCAGACTAGCAGGGAGGGCCGTGGCCGAGGCCCAGACTAGGCAGGGAGGGCAGGGGGCCGTGGCCGGGGGCCCAAGCTAGGCAGGGAGGGCAGGGGGCCGTGGCCGGGGGCCCAGGCTAGGCAGGGAGGGCAGAGGGCCGTGGCCCCAGACTAGCAGGGAGGGCAGGGGGCCGTGGCCGGGGGCCCAAGCTAGGCAGGGAGGGCAGGGGGCCGTGGCCGGGGGCCCAGGCTAGGCAGGGAGGGCAGGGGGCCATGGCCGTGGCCCCAGACTAGGCAGGGAGGGCAGAGGGCCGTGGCCCCAGACTAGCAGGGAGGGCAGGGGGCCGTGGCCGGGGGCCCAGACTAGCAGGGAGGGCAGGGGGCCGTGGCCGGGGGCCCAGCCTAGTGTCATAGAAATTTCTGTCCGTTCCAGCTGAGGAATAAGGAGAGACGGACACAGCTAATCAAGCAAGGAGCCCCGGGAGGGGCGATCCGTTTATTTCAATTGCAATTGGGTTCGAGCTCATAAGTCAGCAAGAACAAAGAAAACACTTACACCAAAGCATTATATGCAGTTGACTATGATAATTTATTGCTTTACGATTGGCCAAAATTTGCCATCATTACCATACATAATTAGCAAGCTACATGTATCTGCCCCTCTTATGACCCCTTATTGTTCATTTACTTGCTCCCCACCCTTGTTATTTTGCAAACCAAGCAGTTAGTTATCTATAGGATACAGGCACAGGGAGTTCCATTGTCTATAGGTTTGGAGTTTGGCTACATTTCCTCTCGAAGGAACTTCCTGAGTTAAGACAACCTATAGCTGTATATCTTCCACGTGACAAATTTGCCCCCTGGCAGTTAAGCAGAATAATTTTATATCACTAGGCAGGCATGTGACGGTTTGTTTAGGCGGAGGGAGCTGTCGCAGGCCCTGTCAGGCAGGGAAGCAGCACCACAATCCGGTTAGGAGGTTGCAGCCTGGGGCACTAATGTGGACGTGCCGATTTCAGTCCAGGAGAGGCCATTGCAGGTTAGCTCAGTCCTGTGCCCAGCCGGTTTGAGCTGAACCCCCAGGAGCTGCTCCTGGCCCGAAATCACAGGGTCCACACAGGGATGGCGCCGGTCTCACTGGGTCAGCTTCCCGGGCTGCTGGGTCACTGCGAAGGGGACCAGGCCGGTCTGTGTGATGCGGTCGGGGACTCGCGGCCCTTTGGCGCGTCTGTGGAGAGTGTCGGGCTGAGCTAACCCCACCCCCAGCCCCCGAGTCGGGACAGGGCCGGCGGGCCACCTGGCCACGCGGGGGGTCGAGCTGGGCGAGAGGGGCACCGGCCCCGGGCAGGTGGGCTGGCTCTGAGCCCAAGGCTGGTCCGGGCCCTGCCAACCCTTGCTCTCCTGTGCAGGCGGAGGAGTTCCACACCCTGGTGCGCTCGTTCCTGGCCCACCTGGCTGAGTCGGAGAAAACCCTCCGGCACGGCGTCTTCCCGGAGGAGGAGGCGGCCCTGCGCGAGTGCCAGAGCCAGCTGCAAGTGAGTGCCCCCCACCCCAGCTCCTGCCCCGCCTCTCCTCCTGGCTGGGTGCAGCAAGGCCTGGAGCAGGGCCCGGGGTGCCAGCTCCGCTGCCTCGCACTCTGGCCCCCACCACCCAGTGTCAGCTCCTGCCCCCTGCCTTTGTCCTGCCCCCTGCCATGCCCCCAGTCCGTTCCTGGCCACGCCCCAGGCAGGGCAGTGCGAAGCAGGAGCTCTCCCTTGGCCCAGACCTGGCCCCATCCTGACCCCTTGTCTTGCCAGGCAGCCTCTGCACCCCCAGGCCTCAGGACCAGGTCTCTGCAGCCACCATGCTGGCACTGCGTCTCCATCCCAATGGAGTCCCCTCAGCCCCACTCGGCAGCCCCCCCAGCCCGGCCTGGCAGCCCCCCTCAGCCTGGAACCCCTCTCAGCAGCCCCCCCAGCCCCGCTCGGCAGCCCCCCCAGCCCGGTTCGGCAGCCCCCTCAGCCCGGCTCGGCAGCCCCCCCAGCCCCGCTCGGCAGCCCCCCCAGCCCGGCTCGGCAGCCCCCTCAGCCCGGCTCGGCAGCCCCCTCAGTCCGGCTCGGTAGCTCTCGGGCATGCTGCGGAGCTGAGCTGCCCTTGCGTCCGGAGCAGGAGCTGATGAAGACTCTGCAGTGCCAGCAGCTCGAGCTGGAGTGCATCACGTCCCTGGGGGAGGAGATCCTGTCTGCCTGCCACCCCGACTCCGTCGTCACCATCAAGTCCTGGATCACCGTGGCCAAGAGCCGCTTCCAGGAGGTGAGTGTGAGCAGAGCCCGCCGGGCCGGGGCAGGCAGAGCCCCAGGGCGCCCGCCAGCATCCCAGGGGATGAGCTGGGGTCCATGGGCTCCCGCGGCCCAGCATACGGCCCACACTGGGCCTGGGCTGGCCACCTGCATCGCCCCTTTCCCCTTGACCTCGACCCCCCGGCCAGGCTCTTCCCGACCCAGACAGTGGGACTTCTTTTGTGTCTGCCCTGTGTCCTCGTGGGCCCTGGGGCAGGGCTTGGGAGCAGAGGGGATTCCCACACGCCTGGCATGCACGCTGTACCAGTGGGACGGGCTCCAGCCGCAGGTGGTCGGGCTGCCCTCCTCCCGCTGTCCAGCGCCAGACACATCAGGACAGACCCCTCCTGCCTCCTCAGCAACGCACAGCCCCTCCTGAGAGGTTCCAGCCCGCTCTGCAGTAGGGCAGGCCCTGCCGTGGCCCCACTCCCCTCACCCTTCCATGGGTTCTGGGCCCAGCAGGGCATCTCCCGGCTGGCCGGGGCACCCAGCAGGGTCTGGCCGGGAGAACACCCACGGACTGCTCCAGCAGAGCACCTGACAGGTGGCAGTCACTGGCTTCCTGCTGCGTCTCCCTTGGGGGGGGGGGGGGGTGGAACCTGTGTGAGTGGGGACCCCCCTCCCGTGAGCCTGCCAGGCCTCCCCACCTGAGCCTGCCACAACCCTGGACACAGCGCAACATAGACAAGTGACAAACCCTTATGGAGACACAGTGCCATAGCTTGCCACCCTGTGCCCACGGGGCCCGGCTCTGTATCCGCGGCACCCTGTGCCCACGGGGCCCGGCTCTGTATCCGCGGCACCCTGTGCCCACGGGGCCCGGCTCTGTATCCGCGGCACCCTGTGCCCATGGGGCCCGGCTCTGTATCCGCGGCACCCTGTGCCCACGGGGCCCGGCTCTGTATCCGTGGCACCCTGTGCCCACTGGGCCCGGCTCTGTATCTGCGGCACCCTGTGCCCACGGGGCCCGGCTCTGTATCCGCGGCACCCTGTGCCCACGGGGCCTGGCTCTGTATCCGCGGCACCCTGTGCCCACAGGGCCTGGCTCTGTATCTGCGGTACCCTGTGCCCACGGGGCCCGGCTCCGTATCCGCGGTACCCTGTGTTAGGGGGCTTATTCCTTCACCCTCTTACTTCCCTGGTCCTTCTCTCACGAACAGAGAGCAACAATACCCGAAGTCCAAAGGTGCAAACAATTCGATGTTTATTGGGGTGAACTTTCAGCAAGCATGATTCCAGTTTCCTTCCTCAGTGTCCCCCTTCCCAGCTCTGACACCACAGAGCCCTGCCTGTCTCCCTGTTCCCATTCCCCCCTTAGCAAAACATGATTCCAATTCCCCCACCCCCAGTCCCTGTTCCCATTCCCCCCCCTCCTGATTGACTGCAGACTATATAGTAAAACTTGAGTTCTGCTTAGCTAGACCTTAACCAATCATTTTACTGAAATTTAACTAACCAATCCTAACATACTGTAACATGGTTATTTAACCAATTATATCCCATCACCTTAATTGGTTTACACCCAACAAAATTAATTATACAGCAGACAGAAACAATCACAGAACCAGACAGAGATTATACAGACAAACAATAGGGAAGTGGAGACTACAGTGATAGAACAATAGAGAAATGAGGATTCTTCTTCGAGTGCTTGTTCACGTCCATTCCACATTAGGTGTACGCGCGCCGCGTGCACGAACGTCGGAAACTTTTTCCCTCAGCGGCTCCCGTCGGGCCCGCAGGGTCTCCCTTCCCGCCAGAGCGGCGCCCCGCCCCAGCGTATATATATCCCTGCTGGCCCGACCCTCCCTCAGTTCCTTCTTACCGCCCGTGGCGACATTGGAACAGCTCTTCTCTCAACTCGAGAGTGTCCCTTAGCATAGTCATTAGCAGTAGTTATCAGTTCTTTGTTTAGTAAGTGTTAGAGTTAAGTAGTTTTTTAGTTGTTACAAAGACCAACCAAACTCTTGGTGATAGGGGTTTGGTCAACCCCGGCACCGGCCCTGGGCGGCGGGGCATGCCGCACGCCCAAGGCTTCAAGGCTTGTGCCGCGTGCCGCAGGCCCATGCCAGTGAGCGACCCGCACGAGTCGTGTCTCCGTTGCCTGGGGGAAGCTCACCAGAAGGAGCGCTGTAAGATTTGTAAGGCTTTCAAGCCCAGAACACAAAAGGAGAGAGACTTTCGTCTAAAACAGCTCCTCATGGAGATGGCGTTACAGCCCTCCGCTCCCACGGCACCGTCGGCGTCGGTGCGAAGTGCCCCGGCATCGGTCCGCGACCCGACACAGGCGGTGCAGACTAAGTCTACGGTGCCGCCTCGGCGAGATCACGCCCGGCACCGGTCTGCTTCGCAGGCCAAGCCCAAGAGCCAGCCCAAGGCCCGGGGTCGCTCCCCGCACAAGAAGGTGGCACCAGCAAAGACCGCTAGTGCGACCAAGGCCGTGCCGGCCCCGATACAGGTCCCGGTACCAGTGGCTCCGGCGCCGAAAGGCCCGTCGAGCCCCGGGACAAGCGCGTCGAGTGAGGAGGAAGGACTGGAGGAACTGTTGGAACAGCCCTCCACCCCGGACACATTTGAGGCGGCAAAGGACCTCATTGAATTGTCCTCCGTCAGCACACTCCGCGCCAAAGACATTCCGCCGCGACTGCCTTCCAAGGGCAAGCCGGCGATGATGCGCCCGTCGCGGTCGCCATCTCGGCACCGCTCACGGCGCCGGTCCCGGTCGAGCTCCGCCTCGGTGGACTCCCGGCTTCCTGCCGCGCAACGGGCCTCCAAACAGACAGGCCCCGACGCGAGCGAGGCACCGTCCCAGCAGCCCGGCTCGAGCAGGCACCGGGACGCTTCGATGGCGAGGGCCCCCAGACCATCCTCCCGCAGCCGTTCCCGGTCCCGCGGTCAACGGTACCGTTCTAGGTCCAGATCGGTACGGCGCTACTCACGGTCCCGGTCCCGACGGCACCGCTCCCCGACACCGGACCGGCACCGCCCCACGGCACCGCCATGGCCCTCTAGGTCACCGTCGCTTGCGTCGGAAGAGAGCTCGGGGCTTTCGAGATATGGCCGCAGAGGGCACGCCGCTAAAGGACACGAGGCCTCTTGGCAACCGCATTGGAGCCATCCGGGACAGTGGCCGTTCTGGACCCCGTGGGCCTATCATCAGCAAGGCCCTCCGTCCAGAACCTCGAGATCGGGCCCTTCAGGGGACCGGTCCCGCTCCCCACGGTGCCGCCCCACCTCCCGTGTGGAGGCCACGGTCTCCAGACCACCTGATGCAGAGAGGGCGGACTCGGCACCGAGCCCGGCACCGTCCGTGACCCAGGGCAGGGGACGCACCCCGGAGGGCCACCCCGCTGAGGAGGAGTTACAGGAGGATGAGGACGCTCAAAAGGCCATGACCTCCTCCTCCTCACCGGATGAAGCCGTGGCGGGCACAACAGTGTCCGGCCCTCCCCCGATTGACCACCGGGCACACCAGGACTTGCTCCGCCGGGTGGCCCTCAATTTGGGGTTGCAGGCGGAGGAGACGGTCGAGCAGGAGGACCCCATGGTAGACATTCTCAGCCCGGAGGGTCCCTCCAGGATTGCTCTTCCACTAATAAAGACTGTACAGTCGAATTATAAGACTGTGTGGCAGACGCCAGCCTCCTCTGCGCCGACCGTGCGGGGCGTCGAGAGGAAGTACTTTGCCCCATCCAAAGGGTTTGACTTCCTCTTCTCCCATCCAGCCCCATGTTCGCTGGTCGTCTCGGCGGTCAACAAGAGGGAGCGGCATGGCCAGCAGGCCCCAGCCCCCAAGGCCAAGGAGGCGAAACGATTAGACTTGTTCGGCAGAAAGGTCTACTCGTCCGGAGGCCTCCAGTTGCGGATCGCGAACCAGCAGGCGATCCTCAACAGACATAATTTCAACTCCTGGGCGTCGGTGTCTAAATTTAAGGATGCCTTGCCTCAGGGATCGCAACCCGAGTTTGCGGCCATTGTGGACGAGGGAAAGGCGGTGGCCAAGACCTCGTTACAGGCCTCGCTCGACTCGGCTGATGCGGCCGCTAGGACTATCGCGTCCGGCGTGGTGATGAGACGCTCAGCGTGGTTGCAGGCGTCTGGTCTTCCCCCCGAGGTGCAAAACACCCTCCAAGACCTTCCGTTTGAAGGGACGGGGTTGTTTTCGGAGCAGACGGATGCCAGACTCCATGGCCTCAAGGACTCGCGGGCTACCCTCAAGTCCTTGGGGATGCATACCCCTGTGACACAGAGGAAGCCCTTCAAACCGCAGCCTCCACAGAGGCAGTACCAGCCTCGCCCTCGACACGAACCTTACCGTAGGCGGGGCAGAGACAATAGGCGTAGGCGCAACAATACGCCTAACCAGGGCCAAAACCAGGGCAACAATAAGCCGCAGCCGGGAAATAAGCAGGGATTTTGAAGATGCGATCGAGGACAGCGTACCGATCTCTTCCCCGGATCCTCCCCTGTGTTTCAGGGACCGCCTATCCCGTTTTTTCCGTGCCGGGTCCCATATAACATCAGACCATTGGGTCCTGCGCACGGTAGAGTCAGGATATGCCCTCCAGTTCTCCTCGCCCCCTCCCTCCCACCCACCTCCCCCGTCCCTCTTCAGGGACCCCTCTCACGAGCAACTCCTTATGCAGGAGGTACGGACCCTCCTCGCTGTAGGGGCGGTGGAAGAGGTTCCTCGGGACCTCAGAGGAAAAGGGTTCTATTCCAGATACTTCCTCATTCCCAAGGCGAAAGGGGGCCTCCGTCCTATCCTGGACCTTCGCAAGCTGAACAAGTACTTGCAAAAACCACGTTTCCGTATGGTCTCCCTCGGTACCATCATTCCTTCCCTGGATCCGGGGGATTGGTACGCTGCCCTCGATATGAAAGACGCGTACTTTCACATCGCTATCCGCCCGGCCCACCGGCGGTTCCTGCGCTTCACTATCCAGCAGCGTCATTTTCAGTTTGCGGTCTTGCCCTTCGGCCTGGCAACGGCCCCACGTGTCTTCACGAAATGCATGTCCGTGGTGGCGGCCTTCCTTCGAAAACGACGGATGCGCGTCTACCCATACCTAGACGATTGGCTCCTGGCGGGCCGGTCAGAGGCAGAGGTTCACGCCCACGTGACGTTGGCGCTACAAGTGTTCCGCGATCTCGGCCTGTTGGTCAATGTGCCCAAGTCCTCACTAGTCCCCACACAGAGACTGGAGTTCATAGGGGCAGTCCTGGACTCAGTGGCGGCACGGGCGAGTCTTCCCGTATCGCGTTTCCTGGCGATCCAGGAGGCCATGACCTCCATTCAGAGATTCCCCACGACCGCGGCCAGACGTTGCTTACAGCTCTTGGGGCACATGGCGGCATGCACCCACGTGGTTGGACACGCCCGCCTCAGGCTCCGGCCTCTGCAGCTGTGGTTGGCCCAAGTATATCGCCCCAACAGCGACACATTGGACATGGTCGTCACGATCCCGGCTCGGGTATCGAGCGCCCTCTGTTGGTGGCTCGACCAACAGCAGGTCTGTGCGGGGGTCCCGTTCGCCGCCCCACAACCAGTTCTGACGCTAGTGACAGACGCGTCGGACCTGGGTTGGGGGGCGCACCTAGGGGACCTGCGCACTCAGGGCTTGTGGTCCAGGGAGGAACAGTCGCTTCACATCAACCTGAAGGAGCTGAGGGCGGTTCGCCTCGCCTGCCAGACCTTTCACGCCACCATAAGAGGGCACAGTGTGTCAGTTCTGACGGACAACACTACCGCTATGTTTTACATAAACAAGCAGGGCGGGTCCCGGTCCTCTCCTCTCTGTCGCGAGGCTCTCCTCCTCTGGGACTTCTGCATAGCCCATTCAGTGCACCTTCGGGCGGCATATCTCCCCGGGGTCCAGAACGGATTGGCGGACCATCTCAGCCGGTCCTATCTCACACACGAGTGGAGGCTGAGGCGGGACATCCTCCGTTCAATCTTCCTGAGGTGGGGGTTTCCCCAGGTGGATCTGTTTGCCACCATGGACAACAGCCAGTGCCCGCAGTTTTGCTCCTTCCAGAACCGCAGTCCGGGCTCTCTGGCGGACGCCTTTGCAATCCCGTGGGGCGGGAGCCTGCGGTATGCCTTCCCCCCGTTCCCACTCATCCACAGGGTCCTTCTAAAGACCCGCAGGGACAGGGCGACGGTCATTCTCATCGCCCCGGCATGGCCACGTCAACACTGGTTTACAACTCTCTTAGAGCTGTCCGTGGCCTCTCCGATAGCCCTCCCCCTCCATCACAACCTCATAACACAAGACCGAGGTCGCCTACTCCACCCGAACCTGCCATCGCTGCATCTCACGGCATGGCTTCTCTCTGGCTAAGTGAGGTGGAGCACAGGTGCTCTCAGGAGGTCCAGCAAATCCCCCTGGGTAGTAGGAAGCCCTCCACAAGGGCAACCTACCTTGCCAAGTGGAAGCGCTTCTCCCTCTGGTGTGAGCCTCAGCGCGTCCAGCCCTTGCAGGCCTCGATACGACTGATTCTGGACTACTTGCTGCACCTTAAGCGCCAAGGCCTTGCCCCCGCTTCTATTAAGGTGCATCTAGCCGCCATATCGGCGTTTCACCCGGGGGGATTGGGGCTGTCCGTATTCTCCAACCCCACTGTGGTCCGATTCCTCAAGGGGCTGGAAAGGATGTTCCCCTACACTCGCCCACCTATACCCCCGTGGGACCTCAATCTGGTCCTCACTAAGCTCATGGGGCCCCCCTTTGAACCCCTGGCCTCTTGCTCCCTCATGCACCTTTCATGGAAGGTCGCGTTCCTCGTGGCCGTCACCTCGGCTAGGAGGGTGTCGGAGCTGAGGGCCCTCACCTCGGAGCCTCCTTATACTGTTTTTCATAAGGATAAGGTGCAGCTTAGACCTCACCCTAAATTCCTCCCTAAGATGGTCACGAGTTTTCACATGGGGCAGGACATCTGTTTGCCGGTGTTCTTCCCCAAGCCCCATACGGACCCTCGCCATCGTAGCCTGCATACCCTCGATGTTCGGCGGGCGTTGGCTTTTTATCTGGACCGTACCAGACCTTTCCGCAAATCGACTCAGCTATTCGTGGCCATTGCGAAGCGGATGAAGGGCCGGCCTATTTCGACGCAACGCCTGTCGGCGTGGATCGTGCTTTGCATACGCACGTGCTACGAGCTCGCCAACGTGCCTGCACCTCAGATCCGGGCTCACTCTACTAGGGCCCAAGCATCCTCGACGGCCTTCTTGGCGCAGGTCCCGCTTCAGGAGATCTGCAAGGCAGCCACCTGGTCGTCGGTGCATACCTTCACAGCCCACTACGCGATCCACCATCAGACCAGAGATGACGCGATGGTCGGCAGAGCGGTGCTTCAATCAGTTATTCCTTGACTCCTACCCTCCTCCAATGGTAAGCTTGTGAGTCACCTAATGTGGAATGGACGTGAACAAGCACTCGAAGAAAAGACGGTTACTTACCTTCTGTAACTGTTGTTCTTCGAGATGTGTTGTTCACGTCCATTCCACTCCCCACCCTCCTTCCCCTCTGTCGGAGTCACCGGCAAGAAGGAACTGAGGGAGGGTCGGGCCAGCAGGGATATATATACGCTAGGGCGGGGCGCCGCTCTGGCGGGAAGGGAGACCCTGCGGGCCCGACGGGAGCCGCTGAGGGAAAAAGTTTCCGACGTTCGTGCACGCGGCGCGCGTACACCTAATGTGGAATGGACGTGAACAACACATCTCGAAGAACAACAGTTACAGAAGGTAAGTAACCGTCTTTTTCACATCCCAGCTATTGATAAGTGAGTTCTTGCCAGACAGGATGCTATCAAACTAAGTTTCCTTTTACATCTTCTAGGCTCTTTCCTTTCTCTGGAGGTGATAGGAATATCAGGACAGGATTGTATTCTAACAGCCCAATAGCACCTTATTTCCATGTGACTAGTTTGGAATGTGAGGATGTGACCGTTCGCTTCCCAGCTTATGGCTGGCCTCTGTTGCTTAGCCAAAGGCCTTAGCCTAAGAACCAGGCCTCAAACTGTCACAGTAAGAGAAGGCCCTTACACAGACAGACAGTGATTTTGATTCTTTCTTTTATACCTCTATAACTAGCTAAGTGATAAGAATACACCTAAATTCATAAGTATAGGCCTTTGCAGACAGGCCTGAATATCTATATCCTAACACCCTGTGCCCACGGGGCTCCACTCCATGTCCTCGGTGCCCGTGGGCCCCCCGATCTGTGTCCCTGCTGCCCCTCAGTCCGTGTCCTCCGTTCCCTTTTCCCATGGGGCCCATGGTCAGTGTCCTCAGTGCCCTGGGCCCATGGGCTCACAATTCGTACCCTTGATGCCCTGTGCCCACAGGCCTGTTTGTGCCCTCATTGCTCCCCCTGGTCTGTGGCCAGGGGTGCTTCCCGCACTCTCTCCTCCATGCTGCCCCCGGTCACTGCCCGTGTGTGCAGGTGCTGAGCTGGGCCCAGCAGCAGGGCGAGCGGCTCCAGGCCCAGACGGCCAGGCTGTCCGCAGAGCGGGAGGAGATGGGCCGGCTCGTCGACTGGATTGCAGCTGCCGAGGAGTCGCTGAGCCTGAGGGACCAGGAGACACTGCCTGACGACGCCCAGCAGCTGGAGGAGCTCAACTCCCAGCACATGGTAACAGGGCTGGGGCCGGTACCTGCCCCCTCTGCTGCCCCCTCCTCTGCCATTCCCCGCTCTGCCCCGCCACACCCCTGCTGTTCCCCTCTGCTGCCCCCTCTGTCCCCCCCAGCTGCCCCCTGCCATCCCCTCCTCTGCCATCCACTGCCCAGCCAGCACGTCACTGCTTCTTGTCCCTACTGGCCCAGGGTCTGAATCCCCTGCCCCACCCCCATGGGGCAGTGATGTCCCTCGCCCTCCCCCCCCGCAATGCCCTGGCCCCATGGGGCTCTGACCCTCCCCCCGCCCCACCCTCATGGGGCAGTGATGTCCCTCGTCCTCACCGCCCCACTGCCCCATGTCAGCTCAGCCTAGAAGCTCTTTGGGGCCGGGCCTGGTCGCTCTGTGGCCCATCCAGAGCGTCCTGGAGCGGGGGGGTGAGAGGGCCCTGGCCCCAGGCAGAACTGCCCAGCTGGCCCATGGGATCTGCCCTGGCTTGTACTGGGGCCCTGCCCGCCAGCCCCCAACGGTGGGGCGCACGCATCATGGGGGCCCCGCTGGGAGGAGCCCGGGCCCTGCTCCCCCTCACGCCGACTCTCCTGCCCAGGAGTTCATGGAGGAGCTGAACCGCAAACAGCCGGATGTGGAGAAGGTCACCAAAAGCTGCAAGCGCAAGCTGGCCCCGGAGCTGGGGCCGCCGACCACCCGCCGGCTGGCTGCAGGTAAGGGCGCCTGCTACTGGCTCCCACGCCTGCTCCTGGATCCCCCCTCGCTGCCCCCGGAGCCCCCCTCACTGCCCCCCACAATCTGCCACCTCCCACTTCCCCCTGGAGCCCCCCTCACTGCCCCCTGGATCCCCTCTCGCTGCCCCCTGGATCCCCCCTCACTGCCCCCTTGTGACGGGTTCGGTCACAGAGACTTCCTTGGGACTGTCACCTGAAGTGCTGAAACTACCTCTGAGCCCGTTTTCCCTGCCAGCTTGGGACTTCAGAACCCTGCCTCGTTGAGCCAGACACGCAAACCTACTGCAAACACAGACCCAGGTCTGAACCACGTCCCCAAAGCTGCAGGCTTAACTGAAAACAGCTCAGCAAGTACTCCTGTCTCCAGCACCCAGACACCCAGTTCCCAATGGGATCCAAACCCCAAATAAATCCGTTTTACTCTGTATAAAGCTTATACAGGGTAAACTCATAAATTGTCTGCCCTCTATAACACTGATAGAGAGATATGCACAGCTGTTTGCTCCCCCAGGTATTAATCACTTACTCTGGGTTAGTTAATAAACAAAAGTGATTTTATTAAGTATAAAAAGTAGGATTTAAGTGATTTCAAGTAATAACAGACACAACAAAGTAAGTTACCAAGCAAAATAAAACAAAACATGCAAGTCTAAGCCTAACACATTAAGAAACTGAATACAAGTAAATCTCACCCTCAGAGATGTTCCAGTAAGCTTCTTTCACAGACTAGACTCCTTCCTAGTCTGGGCCCAATCCTTTCCCCTGGTACAGTTCTTGTTAGTTCCAGCTCAGGTGTTAGCTAGGGGATTTCTCATGACTGCAGCACCCTTTGTTCTGTTCCACCCCCTTTTATATCTTTGGCACAAGTCGGGAATCTTTTGTCTCTGGGTCCCCACCCCTCCTTCTAAATGGAAAAGCACCGGGTTTAAGATGGATTCCAGTATCAGGTGACATGGTCACATGTCACTGTAAGACCTCATTCTTCATTACCCAGTATACAGGAAGGTTTGCAGGTAAATAAACCCATTCACAACCAATTGTCCTAGTCAATGGGAGCCATCAAGATTCTAAGGCACCATTAATGGCCCACAGTTTGCATAATGACAATAGGCCCTCAGAGTTATAGTTCATATTCCTAGTTTCAGATACAAGAGTGATACATTTATACAAATAGGATGATCACACTCAGTAGATTATAAGCTTTGTAATGATACCTTACAAGAGACCTTTTGCATGAAGCATATTCCAGTTACATTATAGTCCCACTCATTAGCATATTTCATAAAATCATATGGAGCGCAACGTCACACCCCTCCTCCTCGATCCGCCCCCCCCCACCTCCTGGATCCCCCCTCACCGCCCCCTGGATCCCCCCTCACTGCCCCCCTCATCTGCCTCCTCCTACTTCCCCCTGGATCCCCGCTCACCGCCCCCTCGATCCCCCCAACCCATGGGCACTGAGGCCCGTCTTTTGTCTGGTTGCAGGGCGACGCAGCGCTGTGAAACCCACCCGCACCACTCCCCAGGTGCCGCTCATCGACCTGGAGCCCCAGAGCCCCCCCATGGCGCAGCTCCTGCACCGCTGGCAGCAGCTCTGGCTCCTGGCCTTGGACCGGCAGTACCGGCTGCAGAGCGCCCTGCAGCGGCTGCGCGAGGTAGGGAGTTGGGCTCCTGCCCTGGTCTCATGGGTCCCTGCTGCAGGGTCTGCGGGGCACATCACAGGCACGGGCCTGGGTCAGAGCAGGGCATGTTGGGGGCCGGAGCGTGCCAGGACCCAGCCCGCTGGGCGGCAAGGTGTGCCCCTCGGGCCTGGTAACTCGGCACAGGCCAGACACCCCTGGCAGAGCAGGGGCAGAGCAGCCCAGCAACACTGGCTGGCGTGGCCCTTGGGGCACCCGCTGGGTGTGTCTGATGTGGCAGTGTTGCCCAGGCCCCCAGGCGCTGGCTGGGCCCTTCTCCCCAGCAGAGGTGGCAGGTGGGGTCCGTGGGAGCGGCAGGCTGGGGTGGGTGCAGGCTGGCTGATGGGATGGAAGCCAGGCCTGGCTGCAGTGTGCACCACAGCACCACACTCTGCTTCGGGCAACAGAACCCCAGCCATGGCCCATGCCTGGCTGAGCCACCCTGGGAGGGGCAGGGCACAGACGCTCCGTTTCCCTCCCCATGGCCCGTGCTCGGCTGAGCTGCCCTGGGGGGGCAGGGCACACATACTCGCTCCCCGCCTCCTGGCCCATGCCCAGCCGAGCTGCCCCCGTGGTTCATTCCTGGCATCCCTGTCTCTGAGGTGGAGGAGTTTGCGCACTTTGACTTTGGCGTCTGGAGGAAGCGGTACATGCAGTGGATCAGCCACAGGAAATCCCGCATCCTGGATGTTTTCCGAGGCATTGACCGGGACCAGGATGGGCGGATCAGCCAGCGGGAGTTCGTCCAGAGCGTCCTCTCCTCCAGTGAGCAGGGGTCCGGGCCCTGGAGTTGGGGGTGGGGGAGTCCGTCCAGGGGGTCTGGGGAGCCCGGGTCCGGTTGACCTGGTTGATGCAAGCTGCACCTCTCCACATCACCTGGTTTCCATGGTGACTAGAAGGCATCATTGGGGAGTGATGCTTTTGTAGGGTTGGAAGGGCTGATACTGGTGGGGGTGGGTGGGGGAGGGACAGGGCCCTGACACTGGGGAATTTCTCCCTCCGGGAAGGACTGGAGCCAGGGAGACCCAGACCAGAGCCGGGGAGCTGCCCGGCTCGCAGGGGAACCGCTGCAGGGGCACTGAAAGGTTTTCTGACAGCGCGCTCCCCCCCCACCCAGAATTCCCCACTAATGTCCTGGAGATGAGCGCCGTGGCCAGTATCTTTGATATGAACAGTGATGGCTTCATTGATTACTACGAGTTTGTCAGCGCTCTGCACCCCAGCCGGGACCCGCTGCGGAGGGTCGCTGACGCTGACCAGATCCAGGACGAGGTATGGCAGGGCGCGGAGCTGGGCAGCTCAGGCACTGGGAGGGCACCAGGAGCTGGAGGAGAGGAGCGTTCGCAGCTACTGCAGGGGGCGATGGGCAGCGAGTGAGAGCCCGAGGGGACCACTGGCATCGTCTGGGCTGGACTGTGTCATGGAGGCCAGAGATGCCCCCAGCTAACTCCTAGAGCAGAGCTTGCAGACAAACACCCAACCCGGATTTAAACACTCCACCACCGCCCTGGTACATTGTCCCACCGCCTCATTGCCCTCCCTGTGAGAAACGTAGCCTCATCTCCTGTCTGCGTTAGTCTGGCTTCAGCTTCCAGCCCTGCGATCCTGGTGGCCCTTCGTCTGCTACACTGAAGGGCCCATTATCAAACCTTTGTTCCTTGTGTCGTGCTCACAGACCGTGCTCCACTCGCCCCGGACCTGCTCGCTGTGAGCCAATGGACGGGCCGTCTGTGTGCTGGGAAACCCCACTGGAAACATTTGGTTTTCCATATAGTTCCTAAGGCCTCTGCTTCTCCCCAGTTAGAGCACGGCCGCGGGGATGGGACGGGGCTGCAGTGCTGGTGTCTGCAGGCCAGGCATTGGTCACCAGGTGGGTTTTCCCCACTACACTGTCTCCGCCGCCCTCTGCCAGCAATTAGCAGGGTTTACGCCCGGCGCCCAGCCTCCGACAGGCTGGACAGAATGCTGTTGAAAGGCTGAGAAGGGGAGGCTGGGGTCTGTCTGGATGAGGAGACAGCTCCTGTGCTCCAGTATCTGTCCCCGAGACAGTCCAGACAGACTGGAGAGGAGTTAGCAGCGGGGCCAGGGGACTGGGGACCTGTGCAGGGATGGAGGATGCTCTGGGTATGGCTTTAACTGGCAGGTTGCACTTTCTGCAGCACAAGGTCTTGGGAACTGCATCAAGGGGAGAAGAACATAGAATGATGGAGAGAGGGAGAGAGACAGCCACAGACATGGCCACACCCTAGCAGCCTTGTGCACTCTTTAGGCAAAGCTCCCATTGGCTTCAGTCGCTGCTGACCCTGAGGAGGGAGCTCAGGTTCTGACCCATACAGAGAAGGGACAAAGAAAGCAAAGGGCAGGTGGTTATGGGGGATTGCTGGAGGGCATGTTCCTTGTCTTATTGGAGCTCATTGTTTAATAATGTCGGAATTGCCAGACTGGATCAGACCCTCTGTGTACATTAAGGGGGGATATGACTGAGGTCTATAAAATCATGACTGGGGTGGAGAAAGTAAATAAAGAAGTGGATGAGGGGAAAGCAGTGGATGTGTTATTCCTTGACTTTAGCAAAGCTTTTGATACGGTCTGCCACAGTATTCTTGCCGGCAAGTTGAAGAAGTATGGGCTGGATGAATGGACTATAAGGTGGATAGAAAGCAGGCTAGATCGTCGAGCTCAACGGTTAGTGATCAATGGCTCCATGTCTAGTTGGCAGCCGGTATCAAGCGGAGTGCCCCAAGGGTCGGTCCCGGGGCCGGTTTTATTCAATATCTTCATTAATGATCTGGAGGATGGCGTGGACTGCACTCTCAGCAAGTTTGCAGATGACACTAAACTGGGAGGAGTAGTAGATACGCTGGAGGGTAGGGATGGGATACAGAGGGACCTAGACAAATTAGAGGATTGCGCCAAAAGAAACCTGATGAGGTTCAACAAGGACAAGTGCAGAATCCCATGCACTGCTACAGACTAGGGACCGAATGGCTAGGCAGCAGTTCTGCAGAAAAGGACCTAGGGGTTACAGTGGACGAGAAGCTGGAGATGAATCGACAGTGTGCCCTTGTTGCCAAGAAGGCTAACGGCATACTGAGTTGCATTAGTAGGAGCATTGCCAGCAGATCGAGGGACGTGATCGTTCCCCTCTATTCGACATTGGTGAGGCCTCATCTGGAGTACTGTGTCCAGTTTTGGGCCCCACACTACAAGAAGGATGTGGAAAAATTGGAAAGAGTCCAGCGGAGGGCAACAAAAATGATTAGGGGGCTGGAGCACATGACTTACGAGGAGAGGCTGAGGGATCTGGGATTGTTTAGTCTCCAGAAGAGAAGAATGAGGGGGGATTTGATAGCTGCTTTCAACTACCTGAAAGGGGGTTCCAAAGAGGATGGATCTAGACTGTTCTCAGTGGTACGAGGTGACAGAACAAACAGTAATGGTCTCAAGTTGCAGTGGGGGAGGTCTAGGTTGGATATTAGGAAACACTATTTCACTAGGAGGATGGTGAAGCACTGGAATGGGTTACCTAGGGAGGTGGTGGAATCTCCATCTGTGACGCAGTAGGGAGCGGGGTGGATTGACCTGGGAATGTCGTTTAGTTTTGCTGGAACTGTCTGCATGGGGGATGGGAAAGCAGGGGATGACTTTAGGTGAGGGACGGTCCCTGAGCCTGTAACCTGAGCCAGGAAGGGGGGTGGGGGGAGTCGACACCTTTGCCCGGGAAACTGGACAAAGGGAAAGAGCCTGCTGGAGGGGTTTTTTTTTGGTTTCAGTTTTGGGCTGGCTGGGAAGAGGCAGGGAACCCAAGTCTGGGGTCTAAGATCCTTGCCCCCCCAGAGGGACCTGGCTGGGGGGTCCTGGTTGTACCTACAAGCCCTGCTTGGGACTGTGTTCCTGTCATCTAATAAACCTTCTGTTTTACTGGCTGGCTGAGAGTCACGGTGAATTGCAGGAAGTGGGGTGCAGGGCCCTGACTCCCCCACACTCCGTGACAACATCCTTAGAGGTTTTTAAGGTCAGGCTTGACAAAGCCCTGGCTGGGATGATTTAGTTGGGGGTTGGTCCTGCTTTGAGCAGGGGGTTGGACTAGATGACCTCCTGAGGTCCCTTCCAACCCCGATATTCTATGATTCTATGAAGTGTTATTTACTCCTCATAACACAAAAACTTGGGGTCACCCAATGACATTAACAGGCAGCAGGTTTAACACAAACAAAAGGAAGTATTTCTTCACACAACGCACAGTCAACCTGTGGAACTCTTTGCCAGAGGATGTTGTGAAGGCCAAGACCATAACAGGGTTCAAAAAATAACTAGATGAGTTCCTGGAGGATAGGTCCATCAATGGCTATTAGCCAAGATGGTCAGGGATGCAACCCCATGCTCTGGGTGTCCCTAAACCTCTGAATGCCAGAAGGTGGGACTGGATGACAGGATGGGTCATTCAAAATTACCCTGCTCTGTTCATTCCCTCTGAAGCACCTGGTTCCAGCTACTGTTGGATGACAAGTTACTGGGCTAGATGGACCCAACATGGCTGTTCCTATGTTCAATTGAGCTTTTTGAGTCTTTCAATATAAGGCATGTTTTCCAATCCTTTAATCATTCTTGTGGGTCTTCTCTGACGCCTCCCCCATTTATCAACATCCTTGAATTATGGATGCTAGAACTGTACCGTACGGTGTTCCAGCAGCAGTCACACCAGTGCCAAATACAAAGGTACAAGAACCTCTCTGCTCCTACTCGAGAGTCCCCTGTTTATGCCTCCAAGGATCCCATTAGCCCTTTGGCCACCACATCCCACTAGGGCTCATGTTCACCTGAGTATCCACCAGAGCCCTCAAATCTTTTCCAGAGTCCCTGCTTCCCAGGGTAGAGTTCCCCCTCCTGTGTTATGTACATTTACATTTAGCCCTATGGTTTGCTTGCACCCCATTTACCAAGCGATCCAGGTCACTCTGAATCAGAATTTCAATCTGAATTTACCACGCCCGCAATTCTTGTGTCATTTGCAGAGGTGATCCGGTTTCTGGTTTTCTGGTGATGATCACTTTGATGATTTTAGGTTTTCTTCTGGTCATTGATACAAATGTTAGAGCGTAGGGCCAAGCACCAGCCCCTGTGCGACCCCACTGGAAACACACCCGCTCAATGACAATACCCCGTTTACAGGGACATTTTGAGACCGAGCAGTTTGCCAGTTTTCAGTCTATGTAACGTGTGCCACCGTCATTTTATGTCATTCTCGTTTTGTAATCAGTGTCGTGCGGCACCAAGTCAGACACCTTACAGAAGTCTCAATCTCTCTGTCAGCACTATCGTCTTTATCAGCCAAGCTCGGAATCTCATCATTAGTTTGACAGGATCTAGTTTCCATAAAGCCATGTTGATTGGCATTAATTACATTACCCGCCTTTACATCAGTATTAATTGAGTCCCGTGTCAACCACTCTGTTATCTTGCCCGGGATCGAAGTCAGCCTGACAGGCCTGTAATTGCCCAGGTTGTCTCCCCATTGTGAACTCACCCAGGGCTGCAGGAAGGGAACTCCAGTGACATCTCAGCCCGCAGAGCCTGTGCACTGGGGCAGTGTGCGGAGCCTGCGGGCTTAGTCGTGGGGCAGGCAGAGTGGGCGGACCCTGGTCCCAGGGCATTGGCAGGGTGTAGGGGGGCCACGACCTGGGTTTTTTTGATGGGCAAGTTCAGGTGCCATCACGGCATCCTTTAAAAGGCTGGAGTTTGCGGGGAGAGGTTGGGCTGAGCCCTGTCTGGGACACGTGCCTGGGCTGGGGAGCGGCTCACATTGTTTAACAATATTGGGAGCGGGTGAAACCTAGCGGTGGAATCAGGCTGGCGTCTTTACCAGTGATCTGGAAGAACAGACAGACTCGCTGATGTAAGGAAAGCAAGAGTGTACGATTATCCCGGGAAATACCTCGTCCCGCTGGGATGAGCCGGAGGAACAGTAACACGACCTTTCTCCTGGGCTACCGGCACTGGCTTCACGCTGCGCGACCCGAGCCATTGAGTCTTTCTCAGCGACTTCCCTCACCTCAGATCGCGAGGTGCAGCCGCTGCCCTGCATCTTCGCCGCCGGTGTTAGCCACCACGTCCAGGGCTCACGCTGGCCTGTCCACCTCGCATAATGCCCAGGGCGATATTTCGGACAAGCCTTCCTCGCTGATGGCGTAGCAATCCCCTACTTCAGATGTTACACACACACACACACACTTATGATGAGGTACAGGTTGGACTCGGGGGAGTCGGCTAAGATTGGCCTCCATGTTTCGTGGTCAAAGACAAAGCTGCAAAATCCAGGACCAGGTCCACCTACGATTCCAATCTCTGAATAACGAACTGTCGAAGCAGTCTCCAACGTTTGCTATTTGGTTTCTATACTCACCAGTTCCTCCAGCTCTCACACGGAGGTTCTCCGTCGGATTGGCATCGCTGCGTCTGCCATGGGTCGTTTACAACAAATATGGAATCAGCCTCATCCCAGCACCACAACCAAGTTCAGGATCTATTTGAGTTGTATCCTCTCCGGACTGTTGTCCGGCTGCTGCGCTGCTCAGACTGGGCCAAGCTGGAGCTTTCCACACAACATGCCAGCGTCGTATATTGGGCACTAAGTGGGATGACTTCATCTGTAATGCAGACGTTTATGGTCGCTCTGGCCTACAGACTCCCGGGGCCATTGTCCGCAGAGTGTCTTACGCTTTTCGGACGTGTCGCGAGAATGCCACAAGACAGCCCAGCGAACGTCATTCTCCGGGTGGCTCGTAACATCCGGGATAAAATTCCACCACCTCAGGGCTGCAGGTGGTGCAGAGGCAGACCCCCTATTACATGGGTTCATCACGTCTGTTCCAATGTTGACTCTTGGGCCATCAAGCCCTTGTGACCGCGCAGGAACGGACTGAATGGTGAGTGATCGCTTCAGCCAACTGCTCGGCTAAGCGTTGAAGAAGACAAATAATGCCGGGAACTGGTCACAGGGTGAGCTGGATCGCCTGGGATGGCGGCTCATTTGAACAGGGTGCGTTTGGACACAGTGAAATGCAAGGTCAGACATCTAACAACAAAACTGTAGGTGGCACCGCATGGGGGTTGGATTCCAAGGCAGTGACCCTGCAAAGGACTGAGAGCTTGTGGCAGAGCTCCTGGTGCAGCCGTGGGGCCCAGCCGGGTGATAGGATCCCAGGCTGTGTGCGCAGGGGAATAGAGAGAGGGAGCAGGGAGGTGATTTGACCTGCATGCAGCACTGCCGAGCCCTTACTGGGATTCTGCGTCCTGTCCTGGGCTCCACATTGGAAACAGGAGGCTGTGACGCTGGAGAGCCACAGACAGAATTCCAGGGCTGCCAGCGAGAGCCTCAAAGCGCCCGCTCTGTTGAGTTTCGAGACCGGCAGAGAGGTGCCGTGCTCGCAGCCTGCAAGGACCGATGGGGAGAGTGCTGACAGCAGCTGGCCCGAGAAAGAGGCACCGGCTGGAAGCTGAAGCTGGACCAATTCAGCCTGGCAATAAGGGACAGGATTTTAACAGAGGGGTGGGTAGCCATGGAACAATTTGCCAAGGGTCGGGGTGGGCTCTCCCGCGCTGGAGTCCAGCCTGGCTGGAACATGCTTTAGCCAAGCACACGCCGCGGGGCTCAGCACAGGGGTCGCTGGGCTGCGCTACATAGGAGCTCAGGCGAGATACTCTAACGGGCTCCCTTGCCTGGATCTATGAATTGTGCCGCCCTCGGAGCCCGGGGGAGGAAACAATCAGACCTGTGGGGGGGCTGCAGGTGCCCTTCGCCGTCGTCGCCCCGTGATGTCGCCCTGACACAGGGTACATGGGGAGGAGTGTGCCAGCCACAGCCGCCCTGCCCCATATGGCTGATGGGTTGAATCGGGGCTCTGGGGTCATGCCCCGCCTGGCAGGCAGGCTGGAGCTGTTCCTGCCCCTTCACCCTGGCGTCTGCGAGGGCCACACCAGGGCTGGGCAGCTCGCAGACCGGTGCAGGGCCCAGGGCTCACAGCAGGTGGGGAAGATGATGGAGGGAGGAAGGGCAGACGCTGGCGGGGAGAGGGGGTCTCTCCAGGCTGTAGCCAGCTCATGGAGTCCCAGTCTCTGGAGGCCGCGGTGGGCGGTCACAGACCTCACGCTGCCCCGGCCCTTGTGCTGTGTTCCAGGTAAACCGGCAGGTGGCCCAGTGCAGCTGCGCCAAGCGCTTCCAGGTGGAGCAGATCAGTGCCAATCGGTATCGGGTAAGTGCCACCCCCGGGCTTGTGCTGCCTCCCGCCTGCCCTTGGAGAGCTGGGACTGCCAGAGCCTGGCATGTCCCTGCCCACTCGGACACCTGGGTCCACGAGCGCGGACACCGCACTTATCCTGAGTCTCCCTCAGCCCTGACCTCTCTCTGCCGGGGAGCTGGGAGAGGTTCAGCCCACTGGGCCAGAGCTGAGACTTGGGGCTGAGTCCTCCCTGCCCCTTGGGCCCCACACAGCAGCCCGGTGAGGTGCCCGGTCAGTACAGAGGGGCCGCAGCTCCCCCGGTCAGTACGGAGATGCTGCGGCTCCTCCCCCTCCCCCCCGCGTCAGTACAGAGGGGCCACGGCTCCCCCATCCTGGTCAGTACGGAGAGGCTGTTCCCTCCTTCCCCCCATCAGTACAGCAAGGCTGTGGCTCCCTACCTTCCCCCCCCCCCCCCCGGTCAGTACGGAGAGGCCGTGTCCCACCCACCCAGTCAGGCTCCCCATCATCGGGGGAACCAGCTCCTGCTGTGACTGGCTGGAGAAGGCGTTTGGCCAGGCCCAGGCCCGGCTCTCTCAGGCACTGGGCTGGAGAGAGCCGGGAAGGGGCAGCGTTCGCAGATGGGGCCATGCGATGTAATTCAGTGGAGCTGCGAGGAGACGCCGGTGCTCCAGGGGGGCCCCACTGAGCCGGAGAACGGGGTCGACAATGCAAAGCCCTGTCCATTGCAGAGACGTTTTCCCTGACCTCCTCTCCCAGTCTGGGCCCTGCGCTCGCTGCACCCGCTCCGGAGAGGGGCCTGGGCAGCCCAGGGCAGCCCCCACTCGGTGCACAGCTTGGTGGGGCTGGGGGATGTCCTAGAGCCGCTCTGTACATGGGTGAGACCCTGCACCCGGGGCTGGGCACCGTGGCTCAGAAAGGGCCTGACAGGACCCGAGCAGGGTTGGAGGCGGGTGACGGGATGATTGGGGGCTAGTGAGACCCGTGGCTAGGAGGCCAGGAGCCTGGGGCTGGGGGTTGGAGGCGGGTGACGGGACGATTGGGGGCTAGCGAGACCCGTGGCTAGGAGGCCGGGAGCCTGGGGCTGGGGGTTGGAGGCGGGCGACGGGACGATTGGGGGCTAGCGAGACCCGTGGCTAGGAGGCCGGGAGCCTGGGGCTGGGGGTTGGAGGCGGGCGACGGGACGATTGGGGGCTAGCAAGACCCGTGGCTAGGAGGCCGGGGGGCTGGGGCTGGGGGTTGGAGGCGGGTGACGGGACGATTGGGGGCTAGTGAGACCCGTGGCTAGGAGGCCGGGAGCCTGGGGCTGGGGGTTGGAGAGGGACCATGATAATTTGGCTCCTCCCAGGCGTCCCAACCCGTGTAGGTGCTGGCTCACCCTAGCCGTGCCCAGCACAGCCCCTGCAGACACCTGCCCCGTCAGCGGCCCCACGCCATGGCTGGCTGGCTGCCGCTGGAGCACAAGGGGCTGTTGTTCCTACTACTAGGGTGACCAGGGACAGTCCCAATATTGGGGGCTTTGTCTCGTATCGGTGCCTATTACCCCACCCCCGACCTGGCTTGTCCCCCTGCTGTCTGGTCACCCTAGTGCGCCCCTCAGGCCGGGCCTGGCTGCAGAGCCCCGGTGCCTCACGCTGCCCCCGCGCTTTGCCTGCAGTTCGGAGAGTCGCAGCAGCTGCGCATGGTGCGGATTCTGCGCAGCACCTTGATGGTGCGAGTGGGGGGAGGCTGGATCGCGCTCGACGAGTTCCTGGTGAAGAACGACCCCTGCAGAGGTAGGCGGAGCGGCGGGGCCTGGGCTCCCTGCAGCACATGGGGCAGAACCAGAGATCTTGGGGGGCCGCCCCCGGCCGCAGGGGGACCTGGGGCTTCACCCTGTGCCTGGGGGTGAGGTCGCCGGCCGGCTGGCGGCCTGGAAACGGCTCAGGCTGTCCCCTCCCCAGGGGCCTGGTTTTCCTGTGGGTCTAGGGCCGAGTCAGGGAGCAGGGGGGCTGCTCAGCTCCCCGGCGGCTCCTCGCTGGAGTCCTGCAGCCTGTGCCTGCATTTCCACTCCAGTCAGGGCCTGTCCCCAGGGCTCGGTACATGATGGGGGACCCCTGCCATGGGCCCCCCTGCATCCCACTCACAGCAGTGCCTGGCTCGCTCAGCTGTCATTGCCGCCCAGGGCCCCTCGCCAGCCCCCCGGCTCCCTTACGCAGGCCCTAGACGCTTGAGTCCCCGGCCCCACTGCTAACCCACAGGTCCCCCTGCCCAGTAGTGAGAGGAGGGGACCCAGGCTAGAGGGGCAGGGCCCTCCCGCCTGCCCTGTGCCCTCTGGGGAGCCCTGGCCCAGCCCGGCCCGGCCCGGCCCAGCCAATGCTGCCCTTGGGTGCCCCAGGCTGTGGCTGGGCCGGAGCCCCCAGGGAGCAGCGGGGGGGGGGGGACTGACTGAGACTAGCAGGGTTTCACCCCCTACCCTGTTGGGCTCCTGGGTGGGGGCTTCACTGACTGGCTGAGCAGGGCAGGGGGTAGCGGGGCCCGAGCTGCCCCCAGAATGGCCGGAGCGGGGTAGCATGGAGCTAGGGCGAGTGGGGGGCTCGGTGTCTGTGCTCTGCCTGTGCGAGCCAGCAGGGGGTGCCCCAGCCCGAGGGATGGGGATGGCTGCGGCCCTGGAAGTCGTGTCCCAAAGCTGGGAGCGTCCGGGTGCCGGCCGGGCAGACAGATATTCCCTTCCACCGGCCCCGAGCCACAGGCTGCCGCAGCAGCAAAAAACACGCCGGGCTTGGTGCAAGCTCGTTTTGTGCTCAGAGCCCTCAGAACAAGAGCCGACTGTCAAACCCAGGAGTCCTAGCCCCCAGCTGTAATCCCCACACCTCCCAGAGCCGGGGAGAGAACCCAGGAGTCCTAGCCCCCAGCTGCAACCCCCACACCTCCCAGAGCTGGGGAGAGAACCCAGGAGTCCTGGCCCCCAGCTGTAACCCCCACACCTCCCAGAGCCGGGGAGAGAACCCAGGAGTCCTAGCCCCCAGCTGTAATCCCCACACCTCCCAGAGCCGGGGAGAGAACCCAGGAGTCCTGGCCCCCAGCTGTAATCCCCACACCTCCCAGAGCCGGGGAGAGAACCCAGGAGTCCTAGCCCCCAGCTGTAATCCCCACACCTCCCAGAGCCGGGGAGAGAACCCAGGAGTCCTAGCCCCCAGCTGTAATCCCCACACCTCCCAGAGCCGGGGAGAGAACCCAGGAGTCCTAGCCCCCAGCTGTAATCCCCACACCTCCCAGAGCCGGGGAGAGAACCCAGGAGTCCTAGCCCCCAGCTGTAATCCCCACACCTCCCAGAGCCGGGGAGAGAACCCAGGAGTCCTAGCCCCCAGCTGTAATCCCCACACCTCCCAGAGCCGGGGAGAGAACCCAGGAGTCCTAGCCCCCAGCTGTAATCCCCACACCTCCCAGAGCCGGGGAGAGAACCCAGGAGTCCTAGCCCCCAGCTGCAACCCCCACACCTCCCAGAGCTGGGGAGAGAACCCAGGAGTCCTGGCCCCCAGCTGTAACCCCCACACCTCCCAGAGCCGGGGAGAGAACCCAGGAGTCCTAGCCCCCAGCTGTAATCCCCACACCTCCCAGAGCCGGGGAGAGAACCCAGGAGTCCTGGCCCCCAGCTGTAATCCCCACACCTCCCAGAGCCGGGGAGAGAACCCAGGAGTCCTAGCCCCCAGCTGTAATCCCCACACCTCCCAGAGCCGGGGAGAGAACCCAGGAGTCCTAGCCCCCAGCTGTAATCCCCACACCTCCCAGAGCCGGGGAGAGAACCCAGGAGTCCTAGCCCCCAGCTGTAATCCCCACACCTCCCAGAGCCGGGGAGAGAACCCAGGAGTCCTAGCCCCCAGCTGTAATCCCCACACCTCCCAGAGCCGGGGAGAGAACCCAGGAGTCCTAGCCCCCAGCTGTAATCCCCACACCTCCCAGAGCCGGGGAGAGAACCCAGGAGTCCTAGCCCCCAGCTGTAATCCCCACACCTCCCAGAGCCGGGGAGAGAACCCAGGAGTCCTAGCCCCCAGCTGTAATCCCCACACCTCCCAGAGCCGGGGAGAGAACCCAGGAGTCCTAGCCCCCAGCTGTAATCCCCACACCTCCCAGAGCCGGGGAGAGAACCCAGGAGTCCTAGCCCCCAGCTGTAATCCCCACACCTCCCAGAGCCGGGGAGAGAACCCAGGAGTCCTAGCCCCCAGCTGCAACCCCCACACCTCCCAGAGCCGGGGAGAGAACCCAGGAGTCCTAGCCCCCAGCTGCAACCCCCACACCTCCCAGAGCCGGGGAGAGAACCCAGGAGTCCTAGCCCCCAGCTGTAATCCCCACACCTCCCAGAGCCGGGGAGAGAACCCAGGAGTCCTAGCCCCCAGCTGTAATCCCCACACCTCCCAGAGCCCGGGAGAGAACCCAGGAGTCCTAGCCCCCAGCTGTAATCCCCACACCTCCCAGAGCCGGGGAGAGAACCCAGGAGTCCTAGCCCCCAGCTGCAACCCCCACACCTCCCAGAGCCGGGGAGAGAACCCAGGAGTCCTAGCCCCCCAGCTGTAATCCCCACACCTCCCAGAGCCGGGGAGAGAACCCAGGAGTCCTGGCCCCCAGCTGCAACCCCCACACCTCCCAGAGCCGGGGAGAGAACCCAGGAGTCCTAGCCCCCAGCTGCAACCCCCACACCTCCCAGAGCCGGGGAGAGAACCCAGGAGTCCTAGCCCCCAGCTGCAACCCCCACACCTCCCAGAGCCGGGGAGAGAACCCAGGAGTCCTAGCCCCCAGCTGTAATCCCCACACCTCCCAGAGCCGGGGAGAGAACCCAGGAGTCCTGGCCCCCAGCTGTAATCCCCACACCTCCCAGAGCCGGGGAGAGAACCCAGGAGTCCTAGCCCCCAGCTGTAATCCCCACACCTCCCAGAGCCCGGGAGAGAACCCAGGAGTCCTAGCCCCCAGCTGTAATCCCCACACCTCCCAGAGCCGGGGAGAGAACCCAGGAGTCCTAGCCCCCAGCTGCAACCCCCACACCTCCCAGAGCCGGGGAGAGAACCCAGGAGTCCTAGCCCCCAGCTGTAATCCCCACACCTCCCAGAGCCGGGGAGAGAACCCAGGAGTCCTGGCCCCCAGCTGCAACCCCCACACCTCCCAGAGCCGGGGAGAGAACCCAGGAGTCCTAGCCCCCAGCTGCAACCCCCACACCTCCCAGAGCCGGGGAGAGAACCCAGGAGTCCTAGCCCCCAGCTGCAACCCCCACACCTCCCAGAGCCGGGGAGAGAACCCAGGAGTCCTAGCCCCCAGCTGTAATCCCCACACCTCCCAGAGCCGGGGAGAGAACCCAGGAGTCCTAGCCCCCAGCTGTAACCCCCACACCTCCCAGAGCCAGGGAGAGAACCCAGGAGTCCTAGCCCCCAGCTGTAATCCCCACACCTCCCAGAGCCGGGGAGAGAACCCAGGAGTCCTAGCCCCCAGCTGTAATCCCCACACCTCCCAGAGCCGGGGAGAGAACCCAGGAGTCCTAGCCCCCAGCTGCAACCCCCACACCTCCCAGAGCTGGGGAGAGAACCCAGGAGTCCTAGCCCCCAGCTGTAATCCCCACACCTCCCAGAGCCGGGGAGAGAACCCAGGAGTCCTAGCCCCCAGCTGCAACCCCCACACCTCCCAGAGCCGGGGAGAGAACCCAGGAGTCCTAGCCCCCAGCTGCAACCCCCACACCTCCCAGAGCCGGGGAGAGAACCCAGGAGTCCTAGCCCCCAGCTGTAATCCCCACACCTCCCAGAGCCGGGGAGAGAACCCAGGAGTCCTAGCCCCCAGCTGTAACCCCCACACCTCCCAGAGCCGGGGAGAGAACCCAGGAGTCCTAGCCCCCAGCTGTAATCCCCACACCTCCCAGAGCCGGGGAGAGAACCCAGGAGTCCTAGCCCCCAGCTGTAATCCCCACACCTCCCAGAGCCGGGGAGAGAACCCAGGAGTCCTAGCCCCCAGCTGCAACCCCCACACCTCCCAGAGCTGGGGAGAGAACCCAGGAGTCCTAGCCCCCAGCTGTAATCCCCACACCTCCCAGAGCCGGGGAGAGAACCCAGGAGTCCTAGCCCCCAGCTGCAACCCCCACACCTCCCAGAGCTGGGGAGAGAACCCAGGAGTCCTAGCCCCCAGCTGTAATCCCCACACCTCCCAGAGCCGGGGAGAGAACCCAGGAGTCCTAGCCCCCAGCTGCAACCCCCACACCTCCCAGAGCTGGGGAGAGAACCCAGGAGTCCTAGCCCCCAGCTGTAATCCCCACACCTCCCAGAGCCGGGGAGAGAACCCAGGAGTCCTAGCCCCCAGCTGCAACCCCCACACCTCCCAGAGCCGGGGAGAGAACCCAGGAGTCCTAGCCCCCAGCTGCAACCCCCACACCTCCCAGAGCCGGGGAGAGAACCCAGGAGTCCTAGCCCCCAGCTGTAATCCCCACACCTCCCAGAGCCGGGGAGAGAACCCAGGAGTCCTGGCTCCCAGCTGCAACCCCCACACCTCCCAGAGCCGGGGAGAGAACCCAGGAGTCCTAGCCCCCAGCTGCAACCCCCACACCTCCCAGAGCCGGGGAGAGAACCCAGGAGTCCTAGCCCCCAGCTGCAACCCCCACACCTCCCAGAGCCGGGGAGAGAACCCAGGAGTCCTAGCCCCCAGCTGCAACCCCCACACCTCCCAGAGCCGGGGAGAGAACCCAGGAGTCCTAGCCCCCAGCTGCAACCCCCACACCTCCCAGAGCCGGGGAGAGAACCCAGGAGTCCTAGCCCCCAGCTGTAATCCCCACACCTCCCAGAGCCGGGGAGAGAACCCAGGAGTCCTAGCCCCCAGCTGCAACCCCCACACCTCCCAGAGCTGGGGAGAGAACCCAGGAGTCCTAGCCCCCAGCTGTAATCCCCACACCTCCCAGAGCCGGGGAGAGAACCCAGGAGTCCTAGCCCCCAGCTGCAACCCCCACACCTCCCAGAGCCGGGGAGAGAACCCAGGAGTCCTAGCCCCCAGCTGCAACCCCCACACCTCCCAGAGCCGGGGAGAGAACCCAGGAGTCCTAGCCCCCAGCTGTAATCCCCACACCTCCCAGAGCCGGGGAGAGAACCCAGGAGTCCTAGCCCCCAGCTGTAATCCCCACACCTCCCAGAGCCGGGGAGAGAACCCAGGAGTCCTAGCCCCCAGCTGCAACCCCCACACCTCCCAGAGCCGGGGAGAGAACCCAGGAGTCCTAGCCCCCAGCTGTAATCCCCACACCTCCCAGAGCCGGGGAGAGAACCCAGGAGTCCTAGCCCCCAGCTGCAACCCCCACACCTCCCAGAGCCGGGGAGAGAACCCAGGAGTCCTAGCCCCCAGCTGCAACCCCCACACCTCCCAGAGCCGGGGAGAGAACCCAGGAGTCCTAGCCCCCAGCTGCAACCCCCACACCTCCCAGAGCCGGGGAGAGAACCCAGGAGTCCTAGCCCCCAGCTGCAACCCCCACACCTCCCAGAGCCGGGGAGAGAACCCAGGAGTCCTAGCCCCCAGCTGCAACCCCCACACCTCCCAGAGCCGGGGAGAGAACCCAGGAGTCCTAGCCCCCAGCTGCAACCCCCACACCTCCCAGAGCCGGGGAGAGAACCCAGGAGTCCTAGCCCCCAGCTGTAATCCCCACACCTCCCAGAGCCGGGGAGAGAACCCAGGAGTCCTAGCCCCCAGCTGCAACCCCCACACCTCCCAGAGCTGGGGAGAGAACCCAGGAGTCCTAGCCCCCAGCTGTAATCCCCACACCTCCCAGAGCCGGGGAGAGAACCCAGGAGTCCTAGCCCCCAGCTGCAACCCCCACACCTCCCAGAGCCGGGGAGAGAACCCAGGAGTCCTAGCCCCCAGCTGCAACCCCCACACCTCCCAGAGCCGGGGAGAGAACCCAGGAGTCCTAGCCCCCAGCTGTAATCCCCACACCTCCCAGAGCCGGGGAGAGAACCCAGGAGTCCTAGCCCCCAGCTGTAATCCCCACACCTCCCAGAGCCGGGGAGAGAACCCAGGAGTCCTAGCCCCCAGCTGCAACCCCCACACCTCCCAGAGCCGGGGAGAGAACCCAGGAGTCCTAGCCCCCAGCTGTAATCCCCACACCTCCCAGAGCCGGGGAGAGAACCCAGGAGTCCTAGCCCCCAGCTGCAACCCCCACACCTCCCAGAGCCGGGGAGAGAACCCAGGAGTCCTAGCCCCCAGCTGCAACCCCCACACCTCCCAGAGCCGGGGAGAGAACCCAGGAGTCCTAGCCCCCAGCTGCAACCCCCACACCTCCCAGAGCCGGGGAGAGAACCCAGGAGTCCTAGCCCCCAGCTGCAACCCCCACACCTCCCAGAGCCGGGGAGAGAACCCAGGAGTCCTAGCCCCCAGCTGTAATCCCCACACCTCCCAGAGCCGGGGAGAGAACCCAGGAGTCCTAGCCCCCAGCTGCAACCCCCACACCTCCCAGAGCCGGGGAGAGAACCCAGGAGTCCTAGCCCCCAGCTGCAACCCCCACACCTCCCAGAGCCGGGGAGAGAACCCAGGAGTCCTAGCCCCCAGCTGCAACCCCCACAGCTCCCAGAGCCCGGGAGAGAACCCAGGAGTCCTAGCCCCCAGCTGTAATCCCCACACCTCCCAGAGCCGGGGAGAGAACCCAGGAGTCCTAGCCCCCAGCTGCAACCCCCACACCTCCCAGAGCCGGGGAGAGAACCCAGGAGTCCTAGCCCCCAGCTGCAACCCCCACACCTCCCAGAGCCGGGGAGAGAACACAGGAGTCCTAGCCCCCAGCTGCAACCCCCACACCTCCCAGAGCCGGGGAGAGAACCCAGGAGTCCTGGCTCCCAGCCCCGCCTTGTTCTAACCCACCAGCCCCCACTCCCCTCCCAGAGCCGGGGAGAGAACCCAGGAATCCTGGCTCCCAGCCCCCCCTGCTCTAACCCACCAGCCCCCACTCCCCTCCCAGAGCTGGGGAGAGAACCCAGGAGTCCTAGCCCCCAGCTGTAATCCCCACACCTCCCAGAGCCGGGGAGAGAACCCAGGAGTCCTAGCCCCCAGCTGTAATCCCCACACCTCCCAGAGCCGGGGAGAGAACCCAGGAGTCCTAGCCCCCAGCTGCAACCCCCACACCTCCCAGAGCCGGGGAGAGAACCCAGGAGTCCTAGCCCCCAGCTGCAACCCCCACACCTCCCAGAGCCGGGGAGAGAACCCAGGAGTCCTAGCCCCCAGCTGTAATCCCCACACCTCCCAGAGCCGGGGAGAGAACCCAGGAGTCCTAGCCCCCAGCTGCAACCCCCACACCTCCCAGAGCCGGGGAGAGAACCCAGGAGTCCTAGCCCCCAGCTGCAACCCCCACACCTCCCAGAGCCGGGGAGAGAACCCAGGAGTCCTAGCCCCCAGCTGTAATCCCCACACCTCCCAGAGCCGGGGAGAGAACCCAGGAGTCCTAGCCCCCAGCTGCAACCCCCACACTTCCCAGAGCCGGGGAGAGAACCCAGGAGTCCTAGCCCCCAGCTGCAACCCCCACAGCTCCCAGAGCCCGGGAGAGAACCCAGGAGTCCTAGCCCCCAGCTGTAATCCCCACACCTCCCAGAGCCGGGGAGAGAACCCAGGAGTCCTAGCCCCCAGCTGCAACCCCCACACCTCCCAGAGCCGGGGAGAGAACCCAGGAGTCCTAGCCCCCAGCTGCAACCCCCACACCTCCCAGAGCCGGGGAGAGAACACAGGAGTCCTAGCCCCCAGCTGCAACCCCCACACCTCCCAGAGCCGGGGAGAGAACCCAGGAGTCCTGGCTCCCAGCCCCGCCTTGTTCTAACCCACCAGCCCCCACTCCCCTCCCAGAGCCGGGGAGAGAACCCAGGAATCCTGGCTCCCAGCCCCCCCTGCTCTAACCCACCAGCCCCCACTCCCCTCCCAGAGCTGGGGAGAGAACCCAGGAGTCCTGGCTCCTAGCCCCCCCTTGTTCTACCCATTTGACCCCACTCACTTCCCAGAGGCAGGGAGAGAACCCAGGAGTCCTGGCTCCCAGCCCTCTCCCCTCCCCCACCCCACTCTACCCACTCGACCGTGCTAAAAGTCATGTCTCATAGAATCTGCAGCCCAAACCTACCCCAGCTGGTCCCCTGGGAATAATCCTTGGCAGCACCTGTTCATCCCAGCTGTGGCTGCCCCACTGGCAGACCCAGCCAGGGCCCAGGGCCAGCCCTGGTGACTCCCTCCCAGGAGCCCCTGGCACGCCACAGTTAGGCCATGCCCCCCGCAGCCTAGGCCTGTGCTCAGCATGGCCCTGCCAGCGGGCAGCCGCTGCCTGTGCCCGCAGCCTCTCGCTCACAGGCTCCGTCTCCCCTGAGCAGTGAAGGGACGGACCAACCTGAAGATCAATGAGAAATACCTGTCTCCAGACGCCTTAGGGGCCGCGACCGCCGGTGCCGGCAGCCAGTCAGCGCCCCCCTCCAAAGTGCTGTCCCCCAGCCGCTCCAACTCCAGCCTCAGCCTGTACAGCAGCGCCTCAGCCCCCAGCAGCCCCCTGGCCAGGAAGGTAAGAACCGCCGGCCTGGGGAGCCCAGGGAGCGACGGGAGGGGGACCCATGGCAGTGTGTGCCCCCTGCAAGGAGGGCAGGGCCCCACAGGGGCCCTGGAGCCCGGGATCACACACGGGCTGGATTCCCCAACCCAGGCTCTGCCTGGCCACAGCCCTGCAGCGAGCTCCTCCCCCAGCCCTGTCCTCGAGTAACCGCCTCTCCTCTGCCCCCAGGCTGTCCTGCGCCGGACGCGCTCCGGAGACCGGTGCCCCCGTTCCCGCAGCTCCCTCCTGGCTGACGGGGCTGAGCTGAGCTTCTCCGCCCCCCAGGCCAGCACAGAGGCTGCGCCCCCAGGTGAGAGCCCACGAGCAGACTCCAGCAGCTGGGAAGGGGTAGCGGGAGGCCTCCCACCCCCTGGCCCTTGGGCCTGCCCCTGCTGCTCTTGGACCAGGCCCTCTCTCTGCTTTGCTTCCAGAGCCCCCCGAAGGCCTCCCCATCTGAGAGCGCAGCCCGAGAGCACCCGTCGGAGCGGCCCCCCGGCCCCAGGGACGGGCAGGCGCCCTCCCCGGCCCAGCCCGAGCCCCACTCAGGATTTTCTGCCCTTCCCGATGGCTGCGCCAGCAGAGACACTTCCACGCCGGGGATGTGGCTCCAAGGCTGGAGAGGGTGGAAGACCCCAGCCCCAACCCTTCAGCAGAGAGCTGTGTGTGTGTGTGTGTGTGTGTGTGTGTGTGTGTGTGTGTGTGTGTGTGTGAACCTAGGGGTGTGTGTGTGTGTGCCTCGGGGTGTGGGTGTGTGTACCTCGGGGTGTGTGTGTGTGCGCCTCGGGGTGTGGGTGTGTGTACCTCCGTGTGTACCTCGTGGGGTGTATGTGTACATGTGAGTGAACCTCGCAGGGTGTGTACCTGCACGTGTACCTCACGGGGTCTGTGTGTGTGTACCTCGGGGGGGGGGATACACCTCGGGGTGTGTGTCTGCCTGCGCATGTGTCACGGAGTCCCCGGGCGATGCTTTGGAACTGCTCCCCACAAAGCCAGTCAGGAGTTTGGGGAGCCTCCTCTCCCATGGAGCAGACTGTCTTCAGGGCAAGAAGCTCACACGGCTTCACCTCCTGGGTCTCTCCTGGGAGCATTCAGCATCCTCTGCCCCTCCGTGCGCTTCCCACAGCGAGTCCGCCCAGGCGGGGTCCTGGGGAAGCCAGAGGGTCCTGCACTCCCACATCGCAGTCAGACGTGACTCTCAGCCAGCCAGTAAAACAGAGGTTTATTAGGCCTGGTCTACACTAACCCCCCAATTCGAACTAAGGTACGCAACTTCAGCTACGTGAATAACGTAGCTGAAGTCGACGTACCTTAGTTCGAACTTACCGCTGTCCAGACGCGGCAGGCAGGCTCCCCCGTCGACTCCGCGTACTGCTCTCACCGAGCAGGATTACCGGAGTCGACGGCGAGCACTTCTGGGTTCGATTTATCGCATCCAGACAAGATGCGATAAATCGAACCCGGAAGTTCGATTGCCAGCCGCCGAACTACCGCGTAAGTGTAGCCAAGCCCTTAGATGACAGGAACACGGTCTAAAACAGAGCTTGTAGGTACAGAGAACAGGACCCCTCAGCTGGGTCCATTCTGGGGTCCCACGAGCCAGACATCCCCATCTGCCCTCCCTTCCAGTCCCCAGCCGGCTCCAACTCTCAAACCCCCTCCAGCCCCTCCTCCTCTATCCTTTGTCTCTTTCCTGGGCCAGGAGGTCACCTGACCTCTTTGTTCACCTTTAGCTATTCCCTTGCAGGGGGGAAGGGCCCCAGCCATTTGTTGCCAGGATACGGAATGTCGGTGATTTATGCACACTGGAGACTTAAGAAATACATAGGGGAAACTGAGGCACCCACACAGTATTCAGAGGAAACATTAAGAACAGTCCCACTTCGTCACAGCGTGTACCTTGGGGGGGGGGGTGTCTCACAGGCTGAGCATGTACCTGTCTGTGTAATTCATGGGGGAGGGGGTGTACCTCTGTGTGTACCTCAGGGGACGTGTACCTCACGGGGTGTGTGTGTTCTTGCGTCTGTACCTTGGGAAAGTGTGTGTGTGTGCGTGTGTGGACCTGCATGTGCAGGGCCGGCTCCAGGGTTTTGGCTGCCCCAAGTAGCCAAAAAAACCACAAAACCGCGATCGCGATCTGCGGCGGCAATTCGGCGGGAGGTCCTTCGCTCCGAGCGGGAGTGAGGGACCGTCCGCCGAATTGCTGCCGAATAGCTGGACGTGTCGCCCCTCTGCGGAGCGGCCGCCCCAAGCACCTTCTTGGCAAGCTGGTGCCTGGAGCCGGCCCTGTGCGTGTGGACCTCGCAGGCCGTGTGTGTGTACCTCATGGTGTGTATGTGTGTGTACCTGCATGTGCACCTCATGGGGTGTGTACACCTGCGTGTGTACCTGCGTGTGTACCTTGGTGTGTGGGTGTGTGTACCTCGGGGGGTGTACCTCAAAGTGTGCGCGTGTTTGTGTACCTCGGGGGGGGGAGGTGCACACACGCTCCGCTGAGGGCTCTGCCTGTCCCCGGCTCGCAGGGCAGGGAGCCAGAGGGACCCGTGGGCAGGGCTCTGCTGTGTCCATCTGTCGTGCCGCTGGGCCTGGCCCAGGACATATGCAAACACCCCATGAAACACACCAGACTGCGCCCCCTCCGGGCACTCGCTAACTCCCCCGGCGCAGGGGGCAGACGGCTCAGGGTGACGGCAGAGGCATCCCCAGCCCCCTACGCCTGGAGACAGACCCTGGCATCTCACCCGGCCCTGAAGACTCTGCCCTCAGCATCCCTGGGGCTGGAACAGCAGGTGCAAGGACCAGCCCCGTCACCATGAGCGTCGTCTGCTCCAGTGCTGCACTGTTAAACCTGGCACTGCAGTAGCTGGGAGCCCCCCAGCCAGTGCTCCTGCCCCCCCCCAGAGCCCCCTGCTGGGAGCCCCCCAGCCAGTGCTCCTGCCCCCCCCAGAGGCCCCTGCTGGGAGCCCCCCAGCCAGTGCTCCTGCCCCCCCCCCCCAAGTGCCCCCTGCTGGGAGGCTGGGCTCTGTGTTCCCACTGTCACTGACGCTGCTGCCTGACCCCCTCGCTGCCCCGTGTGGGGTAGCCAGTAACAGGTCCCAGAGCCCCTGCCCTGCAGCCTGCGCTCCAGTCAGATGCTAACCCTGAGCCCGCTGGCAGAGCCTGGAGTCCCAGCCCAGCTGCGGGGCCCATATCTGGTGCTAACTCCTCTCTGGCCCCCTTGGGTGTGAGCAGCAGCAGGGCCCCCCCCGCTGAGCTAGGGTGACCAGCCACCCTCCAATCCCCCTGCTGCACCCACAGCGGGTCCTGCCTGGAGCCCCTGACCCCGCCCCTGCCTGCAGCACTGACCCCTGGCAGCAGGGCCCCGTCCCCCCGCCACCGCCTGCAGCCTGTTCTCCGTCGCCCGCTGACCTGCCAGCACTAGCGCTGAAGGTAAACACGGCCGCAGCCAGGGACAATAAAGAGTAGATTTTTCTATCGGCCCCACGGCGCTGCCTGGCCCGTTTGTCTGTCCAGCTGCTCCCGCTCGCTCTCCGCCTGGGGCCCGCCGAGACGTGGAGCCAGGCCCTGCTGCAGAGGCCGGGTCATGCGCCCTTGGAACAGCCTCAAGGTTCAGGCCAGCTCTGCCCCGGGCCCTGGGGGGAAGCTGGGAGGGCAGAGGCTGCGCTTAGCTCCGGGCTCCAAGCACAACCCGAGCTCACAACGGGCCTGCACTTCGTGCTGTTCCCAAGCCAGGAGGGCACGACGGCGGGAGGAAGCCCTCGAGATGGCACCGCACTCCACGGAGCCCTGGGGCTCGGCCCAGAGATGGCAGCGCTGGGCCCGTGGCTTGGCGAGAGCTGCATGAGCAGCAGTGCCTGTGGCTGGCCAGCGCGCCATGCCCACACATGCTGCTGCCCCTCGGGGCTGGCACTGGGGCAGGCACTGCCAAGCCCCGGGCGGGTGGCTGGTGCAGGCGTGCTCGGCGGCTCTTATTCATCCTGTTGCCAAGGCAAACATCGCCGCGATTCCTGCGAAAGAGGCGTTGCTGCTTCTCAGCTCAGCCGGCACCTGCGCCTCGGGCTCTCGCACCAGAGCCGACAGCGCCCCGCCCAGAACAGGAACCTGAGCTCGGCGGCCACCGGCACGGCCTGGAACCCCGGCGTCCTGACCCCAGTGCCAGGCAGTGCAGCGGCCCTGCTGTGCCTCCCACCCGCATGGCAGCACAGAGCAGTGACAAGGGGCCAGGACTCGATGGGTCCTGTGGGCAGCCCAGCCCCGGAGGCAACGTGGCCTGCAGCCACGCCCACCCCGGCACCAAGGCTCCAAAGAGCCTTCAGGGGTCACCACAAGTTCTGCTCCCGGTGAAACCATGCAGCTGATTGAATTACCCAATTTGCATGTAGCCGCTAACTTCACCTGATGGGCAGCACGCCCTGCGCTCAGCTGCAGTGGGGCAGACGGGCCTGGGGGGTGCCAGGGGATGGGGCTTCTGGGGGCAGGGGGCTGCTAGGAGAGCAGGTTGATGCTGGGGCTTGTGTGGGTCTGGCGGAGCCAGGTGCAGCGGGGGGGGGGGGGGGCAGGCTCAGGCCCCTCGGTTGTGCTAGGCAGGTGTCAGTGACCAGGAAGTGGGACTGCAAGCCAATGGCGGCTGCCTTCCCGCAGCTCCGCTCGCTGGGGCCAGGGGTCCTGTGCAGCCCGGCTCTCAGGGCCAGGGCCCCAGCTTCCCCCTGGGCTCTGCACCTGCCTTCCCCCCGGGCTCAGGCAGGGATGGAGCCAGCCGCTGGGCCTGCCACTCATGCGGGTGCACGGCCATCCCTGCCGTCAGACTGACCGCGACTGCTGCAGCAGGGCCCCGAGAGACCCAGCCCCCCAGCCAGAGCCCAGCCCTCTAGACACAGCCCCATTGCCCCCCAGGCAGCGAGGGGTAGTGAGCAGGAGCCAGCCACACGGGCGGTGCCTGAGGAGTAACATCCCGCCCGTGCAAACGGTGCTTTGGGATCATCACCATCGTAGGCAGGTACTGACACGTTTCATTGCCCGGGGGACGCACCGGCCACACAGACCCCAGAACTCAGCCCATCTTGCCCCACTCCCCGCTGGGCAGTGACGAGCGAATCCAGCCCCCGCCCCGGGAACTGCCCAGACCCCTCAGGCAGGGGCCCGGGCGTGAGACAGGCAAACACTGCTACTGCACCCCCTCCCCCGCCCCAGTCACTATTCTGTGTCTCTGCCAGCCCCTGCCCTCTGTGCCTCTGCCAGCCCCTGCCCTCTGTGCGTCCTCCCTGTGCCAGCCCCTGCCCCCTTCCCTGTGCAGCCCCTGCCCTCTGTGCGTCCTCCCTGTGCCAGCCCCTGCCCCCTTCTGTGTGCCAGCCCCTGCCCTCTGTGAGTTCTCCCTGTGCCAGTGCCTACCCCTTTCTCTGTGCCAGCGCCCACCCCCTTTTTGTGCCAGCCCCTGCCCCTTCCCTGTGCCAGTGCCCGCCCCTTCTCATGCCAGCCCCCTCCCCCTTTTTGTGCCAGCCCCCGCCCCTGCCCCTTCCCTGTGCCAGTGCCCGCCCCTTCTCATGCCAGCCCCCTCCCCCTTCTCGTGCCAGCCCCCACCCCCTTCCCTGTGCCAGCAGCGATGCAGCCCCATGCTGGCCGGCCGTGCAATGCCCACAGAGACACTTCAGTGCTAAGGACGTTCCTCTCCTGGCTTCGCTGTGAGCCCTGCTAAGCCCCCGCTAACGAGAGGTGTTAACGTTTGTACAGCAGCTCAGTGCGTGGCAGGGCTGGGCAGGACAGGCCGCGGCAGCTCTGGAGGGCATTAGCCAGCGAGCGCACCCCGCCCTGCTGCTGGGAAGCCCAGGCCCAGCTCGCTACGCCCGGCAAACCCTGCAGTGCAGCTCCCTTGTGTCGTCTGCTGCCTGGGGCCTGGCACCGGCCCCTGCACAGGGTGGAGTGAGAGCGAGAACGTCAACAGCCGCTGACATGCTGCAGCCTGGCCGGCTTGGCTGGCTCCGGAGACGGCTCTGGCATTTACAGACCACGCCCGAGGGCGGCTGATGCAGCGGGGCTGGGGGGGGCAGTCACTGAGCTGGATCCGCACCCCAGGCTCCAGAGGCCGGTGAAAACCCCCCGGCCCAAGGAAGGTCCCTGCAGCATGGGGGCAGGCGGGCTCTGTCCCTACCCCACAGAGGGGCAGCCTCAGCCCCAGAGCAGGGCAGCAAGAGCCAGCCCGACGAGCACCTGAGAGCCACTTCCCCCCCAGCTCCCGCCGCCGCACAGCGCCCCGCCCCCCAGCTCCCGCCGCCGCACAGCGCCCCGCCTCCCCCAGCTCCCCCCGCCGCACAGCGCCCCGCCCCCCCAGCTCCCGCCGCCGCACAGCGCACCGCCTCCCCCAGCCACACAGCGCCCCGACCCCCCCCAGTAACCCCCGCCGCACAGCGCCCCACCCCCCCAGCTCCCGCCGCCGCACAGCGCCCCGACCCCCCCCAGCTCCCGCCGCCGCACAGCGCCCCGACCCCCAGCTCCTCCCGCCGCACAGCGCCCCGGCCCCCCCAGCTCCCGCCGCCGCACAGCGCACCGCCCCCCCCAGCTCCCGCCGCCGCACAGAGCCCCGACCCCCCAGCTCCCGCCGCCGCACAGCGCACTGCCTCCCCCAGCCGCACAGCGCCCCGACCCCCCCCAGCTCCCCCGCCGCACAGCGCCCCGCCCCCCAGCGCACCGCCTCCCCCAGCTCCCGCCGCCGCACAGCGCCCCAACCCCCCCAGCTCCCCCCGCCGCACAGCGCCCCGCCCCCCAGCTCCTCCCGCCGCACAGCGCACCGCCTCCCCCAGCTCCCGCCGCCGCACAGAGCCCCGCCCCCCCAGCTCCCGCCGCCGCACAGCGCCCCGACCCCGGGGGCAGCGCCCCGGCCTCCGGGGGCAGCAGCGGCCCCTTCGCCGCCTTCTGCGGCTGCGCCCCCCCTTCCCCCGCCCGAGCTCGCTACAATGTAGCCGGGCGGCTGGGCTGCACTGTGGACCCGGCGGGTCGTGCTGGGGCCAGGCGGACCCTGGCTTATGCTGCCTCCCTATTTCCCCGGACATGTCCGGCTTTTTGGCAATTCCCCCCGGACAGGGATTTGAGTACCAAAAAGCTGGACATGTCCGGGGAAAGCTGGACATGTCCGGGGAAATCTGGACGTATGGTAACCCTACTCAGGCCTGGCCTCCCTCAGCCCAGCACATCCCAGTCTCTCTACATACAGGTGGGCTCTGCCTGCTCCCACTCTCCAGCCCAGAGCCCCCCTGCTCCCAGCTGGGCATCTGAGATCCCCGGCCCCAAGCCGCGCCTCTGTCCATTGTCTTCTCTCCAGGTAAACAGGGTCGTAAACCGGGGCCTCCTCTCCTCGCTTCTGTCCTCTGGCTGGAACCGGCTGGTTAGGTCACTGGCTCCTCACTCTGCAGCCCATTGTCCGCCCACTGGCCAGAACCGGCTGCGTCTCCTGAGCTGGGTCTCCGGGTCCGGTTGCTGGGGTATCCATCCTCCAGGCCATTGGCTGGGGTCCCACGTTCCCTCTCTGGTCCTCCATTCCCTCTCTGGTCCTCCGTAACAACAAACTCCCTCTCCCCTCACCTTGTTAAACCAGTAACACCCAGGGAAACTGAGTCCCACCCCCTCCGCATGCAAACCATTGAAACCCCACTGAAAAGAAACAAGAAAATCCCCCACTTCGTCACATCCTAACAGCCCGATAGCACCTTATTTCAGTGTGACTAGTTTGGAATGTGAGGATGTGACCGTTCACTTCCCAGTTTATGGCTGGCCTCTGCTGCTTAGCTGAAGGCCTTAGCCTAAGAACCAGGCCTCAAACTGTCACAGTAAGAGAAGGCCCTTACACAGACAGACAGTGATTTTGATTCTTTCTTTTATACCTCTATAACTAGCTAAGTGATAAAAATACACCTAAATTCTCAAAGGCTGCACTCAAATCCCCGTGCATCCCGTCTGCCGTATTCCCCTCTGAACAACACCCTTCTTTGAGAAAATAACGAACAGGTGAGTCTGGCCCGGGCTGCCTTGGTAAACCTGGCTGCGTTACGGCCCCTGTACCACCGGCCTGCAGGAATTTCATTCTGCTTTCCTCCCCCGTTCGTTCTACAGCCTGGTGTGCTCCCACGGTCAGACTAACAGCTCTGGAGTTGCCTGGGTCGCTTCTCTTCCCTTTCTTAAATACCTGCACGACCTCAGCTGTTCTCCACCCCAGAGCTGGATTTCTTACCAAGCCTTGCGCCCGGACTCGCAGTCTCCTGTGCCCGTTCTTTCCGCACTCTGGGCCGGCAATGACCCAGTGCCCCGGAGCTGAGCGCATTAAACCCTGGAAGATTTTCTTCCACCTCAGCTGTCGGAATTTCCTTTTGTGCCGCCATCTAGCCTCGTGGGCACGGTCCCTGTTACCGTCCGGGTTGGGCCATACCTAGAATGTCTTTAATCTCCTTCCCAGCCCCACCGCAGGGTGGCCCAGCCTCATCCTTCCTTATTCCTTTTTTATTGATGGGACTGAAAAACCCTCGTCATGCGTGTTAATGTCCTTGGCAAGAGCTAATTCAACTTGACTTCCAGCAGCCCTCCCTTTATCCCTACTCCTCTCAACCCCCACAATGTGCCGTTCTTTGCTTTTCCACTCCCCAGAGAGACTCTGCTGACTCCTAACAACCGGGTGAGGTGCTTGTTCATCCCGCTGGGGCTGGAGCCCTTCCCTACATGTTTTTTCCCCACGTGCTGGGATTGCCAGGTGCAGATGGTTTTGTAGAGTTGTGGCCTGGCTGGAGTTGGAGGTGAGGGACCTGCCCTTGCTGGAAGCTGGTGAAAACCAGCCTGCGTGAGTGTACTGGGTGTGTCTAGCCAGCTGTCTGCACTGCGCTGGAATGGAGCAGGAAAAGCAGTTCACAGGCATGTAAGAGGGAGCATTCACTGGCCCCTGGGCAGCTGCCCCTGCTGCCCCACCCACGGTCCTCACCCCCGACCCCCAGAGCCTCCAGCCTGGGGCAGGCCTGGCCAGGGTTCCCACCTTCGCAATGCAAAAGAAAGCCCCCCGCAAGGCAAGCCCCCTGCAGCCCCAAAAGCAAGGCAACACGGCCCCCCCTTCAACAGCCACTTACAGTAAAGTGATAACACAGAGCACTCAGCGTGAGAGCATCGCCCGTCCCCTCACTCGCGCGTGACTCAAACCTTGCACACCTGCCCAGTCGCTTGGATTGATCTGTTATCGCTTTAACGGTGGCAGTGGGAACGCAGCAGCACCGTTAGCCGGACACGGGAAGTCGCTGTCCCAGTGTCTTTGGAGAATAGCACAAACTGTTCAGACCCACGTGAAAAAACCCGGCTGATTAAATTATTTTTCTGGCAACTGGCAAATCCATTAAAAAAAACGGCCGGTGAAATCCCGGCCAGGTGGGACTCCCAGGCCTGTCCCATTAGCACCCAGCAAGGGGGCTGTGAGGCACACGCTACCCCCCCCCCCCGATCTCCCCTCCTATTACCATGCTGGTGGCTGTGCGTGCCCAGGGGATAACGCGTTGCTCCTCGGAGCAGTGGGGCGCCGGCGGAGCAGGGGGCCTGGCTACTCGCTCTCCGCAGAGCCGTGTGTGAGCCCTGGTCCAGTTCAGCCCCAGCTGCCCTAGCGACCCACGGCCCATGAGCCACCCCATGGCCCCAGCAGCCCTGTACCATGCCCCGTGCCAGCCGCACATAGTGTGTGGGGACTGGTCGCCGACCCCCTGCCCAGCACCATTGGGAAGCTGTAACGATGCTGCCTTTGGCGGGACACTTCTGAGAGTGACAATTCAGGACAAATTGCTTAGAACAGGACAGTTACAGCCCAAGGCTGGGGGTCCTTTGCACACCAAACCAGCCAGCCAGAGAGGACTTCGGTCTCACCCCACTGGCTAACCAGAAGTCACACAAGCAATTCCCTTAGACACTCCAGTTTCCCAGTATCACCAGCAGTGCCACTCGTTATGGGGACGAATGGTTATGAAAACCAATACCCCAGTAAAAGAAGAAAGGTTAGAATCAAAACACATTGAGATACAAGTACAGAGCCACTATTCATAACTTCAACTACAAAAATGATACACACCTACAGACAGCAGCATCATAACCAGCACATCATAACCTTTCCAAAGACACCTTAAAGGACGTCCTTTGTACAATATTTGCTGCTGCGGAGATATAGGAAGAAGGGGACACACATCAGGGCCCAAATGGGGCTCTGGGTGATCACTACTTCTCATCACCCAACACAGATGTAATGAGGTTAAATGGTGTCCGTATAAAGAAATTAAAACTACTGATTATTCCTCAAGACAGGCTTTTAATGACTTACGGCTATAAATGCAACACAGACAGAATAGGAAAAGAAAAATGAAAGACCAGCATTGAATAAGGATTAATATAAATGACAAATTATATTGCAAACAAACACAAGTACAGGTAATATTATGCTTTAGCTACTGTGACAGACCCAGACCAGTGGGGTACAGGAGTCTGGTAGAGGGCAAATATACTGGTCACTGGATGAGTAGTTTTCTTTTCCCTGAGTGACCAGAGAAGGGGCTGCACTAGAGTAATCAGGAACCTGCTAGAACCAGTTAAGGCAGGCAGGCTAATTAGGACACCTGGAGCCAATTAAGAAGAAGCTTCTAGAATCAATTAAGGCAGGCTAATCAGGGCACCTGGGTTTTAAAAGGAGCTCACTTCAGTTTGTGGTGTGAGTGTGAGGAGCTGGGAGCAAGAGGCGCAAGGAGCTGAGAGTGAGAGAGTGTGCTGCCGGAGGACTGAGGAGCACAAGCGTTATCAGACACCAGGAGGAAAGTCCTGTGGTGAGAATAAGGAAGGTGTTTGGAGGAGGCCATGGGGAAGTAGCCCAGGGAGTTGTAGCTGTCATGCAGCTGTTACAGGAGGCACTATAGACAGCTGCAGTCCACAGGGCCCTGGGCTGGAACCCGGAGTAGAGGGTGGGCCTGGGTTCTCCCCAAACCTCCCAATTGACCTGGACTGTGGGTTCTTCCAGAGGGGAAGGTCTCTGGGCTGTTCCCCAACCCACATGGTGAATCTCTGAGGCAAGAAAATCTACCAATAAGCGCAGGACCCACCAAGATAGAGGAGGAACTTTGTCACACTACTTATTACTATAAAAGCATGTCCTTAACATTGGCAGTTTTTACTGATGACAGGCACGAGTACATGTAAGGTTAATAGTTAATAAGTAATAATAGCTTTGCAAGTTCTATTCCTGCCCTTAATGACCACAAGTACAAAGCTACTATAAATTGATTAATAACTTTTTACTATTCCTAAACAACTTAACACTAGTATAAAACTTTTACTACTATTTCTAATACTGCAGCATTAATATAAGCTGAGATCAAATTATCCCGACACTACCATTTTTAATACTATAGTGTCAGTACAACTTGAGATCAAATCCGCTCGAGCAACCCAGACTTCTTTACTCTGTTACCTTATTCTGCATGCAGCTGGACTATTTCACTTTAAAACCTTACCCTACTGAGAATACGTTACCCTTTAGTCGACTGCTCTTTGCACTGGCCAGGTACAGATAGTCGGTGTGACTCAGGTTTCCTCGGTTTAGGGGGTGTGGGTCAGATGGTCAAGGAGAACCACATCCTAGACCAAGACACACGCGCACACACACCTCCCTCTCTGAGGCTCTACACGTTTATTCTTATCTGCCCGCCATGTTTTGAAGCAGGTTAACCAATTGGGTTAGGCCAAATCTGTAATGTGATTAGTGTTGTCGCTTTGGCTGTATAATTACTTATTTTCTTGTAGCCAATTATCATTTTAGTTTTATAAGTTATGCACAAGGAGATAACTTATGTCCATATAGCCATTGTCTCGACTCTGGTTTGTCTAATAGCCAAATGTTCTAAATACGGTCAATGTGGGCTAGACAAGCTGTGCCGGGGGGGGTACAACTTTTCTCACTTTATAGGAGTTAGCAGCATAATGTGGTAACTGGTAACACCGCGTTTTGACCACAAGTTTCCATTTGCAAAGCTTGCTTCTTAAAGCTAATTCTACAAGGCTCACTTTGTGAAGCTTCCGGAAGTTTTAGGCCTAATACTGACAATACTATTGTTTTTTTTAAGCTTGACAACACTCTTGTTCAAAATAATCACAACTGCAAATATGTAACAGTGGTTGCAACAATGATCTATACGGTCCCAGTTTATGTTAATAACGTCACACCCCCAACGCAAAATTGATGCAGGAAGGGATGACACAAACATCACTGACTGCATCCCCAGAGCTCCCCATCCTGGGTTCTGTCTCACTACAGCTAGTATTGGGTTAGAAGCCGCACCAGTGTATAACAGAAATGGTTTATCGAAGTCATGTTCAATAACATGATTGAATCTCTTTACCAACTCAAGGTAAAACTTGGTTAGAACAATAGTGGATGGGATCTGCTTTTGCAGCATGGTTTCTGTATGTCTTATGTGATGTTGCCAAGAGCTAAAGAGAACAGCTACTTTATCTATACAAGCTCTGGCAAATGTTAATTGGGTTCCAAACATTAAGTCAATGTAGATATTAATGTTGTTCATAGTACAGGAATCTTGGCATTTAGCCATGTAAGCAATATGGTAGTGTGCCTCAGTTTCCCTTTTATACAGCACATCAGGTTTGGACTGTCTTTCCCCTGTGAAAAGTTCCAATACTGATGTACAGTTAATGCCTGTAAACAGTATAACAAGGCCCTTTAACATAAAGTGTGTTCTCATGTATTCCTTTTAACATGTTCGAGGGTTTTTTAGAAGATTTTTAAAGTGCTTGTACACAAATGCTAGAAGTCTAAACAATAAGATGGGTGAACTAGAGTGCCTCGTGATAAAGGAGGATATTGATATAATAGGCATCACAGAAACCTGGTGGACTGAGAGCAATCAATGGGACACAATCATTCCGGGGTACAAAATATATCGGAAGGACAGAACAGGTCATGTGGGGGGGGGAGTGGCACTATATGTGAAAGAAAATGTAGAATCAAATGAAGTAAAAATCTTAAGTGCATCCACATGTTCCATAGAATCTCTATGGATAGAAATTCCATGCTCTAATAAGAATATAACATTAGGGATCTATTATAGACCACCTGACCGGGACAGTGATAGTGATGATGAAATGCTAAGGGAAATTAGAGAGGCTATCAAAATTAAGAACCCAATAATCATGGGGGATTTCAATTATCCCCATATTGACGGGGAACATTTCACTTCAGGACGAAATGCAGAGATAAAATTTCTTGATACTTTAAATGACTGCTTCATGGAGCAGCTGGTACGGGAACCCACAAGGGGAGAGGCAACTCTAGATTTAGTCCTGAGTGGAGCTCAGGAGCTGGTCCAAGAGGTAACTATAACAGGACCGCTTGGAAATAGTGACCATAATACAATAGCATTCAACATCCTTGTGGTGGGAAGAACATCTCAACAGCCCAACACTGTGGCCTTTAATTTCAAAAGGGGGAACTATGCAAAAATGAGGGGGTTAGTTAAACAGAAGTTAAAAAGTAGTGACTAAAGTGAAATCCCTGCAAGCTGCATGGGCGCTTTTTAAAGACACCATAATAGAGGCCCAACTTCAATGTATACCCCAAATTAAGAAACTCAGTAAAAGAGCCACCATGGCTTAACAACCATGTAAAAGAAGCAGTGAGAGATAAAGACTTCCTTTAAAAAGTGGAAGTCAAATCCTAGTGAGGCAAATAGAAAGGAGCATAAACGCTGCCCAATTAAGTGCAAGAATGTAATAAGAAAAGCCAAAGAGGAGTTTGAAGAACGGCTAGCCAAAAACTCCAAAGGTAATAACAAAATGTTTAAGTATATCAGAAGCAGGAAGCCTGCTAAACAACCAGTGGGGCCCCTTGACGATGAAAATACAAAAGGAGCGCTTAAAGACGATAAAGTCGTTGCGGAGAAACTAAATGGATTCTTTGCTTCAGTCTTCACGGCTGAGGATGTTAGGGAGATTCCCAAACCTGAGCCGGCTTTTGTAGGTGACAAATCTGAGGAACGGTCACAGATTGAAGTATCACTAGAGGAGGTTTTGGAATTAATTGATAAACTTAACATTAACAAGTCACCGGGACCAGATGGCATTCACCCAAGAGTTCTGAAAGAACTCAAATGTGAAGTTGCGGAACTATTAACTAAAGTTTGTAACCTGTCCTTTAAATCGGCTTCTGTACCCAATGACTGGAAGTTAGCTAATGTAACGCCAATATTTAAAAAGGGCTCTAGAGGTGATCCCGGCAATTACAGACCGGTAAGTCTAACGTCGGTACCGGGCAAATTAGTCGAAACAATAGTTAAGAATAAAATTGTCCGACACATAGAAAAACATAAACTGTTGAGCAATAGTCAACATGGTTTCTGTAAAGGGAAATCGTGTCTTACTAATCTATTAGAGTTCTTTGAAGGGGTCAACAAACATGTGGACAAGGAGGATCCAGTGAATATAGTGTACTTAGATTTCCAGAAAGCCTTTGACAAGGTCCCTCACCAAAGGCTCTTACGTAAATTAAGTTGTCAAGGGATAAAAGGGAAGGTCCTTTCATGGATTGAGAATTGGTTAAAAGACCTGGAACAAACGGTAGGAATTAATGGTAAATTCTCAGAATGGAGAGGGGTAACTAGTGGTGTTCCCCAAGGGTCAGTCCTCGGACCAATCCTATTCAACTTATTCATAAATGATCTGGAGAAAGGGGTAAACAGTGAGGTGGCAAAGTTTGCAGATGATACTAAACTGCTAAAGATAGTTAAGTCCAAAGCAGACTGTGAAGAACTTCAAAAAGATCTCACAAAACTAAGTGATTGGGCAACAAAATGGCAAATGAAATTTAATGTGGATAAATGTAAAGTAATGCACATTGGAAAAAATAACCCCAACTATACATACAACATGATGGGGGCTAATTTAGCTACAAGAAGTCAGGAAAAAGATCTTGGAGTCATCGTGGATAGTTCTCTGAAGCCGTCCGCGCAGTGTGCAGAGGCGGTCAAAAAAGCAAACAGGATGTTAGGGATCATTAAAAAGGGGATAGAGAATAAGACGGAGAATATATTATTGCCCTTATATAAATCGATGGTATGCCCACATCTTGAATACTGCGTACAGATGTGGTCTCCTCATCTCAAAAAAGATATACTGGCACTAGAAAAGGTTCAGAAAAGGGCAACTAAAATGATTAGGGGTTTGGAACGGGTCCCATATGAGGAGAGATTAAAGAGGCTAGGACTCTTCAGCTTGGAAAAGAGGAGACTAGGGGGGGGATATGATAGAGGTATATAAAATCATGAGTGATGTGGAGAAAGTGGATAAGGAAAAGTTATTTACTTATTCCCATAATACAAGAACTAGGGGTCACCAAATGAAATTAATAGGCAGCAAGTTTAAAACAAATACAAGGAAGTTCTTCTTCACACGGTGCACAGTCAACTTGTGGAACTCCTTACCTGAGGAGGTTGTGAAGGCTAGGACTAGAACAGCGTTTAAAAGAGAACCACCATGAATTTATCCAGTTAAGTCAATTAATGGCTATTAGCCAGGGTGGGTAAGGAATGGTGTCCCTAGCCTCTGTTTGTCAGAGGATGGAGATGGCTGGCAGAGAGATCACTTGATTATTGTCTGTTGGTCCACTCCCTCTGGGGCACCTGGCATTGGCCACTGTCAGTAGACAGGATACTGGGCTAGATGGACCTTTGGTCTGACCCGGTACGGCCGTTCTTATGTTCTAAGATTAGGCACATTGTACATTTTTACAGTTCTTGGTAATAGCAACACAGTTACAAAAATTACCATCAGCAATAACAAATCCATTGCAAGTGTCCATTGTCATGCCACACCTTTGGCTCAATACCATTGGGGTTTGGGTCTTTTAGGGTCACCCTGTGGCTTCCCTTTGCAAAATTAAGTTTTTTTTTTTTTTTTTTTTCCCTCCTTGTCCTGTAGGATTAAACCCTGATTTCCCTTGCTTAACAGAATTCACTGGCTGATGGGGTGTGCTCTTTGCTAACAGCTATTAGCAAAAGGAACAGGAGAACTTGTGGCACCTTAGAGACTAACACATTTATTTGAGCATAAGTTTTCATGGGCTACAGCCCAAAGCTTATGCTCAAATAAATGTGTTAGTCTCTAAGGTGCCACAAGTTCTCCTGTTCTTTTTGTGGATACAGACTAACATGGCTGCTACTCTGAAACCTATCAGCAAGTCTTTCTTCCCCCAGTCAGTCAGGTAATTTGCATCAACACAAACACTAGCTTTTAAATTCTCACAGCTGCTACCAATTTCAAGGCTGGACACTCATTCTTCCCTTCTGCAGGATTGGGTTCTTCCCCCCCCCATTTTTTTCTAGAAGGTTGAAAACAAACTTCCTGCTCACAGGAATTCCTTCGCTGGCCAGGTGTGTTTACCAACTACAGACCCTCTGTACTTTGAACCTCTTCACAGACACTCTCCTGCATGCTTGCTTGTTAATCTACCACCCCCAGCAACTTAGAGACTGGACTCTGTTTTAAAGCGATACCAAAGCAATTCAAAGTACCTAAGGGTGAGAGTTTGCTCTCCCCTGCATCCTTGAGCATTCAGCCATAAAACTGTTCTGCTCTGAAACACCAGTAACCAAATCTGTCCTCAGACCCTGAAGCACAGACTGCTCACTTAAAGAATTAGCATGGAGACAGTCCTGTCCCAACACCATTGTCTTCCCAACAAGCTGGCCAAACACAGCCACTTGGTTATAGGGCTGTCCAAATTCCCTAACAATTTCCCTTCCATCTGAAGCCTTCTCAGAGCTATCCACACTGGATCTTTCCAAAGCAAAGTCAATGAATCCATTCTCAGCAGAAATTTTCTGCTATCAGGAACTGAAACTTCCTTGATTAACTCCCTTCCACACCCTTCGGCTACAGCAAACTGCTTGCACAGATTACCCTGAGGATTCCTTTCACCCCTCACAGAAATTCTGCCCTTACCCTCTTCACCTAGGGCTTGCTCTAAAGGAACACTTCCCTGAGCAACAACAGACTCTTCCTGGGTGTCACTTACATCCAGGATCACCGTTGGCTCATCAGGTGGATTTCTACACAATCCCCTTTCAGGCAAACTGCTAGATTTCATAGTCAAAAAGTCAGAAGCATTCTCCTTCCCTTGCCACACACAAGCTCAGGAATCTTTTCCTTATGGCTACCAGTTGCCACACTGTCAGTAGGTAACACAATCAAATCACCTTCATGCTCTCCCTGTGCCCTGGCTAGGATATCACCCTGATCAGACAGAGTTGCTACACCCTTTTCCAGCCACACATTAGCAGCAATAGGCAAAATACAAGCACCAGAATTGTCTGGTCTCTGGGATTTTGCTAAGACACTAACTGGATGCAACCTAGTTACAGTGCCATTCTCCCCAGCAGACACAAACTTAGGACCATTTCCTTCCTGGGCTTTAGTTGAATCCAGAACCAACTCTAAGGGTATGTCTACACTACGAGAGTAGTTCGATTTTAGTTAAATCGAATATGTGGAGTCGATATTACAAAGTCGAACGTGTGTGTCCACACTAAGGACAGTAATTCGACTTTGTCAGTCCACACTAACGGGGCAAGCGTCGACATTGGAAGCGGTGCACTGTGGGCAGCTATCCCACAGTTCCCGCAGTCCCCGCTGCCCATTGGAATTCTGGGTCGAGCCGCCATTGCCTTCTGGGTAAAAAAATGTGTCGAGGGTGCTTTTGGGTAACTGTCGTCATCCAACCGTCACTCCCGCCCTCCCTCCCTGAAAGCGCCGGCGGGAAATCAGTTCGCGCACTTTTCTGGTCAGTGACAGCGCGGACGCCACAGCACTGCGAGCATGGATCCCGCTGTGACCATCGCTGCAGTTGTGGCCGTTGTCAACGCATCGCAGCTCATCATCGACCTTTCACTGAGGCAGATAGAGAGAAATCAGGCGAGGAGGCTACGGCACCGGGGTCAGGACCTGAACTCCGAGAGTAGCACACGCCTGTCTGAAACCACGACACCCAGTGCCGAGGACATCACGGTGGCAATGGGTCTTGTGGATACTGTGGAACGGCGATTCTGGGCCCGTGAAACAAGCACGGACTGGTGGGACCGCATAGTGCTTCAGGTCTGGGATGAATCCCAGTGGCTGCGAAACTTTCGCATGCGGAAGGGGACTTTCCTCGAACTTTGTGAGTTGCTGTCCCCTGCCCTGAAGCGCAAGGACACCCGGATGCGAGCAGCCCTGACTGTCCAGAAGCGAGTGGCCATAGCCCTCTGGAAGCTCGCAACGCCGGACAGCTACCGGTCAGTCGCGAACCAGTTTGGCGTGGGCAAGTCTACCGTGGGGGTTGTTGTCATGCAAGTAGCCAAGGCAATCGTGAAGGTACTGCTGTCAAAGGTAGTGACCCTGGGAAACGCGCAGGCCATCATAGATGGCTTCGCCGCGATGGGATTCCCAAACTGCGGTGGGGCTATAGATGGGACTCACATCCCTATCCTGGGACCGGACCACCAGGCCAGCCAGTACATCAACCGAAAGGGCTACTTTTCAATGGTGCTGCAAGCACTGGTGGACCATAAGGGACGTTTTACTAACATCAACGTTGGATGGCCGGGCAAGGTTCATGACGCTCGCGTGTTCAGGAACTCTGGTCTGTTTAGAAGGCTGCAGGAAGGTATTTACTTCCCGGACCACAAAATAACTCTTGGGGATGTGGAGATGCCTACAGTGATCCTCGGGGACCCAGCATACCCGCTAATGCCCTGGCTCATGAAGCCCTATACTGGCGCCCTGGACACAGAAAAAGAACTGTTCAACTACCGGCTCAGCAAGTGCAGAATGGTGGTGGAGTGTGCTTTTGGCCGTCTCAAGGGGAGATGGAGAAGCTTACTGACTCGCTGTGATCTCAGCGAAACCAATATCCCCATTGTTATTGCAGCTTGCTGTGTGCTCCACAATCTCTGTGAGAGCAAGGGGGAGACCTTTATGGTGGGGTGGGAGGTTGAGGCAAATCGCCTGGCTGCTGATTACTCCCAGCCAGACAGCCGGGAGATTAGAAGAGCCCAGCGGGACGCACTGTGCATCCGGGAGGCTTTGAAAGACAGTTTCCAGACTGAGCAGGGTCACCAGTGAATTTTAAGTTTGTGGACTCAGAACCTGAACTTGCCACCGTTTCTTTACCCAGTTACCGTTGACTATCCTCTCCAGTTACATACCCCCTTCACCCCCTTCCCAAAAAATAAAATCTGTTCTGTTTTGTTAATGAACACCGTTGTCTTTATTACTGTTTTCGCGGGAATGTTTTAAACCTGGGACGCAGACTGTGGCGGGGTGCGGGTTTACTGTTGTGATGCAAATGATGCTTCTAAACTCCAGGAATGACGGGTTCCGCAGTGGTGGACTGGTTGTTTCAACAGAGCCTGCCAGCCCTCCTGGGCGGGACAGCGTGTATGTGTCGGCTATGTGACTGTCTGGCAGGGGGAGGAGGGTTACAGCTCCCCTGCTGCGGGGCTCTGTGATGCATTAGATCTGTAACTGCCCTCCCCCGCCACAAAGTCACAGAGCAACCCCCCCCCCCCCCAGAACACGAAAACCACCTCCCAGATTGAACAGGGTCACTAGTCACTGCACTGGGTATGTGTCCTGATCCTGGACCTGACCCCGCCTCTGTACCCTGGTAAAGGTGACTGTCCTGTCCAATTACCATGCCCCTTCCCCTCGTTCAGACAGACTCTCCTCCAAAATAAAATCATGGAAACAGTAATTAACAGAAACGAATATTTTATTATGAACCACACATGAAACGTGGGGGTTGAAACTTGCACGGGGGCTTCTGTGAGGTGTGTAGGAAAGGACTTTTAAAATTTTGGGGAATGAGAGCCTTCTAGTGCTAGAGCAGTCTGCAGGGGTTGACTGAAAGTTTTAACGGCCCTTGCCGCCCCTCCTTCTTTGTACTTTGGGTGAGGGGGGTGTGGGACTTGGTGGCGGGGGAGGGCGGTTAGAGATAGACCGCAGCGGGGCTCTGTCCTCCTGCCTCCGGTCTTGCAGAACATCCACAAGGCGCCGGAGCGTGTCCGTTTGCTCCCTCAGAAGTCCAAGCAGCTTTTCAGTAGCCTGCTGGTCCTCCTGACGCCACCTCTCCTCCCGTTCCATGACTGCTCGGTGCATTTGGGACAAGTTCTCCCTCCACTGTGTCTGCTGGGCTGCCTGGGCTCGGGAACAGCTCATTAGTTCTGAGAACATGTCCTCCCGCGTCTTCTTCTTCCTCCTCCTAATCTGCGCTAGCCTCTGGGAGTGTGCTGACAGGCTGGGTTGGGAGACAGTCGCAGATGTGTCTGTGTGAATGGGAAAAATGGAGTGAATTCCTGAGACAGATAAATGAAGTTGTGTACAAAGAACCTAGTCTTTCTCTGTGAACAAGACCATGCACTGCACCTCTCACATGCGCACTCAGGACAAGGTCGAATTTTCGGCCATCGCCTTCAGTGCCTGGGGTCCTGCAGTGGTCTTGCAGTTATCTGAGAAGCGTGGCAGGACACCTGAACTTCTGTAGCGTGCAATCATGGTAAGCCGTAGACTTCTGGCTGCTTAAAACTGTACTAGTAGCACTGGCCTCCTTTCACATTGAAAGCAATGCCAGTCTCTGCTGCCAGCAATCAGGACAGCATGAACTATGCCCCTGTCCCACCCCCTCGCGGCTGTTCCAGGGAAAGATCCCTGTATGCTGCCCCTCTCCCTCCACCGCGTGGCTGTAAAGCAGTCCCAATACTAACATTCCCCTCCCTAATTCAAAGCAGGGCGTAATGAGCGACATCACCCTGCTGAGGATCTCGGAGTCCCAGAGGGAAAGGATGTTTCGAGAAAGCCTTCAGAAACCAGGGCCGTTTGCCGCTATGCTCTGCAGGGCAATGATACCAGACTATCTGATGGTGTCGTGGCGCGGTAACGTGTCCTACCACGGAGGGCCCAATAAGATCGCCCTACCCAGGAACCTGATGAACAGGCTGGAAATGTACCTTCTTGAGACCTACGAGGAGTTCTCCTATGAGGATTTCGCCTCCATCCCCGGCCATATTGACCGGATTTTCGCGTAGGTGCACTGGGACTAAAGAGTGGAGCGTCTTGGGCAGCATAATCATGACTTACCGGACATTGTAAAAAAAATTTTAAATACTTGGGACTAAATTGTGAAGAGCCTAAGGCAGACAAATCATGAAAAACCCTTTGTTACGATTGTAAATATTCCAGTTTTTTTGCAGTTAATTGTTTACATGTTTAAGCACTTTAATAAACAGCCATTGTTAATATTATAAATATTCTAGTTCTTGTAAAAATAAATGTTTAGATATTTAAAGCACTCACTGCTTGATCCTTCCCCTGATTCTGTCTCCGGGGTAAGGGATGGGGACGGTTGGTAGGGGATCTCGGTAAGGGTGATGAAGAGCTCCTGGCTGTCGGGGAAATCAGCGGTGCCAGCGCTGTCGACTGCCTCGTCCTCCTCATCTCCTTCTTCATCTTCCCCGTCCGCTAACATGTCCGACGAGGAACCTGCCGCGGACAATATCCCATCCTCAGAGTCCACGGTCAGTGGTGGGGTAGTGGTGGCGGCCGCACCTAGGATGGAATGCAGTGCCTCGTAGAAACGGGATGTGTGGGGATGGGATCCGGAGCGTCCGTTTGCCTCTTTGGTTTTTTGGTAGCCTTGTCTCAGCTCCTTGATTTTCACGCGGCACTGCGTTGCATCCCGGCTGTATCCTCTCTCTGCCATGGCTTTAGAGATCTTCTCGTAGATCTTTGCATTCCGTCTTTTGGAGCGCAGCTCTGAAAGCACGGACTCATCGCCCCACACAGCGATGAGATCCAAGACTTCCCGATCAGTCCATGCTGGGGCCCTCCTTCTATTAGATTGCATGACCATCTCTGCTGGAGAGCTCTGCATCGTTGCCAGTGCTGCTGAGCTCGCCACGCTGTCCAAACAGGGAATGAGATTCAAACTGGCCAGACAGGAAAAGGAATTCAAATTTTCCCGGGGCTTTTCCTGTGTGGCTGATCAGAGCATCCGAGCTCGGACTGCTGTCCAGAGCGTCAACAGAGTGGTGCACTGTGGGATAGCTCCCGGAGCTATTACCGTCGATTTCCATCCACACCTAGCCTAATTCGATATGGCCATTTCGAATTTAGCGCTACTCCTCTCGTTTTGGAGGAGTACAGAAGTCGAATTTAAGAGAGCTCTATGTCGAACTAAATAGCTTCGTGGTGTGGACGGGTGCAGGGTTAATTCGATGTAACGGCGCTAAATTCGACATAAAAGCCTAGTGTAGACCAGGCCTAAGACAACTGCACTATTCTCAACCATCACAGGCTGAAAGGCACCTTCTGTCTGCTCCACAGACAAAGAAGAGCTGGAGAAACCTTACCCTTTAGCAGACACACAGCTTGGGATCTCATTTCCCTTGTCCCAGCACACAGGGCTGTTCACAGACAACTGCTTGGAGACTGGGTAGCTCCCTCCATAGGCAAGTCAATACTCCTAAGACACAGGTACATTCCCTTCACTGTCACAATTCTCCACACAGGTAACAGGTAAGCATCTTCCACTATCTTTGCCTTCCCAAACTGCTGATTAGACAAAGCCATCAGCTCACAAGGCTGCCTGGGCCCATCCAAACTTTTCTTACCAGGCACATTGCCACTCCCAACAGATAAACTGCTGCTCTTCTCACTACACTGAGCTACTGCCAACAAATCACAGTTACCCTTTTCAGATTCACTTTTATAAGCTGTATTAGCCAACAATCCATCAATAAATGGACACAAATCAGACGTCAAGAATTATAACATTCAAAAACCAGTCGGAGAACACTTCAGACTCCCTGATCACTCAATTACAGACCTAAAAGTGGCAGTTCTTCAACAAAAACACTTCAAAAACAGACTCCAATGAGAAACTACTGAATTGGAATTAATTTGCAAACTAGACACCATTAAATTAGGCTTGAATAAAGACTGGGACTGGATGGGTCATTACACAAAGTAGAACTATTCCCCTACAATTACTCTCACCTTCTTGTCAATTGTTGGAAATGGGCCATCCTGTTTATCGCTACAAAAGGTTTTTTTTTCTCCTGCTGACAATAGCCCACCTTAACTGATTACACTCGTTACAGTTGGTATGGCAACACTCATTTTTTTCATGGTCTATGTATATATATCTTCCTACTGTATTTTCCATTGCATGCATCTGATGAAGTGGGTTCTAGCCCATGGAAAGCTTATGCTTAAATAAATTTGTTAGTCTCTAAGGTGCCACAAGTACTTCTCGTTCTTCTTCCTCAGTTAGGGCTTTAACCTGATCCTCCACTTTAATCTGCTCCTGAGAAACATTTTCCTGACCAATTCGTTCTGTGCTTCATCTAATTCCAGATTCACTTCTGAGACATTAGACAGACATTCAGAAACTTCATTCACAGACAAATAGCTATTTCCCACCAGGTTAGAGTCCCCCTCCCCCTGGTCATAGCATAATGGGTTAAATACAGAGTAATACAACATACCAACATTGTTATAAACAGGACTTTCAAGATGATAGTTTCTGCTGTTCTTCCCTTGCTTTTTTGATTTGGAGCCTAAGTTTGGCAACCCTCTCCTCAGCCAGCAGCTCCATACACCCCCTACGAGCCCTTTCCTCTCTTTTTCCAATTCAGCCATTCTTTCTTTAGCTTTTCCTCCATCTTTTCAGCAGCTTCCTTCTCCAATTCAGCATTCCTTTCCTTAGCTTCTTTTTCCAGCCGGGCCAAGACTTGCTTCTCTCTCATCAACATTTTTGCCAGCGTTTATGTTCAGACTGCAGGCTCTCTCTCAGGGCTTGCAGTTTCATTACTTCTCCTGATGCTTTCTGGCTCACGGTCACTGATCTTTAACCAACAAAACTCTCAGTACCAAAATTCAAATTTGGATAGCGTGGGGTTCTGATCCAAAGCTTAATTGACCTGGTTCTGTGGCTCCTAGCATGAGTACGCCACTGTAACGATGCTGCCTCGGCGGGACACAACTGAGAGTATCAATTCAGGACAAGTTTCAGAGTGGAGCCGTGTTAGTCTGTATTAGCAAAAACAATGAGGAGCCCTTGTGGCACCTTAGAGACCAACACATTTATTTGGGCATAAGCTTTCGTGGGCTAAAACCCACTTCATCAGATGCATGGAGTGGAAAATACAGAGGCAGGTATAAATACACAGCATATGAAAAGATGGGAGTTGCCTTACCAAGTGTGGGGTCAGTGCTAATGAGACAATTCAATTAAGGTGGAAGTGGCCTATTCTCAACAGTTGACCAGAAGGGAGGAAATCACTTGTGTAGTGCTAATGAGCTCAATGTAATCAAGGTGGCAAATTGCTTAAAGCAGGGCAGTTACAGCCCTAGGCTGGGGGTCCTTTGCACATCAAGGCAACAAACAGAGAAGATTTTGGTGTGACTGCACTGGCTATCCAGAAGTCATAGAATATCAGGGTTGGAAGGGACCTCAGGAGGTATCTAGTCCAACCCCCTGCTCAAAGCAGGACCAATTCCCAACTAAATCATCCCAGCCAGGGCTTTGTCAAGCCTGACCTTAAAAACCTCTAAGGATAGAGATTCTACCACCTCCCTAGGTAACCCATTCCAGTGCTTCACCACCCTCCTAGTGAAATAGTGTTTCCTAATATCCAACCTAGACCTCCCCCACTGCAACTTGAGACCATTGCTCCTTGTTCTGTCATCTGCCACCACTGAGAACAGTCTAGATCCATCCTCTTTGGAACCCGCTTTCAGATAGCTACTTTCAGCTATCAAATCCCCCCCTCATTCTTCTCTTCTGCAGACTAAACAATCCCAGTTCCCTCAGCCTCTCCTCATAAGTCATGTGCTCCAGACCCCTAATCATTTTTGTTGCCCTCCGCTGGACTCTTTCCAATTTTTCCACATCCTTCTTGTAGTGTGGGGCCCAAAACTGGACACAGTACTCCAGATGAGGCCTCACCAATGCCGAATAGAGGGGAATGATCACATCCCTCGATCTGCTGGCAATGCCCCTACTTATACAGCCCAAAATTCCGTTAGCCTTCTTGGCAACAAGGGCACACTGTTGACTCATATCCAGCTTCTTGTCCACTGTAACCCCTAGGTCCTTTTCTGCAGAACTGCTGCCTAGCCAATTCCCTTAGACACTCCAGTTTCCCACTATCACCACCAGTGCCACTCATTATGGGGACAAATGGTTATGAAAAACAATACCCCAGTAAAAGAAAAAAGGTTCTCCTGGTCCCAAAGGACCAAGCCCCAGACCCAGGTCAAAATACCAGTCAGATCTTACCCACAAATCACGCTGTTGCCAATCCTTTAGAATCTAAAATCTAAAGGTTTATTCATAAAAAGAAAGAAATATAAATGAGAGCTAGAATTGGTTAAATGGAATCAATTACATACAGTAATGGCTAGGGTGACCAGATGTCCCAATTTTATAGGGACAGTCCCGATTTTTGGGTCTTTTTCTTATATAGGTTCCTATTACCCCCCACCCCCATCCCGATTTTTCACATTTGCTGTCTGGTCACCCTAGTAATGGCACAGTTCTTGGTTCAGGCTTGTAGCAGTGATAGAATAAACTGCAGGTTCAAATCAAGTCTCTGGAACATCCCCAGCTGGGATGGGTCATTCAGTCCTTTGTTCAGAGCTTCAGTTTGTAGCAAGGCTCCTCCAGAAGTAAGAATCAGGATTGAAGACAAGATGGAGGGGTTTTCAGGGCATTTTATATTCTCTGGCCATGGAAGGACCCCTTTGTTCTTACTGTGGAACATCACAGCAGCAAGATGGAGTTTGGAGTCACATGGGCAAGTCACATGTCCATGATGACTCAGTTCTTTACAGGCCGACGCCATTGTTTACATGTTAGTTTGAATGTTCCCAGGGAAGCTCAGATGTGGATTGGCGTCTCCCAAAGTTCATTGTCAGTTAAGTGTTTCTTGATTGGGCACTTACTGGGAATAGTCCTTCCTTAAGAAGCTGATCAAATGCTTCACTGAGGCTACTTAGAATCAAAACCCATTGAGATACAAGTACAGAGCCAATATTCATAACTTCAACTACAAAAATGATACACACATACAGACAGCATAATCATAACCAGCAAACCAGAACCTTTCCATAGACACCTTACTGGACGTCCTTTGTACAAGATTTGGTGCAAATATATAACAGTGGTTGCAACAATGATCTATATGGTCACAGTTTATGTCAATAACGTCACAGCAGTTGAGGAACACCCAGCTTCAAGGCACTTAGCCTGTCCTCCCACTAGCCCCCGGGCCCCCCAGGATTAGCTGGGGCCGTGGCCAGAGCTGGGCGCATGTAGCCAGAGCCTGGGACTTGCTCGGGCTGAGTGTGTGGGCAGGCGAGCGTTGGGCAGCTCTGTACAGACGCTGAACTGCGTGTTTATGTGCACGTGGCCCAGCCCCCGCCTGCCCTTCTCCCCAGCCCGGCACTGGGCCAGGCCTGGCCTCGCTGGCCCAGCCGGCCCTCCTGCCCATGCAGCTCTCTCACCAGGGCTCCAATTACATCCCCGTGCATTGCCCTTCACAAGCCTGTGCTAGGCACTGGGGCAGGGTGAGGGGCACCAGGCCCCAGAGCCCTGGCAGACGCCTTGCCCCAGTGAGAGCCCCACCAGGCCCTGCTGGACGAGAGATGCCAGCTGCCCTCTGTGCTAGGGACTGGGCCAGCGTCAGCGCTGTGAACGGCCTCCTCCTGGAGCGGCCCGCACCTGGCCTTGCTGCCCCCTGCCCCCAGGGCGCACACTGGAGACCAAGTCCCAGAGAAGCTAGAATCTGTCCAGCTCTGGCTGCAATGGACAGGAGCCCCCAGCCCCCCTGAGCAGTGTATTGTCCGCACAGACTCTAGGGCTGGCGCAGGGCCTGGGGGAGGAGCTGAGGGGCTCCCGGGGCTGGGGGAGGGGCTGAGGGTATCTGGGGGAGGAGCTGAGGGGCTCCCAGGGGCTGGGGAAGGGGCTGAGGGGTATCTGGGGGATATTTGGGGGAGGGGCTGAGGGGCTCAGAGGGGCTGGGGAAGGGGCTGAGGGGTATCTGGGGGATATTTGGGGGAGGGGCTGAGGGGCTCAGAGGGGCTGAAGGGTAGGAGGTATTTGGGGGAGGGGCTATGGGGGTATCTGGGGGAGGGGCTCTCAGGGGCTCGGGGGTGTCACGGAGTCCCAGGCTGCTCGGGAACCCCCCTGAGTGAAGCCAGGCAGGACTCTGGTGCAGTGACTCCCGCAGGGCTCCCTTATGCGAGGGCAAGGAGCCTGCTCGGCTTCGGTGCTTCCTGGGTCTGACCTCGGAGCGTTCAGCCCCCTGTGAGCTCCCTGTGGCAAGTCCCCCTGGGTGGGACCCCCAGGGAAGCCTTGTGCACCCCCAAAGGGCCCTGCCCCCCACTCCGCAGGCAGCCGTGACTCTCAGAAGGGTTATTAGTCAACAGGAACACAGCGTAGGACAGAGCTTGTTAGCACAGAAATTGGGAACAGCAAAGTCCATCTTGGGGGGGATCCAGGCTTGGTGCCCTGTCCCCTGAGACCCAAAACAGGTGACTGACCCCTTCCAGCTGCCTGGCATGAGACCCCCTGTAGCTCCCCCCCATGTCCTTTGTCCCTTTTCCCAGCAAAAGGTCACCTGATCTCTTTTTTCCCCAACAGCTGGAGCAGGGAGGAGCTATCAGTTGCTGGGCTACAGGGTGCCGGCCATACTCACACCTGCCCTCTAAGGCTCTCTGATACTTAAGCAATACATAGGGGAAACCGAGGCACACACAGTGTTCAGAGAAAACATTAAGAACGTTCCCACTTCCAGACAGGGGTATCTGGGGAGAGGGGCTGAGGGGTTCTCAGGGGCTGGGGCTAGTAGCCAGGATGGGCAGGGATGGTGTCCCTAGCCTCTGTTGCCAGAAGCTGGAAATGGGTGACAGGGGATGGATCACTTGATGATTCCCTGTTCTGTTCATCCCTCTGGGGCACCTGGCACTGTCGCAAGGCAGGACACTGGGCTAAATGGACCTTTGGTCTGACCCAGTATGGCCGTTCTCATGTTCTTATGGGGTGTCAAGGCTGCTTCCCCACTCTGAACTTTAGGGTACAAAGGTGGGGGCCTGCATGAAAACTTCTAAGCTTAACTACCAGCTTAGATCTGGTCCGCTGCCACCACTCCCAATGTGCTAATTCCCTTCCCTGGGTAGCCTTGAGAGACTCTTCACCAATTCCCTGGTGAATACAGATCCAAACCCCTTGGATCTTAAAACAAGGGGAAATCAATCAGGTTCTTAAAAAGAAGGCTTTTAATTAAAGAAAAAGGTAAAAATCATCTCTGTAAAATCAGGATGGGAAATAACTTTACAGGGTAATCAAACTTAAAGAGCCCAGAGGAATCCCCTCTAGCCTTAGGTTCAAAGTTACAGCAAACAGAGGTAAACACCCTAGTAAAAGGTACATTTACAAGTTGAGAAAACAAAGATAAAACTAACACGCCTTGCCTGGCTGTTTACTTACAAGTTTGAAATATGAGAGACTTGTTCAGAAAGATTTGGAGAGCCTGGATTGATGTCTGGTCCCTCTCAGTCCCAAGAGCGAACTCCCCGCAAAACAAAGAGCACAAACAAAAGCCTTCCCCCCACCACCAAGATTTGAAAGTATCTTGTCCCCTTATTGGTCCTTTGGGTCAGGTGTCAGCCAGGTTACCTGAGCTTCTTAACCCTTTACAGGTAAAAGGATTTTGGAGTCTCTGACCAGGAGGGATTTTAGTACTGTACACAGGAGGGCTGTTACCCTTCCCTTTATAGTTATGACATGGGGGATATCTGAGGGAGGGACTGAGGGGCTCTCAGGGGCTGGGGGGATCTGGAGGAGGGGCTGGCAGGATTTGGGGGGTTCTGCCTATGCCAGGGAGGGGGAAATCTGTCTACGGGGGATGGGGGAGGGTTGGGTTTTCTCATTGACATGTGCTGCCCCTTAGCCCAGGGAGGGGGTGGCCTCCCTGGTCGGGTATATTTGTGGGAGCAAACTCATTGCCCTGTGGCCCTGGGTGCTTGCGGGGAGGGGAGCCCTGTGGGGGTTTCGTGGCCTCTTCCCACAGAGCCATGGCTGGAGCCTGCAGCACAGCCCGGTGCAAAGCGCCTGGCAGTTGGCCGGTGCCAGCCTGGCTGAGGCCAGCGATGGCTCCTGGCTTCCATGTCCTGTGCGGGGGAGAGAACCCAGGCCAGCGCCTGCCCGCTGCAGGGGCAGCTCCAAAGCCCCACTGGGAGAAGCGGCCAGAACAAACAGGAGCCGAGCAGTGGGCGACCAATGGGCTCGGGGGGGGGGGGGGGTCATCAAAGGAAACAGCCGTTAGCAGAGGGGTCCCCCCCAGAGAATGGCACCAGCTAGCCAGGGCTGGCAGGTGCCAGGGCGTTGCCAGGCAGGGGGAGGGCAGGACCCGGGGGGGGGGCAGGAGGCACTGTAGCTCTCTGTCCCTGGGTACAGCCGGTGCAGAGGGCCAGCGCTCAGGGCGCAGAACGGATACCAGCTGGCTGTGTCCTGCAGGGCTCAGGGGGCCGGGCTGCTGTCGAGGCCAGGACACCGGGATGGACGATGGGCGACTGGCTGGGAACCAAGAGCCAGGAGCAGGACAGGAGCCAGGCAACATCACCTCTGGGCTGTGCCACTGCCCCAGCCTGGCCCAGGAGCAGTCAGGAGTGAGGCCAAAGGGCCCATGGTGCCCAGCCAGCCTGAGCTCCTGCGTGCTCCAGCCAGTGAGGCCTCCAGCAAGCCCGCGGCACCGAGCAATGGCCAGCGCTTCTGGCTCCCAGGCCTGCCCGCAGCAGAACTCTGCTCAGCAGTTCAGGGCCCAGGCTTGGCAGGAGGCCCTGGGGGGCAGAGGGTCTGGCATTATGCTGCCCGTTGTCCTGCCCACGCATCCTGGTCGTGCCCCTGCACCAAGGCAGCGTACGGGCGCTGCAAGGGGGAGCAGGCACATGCAGGGGCGTAGCAGTGAAAAGACGCTAACCCAGTAGTTCCAGAGCAGGATCCACAACCCAGCCCCAGCTGGGACCCTCCCCTCGCCACATGGGAAGCGCTGGGCGCAGGAGCTCCCTGGCCTGCAGCTGGAGGGTCGGTGGGGCTGTGGGCTCAGCAGGGCGCTGGGTGCTGAGCGGTGGCTCTTGGCCCTGCGCCAGGAGGTGGGACGGGGGCAGGGTACAGCAGTGGCAGGTGGTGACACAGTCCAAGGACGCTGGTCCCTGCCGAGCCCAGCTCCGGGAGCGGGAGGTGTTGGCTGGGCACGCACTGGGGATTAGATCCCAGGCAATCCGTATTCCCTGGCTGGGAGCACTCGGGCTGGGGGTTACGAAGAGCAGAGCATCTTTAGGGAGAAAGGGAGCCTCGAGTGAGAGCAAGGAGTGGGGGCAGGGGCGGCACCAGGACTCCTGGGTTCTACCACTAACTCACTACGAGACTTTGGACAAATTACTTCCCCTCAGTGCCTCAGAGTCGCCTCTGTAAAATGGGGCCAAACCCCACGCCCTGAGAGTGGGGGCAGGAGGCTGAGCGCATCGATGGGTGGAGTATGGGGCACGCCCTGGATGGAAAGTACTGGAGACAGGGGCTGTGGGTGTGAGCTCAGGGCTGGGTAGGGCTGGAAGCTGGTTAATTACTGTTCTGTTATAATGTATCCATTCTGTAGCAACACACCCCTCTTCACTAGCAAACAGAGCAGATCCCAGCCCCGGGAGCTCAATGCAAATAATATTTGCAAACTCATGGGTGACAGGAGAGGTCCTGGAAGACTGGACAAGGGCTAATGTGGTGCCCATCTTTAAAAGGGGGGGGGAGGGGAGGAGCCGGGGAAGTACAGACCAGTCAGCCTGACCTCGATACCTGGGAGCTGCTCGAGCAGTGGATAAAACATTCCATTTGCGGATACCTGGAGGATGGAGGGGTAAATCGCTAGCAGACAGCACGGATTTACCAGGAACAAATCATGCCAAACCAGCTTGATTTCCTTAGTTGATAACCGGTTTGGTGCATGGGGGGAATGTGGTGGACATAATAAACCTGGACTTCAGCCAGGCTCTTCACACAGTCCCACGTGACATTCTGATAAGTCAGCTGGAGAAATGCGGGCTTGGCAGAACTACCATTAAGTGGATACAGAATTGATTAAACAACCTCAATGAAAGAGAAGCTATTAATGGAATGATGTCAGATTGGAGGGAGGTTTCAAGTGGGGTTCCACAGGGATCTGTTCTGGGTCTGGTGTTATTTAACATCTGTGTTAATGACCTGGATGTAGGACTAGAGAGCATCCTGATCAAGTTTACAGATGACACAAAGCTGGGGGGGCTGACAACACTTTGGAGGATAGAGCTAAAATTCAGAAGGATCTTGATAAATTGGAGAACTGGGCTAGACAACAAAATGAAATTCAACAAAGACAAATGTCAGATGCTCCACTTAGGGAAGAAAAACCAAATGCACAAATACAGACTGGGGAGGGATAACTGGTTTGTCAGCAGCACTGCTGACAAGGATCTGGGAGTTGTGGTGGATCACAACCTCAACATGAGTCAGCAATGCGATGCTGATGCAAAAAAAGCAAATGCTATTTCAGGTTGCACTAACAGAGTCATAGCATGCAAGTCACAGGAGGTGATAGTCAGGGCCGCCGAAAGTGGGTTCAGGCTGGCTAAACAGGGCCGACGAGGGGGGGGGGGAAGCCGGGGAAGCCGAGCCCAGAATTTTTTTCAGGCCCCCCAGCAAGGGCAGACCGGCTAAACAGGGCCGACGAGGGTGGGGGGAGAAGCCAGGCCCCAGGCCCCCTTCTGGACTGCCAGGCCCCGGTAATTTGTACCGGCTTTCCTCCCCCCCCCCATCAGCCCCAGTGATAGTGCCGCTCTACTCGGCGCTGGTTAGGCCTCAGCTGGAGAACAGTGTCCAGTTTTGGTCACCAATGGAAAGGATGTAGAAACTGGAAAGGATCCAGAGGCGAGTGACAAAGATGATCAGAGGGCTGGAATGCCGCCATACGAGCAAAGGCGGAAGGACCTGGGTATGTTTAGTTTGGAAAAGAGGAGATGGGGGGGGGGCATGTCGGGGTCTTCAGATACTTGAAAGGCTGCCATCAAAATGGAGAAAAGTTGTTCTCTCTGGCCCCAGAGGGCAGGACAAGAGGCGATGGGGTCAAACTGCAGCATGGCAGGTTTAGATTAAATCTCAGGATAAACTTCCTAACTGTAAGAACAGTGGGACAATGGGACAGAGCAGAGGCCTGGGGAGGCTGTGGAAGCTCCTTCACTGGAGGTTTTTGAAGGAGGCTGGAGCCGTCTGTCTGTCTGGGATGGTTTAGACCCAACCAATCCTGCATCTTGGCGGAGGGCAGTGGGAACCAGGGGGCCAGGGGGCCTGGCCCGTCCACTTTTTGCCGGGGCAGACCCTGCCCCTTCCCCATCTCACCACAGCTGCCCGCGTGGCTCCCCCCAACCCAGCTCCGGCCAGGGGTGCTGTAGCCCAGGCATGGTAAGAGCCGCGCCGCGGGCAGCTGTGGGGAGCCGCGGACCCTCTGCCTGCCCTTAGAAGGAGGCCCAGGGGCGGGGACATGGGCTGGGGGCTGCTCTCGGCGCCTCCCCGCCCCCGCCTGAGTCTGGTGGAGGGTCCATGGCTCCCCAGAGCTGCCCACGCAGCTCTTATCATGGCCGGGCTGCGGCTCCGAGGCCCCCTCCCACCAGCCGGAGCCGGGTCGGCAGGGGCGGCTCTAGGCACCAGCAAAGCAAGCACGTGCTTGGGGCAGCCCATTTGCAGGGGTGGCAGGGATCCAGCCTGGGAGCTGAGAACCAACAGGGGGCCCTGGGAGCTGTAGTTCCTTGGTTAGCTCCCTGCCTATAGAGCCAGCCCTAGAGCAGGGAAAGAACTACATTTCCCAGCATTCCCTTGGCCACGACCAACAGGAAAGAGGGGGAGGGAGTGAGGAAGCTGAGACCTCATGCTGCAGCCTGCTGTGAATGGAGAGCTGCACTGGGAGGGGCAGGGATACCATATTTTAACATTCAAAAAATAGGACACTCCACAGGGAGGGAGGGTAGCCCCACCCCGCCACCATCCACCCCCTCCAACTGCCCCCCCCACAGAAACCCCAACCCGTCCGACCCCCCTTGCACCCTGTCCCCTGATCACCCCCTCCCGGGACCCCTGCCCCTAACTGCCCCCCAGGACCCCACCCCCTATCTAAGCCTCCCTTCTCCTTGTCCCCAACTGCCCCCTCCTGAGACCGCCCCAACTTCCCCCCCTAGGACCCCACACCTACCTGTCCCCTGACAAATCCCCGGGACTCCCATGCCTATCCAACTGCTGCCTGTCCCCCGACTGCCCCCCCGACCCCTGACCCATCTAACCCCCCCTTCTCCCTGCCCCCGACTGCCCCCCATAACCTCCGCCCCATCCAACCCCCCAGCCACCTTACCGTGCCACTCAGACCAGCATGTCTGGCTCCACGCAGTGCCAGACACACTGCTGCATACATGCTGCCGTGCTCCCCCGCGGAGCCACAGCCCCCTTTCCCCCCCAGCACCTGCCTTCCAGATTTGAACACCTCAAAATTCAGGAGTGCTCAAGCTCAGTTTGGGCAGCTGTTACTTCATTTCTCCCAAATCAAATATACTGATCCACTGTAGCTTGCTGTAGAAAAAGTAGGATAAAATTGAGCAAGAAATGCTTCCCAGTGGTTATTAGGACTGGAATTGCTATTTTCAACAGCCATTGCCTTTTTGTTTGTTTGTTTGTTTGTTTGTTTGTTTGTTTAAAAGGAAGACAGTGATATTGCATTGGCAAATTCCCCATAGAAAGAAAGAGTGGAAGAAAAGAATAATAAAGGCACCTCAACTTTTCCTCATTTATGTAGGACAGTCTTATAATAGGTTTCAGAGTAGCAGCCGTGTTAGTCTGTATCCGTAAAAAGAACAGGAGTACTTGTGGCACCTTAGAGACTAACAAATTTATTAGAGCATAAGCTTTCGTGGGCTACAACCCACTTCTTCGGATGCATATAGAGTGAAACATATATTGAGGAGATATATATACACACAAAAGTTTTTTTTTTTCTTTTTCTTTTTTCTCTTACTTAATTGGCCTCTCAGAGTTGGTAAGACAACTCCCACCTGTTCATGCTCTCTGTATGTGTGTATATATATCTCCTCAATATATGTTTCACTCTATATGCATCCGAAGAAGTGGGTTGTAGCCCACGAAAGCTTATGCTCTAATAAATTTGTTAGTCTCTAAGGTGCCACAAGTACTCCTAGTCTTATAATATGCATCCAGATATCCTCCAATCACACAAGCTGAAAATTGTTCCACTTTACTGCAGTTCTGTAACCATATGGGAACCAATCCTGTCTGTGTTCTGTGCACATCTAAAATTCATGCTGAATGACCTGCCGTGGGAGCGAGTTACCAGTGACCCAGGGCTGCGGTGGAAGGAGGGTGCAGGTGGGGGAGGGGGGGAGAGAGCCCAGGGATGGGGCGGCAGGAGGTGTGTGTGGGGGGCAATGGTGGGGGGGAATGAGGGAGCCCAGAGCTGGGGCGGCAGAGGGTGTGGGTGGGTGGGTAGGGAGAGCCCAGGGCTGGGGCAGCAGGGGGGTGCGGCGAGGAGCCCAGGGCTGGGACGGGGGGCAGCCAAAAATTTTTTTGCTTGGGGCGGCAAAAAACCTAGAGCCGGCCCTGCAGGTCGGGGTAAGAGCAGCGTGGGCAGCTTGGGGGAGCCGAGGTTCCTCTGCCTGCCCTGAGTGAGGGGTCCCGGGGGGGTGAGGTCACGGGCAGGGGGCTGTGTTCAAATCCGGCCCCACCCTGGCTTCCAGCTTGGCCAGGGGCGGGGCCTCTGGGGGGAGAGGGGGCGGGTCCGGGCCTCAGGGGGTGGGGCCCCACCCCCCCACTTTTGGGAAGGTTCCAGGGCCCCTGCAGGGGGTCAGACTGGATGGCCCCTGCGCTCCCTTTAAGCCCCCGGTTCTGTGAGTCTATGACTCTGTCATGCTGCTGCAGAGACAGAGAAGCGGGATGCGGCTCTGGCAGCGTGAGGGGCCCAGACAGGACATGCTAGAATGGGCAAAAAGTCACCCGCCACGAGGCTCCCGCCCGGCTGTGAAGGGCAGCACAAAGCGGCTGAGCTGCTGCCGACAAAACGCAGGTGTAGCCCACACACCTCCTGGGGGTGGTGTCCCATCGAGTGGCACCGAGACCACTTAGAGATCAACGAGTCTGCCTCAGCCGGAGCTCAGGGCCCTGTGGCTTGAGGCTCATGCTGTAGAGGGTCATGCATTTAGCTCCAGAGGTCCCAGGTTCGATGACGACCGTGGTCTGTTGGTGTTACACAGGCGCTCATTAAAAAATCAGCCCCATGAATAGCTGTGAGGAGCTGGTGAGATGGATTGAGGCCGGGCTAGCTGACAGCTCTGAAACGGCCCTCGATGGAGACGCGTGGTGGAACGGGGTTCCACAGGGATTGTTCTAGGCACACGCGACGCGGCACTTCGATAATGACATCAGTAAAGATCAAATCACGGCTGATCAAACCCGCAGCTGACAGAAGATTTGGCGGAGTGGTGAATGAGGACAGAGCAGGCTGGATTGCTGGGTAAGATGGGCCCATGAAGAAAAGAGGTGGGGGGGTGGTAAAGACAGCCAAATGCAAGCTCATACTTCTAGGACGCAGGCCAGACTGACAGCCTGGGGGACGCTCCCCTGCCTCGCTGTGGGATGTATAAACGGGCTAGTGAGCAGCAGGGAGGGGCCACCCCCAGTATACGGCACTGGGGAGCCTGGCACTGCAGTCCTGTGTCCAGTTCTGGAAAGGAAATTGAAAACCTGGAGAGAAGAGCAACAACCGTGCAGTTCGAGGGCTGGGAAAAGGCCTGAAAGGGAGAGGCTCAAAGAGCTCATCTATCTAGTTTATCGAAAAGCAGATTCAGAGGTGTCTTAGTTACAGTGTGTAAGATGTTGCCCATAAGTCACTGCGGCCTGCCGGAGTTTGTACTGTGGCAGGGTCTACAGTATGTGGGGTGTGTCCCAGACCAGCCTTGACTCCTGCCAGAGGAGTGCTGGTGATAACACGCCTTCCATTCCACTCGTAGCCCTGGAGGATGTTATGCACAAGCTACTAAAGTTGGACATCTTTAAATCAGCAGGTCCAAATAACTTGCATCCAAAAGTATAAAAGAGCTGACTGAGGCGCTTGTGGGACCGTTACTGTTGGAGCACCAGGGAATATCCAGAAGGCTGTGAGAAAGTGAATGTTGGGCCAATATTGACAAAGGGTAAAGGGGATGACCTGGGTAATTATAGGCCTGTCAGTCTGACATCGATTCCCAGGCTAGATAATGGAGCATCTGACATGGGACTCGATTAATAAAGAACTAAAGGAGGGAATATAATTAATGTCAATCAGAATACGTGTCACGGAGTCCCAGGCTGGGTGCTCTGGAACCGCTCTGAATGAAGTCAGGCAGGATTCTGGTGCAGCGTCTCCCCTCAGGGCGCACTCACTAGGGCAAGAAGCCTGCTCGGCTTCAGTGCTTCCTGGGTCTGACTTCAGAGCATTCAGCCCCCTGTTCACCCCGTGAGTTCCCTGCGGCGAGTCCCCCTGGGTGGGACCCCTGGGGAAGCCTTGTGCACCCCCAAAGGGCCCTGCCTCCCACTCCACAGGCAGCCGTCACTCTCAGAAGGGTTATTAGTCGACAGGAACACAGCGTAGGACAGAGCTTGTTAGCACAGAAAGCAGGACCATTCAGCAAAGTCCATCGGGGGGCATCCAGAGCTCTGGGCTCTCCCCCTGAGTCCTAAACCAGGAGACTGACCCCTTCCAGTGGACACCCAGCCTCCGTCATGCCCTGCTGCCTCTCCTCCGTGCTTTGTCTCTTTCCTGGGCAAACAGGTCACCTGGTCTGCACCTCTCTGTTTGTTCTCCAACACCTCCGGCTGGCTCATTGCAGAGGACAGGCTCTGGGCATCACTTGCCAGGATACAGAGTATCAGCCATTCTGCGTTCAGGCAGCCAGTCGGCAGTCACACCTGCCCTCTAGGGCTCTCTGCTGCGATCACACACCCTTATCCATCACCTAGATACTTGAGTAACACATAGGGGAAACTGAGGCACACACACAATAGTCAGAGAAAACATTAAACATGTTCCCACTTCGTCACATCTGTGACTCCGTGACAAAGGGTTTATGGAAAATAGATCCTGTCAAACTAACTGGATATCTTTTTTTGATGATATTACAAGTTTGGTTGATACAGATAATAGTGCTGACATAATAGATTTCTGTATGCGTTTGACTTGGTATCCCATGACACTCTGATTAAAAAACTAGCATGATATCAAATGACCATGGCCCACATTAAATGGATGAAGAACCGGCTAACTGACAGGTCTCAAACTGCAACTGTACAGGGGGAATCATCATCCAATGGGTGTGTTTCAGGGTTAGGGTGTAGCTGGGTGTATCAGAGGCTTGGGATGAGGCCTAAGGCCTGAGCTAAAGGAATGGTCAAGACTTTGTTAACATAAAGCAAAGTTAAGCTGTGAGCCAGAGGCAGGCCCTGCTCACAGAAGCTGGCAAGAAGAGGGCTGATGTTGCAAAAATACAAAAATACCTAAAGGTACTGGACACTAGCGATATAAACATGTGCCAGGATGATACCAGAACACTCCGATACTTGTACATTCCACACAGATAAAAAGGAACTGGCGGACCCATCGTAAAGACGGGGCAAAAGGGTAATATGATGGATAGAGTTGTTTTGTTCAAACCAACATGTACAAGGTGAGAGGCAGCACCTTGTTGCGCAGAGGGCTTGCACCTCAGTATGTCAGAAGTGATGTGTAACATGTTTGTACATGTGACTAAGAACGCATCCCTGGGGAGTTGTCTTGGTCTGGCCAAGGGGGCAGTGGAAAGTCCCACCACTGACTGAGCCGGTCCATTGTCAGGGAGCACATATGTACTAGCAGAACTGTAGACATCTGATCCAGGGAGCTAGAGACTGTGCTTCGTTTGGCAATAAACCTGGCCAGGTGCCTTTGTACCTTATCGGAGTCTGTGGTCATTGGGCGGTTCGCTCGAGATCTGCTGTGCCAGCTGTCCGCAGAGCCAGGGCAGCACACAGAGGGAACACGCACGCAGCCGACTATTATCAACGTTGAACAGAGCAGAGCATCACAACGGTGACGTCTGACGACACCTACAAGGGGAACAAAGATTTGATATTGGGCCGTTCAGTCTAGCAGAGGAAGGTCTAACACAGGGGTAGGCAACCTATGGCACGTGTGTTTAAAAAACTTATTTACTTTACATACAACAATAGTTTAGTTATATATTATAGACTTATAGAAAGAGACCTTCTAAAAACGTTCAAATGTATTACTGGCACGTGAAACCTTAAATTAGAGTGAATAAATGAAGACTCGGCACACCACTTCTGAAAGGTTGCCGACCCCTGGTCTAACAGGATCCAATGGCTTGGAAGTTGAATCATAGAATCATAGAAGTTTAGGGTTGGAAGGGACCTCAGGAGGTCATCTAGTCCAACCCCCTGCTCAAAACAGGACCAACCCCAACTAAATCATCCCAGCCAGGGCTTTGTCAAGCCGGGCCTAAAAACCTCTAAGGAAGGAGATTCCACCACCTCCCTAGGTAACCCATTCCAGTGCTTCACCACCCTCCTAGTGAAATAGTGTTTCCTAATATCCAACCTAAACCTCCCCCACTGCAACTTGAGACCATTGCTCCTTGTTCTGTCATCTGCCACCACTGAGAACAGCCGAGCTCCATCCTCTGCGAAACCCCCTTCAGGTAGTTGAAGGCTGCTATCAAATCCCCGCTCACTCTTCTCTTCTGCAGACTAAATAATCCCAGTTCCCTCAGCCTCTCCTCGTAAATCATGTGCCCCAGCCCCCTAATCATTTTTGTTGACCTCCGCTGGACTCTCTCCAATTTGTCCACATCCCTTTTGTAGTGGGGGGCCCAAACTGGATGCAATACTCCAGATGTGGCCTCACCAGTGCCGAATAGAGGGGAATAATCACTTCCCTCGGTCTACTGGCAATGCTCCTACTAATGCAGCCCAATATGCCGTTAGCCTTCTTGGCAACAAGGTCACACTATTGACTCATATCCAGCTTCTCGTCCACTGTAACCCCTAGGTCCTTTTCTGCAGAACTGCTGCCTAGCCACTCGGTCCCCAGCTTGTAGCAGTGCATGGGATTCTTCCGTCCTAAGTGCAGGACTCTGCACTTGTCCTTGTTGAACCTCATCAGATTTCTTTTAGCCCAATCCTCTGATTTGTCTAGGTCACTCTGGACCCTATGCCTACCCTCCAGCGTATCTACCTCTCTCCCCAGCTTAGTGTCAGCCGCAAACTTGCTGAGGGTGCAATCCATCCCATCATCCAGATCATTAATGAAGATGTTGAACAAAACCAGCCCCAGGACTGACCCCTGGAACACTCTGCTTGATACCGGCTACCAGCTAGACATCGAGCTGTTGATCACTACCTGTTGAACCAGCTTTCTATCCACCTTATAGTCCATTCATCCAATCCATACTTTTTTAACTTTCTGGCAAGAATACTGTGGGAGACCCATATCAAAAGCTTTGCTAATGTCCAGATATATCACGTCCACTGCTCTCCCCATATCCACAGAGCCAGTTATCTCATCATAAAAGGCAATCAGGTTAGTCAGGCATGACTTGCCCTTGGTGAATCCATGTTGACTGTTCCAGATCACTTTCCTCTCCTCTAAGTGCTTCAGAATTGATTCCTTGAGGACCTGCTCCATGATTTTTCCAGGGACTGAGGTGAGGCTGACCGGTCTGTAGTTCCCCAGATCCTCCTCCTTCCCTTTTTTAAAGATGGGCACTACATTAGCCTTTTTCCAGTCATCTGGGACCTCCCCCGATCACCAGGAGTTTTCAAAGATAATGGCCAATGGCTCTGCAATCACACCCGCCAACTCCTTTAGCACCCTCGGATGCAGCACATCCGGCCCCATGGACTTGTGCATGTCCAGCTTTTCTAAATAGTCCTTAACCACTTCTTTCTCCACGGAGGGCTGGTCACCTCCTCCCCACACTGTGCTGCCCAGTGCAGCAGTCTGGGAGCTGACCTTGTCTGTGAAGACAGAGGCAAAAAAAGTATTGAGTACATTAGCTTTTTCCACATCACCTGTCACTAGATTGCCTCCCCTATTCAGTAAGGGTCCCACACTTTCCCTGACCTATTTCTCATTGCTAACATACCTGAAGAAACCCTTCTTGTTACCCTTCACATCTCTTGCTAGCTGCAACTCCAATAGTGCTTTGGGCTTCCTGATTACACCCCTGCATGCCTGAGCAATATTTTTATACTCCTCCCTAGTCATTTGTCCAAGTTTCCACTTCTTGTAAGCTTCTTTTTTGTGTTTAAGCTCACCAAAGATTTCTCTGTTAAGCCAAACTTGTCACCTGACATATTTGCTCTTCTTTCTGCACATCGGGATGGTCTGTTCTTGCGCCCTCAATAAGGCTTCTTTAAAATACAAGCTAGACAAGTTCAGACTGGAAATAAGGCGTGAATTTTTACCAGTGAGAGTAATCCTTCCTTGTCAAACCCAGACGGGCTGGTTTTCCCCAGGGTCTGCTCTAGGGTGATCTGCCTGTGTCATAGGGGATGTCAGAGCAGATGATCACAAAGGTCTGGAATCTAGAACCTACTTTAATTATATTCCCTGATTGCACCCGTCTCAGCCTCCCAGTGTCCAGGTTCCATGCCCGGCTAACTGGCCTGTACTTGTCCGTTTCATCCCATTTATCCTGGTTAAACACTGGCACTGAGCGGGTTTCCCCAGGGAGGCGGCTTTGTGTCCTTGGTGAAGAGACAGGACTGCCAGGGAATCTCTGCTGACGGGAGCATTTTCCAAAGTGCCCTGGAAAGAGTGAAGTGGAGCAGCCACTGTGCCCCCCAGGGCAGGGCAGGGCAGGGTGTCAAGAGTCATCAGAGAACCTGGACTGCACCCACCCCCCAGGCCTGGGCTGGAGACTGTTTTCCTGGTCGCTGACAGGCTAGCGTTGAACATCCCCAGCAATGCGGCTCCCACGCCTTCCCCCCGGGGATGATCCCCCAGCCAGAGCCATCGCCTTGCTGGTCACACCCTGTTCTCCCTACTGAGCCTGTCACCCCACAGCTCCCCTCCCCTGAGTAACACCCCCATGCCCAAGTCACTGCCCAGCCCAGCAGGTGCCCTGCATTGGGTCTTTCTGTCTTTCCCTGCAGGACCCTCCCTCCAGGCAGCTCCTTGGCTGGGGAGCATGGCACCAACACGGCAGTGTCTGCCGGGAGGGCGGGCGCAGGGCACCTCCCACCTGCCCAGGGCCGGCTCCAGGGTTTTGGCCGCTCCAAGCAGCCAAACAAACAAAAAAGCCGCGATCGCAATCGCAATCTGCGGCGGCAATTCGGCGGGAGGTCCTTCGCTCCGAGCGGGAGTGAGGGACCGTCCGCCGAATTGCCGCCGAACAGCTGGACGTGCCGCCCCTCTCCAGAGCGGCCGCCCCAAGCACCTGCTTGGTAAGCTGGTGCCTGGAGCCAGCCCTGCCCCTGCCATGTTTTCCACCACCTGACTCTTCTCGTCCCAGCGGTGTGCTCAGCCGGGTGCCTGGTGGGCACTGCTCACTGGGAGCACCATGTGCCTCTCCGGAGTGACCCGAAGAACTCGCGGCCCTAGCTCGGTCCCTAGCTGCCCCCAGAGAGCCTCCGAAGGGAGGGGAGCCCCACCCTGGGGGTGTTGTGCTCAGACTGGTGCAGCCTGGACCATCAGCTAGCTGGCCTAGGCTGCCACTGCCTGGGAATGCAGGGCAGGGGGCGGGCGGCGGAGTGGCTCTGGAATCGTCTCTTGGAGCCAGGGGGTGACAGTGGGTTTGTTCCCCCGTCTGTCAGTGACCGTCTGTGCCTCTCCCCCGGCATCGCTAGCAGCTCGCAGCGCGGCTCACGTGCTGTGCATTCCAGCTGCCCCGCTGCAGGGGATGAGCTCGCAGCTCTGCTCCCTGCATGCGGGGCCAAGGGTAGAGACAGCAGCACTGGCAGGGGGCCTGCAAAGTCCAGAGAACACAACCTGCCCGAGCAAAGCTACACACCAGCCCCCAAGCACACAGGTGGGAACCCCCCCCAAAAAATGCCCGGTAGGGATGGCTCCCTGGATGCCAGGGGTCAGAGCCCTGCAGAGGGACTGCTGGGACACCCGGGTGCCCATGCCAGGGTGTTGCACCCAGAGGAGCTGGTTCCAGTTTCCGTGCCCCCTCCAGCTGTGTTTTCCCCAGGAATTGAAATTAGGGGGGGTGTTCGAATTTACAGGGGGAGGGTCAGGGCCGATGAGGGGTGAGACTGTGAGGGTGAAGGTGGGCTGTATGGCACCATAGTGAAAACTGAAAACTGTTTCATGACCATTTTATTAGATTTAACTCATGTTTTAAAATCATCACACAAATTAAAGTTGGCTACTCAAGCCTTCTAGGAAGCACGACATCTACATCCTACTTGGTTTCTTGTTATAATTTTGCACAACTCTGTTAATGAACTTCTTGAATGCAACGTGTTCATTTTTGGTGGCTTCTCGTGTGTCCAGTACTTCCATTCCTTCAATTGATATGTGTCACGGACTCACAGATCGTGCCCACTCTTGGCCCCGTGCGGTCCGTGGGGGGTGCCCCTTTCAGTGCGACAGCCCTTCTCGGGGGTCCACTCTCTCTCCCGGGGTCCGGCTCCTCCACCTCCTGGAGCCGCACCTCTCTGAGCCTTAGCACGTCTGTCTCTGCCGTGGGCCCCCTCAGGGAGTCCACTCGCTCTGGACCCCCCGGGGCCTCCACCCCCGAAGGGGTTGATGCAACCCTGTTCTCTAGACTGGAGTGACTCTCCGCCAGTATAAAACAGGAGGATTTATTGAGAGTTGAACACAGCACAGGAAACTCTCAGGGCCTCAGGTCTGGCCTCCCTCAGCCCAGCACACCCCAGTCTCTCTGCATCCAGGTGGGCTCTGCCTGCTCCCCCTCTCCAGCCCAGAGCCCCCCTGCTCCCAGCTGGGCATCTGATATCCCCGGCCCCAAGCCCCACCTCTGTCCATTGTCTTCTCTCCAGGTAAACAGGGTCGTAAACCGGGGCCTCCTCTCCTCGCTTCTGTCCTCTGGCTGGAACCGGCTGGTTAGGTCACTGGGTCCTCACTCTGCGGCCCATTGTCCTCCCACTGGCCAGAACCGGCTGCGACTCCTCAGCTGGGCCTCCGGGTCACCAGGTCGCCAGGTCACCGGTCGCTGGGGTATCCATCCGCCCGGCCATCGGCTGGGTCCCCAAGTCCTCTCTCGGGTCCTCTGCAAAAGACACTCCCTCTCCCCTCATCTCGTTAAACCAGTAATACCCAGGGAAACTGAGTCCCACCCCCTCCGCATGCAAACCCTTGAAACTCCACAGAAAACAAGAAAACCCCCCACTTCGTCACAATATGCTCACTAGTTCATTCACATGATCAGGCAGAAGGTGACTTCTTTCAGAACACAAAATTCTATTCAATGATGAAAAAGAACGCTCAATTGTAGGTGCTGTGACTGGGAGTAGCAAGAGATTAATTCCTACTTCTTTCATCCCAGGAAACATAGCACAAAGATCGGGTCGAGCCACTAGTGATGATAAAAAAGAAGTTGAAGTCAAATCTTCATTCATTCGTCGTATGATATTCCACTCTGTGTTCAAATTCTCTATTCTGTCCTGAGCACATGGCAGCCCCATTGCTGGTAGCGCCTCACTCCACCCAACTGTCGGTGTTTTATAGGACAGGCATCTGTAAAAGCTACATAGAGGTTGAGTAGAATCTAGAAGTCACCGTTGTAGATTTTTAAGAATAAAGTCTGTGTACTTTTTCAGTTGAACACTTCTTGTCCTCTTCACTTAAGGATTCAATATAAATGCCTTCGTTAGTGAACTTCTGGACTGAAGTCTTTGATTCTTCCAGTACTTTTTCAATGGATAGATCTCTGATTGATCCAAATGTAGCTTCTATTGCTGGACAAAGATCTACTACTGTTGTAGCAGATGCCTGGATGGCATTGTTTAATGACCCAAGTGGTTTCAACAGTAGACTTATGAGAGAGAGAATGGCAATAGTCTTCTCTGAACGTAGTAGCAAAAGTAATCCACCAGCCTCACTACTTAGATCCATCCCATCTTGGTAGATACTTTCCAAAGTCAGTAATAATGTCTGGAGTAATTTTAAGACAACAGCCAAGGATCGCTCATGAGAAAGCCAGAGGGTTTTCCCAGGTTGGACTAATTTGAACTTCAGTCCTAGTGTATCTTCTATATTTTCCAAGATACTCAGTCTTTTTGGACTCTTGCTGAAAAAGAATATAATGAAGAAATTAAATGTATAGCTTTTTAAATGTCTTTTGAAGAGTCTGCAGCTTGTACTAGCGCTAGTTGGAGTAGATGGCCTCTGCAGTGTGTATAGGAGAGATTAGGGTTACACTTTTCTCTGAGCAAAGCTTGTACTCCACCATGTCTTCCAGAGAAGTTTGCAGCACCATCAAATGCACAAGCAGCCATCTGTTTGGGGTCCAATTGACAAGCATTTAACTCTTCTAAGATGTGGGTTGTCACAGATGCAGCCGATGTGTCTTCTATAACTTGAACATCTAGAAATGCATCTACTGGCCTACCACTGACATCAAGATAACGTACACAATGGCTTAATACTTGATGCCCATTTGCATCGGTGCATTCATCAGCCATGTATGCAAATTTTTTGAATGTGGTGAGAGAGGTCTTCATTTTTTCAACTGTTGAGTCTTTCACTGTTGCACCACTCCTTGTGTTGGGGCCACTTCTTGAGGGCTGGGGGGTGGGAGGGGAAACCAGACCTCTGCCCCCTCTGCTCTGGGTTGCAACTCAGGGCCCCCTCTTCAGCAGCTACATCTGGTCCTTCAAATGCACTGCTGCTTGCCTTGGCCCCGTCCTGCTTTCCTGCAGCCTGTGCTTGACACAAGAGCTCGTCTGGTCCCTAGCTGCTGGCTTCGCCCTGGGTCCTCCCAACTCCATGTTCCTAGAATGATCTGGGGGAAGTTCTCTGGCTTGTGTGATATGGAGGTCAGACCAGATGACTAAACTAATAGCAAAGGGGGAGGCTAGAATGAGGGAAGATCTGAGCACTCAGCACAAAATCAAGATGTTGAGAACAAAATTAATCAAGGAACCAAAGAACATGAAGAGAAGAAATTCTTGAATTGCCTGAACACCAGTGCTAGGAGCCTGGGTAACAAACAAGAGGAACTGGAATTGCTCATTTATGAGCATAAATTCAATCTAGCTCATATTACTGAAACCTGGCGGGCTGAGTCGCACAACTGGGATGTTAAAATCAATGGTTATAACCTATTTTGGAAGAATTGAATTGGGAAAAGGGGACAGGGAGGGGCACTCTGTGTCAAATGCTTCCTTTTGTTTGTTTTAAACCTGCTGCCTATTAATTTCATTGGGTGACCCCTAGTTCTTGTGTTACGAGGAGTAAATAACTCTTCCTTATTCACTTTCTCCACACCAGTCCTGATTTTATAGACCTCAGTTATATCCCCCCTTCCTTGAGTGGTAACAGCTAATTTAGACCCAATCATTTTATATGTATAGTTGGGATTATGTTTTCCAATGTGCATTACTTTGCATTTATCAACATTAAATTTCATCTGCCATTTGGTTGCCCAGTCACCCAGTTTTGTGAGATCCCTTTGTAGCTCTTTGCAGTCTGCCTGGGACTTAACTATCTTGAGTAGTTTTGTATCATCTGCAAATTTTGCCACCTCACTGTTCACCCCTTTTTCCAGATCATTTATGAATATGTTAAATAGGACTGGGCCCAGTACAGACCCCAGTACAGACCACTATTTACCTCTCTCCATTCTGAAAACTGACCATTTATTTCCTACCCTTCGTTTCCTATCTTTTAACCAGTTACCAATCCATGAGAGGACCTTCCCTCTTATCCTTCTGTCACGGACTCACAGGTCAGGCCACCTCTTGGCCCCATGTGGTCCATGGGGGGAACCCCCTGCAGTGTGACAGCCCTTCTCGGGGGTCCACTCTCTCTCAGGGGTTAAGCCCCTCCACCTCCTGGAACCACACCTCTCTGAGCCTTAGCACACCTGTTTCTCGCCGTGGGCCCCCTCAGGGAGTCCCCTCGCTCTGGACCCCCGGGGCCTCCATTCCCAGAGGGAATAATGCCCCGTTCTCTAGACACAGCATGCTGTTCTGGACACAGCATAGGAAACTCTCAGGGTCCTCAGGCCTGGCCTCCCTCAGCCCAGTACATCTAAGTCTTTCCTGCATCCAGGTGGGCTCTGCCTGCTCCCCCTCTCCAGCCCTGAGCCTCCCTACTTTCCAGCTGGGCATATGATATCACCAGCCCCAAGTCCTGCCTCTGTCCTTTGTCTTCTATCCAGGGAAACAGGGTCGTCTGGGCCTTCTCTCCTCTCACCTGTCCTTTGCACCCCTCTGGCTGGAACCAGCTGGTCAGGTCACCAGGGTCCTCTCTCCACAGCCCATTGTCCTCCCACTGGGCAGAACCGGCTGTGACTCCCAAGCTGGGCCTCCCGGTCAGCAGGTCACCAGTTGCTGGGGTATCCATTCTCCAAGTCATTGGCTGGAGTCCCAAGTTCCCTCTCCGGTCCTCTGTAACAACAAACTCCCTCTCCCCTCACCTCCTTAAACCAGTAACACCCAGGGGCACTGATTCCCACCCCCTCTGCATGCAAACCATTGAAAAAAACAAGAAAAAAACAAGAAAACTCCTCACTTTGTCACACCCTCTTATTCCAGGACACCCCACTAGGGAACAGGACAACCGCTGCTTTATGCACCTAACTACAATGTGTACAAATAAAAGCTGCGTGATCATGGGGGATGTTAGTTTGACTATGTGCTGGAGGGCTCATGCTGCCAATACTAAAACATCCCCGGAATTGCTACACATAATAGATGACAATTTCCTAACTCAGAAAGCGTTGCAGCCAATCATAGAATGTCAGGGTTAGAAGGGACCTCAGGAGGTCATCTAGTCCAACCCCCCCCCCGTTCAAAGCAGGACCAATCCCCAGACAGATTTTTGCCCCAGATCCCTAAATGGCCCCCTCAAGAATTGAACTCACAACTCTGGGTTTACCAGGCCAATGCTCAAAACACTGAGCTATCCCTCCTCCCAAACAACATGGAGGAATGCTGTATGAGACCTTGTTCTAATAGACAGCGAGGAATTGATCACAGAACTAAAAAGTAATGGTAGCTTAGGTACAAGTGATCATGACTCAATCAGATTTATAATGTGCATGCAGAACAAAGTCCTGACCAGTAACATAGAAACTTGGTGCTTTAACAAGGCCAATTTCACAAAGCTGAAAATAATTATGAGCCAAATCAGCTGTGAGGAAGAATTTAATCAGAAAAATGTCAATGATAATTGGGAATCATTTAAGACCATATTACTAGTGGCCTAAAAAGCCACAGTCCCACAATCAAGGAAGAAGGCTGTGCTGGTTAAAATACTGACTTAGTTTCGAAGGGCAGACAATAAAAAACAATATATAAATTGATAATAATGAATATAAATCAATTAGGAATTGTAGAAAATTGATAAGGGAAACCAAGAGACACAAGGAGAGGTCTATGGCCAGCAGGATGAACGACAATTAGAAGAAGTTTTTGTAATATATTAGGAACAAAAGTAATCCTGACAATGATTTTGGTCCATTACTAGAGGGAAATGGTAGAATTATCAATAATAATGCAAAAATAAAGAAGTGTTCAATAAATATTTCTGTTCTGTATATGGGAGAAAACAGCTTATATAGTCTCCTCATATAGTGATGAGAACACTCTTTCTATTCCACTAGTATCCCTGGAGGATGTTATACAGAAGCTACTAACCTTAGACATTTTTAAATCAGCAGGTCCAGATAACTTTCATCCAAGAGTTTAAAAGAGCTGACTGAGGCACTCGTGGGACCATTACTGTTGATTTTTAGTAAGTCTTGGAGCACCAGGGAACATCCAGAAGACTGGGAGAAAGTGAATGTTGGGCTAATATTTACAAAGGGTAAAAAGGATGACCTGGGTAATTATAGGCAAGATAATGGAGCAGCTGACATGGGATTTGAGTAATAAAGAACTAAAGATGGGTAATGTAATTAATGCAAATCAATATGGGTTTATGGAAAATAGGTCCTGTCACACTAATTATATCTTTTTTTTGTTGAGATTACACGTTGGTTGATAAAGATAATAGTGTTGATATAATATATTTAGACTTCTGTAAGGTGTTTGACTTGGTACCACATGACATTTTGATTTAAAAATTAGCACGATATCAAATGACCATGGCACACATTAAATGGATTAAAAATTGGCTGACTGACAGGTCTCAAAATATAACTGTAAATGGGGAATTGTGATAGAGAGGGTCTGTTCCAGTAGGGTCCCACTGAGACTGGTTCTTGGCCTGATGCTATTTAACATCTTTATAAATGACCTGGAAGAAAACATAAAATAATCACTGATAAAGTTTGCAGATTACGCAAAATTGAGAGATTGGTAAATAAGGGAGAGGACAGATCACTGATTCAGGATGATCTGGATTGCTTGGTAAACTGAACGCAAGCAAACAAGATGTGTTTTAATACAGCTAAATGTAAATATATCCATCTGGAACAAGGAATATTGGTTGTACGGAACTCTATCTTGGGACGCAGCGACTCTGAAAAAGATTTGGGGGTCAGGGTGGATAATCAGCTGAATGTGAGCTCCCAGTGTGACACTGTGGCCAAAAGAACCAATGTTATTAACAGGGAATCCTTGAGTAGGAGCAGAGAGGTTATTTTACCTCTGTATTTGGCACTGGTGCGACCACTGCTGGAATCCTGTGTCCAGTTCTGGTGCCCACGGTTCGAGATGAATGTTGGTAATTTGGAGACGGTTCAGAGAAAAGCCACAAGAATGATTACAGGATTAGAAAACGTGCCTGACAGTGTTAGATTCAAGGAGCTCAGTCTATTAAGCTTAATGAAGAAAAGGTTAAGGGATGACTTGTGTAACCCTTCTGCCAGGTGCAGTTGGCAGCAACAAGGGCCAGGTTCAATGTCTGGGCGTTCCTGTTAACAACATAAAATGAAACTGACTTGAATTCCCACCCAGTAATCTGGGAAACTAAACACCACCTCTGGTCACCCCTACCAGGCAACACTTCCTGTCTCACAAGCACTGAGTCTGTGTACAACAAATAAAACTTTTATTACAAGGGAAAAAGGAACCCAACATTAATTTGAGAAAATATCACAACCACAATTCAATAGTATGTAACTATAAGCAAACCCATAGGCACCGACTCTGTGGGTGCTCTGGGGCTGGAGCACCCACAGAAAAAAATAGTGGGTGCTTAGCACCCACCAGCAGCCCTGCGGCTCAGCTCCCCCCTCCCTCCCAGTGCCTCCTGCCCACCGCGATCAGCTGTTCAGAGGCGTTCAAGAGGCGCTGGGGTGGAGCGGGAGGAGTGGGGGCAGGAAGAGGTGGGGCAGCGGTGGGGCGGGGGGGAAGAGGCGGGGTGGGGGTTTCGGGGAAGGGGTGGAGTGGGGGTCTGGCACCCATGGAGAAATCACACAGTTGGCGCCTCTGAGCAAACCTGCCCCACAGTGTGTTGGGCAGTGTCTTTTGCCTCAGTTTCCCACCTTGCAGTGGGAAAGTCCAACCAGCAAATGTCCTTCAACACACCACTCCCCTCTCCCTCTGCTGCGCCCCATTCACAGCTGGCTGGCCCTGGTCAGAGAAGACCCAGAGTTCAGAAGCGCGTTCATGGGGTTCGCCTCCCACCCTCGGGGTGGGGGGAGGCACTGATCAGTGCCTCTGCTGCTGCCACCTCTGCAACTGGCTCACAGCAGCTGCTCGGTCTCTGCCATCACTGGGCACCGCGCTTTCTCTGCCACCACTTTCCGCACCCACTGTCCCGCTGCCTGTGCCTCTCTGCCGCCTCTACTGCGACATCACCTCCTCGGGCTCCGCCACTAAACCCCCTCTCAGTGAGTGTGGCAGACAGTGGGGAACCTCACTGCCAGGCCGTTTGTGTGCTGTCTTTCACTCTACCCACACCAGGTGTAAGGGTTAGCCCCTCGACCCGCTCAGGACAGCCCTAGGAACCCCAACTGGAAACAAGGACTCTTAATCGAGTCTTGTCACACTGACGAGCACCTAAGACACTTTGAGCAGCAGCCACACCGCAAAGCCGAAACACCTGCCCCCACGTGACGTTATTGACTTGAACTGGGACCGTATAGAACATGGTTGCAACCGAGGTCCTGTAGTGGCACCAAATCTTGTATAAAGGGGGTCAAATAAGGTGTCTAAGACAAGGTTATGGTTTGCTGGTTATGATTATGCTGTCTATATGTGTGTATCAGTTTTGTAGTTGAAGTTAGGAATATTGGCTCTATACTGTCTGTATTTCAAACTTGTGCTCTGCTTCTGGGTGACACCCCAGACAAGCTGGTGTTAGCTCTGCCTAGCCTGCTTGATGGCCCATTAAGGACCATCAGCTACAACTGACCCATGGAGAGAAGGCAGATACGCCTTGTGACTCAGCAAGGCAGGGACAGGCCTAGGGACAGAACTCTGAGGGTTTCTTGCCATGTTCCGAATGCTTGTCTTTGGGGAAAAGGAAGAGAGGCCACATGACAAGAGACTATAAAAGGCTGCTGCAGCTCCTCCATCTTGACTTCAATCCTGCTTCTTACCTCTGGAGGGACTTTGCCAGGAATGGAAGCTCTACACAAAGGACTGATGACCCATCCCAGCTGGGGATGTTCCAGAGACTTGATTTGAACCTGCAGTTTATTCTATCGCTGCTGCAAGCCTGAACCAAGAACTTTGCCATTACTGTATGTAACTGATTCCATTTAACCAATTCTAACTCTCATCTCTATCTTTTTCCTTTTATGAATAAACCTTTAGATTTTAGATTCTAAAGGATTGGCAACAGCGTGATTTGTGGGTAAGATCTAACTTGTATATTGACCTGGGTCTGGGGCTTGGTCCTTTGGGATCGAGAGAACCTTTTTCTTTTACTGGGGTCTTGGTTTTCATAACCATTCGTCCCCATAACGAGTGGCACTGGTGGTAATACTGGGAAACTGGCGTGTCTAAGGGAATTGCTTTGGTGTGACCCCAGTGGGGGTCAAACCAAAGTCCTCTCTGTTTGGCTGGTTTGGTGCCTTAATAGAAAAGGACCCCAGCCTGGGGCTGTGACCGCCCTGCTCTGAGCAATTTGTCCTGAATTGACACTCTTAGTTGTGTCCTGCCAAAACCAGCATCGTTACGACTACGCCACAGAAACTGTGTGAACCCGGCTTGTGAACCCGGCTGCTCCTGAAGTCCTCCCGCAGCTCGTCACGAGAGAGAGCCCACTCACACCCGCTGGGCTATCAGCACCTGCGTGGGGAACCGAGATTTACCACTGGGCACAGGAAGGGCTGACACCATCCAACGGCTGGACGTTGGAGCGGGATCATTTCCGGCAGGAAATCGGGGGTAGGTTTTTAACAGCGGGTAACGAACTGGTGGAACAACGTCCCCAGGGTGGTGGGGGAATCTCCAGCACTGATAACATGTGAATCCAGACGGGCTGTTTGTCTCCACGCTCTGCTCCAGGAGTTACTGTGGGGCAGGGCTCTAGCCCGTGTGACACGGGGGGGGGATCACACCGATGTGGGCCCTACTGGCCTGGGATCTAGAAACCATCTGTCACAGAGTTCCCAGGTGATGCTCTGGAACTGCTCCCCACAAAGCCACTCAGGACTTTGGGGAGCCTCCTCTCCCTCGGAGCAGACCGTCTTCAGGGCAAGAAGTTCACACGGCTTCACCTCCTGGGTCTCTCCTGGGAGCATTCAGCATATGCCCCTCCGTGCGCTTCCCACAGCGAGTCCGCCCAGGCGGGGTCCTGGGGAAGCCAGAGGGTCCTACACGCACCCCCACTTTGCAGTCAGACGTGACTCTCAGCCAGCCAGTAAAACAGAGGTTTATTAGATGACAGGAACACGGTCTAAAACAGAGCTTGTAGGTCCAGCGAATGGGACCCCTCCGCCGGGTCCATTCTGGGGGCAGGGAGGCCAGACTCCGGGTCTGGGCCTCCCTCTCTTTCCCCAGCCAGCTCCAAACTGACTCTCTCCAGCCCCTCCTCTGGCCTTTGTCTCTTTCCCGTGCCAGGAGGTCACCTGACCTCTTTGTTCTCCAACACCTTCAGTTGGCACCTTTGCAGGGGAGGGGCCCTGGCCATTAATTGCCAGGAGACAGTGTCGGCCATTCTCTGTGCAGACACCATCACACCTGCCCCCCTAGGGCTCTGCAACAATCACACCCCCTGATCCCCCCACCTAGATACTTAAGAACTGCATAGGGGAAACTGAGGCACCTACACAGTATTCAGAGAAAACACTGAGAACATTGCCACTCGTCACACCTCCCTCCCCCATGCCCCCTACACACCTCCCTCCCCCACGCTCCCTACACACCTCCCTCCCCCACACCCCCTACACACCTCCCTTCCCACATACCCTCTGCCCCACCTCCCTCCCCCATGATCCCAGCCCTCCTCCCTCCCCCACCTCTTGCAAGCCTCCCTCCCCCACACCCTTTGCACACCTCCCTCCCCCATGTCCCCTGCACACCTCCTTGGCGCTCTGCTTCGCTGGGAAGCTGGACAGCCAAGGGGCTGTCTGGCTGGGGTACCGCACCAAGGCATAGGAAGAGCTGGTGTCTGTCCGGATGGAGAGAGGCCGCATCCCTCGCTGTGTTAGCAGGGGGCACTGAGGCCTGCTCACGACAGGAACGCGCTCTCAGTACAGCCCAGGGTGGGAGCGGGAGGCCAGCTGGGCCAGCTGCTGCTGGTCCCTGGGCCGCGAGAGGGGCCATTGGGTTTGGCTGGTGTTACCAGGGAAGTGGTTTAAGCTGCACTGAGCACAGGCCTCCTATTCCCCGGGGCTGGGCCGGGCTAGCAGACCCCATCACTGTGTGCCTGGAGATACCCAGCCCCGTGGGACATCTGGGGCGGAGCTGGGGACTGCCCCCCAGCCCTGAGCCCGACCCACCAGCCCTGCTCCCAGCCCAGCCCTGGAGAGGGCTCCCGGTGTCCCCGTCTAGCCCCAGGGAGATGGGGAAATGGCCAAGGCCGCCTGCGCCGGGCTTGGGGCAGGGAGGAAGCAGGCCAGGTGTGCCAGGTGCAGAGGTGGGTTTATTGCTGGCAGCAGGAGGCCCCTGTGCTGCGGCAGGGCTGGCTGAGGGAGCCTAGGGGGCGGGGAGCCGGGGAAGCTGTGCGCCTTGCTAGCAATGGGGCTGGGCTGATGTGTCATCCCCAGGGGCGGGGAAGGGAAGGGTTTAAATCAGGCTCCCGGCCTAGGGGCTCAGCCTGGTGCAGCGGCAGGACGGAGAGCACCTGCCAGCGTCTCAGAGGCTCGCCCAGCCCAGCCCAGCCCCAGCAGGTAGGACAGAGCCGGCGGAACGAGGGAGGAGGACACCGTGCTCGCAGTGCAGCTGCAGTCCTGGGGCGTTTGTGGAGCAATCAGAGCTTTGTGGCTGCCTCTGGCAGGGCTGCACCGGGGCAGGGGCAGGCGGGGAGCCACAGACGCCTGGGGCTGGCTCCTGCCAGGGCCAAATGGTCAGGAGGAGCCAGCTGGGGCAGTGCTGGGGTCTGACCCCAAAGGGGCTGAGATGGAGACTCCTAGGCCATGGGTCTGGAAGGGCCCTGGTGGGTCAGCACGTCCCGCCCTGCTATCGCAGGCAGCCCCGTCCTTTCACTCTGCTCCTAAACGGCTCCTCAGCCCCACATCCCGGGGGAGGCCTCGCGCCTGGGGCAAAGGGAGGGGGTCTAGCCATGGCTGTATGAAATGCTCGACAAAACCCCGTAAAACAACGGACGTCTGGGGAGCGGGGCTCAGAGCCACAGGCAGGTCTGACTGGGGCAGCCGGGGCTCAGAGCCAGAAGGCAGGCTCTGGGGGGCAGTGCAGAGGCTAGAGACGTGCGTGCCCATGAGGCCCCGTGCTCCCCCGTGCTCTTGGGAGCTTTCCCCGTAGGGAAGAGGCCCATCTGCTTAGCACGGCTGGCTGAACGTGTAACTCCTGTGCCCAGGCTCCTCTGCTCCTGCTCATGGGGTCACAGGCCTGCTGCTGTTCCCTTACAGCGCACTTTGCCACCTGCTGCTCCCGCCAAACAGACCTGGGGCCAGATACTGCTCCTCCCGACTGCCCCGTGCCCCGGCTGCTCGCTCCCTTGTGCCCCTGCTGCTCACTGCCCCATGCCCCCGCTGCTCGCTCCCCCGTGCCCCGTGCGCCTGCTGCTCGCTCCCCCAGTGCTCCTGCAGCTCACTCTCCTGTGCCCCTGCAGCTCACTCCCCCCCGTGCCACATGCCCCTGCTGCTCGCTCCCCCCATGCGCCTGCTGCTCACTCCCCCGTGCCCCTGCTGCTCGCTCCCCCGTGCCCCTGCTGCTCACTGCCCCATGCCCCTGCTGCTCGCTCCCCCGTGCCCCTGCTGCTCGCTCCCCCGTGCCCCATGCACCTGCTGCTCGCACCCCCGTGCGCCTGCTGCTCGCTCCCCCGTGCGCCTGCAGCTCACTCCCCTGTGCCCCGTGCGCCTGCTGCTCGCTCCCCCGTGCGCCTGCAGCTCACTTCCCCGTCCCCCATGCGCCTGCTGCTCACTCCCCCGTGCCCCTGCAGCTCACTCCCCTGTGCCCCGTGCGCCTGCTGCTCACTCCCCCGTGCCCCTGCTGCTCGCTCCCCCGTGCCCCGTGCGCCTGCTGCTCGCTCCCCCAGTGCCCCTGCAGCTCACTCTCCTGTGCCCCTGCAGCTCACTCCCCCCCGTGCCGCATGCCCCTGCTGCTCGCTCCCCCCATGCGCCTGCTGCTTGCTCCCTTGTGCCCCAGCTGCTCGCTCCCCCGTGCCCCTGATGCTCGCTCCCCCGTGCCCCTGATGCTCGCTCCCCCGTGCCCCTGCTGCTCACTGCCCCATGCCCCTGCTGCTCGCTCCCCCGTGCCCCTGCTGCTCGCTCCCCCGTGCCCCATGCACCTGCTGCTCGCACCCCCGTGCGCCTGCTGCTCGCTCCCCCGTGCACCTGCAGCTCACTCCCCTGTGCCCCGTGCGCCTGCTGCTCGCTCCCTCGTGCGCCTGCAGCTCACTTCCCCGTGCCCCATGCGCCTGCTGCTCACTCCCCCGTGCCCCTGCAGCTCACTCCCCTGTGCCCCTGCAGCTCACTCCCCCCCGTGCCGCATGCCCCTGCTGCTCACTCTCCTGGCCCTGTGCCCCCGCAGCTCGCTCCCCCGTGCGCTTGCAGCTCACTTCCCCGTGCCCCATGCCCCAGCTGCTTGCTCCCCCCTATGCCCCTGCTGCTCACTCCCTCATGCCCTATGCACCTGCTGCTTGCTCCCCCCATGCCTCTGCTGCTCGCTCCCCCTGTGTCCCTGCTGCTCGCTCCCCCCATGCGCCTGCTGCTCGCTCCCCCCATGTGCCTGCTGCTCGCTCTCCCCATGCGCCTGCTGCTCGCTCCCCCTGTGCTCCTGCTGCTCACTCCCCCTGTGTCCCTGCTGCTCGCTCCCCCCCATGCGCCTGCTGCTCACTCCCCTTGCGCCTGCTGCTCGCTCCCCTTGCGCCTCGCTCCCCCGTACTTATTTTACTAGTGGAGCTGACTCCAAACAGAATGTCAGCATGCTGCCCCCTGGCTGTTGGCTGGCGTGCGTGCACGTGCTCTCTCGGTGCACTGTGCAGGTAGCGGGTGCCACAGACCTCGACAGTACTACCCCGTTGGTTCAGTGCTGAAGGCTGCAATGGCGTCTGAGTAACGGCTGCCCAGAGCTTGGGCTTGGAGCTCTGCTGTTATCACTATTACCAGCGGATACGGCAGCTGGCTCATCAGCAGCCCGCGCTGTTACTCATCAAGCTAGACCCCAGGCATGGTTTAGTGACAAAGGCACCCAGCCAGGTTTGTTGCCCTCTAGGCGCAGTCCCAGCGCCCTGTCTCTGTGGTTACAGGCACACTGACACACGAGTGCTTAGTAGCAAGGAGTGGCTCAGTCAGCAGCGGGAATTTCCATCCCTGTTCATTGCTCTGTTAAACCATCGTCTCTTGTACCAGACTGGGATGTGGCTGTGCTCATGGGAATAGCTTTATGGAAATATCTGCTGCCTAGATATTGGCCAACTTCATGTACTGGGAAATGAACCTGTGAGCGTCTGCTTTAATCCATGGCCTGACTTTGGTCTCAGCCTCTGGTTCAGCCTCAGGTCTTGCACCAGGCCCAGTGCTCCAGGCTCTCTCTCCCTACTACACCTCTGTGGATGTGTCAGGCTGCGAGCTTCCCCCCAGCAGGGCCCAGCCCTGGCTGCGAGCTTCCCCCCAACAGTGACCAGCCCTGGCTGTGAGCTTCCCCCAGCAGGGCCCAGCCCTGGCTGCGAGCTTCCCCCAGCAGGGCCCAGCCCTGGCTGCGAGCTTCCCCCCAACAGTGACCAGCCCTGGCTGTGAGCTTCCCCCAGCAGGGCCCAGCCCTGGCTGCGAGCTTCCCCCAGCAGGGCCCAGCCCTGGCTGCGAGCTTCCCCCCAGCAGTGACCAGCCCTGGCTGCGAGCTTCCCCCCAGCAGTGACCAGCCCTGGCTGCGAGCTTCCCCCCAACAGTGACCAGCCCTGGCTGTGAGCTTCCCCCCAACAGTGACCAGCCCTGGCTGCGAGCTTCCCCCCAGCAGGGCCCAGCCCTGGCTGCGAGCTTCCCCCCAGCAGTGACCAGCCCTGGCTGCGAGCTTCCCCCCAACAGTGACCAGCCCTGGCTGTGAGCTTCCCCCAGCAGTGACCAGCCCTGGCTGCGAGCTTCCCCCCAGCAGTGACCAGCCCTGGCTGCGAGCTTCCCCCCAGCAGTGACCAGCCCTGGCTGCGAGCTTCCCCCCAACAGTGACCAGCCCTGGCTGTGAGCTTCCCCCAGCAGGGCCCAGCCCTGGCTGCGAGCTTCCCCCAGCAGGGCCCAGCCCTGGCTGCGAGCTTCCCCCCAACAGTGACCAGCCCTGGCTGCGAGCTTCCCCCAGCAGGGCCCAGCCCTGGCTGCGAGCTTCCCCCCAGCAGGGCCCAGCCCTGGCTGTGAGCTTCCCCCAGCAGGGCCCAGCCCTGGCTGCGAGCTTCCCCCAGCAGGGCCCAGCCCTGGCTGTGAGCTTCCCCCCAACAGTGACCAGCCCTGGCTGCGAGCTTCCCCCCAGCAGGGCCCAGCCCTGGCTGCTCCCCCTCCCCAGCAGTTCCACAGACAGGGTGAGGCTGGGAGGCAGCAGGGCAGAAAAGGCAGGTGGGGCTGTCCCAGGCTGAGGGGCCCTTTCCCATGTGACAGCAGCCAGCACAGTCTGTTGTTCCCTACTGGGGTGTCCCGTCTGCTCCAGACTCTGCCACGCCCCCATCCTTGTGTGACCCCCGCACAGACCATGGGGCAGCAGGTCAGTGCATGAGCCTGAGACTAGCACATCAACAGGCACAGCCAGCCAGGGGTCAGGGCCCCCTAGAAACACCCAGCATCACCCCCTTCTCTGAGCTCCCCCCACATCACATCTCCCTTGCCCCTCCTCAATCCACCATCAGCCCCCTCTGCAGCCCCTCCCACACCCAACATCACCCCCCCATCCCCTTCTCTGAGTTCCCCCCACATCACAGCTCCTCCCCTGCCCCTCCCCCATCCAACATCAGCCCCCGCTGCTAAGCTCCCTGCCCCCCACCCTTTCTCATCAATGGGCTTAAATTGCAACAAGGGCAGTCTAGGTTGGACATTAGGAAAAACTTCCTGCCAGGGTGGTTAAACACTGGAATCAATTGCCCAGGGAAGTTGTGGAGTCTCCATCACTGGAGATGTTTAAGAGCAGGTTAGACAAACCCCTGTCAGGGATGGGCTAGATCAGGGGTCGGCAACCTTTGAGAAGTGGGGTGCCAAGTCTTCATTTATTTACTGTAATTTAAGGTTTCACGTGCCAGTAACATTTTACATTTACAGGGGCCGGCGGACGGAACCCCAGACCGGCAGTGGGCTGAGCCGCTCATCCTGCTGCTGGTCTGGCGTTCTGTCTACTGGTCCTTGCCAGGCGGGGTCCCGGCCGCCGGCCCCGCTCAGCCTGCTGCCAGCCCGGGGTTCCATCCATCCAGGCCGGCAGCGGGCTGAGTGGGGCCGGCAGCCGGGACCCTGGCTGGCAGCAGAGTGACACTAAAAATCAGCTCGCGTGCCGCCTTTGGCACGCGTGCTGCAGGTTGCCGACCCCTGGTCTAGATCATACTGAGTCCTGCCATGAGTGCAGGGGACGGGCCTAGAGCCCTCGTGTCCCTGCCAGTCCTACGGGTCTACGAGTCTCTATGGCTGCCCATGCAGACGCCCCAGGTGCACCAGGCGTTACGGGGGCAGGGCTGTGGCGGGTGCTGCACTGGCCACCAAAGCAGATCCCCCAACGGGCCCGTCTGGTCTGAGCTTGGGAACAAGCCGAGCCCACATGCACCCTCCTGGGAGCAGCTGGGGCGAGTCTGCACCTGAGGGAGTGGCAGGTGCCGGCAGCCTTTGAAGCCCAGCCAGGAAATTCCCTCATTTGCTAGGAAAAGTCAATTATTAAAAGTTTCCACGGGGCCAACACCCTTCGAGAGTGCTGAGAAGCATCCGCCCCCATCCAGCTCCTCCCTATTGCCCCCACCCCCATCGCCTGGGACTGGGCACGCAGCCTGCTCTGCAGTGCGGCAACGGGAGAGCAGGCCTGAACCCACGCGCCATCCCCAGCCCTCACTGCTGGGCCTGGGTGCCCTGCCGGGACTGGCTGGAGAAACCCTGCAGACAGGTCCCTCTGCTGGGAGAGGCCGGGCTGGAGGAACCGGGAGCTGCCCGTCTGCCCCGCTCCCCACAGCGCCCCCTGCTGGGAGCTCCCCCCTGCCCAGACCCCCCACAGCACCCCCTGCTGGGAACCCCCGCCACCCATACTGCTGCCCTGCCCCCATACAGCGCCCCCTGCTGGGAACCCCCACCACCCCTACTGCTGCCCTGCCCCCATACAGCGCCCCCTGCTGGGAACCCCCACCACCCATACTGCTGCCCTACCCCCCACAGCGCCCCCTGCTGGGAACCCCCACCACCCATACTGCTGCCCTACCCCCCACAGTGCCCCCTGCTGGGAACCCCCGCCACCCATACTGCTGCCCTGCCCCCATACAGCGCCCCCTGCTGGGAACCCCCGCCACCCATACTGCTGCCCTGCCCCCATACAGCGCCCCCTGCTGGGAACCCCCGCCACCCATACTGCTGCCCTGCCCCCCACAGCACCCCCTGCTGGGAACCCCCGCCACCCATACTGCTGCCCTGCCCCCATACAGCGCCCCCTGCTGGGAACCCCCACCACCCATACTGCTGCCCTGCCCCCCACAGCGCCCCCTGCTGGGAACCCCCGCCACCCATACTGCTGCCCTGCCCCCATACAGCGCCCCCTGCTGGATTCTGCGGTCTCACACTGTCCCTGCCTGACCTCACCTCTCTGTGTGGCTAGGAACGGGGGCTGGGTTAGCTCACAGAAGCCCTCACGGTCCTAGTGCAGCTGCAGGAAGAGCCCGTAGCTGGCCCTGCACCCTGAGCAGCAGCAGGCAAAGCCCCCCGGGCCCAGCACGGCCCTCGTGGCATCCAGCCTTGGTCACTGGGGCAAGCGCCATGCACAGGCAGGGCCGTGCCCAGCCCAGAAGCTGGCAGGCCAGTTGGGCATCGAGCCTGCTCCTGGGTCCGGCAGAGGAAGCGTCACATCTTTTAAACCGCAGTCCATGGGGCAGAGGGAGGCCCCTGCCCAATTCCAAGTCTGCCCCCCTCCCTGCCCAGCATTTGTCCCGTCCCTGCATGGTGTCAGGCTGGGGGGGTGATGGGGTTCCCTGAGACGGACTCACACTACGGTGGCGCGCAGGGCTGGGGACACAGAATGCTGCAGACAGGCCTAGGGCTCCCGGGACTCGTTCGTGGTCTTGTGCATCTCGCCGTGTGTGCCAGTGCGGCCGTGTCTGCCCAGGGCTGTTTACACAGCACACGCTGGGCTGAGTCAGAATGGCAGCAACTGACGGCACCGCCCATTGGACACGGAACCAGGCCACAGCCCTGTGCAAGCGTGGCCAGTCCCACCCCGGGGATCCCCTTAGCTCAGCCCGGATTCTGCAGCACAGAGACAAGGGACTTGCCTAGCACCACACAGCAACACAGCTGGAAACAGTCCTGGCTCCCAGCACCACTGCTCTACCTACTAGACCCCACTCCCCTCCCAGAGCCAGGGCTAGAACCCAGGAGTCCTGGCTCCCAGCCCCACTGCTCTACGTACTAGACCCCACTCCCCTCCCAGAGCTCGGGATAGAACCCAGGAGTCCTGGCTCCCAGCCCCACTGCTCTACGTACTAGACCCCACTCCCCTCCCAGAGCCAGGGCTAGAACCCAGGAGTCCTGGCTCCCAGCCCCACTGCTCTACCTACTAGACCCCACTCCCTTCCCAGAGCCAGGGAGAGAACCCAGGAGTCCTGGCTCCCAGCCCCCCCTGCTTAACCACTAGACCCCACTCCCCTCCCAGAGCTCGGGATAGAACCCAGGAGTCCTGGCTCCCAGCCCCACTGCTCTACATACTAGACCCCACTCCCCTCCCAGAGCTCGGGATAGAACCCAGGAGTCCTGGCTCCCAGCCCCTACAGAGCCTGCGGGCTGCACCCTGGTGAGCCAGGCTCTCATGCAGTCTCCAGGCCGGGCGCGCGCAGGGAGACACTGGTAAATATTCTCTGTGATCTGCACAGGGCAAACCCAGGCAGGTTCTGGCCAGGCAACTTCCTGCCACGAATGGGGCATGCACAGGATTGTAGGGCTCATATCACTGGGGGCTGCCGGAGCCACACCCCCCCCCCCGGGGAGCTTCCCCAGAGAGATCCAGGACTTCCCTTGTACTGGGGGGGAGGGGGGAGAGAAGAGACAGGGAAAAAGAGCTAGGGCGAGAGCGAGAGAGCAACAGGGCCCCTGGGCAGGGGGCCAACCTTCTACTCGCACAAAACCGAACACCCTTACCCCGCCCCTCCGCCGAGGCCCCGCCCTGCCCCGCCCCTCCTCCGAGGCCCCACCCCCTGCCCCGCCCCTCCACCGAGGGTGGATGGGGGCTCTGGCTGGGGGTGCAGACTCTGGGGTGGGGCTGAGGGTTTTGGGGTGCAGTAGGGTGCTCTGGGCTGGGATTGAGGGGTTCAGAGGGCGGGAGGGGGATCAGGGCTGGGGCAGGGGGTTGGGGCATGGGGGGGCGCTCAGGGGTGCAGGCTCTGGGCGGCGCTTACCTCAAGCAGCTCCCAGAAGCAGTGGCGTGTCCCCCCTCTGGCTCTTATGCGGAGGCGCAGCCAGGCGGCTCTGCATGCTGCCCCATCAGCAGGCGCCACCCCTGCAACTCCCGTTGGCCACGGTTCCTGGCCAATGGGAGCTGCGGGGTGGTGCCTGGGGTGGGGCAGCATGCAGAGCCCCCTGGCTGTCCCTACGTGTAGGAGCTGGAGGGGGGACATGCCGGCTGCTTCCCGGGAGCCGCAGAGCGCGGAGGCTAGCAGGGAGCCTGCCAGCCCTGCTGCGTAGCGCCGCCAGCTGGACAGTCAACGGCCCGGTCAATGGGAGCTGCAGGGGCAGCACTTCAGGCATCATGCAGAGCTCCCCGGCCCCTACACCTGGACCGGGTGGGCCAGCCTCTCTGTACAACTCAGGGCATCCTAAGCTCAGCTATCGCGATGAACATATGGGTCCTACTGGGGAGATCAGGCCCCCCCGACAAGTAGCAAAGCCAGACCCCGCCCCAGAGAATCCCGGTCTAGGATCAGGCAGGACCCAGCAAGTGGGGGTGGCTCTGGACTGGAGGAGGAGGTGACGGCAGTTCTGGGTGCCTGAATGCAGCGGGGAGAGGCCCTGTGCACAGCTCTGGGGCACGACCTCACTGGCTCGGAGCAGGGCGACCTCCAGGCCACTGCGGGGGCTGAGCCGGGAGAGCAACATCCCTTTGGCTTGGTGCAGGGGGGATGGGCTTGGAGAAACGGGAGCTGCTCTCAGGGCGATGGCGCCGGCTGGGCACAGCTCCCCCCAAGGGGCGCAGCAGGAGGGGCAGGGACTCAGCGGTGCCCCAGAGAGGCTGGCGGGAACAATCCTGCCCCAGAGCCCAGCTGGCTGGTGCCCTTTCTCCAGCCCTGGTAGAACCTGAGACCCTGCAGCTTGTCCAGCCTGGGCCCCGCACGCAGGCCTAGAGGCGCCAGTTCTCAGCGGGCGTCTTCCTGGAGCTTTCGTCACACGACACAACCTGTAATTCCTGGGGCCGTGGACAGACCTGGAGTGTTGGCACCCAAGGCAGCCGTGCTGGCTCTGCCCTACGGAGCAGGAAGCCGGCACGCGGTGATGACCCATTTCCCTTTGCTGGGGGACATGCAGGCCGGCTAACGGCAGCTGCCTAAGGAGGTGCCTGGCGTCTCTTTGAAGTCCCATGGGTGGCTACATGACACTGCTTGGGGGCATCTCCTCCCAGCACCTCGTCCCTTCCCCGACGCTCCCCGTGTGGGGCGGATCGCCGGGTTCCCTGCGTGGGGGGAATCGCCGGGCTCCTGCGCGGGGGGAATCACCGGGTTCCCTGCGCGGGGGGAATCGCCGGGCTCCTGCCCGGGGGGAATCGCCGGGTTCCCTGCGCGGGGGGAATCGCCGGGTTCCCTGCGCGGGGGGAATCGCCGGGCTCCTGTGCGGGGGGAATCGCCGGGTTCCCTGCGTGGGGGGAATCGCCGGGTTCCCTGCGCGGGGGGAATCGCCGGGCTCCTGTGCGGGGGGAATCGCCGGGTTCCTGCACGGGGGGAATCGCCGGGTTCCTGCGTGGGGGGAATCGCCGGGTTCCCTGCGTGGGGGGAATCGCCGGGTTCCCTGCGCGGGGGGAAACGCCGGGTTCCCTGTGCGGGGGGAATCGCCGGGTTCCCTGCGCGGGGGGAATCGCCGGGCTCCTGTGCGGGGGTGTGACGAACTGGGACTGTTCTTAAAGTGGTCTGTGAGTGCTGACAGGGGAGTGTGGCTGGGATAGTCTGCATTGACTGAAAATACCTGAGCCTGTAACATGAGAACCCAGGAGGGGGCTGGGGCGAGGTGACACCTTTGCCCAGGAAACTGAACAAAGGCTGTGGGAGGGGTCGCTGAAGGCAGAGTCGGGGAGGCTGGCTATTGACCATGGCTGGGAGGCAGACAGGGCTCTGATCTCCCAAAGGGGCTAGGGTGCCCGGGGACCCCAAGATGGACCTAACTGAGGGGGGTCCTGTTGTCTGTGCCTGCAAGACCTGTCTTGGACTGTATTCCTGTCGTCTAAATAAACCTTCTGCTTTACTGGCTGGCTGAGAGTCATGGTGAATCGCAGGAAGCCGGGGGTGCAGGGCCCTGAGTCCCCCCTTACTCCGTGACAACTGGGGAATCGCCGGGTTCCTGCACGGGGGGAATCGCCGGGCTCCTGCCCGGGGGGAATCGCCGGGTTCCTGCGTGGGGGGAATCGCCGGGTTCCTGCGCGGGGGGAATCGCCGGGTTCCCTGCGCGGGGGGAATCGCCGGGTTCCTGCGTGGGGGGAATCGCCGGGCTCCCTGCGCGGGGGGAATCGCCGGGTTCCTGCGTGGGGGGAATCGCCGGGTTCCCTGCGCGGGGGGAATCGCCGGGTTCCTGCGTGGGGGGAATCGCCGGGTTCCCTGCGCGGGGGGAATCGCCGGGTTCCCTGCGCAGGGGGAATCGCCGGGCTCCTGCGTGGGGGGAATCGCCGGGTTCCCTGCGCGGCGGGAATCGCCGGGCTCCTGCGTGGGGGGAATCGCCGGGTTCCTGCGTGGGGGGAATCGCCGGGCTCCTGTGCGGGGGAATCGCCGGGTTCCCTGCCCGGGGGGAATCGCCGGGCTCCCTGCGCGGGGGGAATCGCCGGGTTCCTGCGTGGGGGGAATCGCCGGGCTCCTGCGCGGGGGGAATCGCCGGGTTCCCTGCGTGGGGGGAATCGCCGGGTTCCTGCGTGGGGGGAATCGCCGGGTTCCCTGTGCGGGGGGAATCGCCGGGTTCCCTGCGCGGCGGGAATCGCCGGGCTCCTGCGTGGGGGGAATCGCCGGGTTCCTGCGTGGGGGGAATCGCCGGGTTCCCTGCGCGGGGGGAATCGCCGGGTTCCCTGCGCGGGGGGAATCGCCGGGCTCCCTGCGCGGGGGGAATCGCCGGGCTCCTGCGCGGGGGGAATCGCCGGGTTCCTGCGCGGGGGGAATCGCCGGGTTCCCTGCGCGGGGGGAATCGCCGGGTTCCCTGCGCGGGGGGAATCGCCGGGCTCCTGCGTGGGGCGGATCGCCGGGTTCCCTGCGCGGGGGGAATCGCCGGGTTCCCTGCGCGGGGGGAATCGCCGGGTTCCCTGCGCGGGGGGAATCGCCGGGTTCCTGCGCGGGGGGAATCGCCGGGTTCCCTGCGCGGGGGGAATCGCCGGGTTCCTGCGTGGGGGGAATCGCCGGGTTCCCTGCGCAGGGGGAATCGCCGGGCTCCTGCGTGGGGCGGATCGCCGGGTTCCCTGCGCGGGGGAGGGGGAGGGGGGATCGCCGGGCTCCCTGTGCGGGGGGAATCGCCGGGCTCCCTGCGCGGGGGGAATCGCCGGGTTCCTGCGTGGGGGGAATCGCCGGGTTCCCTGCGCAGGGGGAATCGCCGGGCTCCTGCGTGGGGCGGATCGCCGGGCTCCCTGCGCGGGGGGGAGAGGGGGGGGAGGGCAGGGATTGCCTGGTTCTCTGTGTGTCTGCCAGGAGTGGGGTGGATCCTCACGGTGGGCGGCTGAGCCTCTCCCCGCCACTCCTGAATTCCAGGCCTCTGCACACGGTTCCTCTCCTTGTGGTGCAGACAGTGTGGGGCTGGGAGAAGCCTGGATTCCCCTCCCCCTCCCGCCCCCTCTGTGAACCTTTCACAAACAGCAGCCCACAAATGGGGTGGAAGCAGCGGAGGGGAGGGGACGGGAGGGGAGGGGTGGGGAGCTGCCAGCTGGACCCACCTCTCAGCCTGTGCTGAGCCTGCTGCTCTCTGGGCAGGGGCCGTTGTCACCTGTGAGTGCAGCTCCTGGCCCACCTGGCCCTCGCTGCTGCCCCAGAGACCAGGCCCAGGCAGCGCCCTGCTCCTGCCCCCCCGGGGTAGCTCTCAGGGGTGGAGGGGCCTGTGTGAGGGCCCGAGTGAAACAATTCTCCCAAGAATGCCAAAGTACGGAAACCCCGTAAACGCCCGCCCCGTGGTGTCACAGGCAGTGTCTTTTGTCTCAGTTTCCCACCGTGCTGGGTGACAGTCCAACAGCCAAATGTCTCTTCGACACACCACTCCCCTTTCCCTCTGCTGCACCCACTCAGTGTTGGCTGGCTGAAGTCCCAGAATCCAAGGGGGGGGAGGTCCTGGGGGTCACCTCTTGCCCCTGAGGGGGCTGGTGGTCGAACCGTGCCTCCGCTGTGGCTGCAGGCTCTGCCCCCATCACTGCTGCTGCGCCGTCACTGCTGCGTCTAACTGTGATGCCATGGGCTGGCTGTCCATCGCCTCGCCTACCTTGTCTGTCCCCCAGCCCAGGTCTCGGGTCACCCCTCCACCCCACGCCCCGGCCATCTGATCAGTGGGTCCAGCTCTGGCCATCCAAGAAAGCACCAGGAGTCTCAGGTGGCGCTGGTCAGGGGGACAGCACCTGCCAGGAACCGACCCAACCGCTCTGTCTGTCCCTCGGCTTCGGCATCACTTCCCGCTTAGTGCGTGTGGTTAATCAGGGTGACCCCCCATTGGGGCCCATTCAGTGCAGTTCTGCTGCACGTACTCGCCCACCCAGGAAAATAACTACATTGCTCCTGGGCTAAAGGGAAGCTTAAACCCAAACCGGGCACTTTGGGCTGCTGCCCAACACTGTGGCATTTAATTTCAAAAGGGGGAACTATGCAAAAATGAGGGGGTTAGTTAAACAGAAGTTAAAAAGTACAGTGACTAAAGTTTCAGAGTAGCAGCCGTGTTAGTCTGTATCCGCAAAAATAACAGGAGTACTTGTGGCACCTTAGAGACTAACAAATTTATTAGAGCATAAGCTTTCGTGGGCTACAACCCACTTCTTCGGATGCATCCGAAGAAGTGGGTTGTAGCCCACGAAAGCTTATGCTCTAATAAATTTGTTAGTCTCTAAGGTGCCACAAGTACTCCTGTTATTTTTAGTGACTAAAGTGAAATCCCTGCAAGCTGCATGGGCGCTTTTTAAAGACACCATAATAGAGGCCCAACTTCAATGTATACCCCAAATTAAGAAACACAGTAAAAGAACTAAAAAAGAGCCACCGTGGCTTAACAACCATGTAAAAGAAGCAGTGAGAGATAAAAAGACTTTCTTTAAAAAGTGGAAGTCAAATCCTAGTGAGGCAAATAGAAAGGAGCATAAACACTGCCAAATTAAGTGCAAGAATGTAATAAGAAAAGCCAAAGAGGAGTTTGAAGAACGGCTAGCCAAAAACTCCAAAGGTAATGACAAAATGTTTTTTAAGTACATCAGAAGCAGGAAGCCTGCTAAACAACCAGTGGGGCCCCTTGATGATTGAGATACAAAAGGAGCGCTTAAAGACGATAAAGTCATTGCAGAGAAACTAAATGGATTCTTTGCTTCAGTCTTCACGGCTGAGGATGTTAGGGAGATTCCCAAACTGTGGATTGCCACGGGCACGCAGAGGCGAAAGAAAATGCACGCCTGTTATTTACCAGGCTGCACGTGGCAATAGACTATATTGGTAAGGGATGCAAGGAGAGTATGGGTCACGATGCAAACTGCAGACACACACACACACACACAACTAAAATTAATCAATTTAAAGTTTTATTGGGGATAATTACAAGGGGTAAGGGAGCAGCGTTTGATTAGCTAATAGAGTTAATGAAACTTAAAACACACAATGACTAAAATATCTACTAACAATATTTATAAACAAAGATGCAGCAATTAGTAATAACTGATACTTACAAATACAAACCAACGCATAACGACCGGCAAACGTAGAAACTCTGTTTGAAACACGTGAGCTGAGAGAGAGGCTTCGAGGTGATCAGGCTCGGTTACGGGTGTACACAGGATACACAGGATTCATTTTTCTTTCTCCTCTCCCTGCCTGCACATGGCAGGCAGGCCCATAAAGTACCAACTATGACATCATAGAAGTGTCATAGGGGATGGGGCCCAAAACCTGTTTGTGTTCGTTTCTGATTGGCACAAGCAAAGTTTACACCAAGTAGGGGAGCAGGTGCCTCAAAGTCTGGCTTCGCCCCCAAAAGGTAAGGAAATGCATATTGTTTTAGAATGCGTGCAACACTGAATGACAAAAGAAGAGGCCAGGGCAATACCGGTATGGGCAAGTTTTACAGGATGCAGACAGGAACTCATCTCAACACAAACCTGAGCCGGCTTTTGTAGGTGACAAATCTGAGGAACTGTCACAGATTGAAGTGTCACTAGAGGAGGTTTTAGAATTAAGTTAGCTAATGTAACACCAATATTTAAAAAGGGCTCTAGAGGTGATCCCGGCAATTACAGACTGGTAAGTCTAACGTCGGTACCGGGGAAATTAGTCGAAACAATAGTTAAGAATAAAATTGTCAGACACAGAAAAACATAAACTGTTGAGCAATAGTCAACATGGTTTCTGTAAAGGGAAGTCGTGTCTTACTAATCTATTAGAGTTCTTTGAAGGGGTCAACAAACATGTGGACAAGGGGGATCCAGTGGACATAGTGTACTTAGATTTCCAGAAAGCCTTTGACAAGGTCCCTCACCAAAGGCTCTTACGTAAATTAAGCTGTCATGGGATAAAAGGGAAGGTCCTTTCATGGACTGAGAACTGGTTAAAAGACAGGGAACAAAGGGTAGGAATTAATGGTAAATTCTCAGAATGGAGAGGGGTAACTAGTGGTGTTCCCCAAGAGTCAGTCCTCGGACCAATCCTATTCCACTTATTCATAAATGATCTGGAGAAAGAGGTAAACAGTGAGGTGGCAAAGTTTGCAGATGATACTAAACTGCTCAAGATAGTTAAGACCAAAGCAGACTGTGAAGAACTTCAAAAAGATCTCACAAAACTAAGTGATTGGGCAACAAAATGGCAAATGAGATTTAATGTGGATAAATGTAAAGTAATGCACACTGGAAAAAATAACCCCAACTATACATACAATATGATGGGGGCTAATTTAGCTACAAGAAGTCAGGAAAAAGATCTTGGAGTCATCGTGGATAGTTCTCTGAAGATGTCCGCGCAGTGTGCAGAGGCCGTCAAAAAAGCAAACAGGATGTTAGGAATCATTAAAAAGGGGATAGAGAATAAGACTGAGAATATATTATTGCCCTTATATAAATCGATGGTATGCCCACATCTCGAATACTGCGTACAGATGTGGTCTCCTCATCTCAAAAAAGATATACTGGCACTAGAAAAGGTTCAGAAAAGGGCAACTAAAATGATTAGGGGTTTGGAACGGGTCCCATATGTGGAGAGATTAAAGAGGTTAGGACTCTTCAGCTTGGAAAAGAGGAGACTAAGGGGGGATATGATAGAGGTATATAAAATCGTGAGTGATGTGGAGAAAGTGCATAAGGAAAAGTTATTTACTTATTCCCATAATACAAGAACTAGGGGTCACCAAATGAAATTCAGGGCCGGCTTTAGGCCGAGTCAGCCAGCTCACTTCCCCATCCTCCCCTCCCCTGAACGCTCCGCCCCCCTGCTCCTCCCCCTCCCCTGCTTCCCGCGAATCAGATGTTTGCGGGAAGTCTGAAAAGAAGCAGGGGCAGGCGGGCAGCAGCAGGTAAGCTGGGGCGGGGGGGCGCGAGGAGGGCTCCAGGGAGGCGCAGCCCAGTCTGGCCCCGGCCGAGCCCCCTGGCCCCAGCGGCTCTGGCTCCAGCCCGGCTTGGGCCCCAGGGCACCAGCCCCGGTTCCGGCCGAGCGCGCCGGCCCGGCCCCGCGGCTCCAGCCCAGTCCCGGCCGAGCACCCCCGGCCCCGGCCCGAGCGGTTCTGGCTCCAGCCCGACTCGGGCCCCAGGGCGCCAGCCCAGCCCATGCTGAGCGGCTCTGCTCCGGCCCGGCTCGGGCCCCGGGGCGCAGGCCCAGCCCCGGCCGAGTGGCTCTGGCTCCGGCCCGGCTTGGGCCCCGCGCCCAGCCCCGGCCGAGCGGCTCTGCTCCAGCCCGGCTCGGGCCCCGGGGCGCAGGCCCAGCCCCGGCCGAGTGGCTCTGGCTCCGGGCTGGCTCGGGCCCCGGGGCACCGGCCCCAATTCCGGGCGAGCGCACCGGCCCGGCCCCGCAGCGCCAGCCTGATCCCGGCGCCGGCCAAGCACCCCTGGCCCCGGCCTGAGTGGCTCCAGCCCCGGCCCGAGCGGCTCCGGCCGAGCACCCCCGGCTCCGGCCCCGGCGGCTCCGGCCCTGGCCGATTGTCTCTGGCCCGGCCCGGCCCGGCTCGGGCCCCGGGGCACTGGCCCTGGTTCCGGCCGAGCGCACCGGCCCGGCCCTGCGGCTCCAGCCCAGCCCCGGCCGAGCACCCCTGGCCCCGGCCCGAGCGGCTCTGGCTCGGCCCGACTCGGGCCCCGGGGTGCCGGCCCGGCCCTGGCCGAGCGGCTGTGGCTCCGGCCCGGCTCGGACCCCGCGGCGCCGGCCCAGCCCCGGCACCGGCCGAGCACCCCCGGCCCTGGCCCAAGTGGCTCCAGCCCCGGCCCGAGCAGCTCCGGCCGAGCACCCCCGGCTCCGGCCCCGGCTCCAGCCCGAGTGGCTCTGGCCGAGCACCCCCAGCTCCAGCCCCGGCCGAGCGGCTCGGGCCCAGCCCAGCTCGGGCCCCGGGGCAATGGCTCGGCCCCGGCCGAGCGGCTCTGGCTCGGGCCCGGCTCGGGCCCCGGGGCGCCGGCCCCGGTTCCGGCTGAGCACCCCCGGCCCGGCCCAGCCCCGCGGCTCCGGCCTTGGCGCCGGCCGAGCACCCCCGGTCCCGGCCCAAGCACCTCTGGCCCCGGCGGCTCTGGCTTGGGCCCCGGGGCACCGTCCCCGTCCCGGGCCAAGCGCGCCGGCTCGGCCTCGGCCCCGGCTGAGCGACTCCGGCCCGGCCCCGGCTGAGCGGTGCTGGCCGAGCACCCCTGGACCCGGCCCGGACCCAAACCCCGCGACCCCGGCCCGAGCGCGGCCCGATTCCAGGAATCGGGCCCTGCTCTTGCTAAGGCCGGCCCTGATGAAATTAATAGGCAGCAGGTATAAAACAAATACAAGGAAGGGGAGAAGCTGCTTCTGCTGCCCCAACGCTGTCCCCGGGACACTGGCCAGGACGCCAGCCTCCCAGGGATGCCCCTTTCAAAGCCCAGCTCTCCGTACCAGACAGCCCCCCGCTAACCCTGGGCCGGCTGCCGGATGCTCAGCTGTGAATCCCCCAGCCTCGGCACTGGCTCCTGCAAACAAGGCAGCCACTGCGCCAGGGCCAACGGGGAGAGCACAAATCCCCAGTGTGGCGACCTGGGCCCACAGGTACAGCCCAGGCTGGACTGTCACTGAGCCGCCAGCATCCATCCCTGCCCTGATTCCGCATGCTCATGGGGACCCGCCCCAGCCTGCCCTGGCCCATTCCCTCCCCCCAGATCGCTCAGCCGGGAACCCGCCCCAGCCTGCCCTGGCCCATTCCCTCCCCCCAGATCGCTCAGCCGGGAACCCGCCCCAGCCTGCCCCAGTCCATTCCCCCCCGCCGATCGCTCAGCCAGAAACCCTCCCCAGCCACCTCCAGCGATCCCCGCTCCAGGGGGTTTCCGGCTGGCTTTGCTCCCCCCACCTCCCACCCCCGGTGCTGCTGTACTCTCCATCCCCACCCTCCCATCAGGGAGAGATGGTTGGTGTCTCAGCCTGAGGCTGCTGCTTGTACAGGGCAAAGGGGGTCAGCGAGCCCCTTCCCGCTCGTCTCTGACACCTCTAGGCCGCACCATGTCACTTCTCTGGCCATGCTGGTGGATACACAGGAGCAGGGCTTGTGGGGAACAGGTGCCTCCACACAGGGCAATGGCCTTGTGGCCACACAGACACCCCCAACAGGCTCCTCGCACGGCAGGCACATGTCAGTGCACTGGGCCAGCATGTGCCGTGCGAGGACAGTGCGAGGGTGGGGGCTCAGGGGGAAGGGGCAGTGCAAAGGCAGGGACTCGGAGAGAAGGGGCAGCGTGGGGGCAGGGCCTCAGGGGGAAGGGGTGGCACAAGGGAAAGGCTTCAGGGGAAGGGGCGGGGCTTCAGGGGAAGGGGCAGGGCTTCAAGGAGCAGGGCTTCAGGGGGAAGGGGTGGTTTAGGGGCCTTCTGCTGCTCCTGCTGCTAATCCAGCCCACGGCGGGAGAGGTGGGAGGAGAGTCTTGCCTCTGGCATTTCTCGTCTCGCTCTCACTGTTGTCTGGATGCCCCCAGCCCAGGGGGCTGCACTGGCTCCGCTCCCTGCCTCTAGTCCAGTTCCTGGCATTGTGTCTGCAGAGATACTTCTCTTGTCCACATGTACCATGAAAACTGCACGTGCCTGTGTCTCATGGAGCCTCTTCTCTCTCTGCAGAGACGCGGGCACTGCCCCAGGAGGTGAGCGAGGCCCCACCGTCACCGGAGGGGAGCGCAGAGCACTAGGGCAGACGGCATGGCGCACAAGCAGGCAGTGAATGGACATGCCACCCCCACAGCTCACCCAGAAGACACCCCAGGAGGAAGTCACTTCCATCAGGACATGCAGCCTGGCAAGCAGGGACAGAGGGGTGTGGAGCCCCACGGGGTCAGAGAGGCCCTGCCGGAGACTGGGACCATTGCTGGGGTGTACGTGGAGGCTTCCAAGAAGACAATGAGTTTTTATGATGCCACCAGAGAGCATTTCCTGATGTCTGAGACAGCACTTGCTCTTCTGGAGGCTCAGGCAGCCACAGGCTCCCTCATTGACCCGGCGGGAAACAAGCGGCTCTGCGTGGCAGAGGCCGTGAGACTGGGGCTGGTAGGCCTGGAGCTGAAAGAAAAGCTGCTGTTTGCAGAGAGAGCAGCAACTGGCTTCATGGACCCCTACACGGATGAGAAGATCTCGCTCTATCAAGCCATCCAAAAAGAGCTGCTCGGGCGGGAGCAGGGCGCCCGTCTGCTGGAGGTCCAGATCGCCACAGGGGGCCTCGTGGATCCAGCCACCAGCCACCGCGTCCCCATGGAGGTTACCTACGAGCAGGGACACTGTGGTGACGAGATGAGCCAGCTCCTTTCTGACCCCAGCTCTGCTGCTGCCAGAGGGTTTCTTGACCCAAACACCAGCGAGAGGGTCACCTATCGGGAGCTTAAGAAACGGTGCATGATCGATCCGGCCACCGGGCTCCTCCTCTTGCCTCTGAAAATCACCTTCCCGGGGCTGAGAGGGAGAGTGAGCAGCAGAGAGCTGCTCAGCTCCAGCATCATCGACATGGAAACGTTCAGGGCCCTCCAGGAAGGCCGGGTCTCCGTCCAGGAGGTAGCAGAGATGGACCATGTTCAGCAGTACCTGGAGGGCACGGGAAGCATTGCAGGTGTGGCCGTACTGCCTATCGGTGAGAGGAAGAGTCTGTACCAGGCGCTGACAGAGCACCTCCTCATGCCAGGCACAGCACTGGCCCTCCTGCAGGCCCAGGCTGCCACTGCCTGCCTGACAGAGCCCACCAAGAACCAGAGACTCTCAGTCGATGATGCTGTCAAGGCTGGTGTGGTTGGGCCGGAGCTCTATGAGAAGCTGTCGTCCGCTGAGAGAGCCGTCACCGGGTACCGAGACCCCTGCACTGGGGAGCTGCTCTCTCTTTTTCAAGCCATGAATAAGGGGCTCGTTGCCAGGGACCAGGGGACTTACCTACTGGAGGCCCAGCTGGCCACCGGTGGCCTCATCGATCCAGTCCACAATCACCGTGTCCCAGTGGAGATGGCCTGCCAACGGGGCTACCTCGATGAAGAGATGAAGCGGCTCCTCTTCCATCCCACCCATGACATCAAAGGGTTCTTTGACCCCAACACGAAGGAGACCCTGATGTACGCAGAGTTACTGGAGAGGTGCGTCACTGACCCAGACACCGGTCTCCGCCTGCTGCCACTCTTCGGAGATGATGGGGAAGGGTCTCGGGGCGTGCAGTCCTTCATTGACCACAGGACCCGAATGGCTTTGGAAAACACAACAGTACCTGTGGCCTGTGGCAAATTCAAGGGGAAGTCGGTGTCGCTCTGGAAACTCCTCTTCTCAGACTACTTCACAAGTGCGCAAAGGGCCACGCTTACCCAGCAGTGCCGCACCGCGACTCTCTCCATGCAGGAACTGGCTAAGACCGTCAGCACCACCGTTCAGCAAATGGTTTCCACCGCCAATATCACCTTTGAAGGCCTGAGGCACAAGGTGACCCCTAGCCAGCTCCTGAGTGCTGAAATCATCAACAGGGATTTGTTTGAGAAGCTGAGCCAAGGGGAGACATCCGCCAGAGAAGTTGTCGGCATGGACACAGTCAGGAAGTACCTGGAAGGGACAGGCAGTATCAGTGGGCTGCTGCTGCCCGATTCCCAGGAGAAAATCAGCATCTACCAGGCAAAGAGGAAAGGCCTTCTAATGCCAGGGACGTCCCTCATCCTCCTCGAGGCACAGGCTGCCACTGGATTCATCATCGACCCAGCTGCAAACAAGAAATATTCCGTGAAGGAGGCTCTGCGAGCCAGCGTCATCGGCCCAGATATTTACAACAAGCTGCTGGCAGCAGAGAAAGCAGTCACTGGCTACAAAGACCCCTACACCGGCAACAAGATCTCCCTCTTCCAGGCCATGAGCAAAGGCCACATTGTCAGAGACCACGGCATCCGCCTGCTGGAGGCCCAGATCGCCACCGGCGGCATCATCGACCCCGTGCACAGCCACCGAATCCCCGTGGAGGTGGCTTACAAGCGGGGCTACTTCGACAAGAAGATGAACTTGATCCTCTCTGACCCCAGCGACGACACCAAGGGCTTCTTCGACCCCAACACGCACGAGAACCTCACGTACTTGCAGCTGAAGGAGAAGTGCATCACAGAGCCCTCCACCGGACTCTGCCTCCTGCCTCTGAACAGCACGAAGCGCCAGTTCATCAATGACACCACCAAACAAGCCTTCAGGAGCACGTGGCTCCTCGTGAAGTACGGGAGGTTCCGAGGAGAAAGGGTCTCCGTGTGGGACCTGTTGAACTCTGAGTATTTCAGCGAGGGAAAGCGGCGGGAGATATTTAATCACTACCAGCTGCGGAAGCTCACCCTGGAGCAGATCAGACTCATGTTGGAGGAAGAGATGAAAAAATGGGCCCACATCAAATTCCCAGCCATGAGAGGCAGCGTCACGGCCTACCACCTGCTAGAAACTGGCATCATAGACAAGGCCCTGTTCGAGAGGGTGCTGGAGGGAGCTGTGAGCCCGGAGGACGTCCTGCGCATGGACTCTGTCCGGAAATACCTCTATGGCTCCGGCAGCATCGGGGGGATTGTGCTCCAGCCATCAAACCAGAGAATGAGCATCTATGAAGCCATGAAGCAGAAGATTGTGATGCCAGGAGTGGCTCTCCCACTGCTCGAGGCCCAGGCCGCTACTGGTTTCGTCATCGACCCAGTGAACAACCAGAAGCTGTGCGTTGATGAAGCCGTAAGGGAAGGGGTTATCGGGCCAGAACTCCATGAGAAACTGCAGCACGCGGAAGGAGCCGTAATGGGCTATAAAGACCCTTTTACTGGGGAAAAGATCTCCCTCTTCCAAGCCATGAAGAAGGGCCTCATCGCTGACAAACAGGCTGTTCAGCTCATGGAAGCCCAAATTGCCACAGGAGGCATCATTGACCCCCACCGCGGCCACTATGTCCCTGTGGAATTTGCCCAGAAACAAGGCTACTTGGATGAGGACATGAGCAAAACTCTCTCTAGTGCCTCTGATAATACCAGGGTCTACTGTGTCCCCAACAGCAAGGAGCCTATGACTTACACTCAGCTCATCGCGCGCTGCCAGAAGGACAAAAACTCTGGCCTCCACTTGCTGCCTTTGCCACAGACAGCTGTGCCTGTCCGCACGGATGAGCAGATCCAGCAGCTATTCAAGGAGACCATGGTGAAGGAGAAAGGGGTCTCCCTCTGGGAGCTGATCCACTCTGGCTACTTCACTGAGGAGCAGAGAAATGACTTTGTGGAGAAGTACCGGTCTGAGGACGTGTCTGTCTGGCAGTTGGTCACTCTTGTCCTGAAGCTTGTTGAGGAAATAGAGATGAAAGCCCATACCCACATCACCTTCGAAGGCCTGAGGGGCAGTGTGCCTGCCGTCTGGATGCTCGATGCTGGCATCATTACTGAGAAGACGTTCGAGGATCTGGCTCAGGGAACACAAACGGCCAGAGAAGTAGCCCAGATGGAGAGCGTGAAGAGATACTTACAGGGCACGGGGAGTATTGCTGGGATTTTCATACAGGCCTCCAAGAAGAGGATGAGCATTTACCAAGCAATGAAAAACAATCTCCTCCTGCCAGGGACAGGGGTGTTGTTGCTAGAGGCTCAAGCAGCTACAGGAGCTGTTATAGACCCAGTAACAAACCAGAAACTTGGTGTGGAGGAGGCCGTCAAAGCAGCCATTGTCGGTGAGGAACTCATGGAGAAGCTGCTTCTAGCAGAGAGAGCAGTGACCGGTTACACAGACCCATACACGGGGAACTCAATCTCAGTCTGTCAAGCAATCAGGAAAGGCCTCATTCCCATGAGCGATGGTGTTCCCTTAATAGAGGCCCAGCTGGCTACAGGAGGGGTCATCGATCCCATCCACCATCATCATCTTCCTCTTTCTGCAGCCTACATGCACGGCTTTTATGATGAAGAAATGAACCAGGCCCTATCCCAGCCCACTGACAACACCAAAGTCTTCTTTGATCCAAACACAAAGGAAAACTTGACCTACCAGCAGCTGAAAGACAGGTGTGTCCCTGATGCTGAAACAGGCCTCTGGCTACTACCTCTGTCTGAAACTGCAGCATTCTATGTGGACAAACAAACCATGGAGGTGCTGAAATCTGTGACAGTCTGTGTTGCAGTAGGACGGTTCAAAGGGCAGACAGTTTCCCTCTGGGACCTTCTCAACTCTGAGTACATCACAGACTGCAAGCAGAGAGAGCTGGTGGAACTATACAAAGAGGAGAATGCTGTGGCCCTGCAAGAAATCATCACCACCGTTACCACAATCATTGAAGAAACTGAGAAGCAAGGCAAGAGGTTCACGTTCAAGGGCCTGCGGAAGCAGGTGTCTGCCAGTGACCTCTTCCAGTCTCAGCTGATAGACAAGAAAACCCTGGACGAACTCAAGCAGGGACAGAAAACTGTCAAAGAAGTCACAGAGATGGACTCCGTCCGGAGATACCTGGAGGGGGGTAACTTCATAGCTGGAGTGTTAGTACAGCCAGCCAATGAGAAGATGAGCATCTACCAGGCTATGACAAGAGGAATGCTGAGGCCGGGAACCGCGCTGGTGTTGCTGGAGGCGCAGGCTGCTACCGGGTTTATTATTGACCCGGTGAAGAACAAGAGGCTGTCAGTGGAGGAGGCACTCGCTGCTGGGCTCATTGGACAACAGGTCTATGAGAAGCTGCTGTCTGCAGAGAGAGCAGTGACCGGATACACTGACCCCTTCACAAAAGGCCAAATCTCCCTCTTCGAAGCCATGAACCAGGGGCTGATCCTCAAGGGCCACGGCATCCGCCTGCTGGAGGCCCAGGTTGCCACCGGTGGCATCATCGACCCCGTGCACAGTCACCGCCTCCCCGTGGAGGTGGCTTACAAGCGGGGCTACTTCGACGAAGAGATGAACCGGATCCTCTCTGACCCCAGCGACGACACCAAGGGCTTCTTCGACCCCAACACTCACGAGAACCTCACTTACATACAACTCCTGGAGAGATGTGTCCAAGACCCTGAGACTGGGCTGTACATGCTCCAAATAGTAAAGCATGGGGGGACATACTTCTATATAGATGAGTCAATGAAACACTTTTTACGCTCAAAACCCATTAAAATGCAAGTTGGGAAGTTCAAAGGCCAAACAGTGTCCCTCTGGGACCTGCTCTGCTCTCAGTACATCTCAGAACAGAAAAGAAAAGAACTAGTGAAGCAATATAAATGTGAAACCCTCACAATAGAACAGCTCATCACAGTCATCACCACCATCATTGAGGAAATGGAACTCAGAACCCAAGCCCTCAAGGTTAAAGGACTCAGAGGACATGTATCTGTGTCAGAGTTATTCAACGCTGAGATAATTGACAAGACAACACTGGACAATCTGCAAAAAGGAACTCTCACAGTCCATAAACTCACACAAATGGACTCTGTCAAGAGGTATCTGGAAGGAACTGGCAGCATTGTTGGAGTTCTGCTGCCAGACAAGAAAGAGAAGATGAGCATCTACCAGGCCCTAGAGAGAGGTCTCCTAACACCAGAATCAGCGCTGGTGCTGCTGGAGGCGCAGGCTGCCACCGGCTTTATCACTGACCCGCTGAAGAACGAGAAGCTGTCCGTCGATGAAGCCGTCTCCGCCGGCCTGGTGGGCCGTGAGATTCACGAGAAGCTGCTCTCTGCAGAGAGAGCAGTGACCGGCTACACTGACCCCTACACAGGCAACAAGATCTCCCTCTTCCAGGCCATGAAGAAAGACCTGATAGTCAAAGACCACGGCATCCACCTGCTGGAGGCCCAGATCGCCACCGGCGGCATCATCGACCCCGTGCACAGTCACCGCCTCCCCGTGGAGGTGGCTTACAAGCGGGGATATTTGGACGATGACACATTTCTTCTTCTTTCTGATCCAGAACATGGCAACAAAAGCTTTATGGATCCTAACACCCATGAAAAACTCAGTTATGCCCAGCTCCTGCAGAGATGTAGCAAAGACCCAGACACAGGACTGTGCCTGCTGCAGATAACAGAAAAGAAGGAAGACTATTTCTACATTGATGAACACACAAAAAATACAATGTTATTAACCAAGGTTCAAGTACCGGTAGGGAAATACAAAGGACATATTCTATCTCTATGGGAACTCCTGTGTTCTGATTATATCAGTGAGGAAAAGAGGAAGGAATTGGTAAAACAATACAAAAAAGAATCCACAGCTATCTTACAAAAGATCATTGATACAATCTTAACCATTATACATGAAAAAGAGAGGAGCAGAAAAGATATATGGTTCCAGGGAATCAGACAACAAATCACTGCATCAGAACTATTCAACGCACAGATAATTACCAAAGACACAATGGAAAAGCTAGAGGAAGGAAAACAGACTGCAAAAGATATAGCAAAGATGGATTCCGTAAAGAGATACCTCGAAGGAACCAGCTGCATTGCCGGAGTCCTGGTGCCGTCCAACACAGACCCGTCCAAGACAGAGAAGATGAGCATCTACCAGGCCATGGGGAAGGGCATTCTGAGGCCGGGCACCGCGCTGGTGCTGCTGGAGGCGCAGGCTGCCAGCGGCTTTATCACTGACCCGCTGAAGAACGAGAAGCTGTCCGTCGATGAAGCCGTCTCCGCCGGCCTGGTGGGCAGTGAGATTCACGAGAAGCTGCTCTCTGCAGAGAGAGCAGTGACCGGCTACACTGACCCCTACACAGGCAACAAGATCTCCCTCTTCCAGGCCATGAAGAAAGACCTGATAGTCAAAGACCACGGCATCCGCCTGCTGGAGGCCCAGATCGCCACCGGCGGCATCATCGACCCCGTGCACAGTCACCGCCTCCCCGTGGAGGTGGCTTACAAGCGGGGCTACTTCGACCAAGAGATGAGCCGGATCCTCTCTGACCCCAGCGACGACACCAAGGGCTTCTTCGACCCCAACACTCACGAGAACCTCACCTACATGCAGCTCCTCAGCAGATGCGTCCCAGACCCAGACACGGGGCTCCTGATGCTTCAGCTGATGCACAAAGGCTCCGTGCTCTTCCAGCTAGATGAAAAAACACGAACCTGCTTACAGTCTGCCCCTGCCACCGTCAGCGTGGGACTCTTCCAGGGGCAGAACATGACCGTGTGGGAGCTTCTCTTCTCCAGATACGTCCCTGACCAAAAAAGGCAGGAGCTTCTGAAGAAGTACAAAGCGGGGACGCTAACCATTCAGGAAATGACAACCATCATCACCACCCTCATCACCGAGGCAGAGCAAAAGAGCAGCAGAGAGCCCAGGCACGTGAAAAGTCCGGGCACGCAACGGGCAACGTCACAGAAGGCCGAGGCTGCCCATTCGCAGAGAGATGAAAAACGGGAAAAGGCCTTAAAGACTACGACGGTCGACGGGCCGGGGGGCGAGTTCCAAGGGCGAAAGGTCTCTGTGTGGGATCTGCTCTTCTCCAAATACGTCCTTGAAGAGAAAAGACAAGAGCTTCTGAAGAAGTACAAAGCAGGGACGCTAACCATTCAAGAAATGATAACCGTCCTCACCACCATCATCACCGAGACAGAGAAAAAGAGCGGCAAACAGCCCAGCGGGGTGGAAGGCCCCTGCCGAGAGGAGACAACATCCGGGAGAGCTGCCAGCGCCCCTCCTCCACAGGACCAACAAGCGGAAAAGACTCTCCGGCTCGCGACCGTCGACGTATCGGTCGGCGAGTTCCAAGGGCGAAAGCTCTCCGTGTGGGAACTTCTCTTCTCCAAATACCTCTCGGAAGAGAAAAGGCAGGAGCTCCTGGAGAAGTACAGAGCAGGGACCGTGACTCTGGAGGAGCTGGTCAGAATCCTCACCACCATCGCTGAGCAGACAGAAGAGAGAAGCAGCAAAGTGAAGTTCTCAGGCCTCAGGAGGCAGGTGACTGCCTCAGAGCTGTTCAGCTCTGACATTATTGACCAGAACACGCTGACTGAACTCACCCAGGGCACCAAGACGGTGCAGGAGATCACGGAAATGGATTCCGTAAAGAGATACCTCGAAGGAACTAGCTGCATTGCCGGAGTCCTGGTGCCGTCCAACACGGACCCGTCCAAGACAGAGAAGATGAGCATCTACCAGGCCATGGGGAAGGGCATTCTGAGGCCGGGCACCGCGCTGGTGCTGCTGGAGGCGCAGGCTGCCAGCGGCTTTATCACTGACCCGCTGAAGAACGAGAAGCTGTCCGTCGATGAAGCCGTCTCCGCCGGCCTGGTGGGCAGTGAGATTCACGAGAAGCTGCTCTCTGCAGAGAGAGCAGTGACCGGCTACACTGACCCCTACACAGGCAACAAGATCTCCCTCTTCCAGGCCATGAAGAAAGACCTGATAGTCAAAGACCACGGCATCCGCCTGCTGGAGGCCCAGATCGCCACCGGCGGCATCATCGACCCCGTGCACAGTCACCGCCTCCCCGTGGAGGTGGCTTACAAGCGCGGCTACTTCGACCAAGAGATGAGCCGGATCCTCTCTGACCCCAGCGACGACACCAAGGGCTTCTTCGACCCCAACACTCACGAGAACCTCACCTACATGCAGCTCCTCAGCAGATGCGTCCCAGACCCAGACACGGGGCTCCTGATGCTTCAGCTGATGCACAAAGGCTCCGTGCTCTTCCAGCTAGATGAAAAAACACGAACCTGCTTACAGTCTGCCCCTGCCACCGTCAGCGTGGGACTCTTCCAGGGGCAGAACGTGACCGTGTGGGAGCTTCTCTTCTCCAGATACGTCCCTGACCAAAAAAGGCAGGAGCTTCTGAAGAAGTACAAAGCGGGGACGCTAACCATTCAGGAAATGACAACCATCATCACCACCCTCATCACCGAGGCAGAGCAAAAGAGCAGCAGAGAGCCCAGGCACGTGAAAAGTCCGAGCACGCAACGGGCAACGTCACAGAAGGCCGAGGCTGCCCACTCGCAGAGAGATGAAAAACGGGAAAAGGCCTTAAAGACTACGACGGTCGACGGGCCGGGGGGCGAGTTCCAAGGGCGAAAGGTCTCTGTGTGGGATCTGCTCTTCTCCAAATACGTCCTTGAAGAGAAAAGACAAGAGCTTCTGAAGAAGTACAAAGCAGGGACGCTAACCATTCAAGAAATGATAACCGTCCTCACCACCATCATCACCGAGACAGAGAAAAAGAGCGGCAAACAGCCCAGCGGGGTGGAAGGCCCCTGCCGAGAGGAGACAACATCCGGGAGAGCTGCCAGCGCCCCTTCTCCACAGGACCAACAAGCGGAAAAGACTCTCCGGCTCGCGACCGTCGACGTATCGGTCGGCGAGTTCCAAGGGCGAAAGCTCTCCGTGTGGGAACTTCTCTTCTCCAAATACCTCTCGGAAGAGAAAAGGCAGGAGCTCCTGGAGGAGTACAGAGCAGGGACCGTGACTCTGGAGGAGCTGGTCAGAATCCTCACCACCATCGCTGAGCAGACAGAAGAGAGAAGCAGCAAAGTGAAGTTCTCAGGCCTCAGGAGGCAGGTGACTGCCTCAGAGCTGTTCAGCTCTGACATTATTGACCAGAACACGCTGACTGAACTCACCCAGGGCACCAAGACGGTGCAGGAGATCACGGAAATGGATTCCGTAAAGAGATACCTCGAAGGAACCAGCTGCATTGCCGGAGTCCTGGTGCCGTCCAACACGGACCCGTCCAAGACAGAGAAGATGAGCATCTACCAGGCCATGGGGAAGGGCATTCTGAGGCCGGGCACCGCGCTGGTGCTGCTGGAGGCGCAGGCTGCCAGCGGCTTTATCACTGACCCGCTGAAGAACGAGAAGCTGTCCGTCGATGAAGCCGTCACCGCCGGCCTGGTGGGCAGTGAGATTCACGAGAAGCTGCTCTCTGCAGAGAGAGCAGTGACCGGCTACACTGACCCCTACACAGGCAAGAAGATCTCCCTCTTCCAGGCCATGAAGAAAGACCTGATAGTCAAAGACCACGGCATCCGCCTGCTGGAGGCCCAGATCGCCACCGGCGGCATCATCGACCCCGTGCACAGTCACCGCCTCCCCGTGGAGGTGGCTTACAAGCGGGGCTACTTCGACCAAGAGATGAGCCGGATCCTCTCTGACCCCAGCGACGACACCAAGGGCTTCTTCGACCCCAACACTCACGAGAACCTCACCTACATGCAGCTCCTCAGCAGATGCGTCCCAGACCCAGACACGGGGCTCCTGATGCTTCAGCTGATGCACAAAGGCTCCGTGCTCTTCCAGCTAGATGAAAAAACACGAACCTGCTTACAGTCTGCCCCTGCCACCGTCAGCGTGGGACTCTTCCAGGGGCAGAACGTGACCGTGTGGGAGCTTCTCTTCTCCAGATACGTCCCTGACCAAAAAAGGCAGGAGCTTCTGAAGAAGTACAAAGCGGGGACGCTAACCATTCAGGAAATGACAACCATCATCACCACCCTCATCACCGAGGCAGAGCAAAAGAGCAGCAGAGAGCCCAGGCACGTGAAAAGTCCGGGCACGCAACGGGCAACGTCACAGAAGGCCGAGGCTGCCCATTCGCAGAGAGATGAAAAACGGGAAAAGGCCTTAAAGACTACGACGGTCGACGGGCCGGGGGGCGAGTTCCAAGGGCGAAAGGTCTCTGTGTGGGATCTGCTCTTCTCCAAATACGTCCTTGAAGAGAAAAGACAAGAGCTTCTGAAGAAGTACAAAGCAGGGACGCTAACCATTCAAGAAATGATAACCGTCCTCACCACCATCATCACCGAGACAGAGAAAAAGAGCGGCAAACAGCCCAGCGGGGTGGAAGGCCCCTGCCGAGAGGAGACAACATCCGGGAGAGCTGCCAGCGCCCCTTCTCCACAGGACCAACAAGCGGAAAAGACTCTCCGGCTCGCGACCGTCGACGTATCGGTCGGCGAGTTCCAAGGGCGAAAGCTCTCCGTGTGGGAACTTCTCTTCTCCAAATACCTCTCGGAAGAGAAAAGGCAGGAGCTCCTGGAGAAGTACAGAGCAGGGACCGTGACTCTGGAGGAGCTGGTCAGAATCCTCACCACCATCGTTGAGCAGACAGAAGAGAGAAGCAGCAAAGTGAAGTTCTCAGGCCTCAGGAGGCAGGTGACTGCCTCAGAGCTGTTCAGCTCTGACATTATTGACCAGAACACGCTGACTGAACTCACCCAGGGCACCAAGACGGTGCAGGAGATCACGGAAATGGATTCCGTAAAGAGATACCTCGAAGGAACTAGCTGCATTGCCGGAGTCCTGGTGCCGTCCAACACGGACCCGTCCAAGACAGAGAAGATGAGCATCTACCAGGCCATGGGGAAGGGCATTCTGAGGCCGGGCACCGCGCTGGTGCTGCTGGAGGCGCAGGCTGCCAGCGGCTTTATCACTGACCCGCTGAAGAACGAGAAGCTGTCCGTCGATGAAGCCGTCTCCGCCGGCCTGGTGGGCAGTGAGATTCACGAGAAGCTGCTCTCTGCAGAGAGAGCAGTGACCGGCTACACTGACCCCTACACAGGCAACAAGATCTCCCTCTTCCAGGCCATGAAGAAAGACCTGATAGTCAAAGACCACGGCATCCGCCTGCTGGAGGCCCAGATCGCCACCGGCGGCATCATCGACCCCGTGCACAGTCACCGCCTCCCCGTGGAGGTGGCTTACAAGCGGGGCTACTTCGACCAAGAGATGAGCCGGATCCTCTCTGACCCCAGCGACGACACCAAGGGCTTCTTCGACCCCAACACTCACGAGAACCTCACCTACATGCAGCTCCTCAGCAGATGCGTCCCAGACCCAGACACGGGGCTCCTGATGCTTCAGCTGATGCACAAAGGCTCCGTGCTCTTCCAGCTAGATGAAAAAACACGAACCTGCTTACAGTCTGCCCCTGCCACCGTCAGCGTGGGACTCTTCCAGGGGCAGAACATGACCGTGTGGGAGCTTCTCTTCTCCAGATACGTCCCTGACCAAAAAAGGCAGGAGCTTCTGAAGAAGTACAAAGCGGGGACGCTAACCATTCAGGAAATGACAACCATCATCACCACCCTCATCACCGAGGCAGAGCAAAAGAGCAGCAGAGAGCCCAGGCACGTGAAAAGTCCGGGCACGCAACGGGCAACGTCACAGAAGGCCGAGGCTGCCCATTCGCAGAGAGATGAAAAACGGGAAAAGGCCTTAAAGACTACGACGGTCGACGGGCCGGGGGGCGAGTTCCAAGGGCGAAAGGTCTCTGTGTGGGATCTGCTCTTCTCCAAATACGTCCTTGAAGAGAAAAGACAAGAGCTTCTGAAGAAGTACAAAGCAGGGACGCTAACCATTCAAGAAATGATAACCGTCCTCACCACCATCATCACCGAGACAGAGAAAAAGAGCGGCAAACAGCCCAGCGGGGTGGAAGGCCCCTGCCGAGAGGAGACAACATCCGGGAGAGCTGCCAGCGCCCCTTCTCCACAGGACCAACAAGCGGAAAAGACTCTCCGGCTCGCGACCGTCGACGTATCGGTCGGCGAGTTCCAAGGGCGAAAGCTCTCCGTGTGGGAACTTCTCTTCTCCAAATACCTCTCGGAAGAGAAAAGGCAGGAGCTCCTGGAGAAGTACAGAGCAGGGACCGTGACTCTGGAGGAGCTGGTCAGAATCCTCACCACCATCGTTGAGCAGACAGAAGAGAGAAGCAGCAAAGTGAAGTTCTCAGGCCTCAGGAGGCAGGTGACTGCCTCAGAGCTGTTCAGCTCTGACATTATTGACCAGAACACGCTGACTGAACTCACCCAGGGCACCAAGACGGTGCAGGAGATCACGGAAATGGATTCCGTAAAGAGATACCTCGAAGGAACTAGCTGCATTGCCGGAGTCCTGGTGCCGTCCAACACGGACCCGTCCAAGACAGAGAAGATGAGCATCTACCAGGCCATGGGGAAGGGCATTCTGAGGCCGGGCACCGCGCTGGTGCTGCTGGAGGCGCAGGCTGCCAGCGGCTTTATCACTGACCCGCTGAAGAACGAGAAGCTGTCCGTCGATGAAGCCGTCTCCGCCGGCCTGGTGGGCAGTGAGATTCACGAGAAGCTGCTCTCTGCAGAGAGAGCAGTGACCGGCTACACTGACCCCTACACAGGCAAGAAGATCTCCCTCTTCCAGGCCATGAAGAAAGACCTGATAGTCAAAGACCACGGCATCCGCCTGCTGGAGGCCCAGATCGCCACCGGCGGCATCATCGACCCCGTGCACAGTCACCGCCTCCCCGTGGAGGTGGCTTACAAGCGCGGCTACTTCGACCAAGAGATGAGCCGGATCCTCTCTGACCCCAGCGACGACACCAAGGGCTTCTTCGACCCCAACACTCACGAGAACCTCACCTACATGCAGCTCCTCAGCAGATGCGTCCCAGACCCAGACACGGGGCTCCTGATGCTTCAGCTGATGCACAAAGGCTCCGTGCTCTTCCAGCTAGATGAAAAAACACGAACCTGCTTACAGTCTGCCCCTGCCACCGTCAGCGTGGGACTCTTCCAGGGGCAGAACGTGACCGTGTGGGAGCTTCTCTTCTCCAGATACGTCCCTGACCAAAAAAGGCAGGAGCTTCTGAAGAAGTACAAAGCGGGGACGCTAACCATTCAGGAAATGACAACCATCATCACCACCCTCATCACCGAGGCAGAGCAAAAGAGCAGCAGAGAGCCCAGGCACGTGAAAAGTCCGAGCACGCAACGGGCAACGTCACAGAAGGCCGAGGCTGCCCACTCGCAGAGAGATGAAAAACGGGAAAAGGCCTTAAAGACTACGACGGTCGACGGGCCGGGGGGCGAGTTCCAAGGGCGAAAGGTCTCTGTGTGGGATCTGCTCTTCTCCAAATACGTCCTTGAAGAGAAAAGACAAGAGCTTCTGAAGAAGTACAAAGCAGGGACGCTAACCATTCAAGAAATGATAACCGTCCTCACCACCATCATCACCGAGACAGAGAAAAAGAGCGGCAAACAGCCCAGTGGGGTGGAAGGCCCCTGCCGAGAGGAGACAACATCCGGGAGAGCTGCCAGCGCCCCTTCTCCACAGGACCAACAAGCGGAAAAGACTCTCCGGCTCGCGACCGTCGACGTATCGGTCGGCGAGTTCCAAGGGCGAAAGCTCTCCGTGTGGGAACTTCTCTTCTCCAAATACCTCTCGGAAGAGAAAAGGCAGGAGCTCCTGGAGAAGTACAGAGCAGGGACCGTGACTCTGGAGGAGCTGGTCAGAATCCTCACCACCATCGTTGAGCAGACAGAAGAGAGAAGCAGCAAAGTGAAGTTCTCAGGCCTCAGGAGGCAGGTGACTGCCTCAGAGCTGTTCAGCTCTGACATTATTGACCAGAACACGCTGACTGAACTCACCCAGGGCACCAAGACGGTGCAGGAGATCACGGAAATGGATTCCGTAAAGAGATACCTCGAAGGAACTAGCTGCATTGCCGGAGTCCTGGTGCCGTCCAACACGGACCCGTCCAAGACAGAGAAGATGAGCATCTACCAGGCCATGGGGAAGGGCATTCTGAGGCCGGGCACCGCGCTGGTGCTGCTGGAGGCGCAGGCTGCCAGCGGCTTTATCACTGACCCGCTGAAGAACGAGAAGCTGTCCGTCGATGAAGCCGTCACCGCCGGCCTGGTGGGCAGTGAGATTCACGAGAAGCTGCTCTCTGCAGAGAGAGCAGTGACCGGCTACACTGACCCCTACACAGGCAAGAAGATCTCCCTCTTCCAGGCCATGAAGAAAGACCTGATAGTCAAAGACCACGGCATCCGCCTGCTGGAGGCCCAGATCGCCACCGGCGGCATCATCGACCCCGTGCACAGTCACCGCCTCCCCGTGGAGGTGGCTTACAAGCGGGGCTACTTCGACCAAGAGATGAGCCGGATCCTCTCTGACCCCAGCGACGACACCAAGGGCTTCTTCGACCCCAACACTCACGAGAACCTCACCTACATGCAGCTCCTCAGCAGATGCGTCCCAGACCCAGACACGGGGCTCCTGATGCTTCAGCTGATGCACAAAGGCTCCGTGCTCTTCCAGCTAGATGAAAAAACACGAACCTGCTTACAGTCTGCCCCTGCCACCGTCAGCGTGGGACTCTTCCAGGGGCAGAACGTGACCGTGTGGGAGCTTCTCTTCTCCAGATACGTCCCTGACCAAAAAAGGCAGGAGCTTCTGAAGAAGTACAAAGCGGGGACGCTAACCATTCAGGAAATGACAACCATCATCACCACCCTCATCACCGAGGCAGAGCAAAAGAGCAGCAGAGAGCCCAGGCACGTGAAAAGTCCGGGCACGCAACGGGCAACGTCACAGAAGGCCGAGGCTGCCCACTCGCAGAGAGATGAAAAACGGGAAAAGGCCTTAAAGACTACGACGGTCGACGGGCCGGGGGGCGAGTTCCAAGGGCGAAAGGTCTCTGTGTGGGATCTGCTCTTCTCCAAATACGTCCTTGAAGAGAAAAGACAAGAGCTTCTGAAGAAGTACAAAGCAGGGACGCTAACCATTCAAGAAATGATAACCGTCCTCACCACCATCATCACCGAGACAGAGAAAAAGAGCGGCAAACAGCCCAGCGGGGTGGAAGGCCCCTGCCGAGAGGAGAGAACATCCGGGAGAGCTGCCAGCGCCCCTCCTCCACAGGACCAACAAGCGGAAAAGACTCTCCGGCTCGCGACCGTCGACGTATCGGTCGGCGAGTTCCAAGGGCGAAAGCTCTCCGTGTGGGAACTTCTCTTCTCCAAATACCTCTCGGAAGAGAAAAGGCAGGAGCTCCTGGAGAAGTACAGAGCAGGGACCGTGACTCTGGAGGAGCTGGTCAGAATCCTCACCACCATCGCTGAGCAGACAGAAGAGAGAAGCAGCAAAGTGAAGTTCTCAGGCCTCAGGAGGCAGGTGACTGCCTCAGAGCTGTTCAGCTCGGACATTATTGACCAGAACACGCTGACTGAACTCACCCAGGGCACCAAGACGGTGCAGGAGATCACGGAAATGGATTCCGTAAAGAGATACCTCGAAGGAACTAGCTGCATTGCCGGAGTCCTGGTGCCGTCCAACACGGACCCGTCCAAGACAGAGAAGATGAGCATCTACCAGGCCATGGGGAAGGGCATTCTGAGGCCGGGCACCGCGCTGGTGCTGCTGGAGGCGCAGGCTGCCAGCGGCTTTATCACTGACCCGCTGAAGAACGAGAAGCTGTCCGTCGATGAAGCCGTCTCCGCCGGCCTGGTGGGCAGTGAGATTCACGAGAAGCTGCTCTCTGCAGAGAGAGCAGTGACCGGCTACACTGACCCCTACACAGGCAAGAAGATCTCCCTCTTCCAGGCCATGAAGAAAGACCTGATAGTCAAAGACCACGGCATCCGCCTGCTGGAGGCCCAGATCGCCACCGGCGGCATCATCGACCCCGTGCACAGTCACCGCCTCCCCGTGGAGGTGGCTTACAAGCGGGGCTACTTCGACCAAGAGATGAGCCGGATCCTCTCTGACCCCAGCGACGACACCAAGGGCTTCTTCGACCCCAACACTCACGAGAACCTCACCTACATGCAGCTCCTCAGCAGATGCGTCCCAGACCCAGACACGGGGCTCCTGATGCTTCAGCTGATGCACAAAGGCTCCGTGCTCTTCCAGCTAGATGAAAAAACACGAACCTGCTTACAGTCTGCCCCTGCCACCGTCAGCGTGGGACTCTTCCAGGGGCAGAACGTGACCGTGTGGGAGCTTCTCTTCTCCAGATACGTCCCTGACCAAAAAAGGCAGGAGCTTCTGAAGAAGTACAAAGCGGGGACGCTAACCATTCAGGAAATGACAACCATCATCACCACCCTCATCACCGAGGCAGAGCAAAAGAGCAGCAGAGAGCCCAGGCACGTGAAAAGTCCGGGCACGCAACGGGCAACGTCACAGAAGGCCGAGGCTGCCCATTCGCAGAGAGATGAAAAACGGGAAAAGGCCTTAAAGACTACGACGGTCGACGGGCCGGGGGGCGAGTTCCAAGGGCGAAAGGTCTCTGTGTGGGATCTGCTCTTCTCCAAATACGTCCTTGAAGAGAAAAGACAAGAGCTTCTGAAGAAGTACAAAGCAGGGACGCTAACCATTCAAGAAATGATAACCGTCCTCACCACCATCATCACCGAGACAGAGAAAAAGAGCGGCAAACAGCCCAGCGGGGTGGAAGGCCCCTGCCGAGAGGAGAGAACATCCGGGAGAGCTGCCAGCGCCCCTTCTCCACAGGACCAACAAGCGGAAAAGACTCTCCGGCTCGCGACCGTCGACGTATCGGTCGGCGAGTTCCAAGGGCGAAAGCTCTCCGTGTGGGAACTTCTCTTCTCCAAATACCTCTCGGAAGAGAAAAGGCAGGAGCTCCTGGAGAAGTACAGAGCAGGGACCGTGACTCTGGAGGAGCTGGTCAGAATCCTCACCACCATCGTTGAGCAGACAGAAGAGAGAAGCAGCAAAGTGAAGTTCTCAGGCCTCAGGAGGCAGGTGACTGCCTCAGAGCTGTTCAGCTCTGACATTATTGACCAGAACACGCTGACTGAACTCACCCAGGGCACCAAGACGGTGCAGGAGATCACGGAAATGGATTCCGTAAAGAGATACCTCGAAGGAACCAGCTGCATTGCCGGAGTCCTGGTGCCGTCCAACACGGACCCGTCCAAGACAGAGAAGATGAGCATCTACCAGGCCATGGGGAAGGGCATTCTGAGGCCGGGCACCGCGCTGGTGCTGCTGGAGGCGCAGGCTGCCAGCGGCTTTATCACTGACCCGCTGAAGAACGAGAAGCTGTCCGTCGATGAAGCCGTCTCCGCCGGCCTGGTGGGCAGTGAGATTCACGAGAAGCTGCTCTCTGCAGAGAGAGCAGTGACCGGCTACACTGACCCCTACACAGGCAACAAGATCTCCCTCTTCCAGGCCATGAAGAAAGACCTGATAGTCAAAGACCACGGCATCCGCCTGCTGGAGGCCCAGATCGCCACCGGCGGCATCATCGACCCCGTGCACAGTCACCGCCTCCCCGTGGAGGTGGCTTACAAGCGGGGCTACTTCGACCAAGAGATGAGCCGGATCCTCTCTGACCCCAGCGACGACACCAAGGGCTTCTTCGACCCCAACACTCACGAGAACCTCACCTACATGCAGCTCCTCAGCAGATGCGTCCCAGACCCAGACACGGGGCTCCTGATGCTTCAGCTGATGCACAAAGGCTCCGTGCTCTTCCAGCTAGATGAAAAAACACGAACCTGCTTACAGTCTGCCCCTGCCACCGTCAGCGTGGGACTCTTCCAGGGGCAGAACGTGACCGTGTGGGAGCTTCTCTTCTCCAGATACGTCCCTGACCAAAAAAGGCAGGAGCTTCTGAAGAAGTACAAAGCGGGGACGCTAACCATTCAGGAAATGACAACCATCATCACCACCCTCATCACCGAGGCAGAGCAAAAGAGCAGCAGAGAGCCCAGGCACGTGAAAAGTCCGGGCACGCAACGGGCAACGTCACAGAAGGCCGAGGCTGCCCATTCGCAGAGAGATGAAAAACGGGAAAAGGCCTTAAAGACTACGACGGTCGACGGGCCGGGGGGCGAGTTCCAAGGGCGAAAGGTCTCTGTGTGGGATCTGCTCTTCTCCAAATACGTCCTTGAAGAGAAAAGACAAGAGCTTCTGAAGAAGTACAAAGCAGGGACGCTAACCATTCAAGAAATGATAACCGTCCTCACCACCATCATCACCGAGACAGAGAAAAAGAGCGGCAAACAGCCCAGCGGGGTGGAAGGCCCCTGCCGAGAGGAGAGGACATCCGGGAGAGCTGCCAGCGCCCCTTCTCCACAGGACCAACAAGCGGAAAAGACTCTCCGGCTCGCGACCGTCGACGTATCGGTCGGCGAGTTCCAAGGGCGAAAGCTCTCCGTGTGGGAACTTCTCTTCTCCAAATACCTCTCGGAAGAGAAAAGGCAGGAGCTCCTGGAGAAGTACAGAGCAGGGACCGTGACTCTGGAGGAGCTGGTCAGAATCCTCACCACCATCGCTGAGCAGACAGAAGAGAGAAGCAGCAAAGTGAAGTTCTCAGGCCTCAGGAGGCAGGTGACTGCCTCAGAGCTGTTCAGCTCTGACATTATTGACCAGAACACGCTGACTGAACTCACCCAGGGCACCAAGACGGTGCAGGAGATCACGGAAATGGATTCCGTAAAGAGATACCTCGAAGGAACTAGCTGCATTGCCGGAGTCCTGGTGCCGTCCAACACGGACCCGTCCAAGACAGAGAAGATGAGCATCTACCAGGCCATGGGGAAGGGCATTCTGAGGCCGGGCACCGCGCTGGTGCTGCTGGAGGCGCAGGCTGCCAGCGGCTTTATCACTGACCCGCTGAAGAACGAGAAGCTGTCCGTCGATGAAGCCGTCTCCGCCGGCCTGGTGGGCAGTGAGATTCACGAGAAGCTGCTTTCTGCAGAGAGAGCAGTGACCGGCTACACTGACCCCTACACAGGCAACAAGATCTCCCTCTTCCAGGCCATGAAGAAAGACCTGATAGTCAAAGACCACGGCATCCGCCTGCTGGAGGCCCAGATCGCCACCGGCGGCATCATCGACCCCGTGCACAGTCACCGCCTCCCCGTGGAGGTGGCTTACAAGCGGGGCTACTTCGACCAAGAGATGAGCCGGATCCTCTCTGACCCCAGCGACGACACCAAGGGCTTCTTCGACCCCAACACTCACGAGAACCTCACCTACATGCAGCTCCTCAGCAGATGCGTCCCAGACCCAGACACGGGGCTCCTGATGCTTCAGCTGATGCACAAAGGCTCCGTGCTCTTCCAGCTAGATGAAAAAACACGAACCTGCTTACAGTCTGCCCCTGCCACCGTCAGCGTGGGACTCTTCCAGGGGCAGAACGTGACCGTGTGGGAGCTTCTCTTCTCCAGATACGTCCCTGACCAAAAAAGGCAGGAACTTCTGAAGAAGTACAAAGCGGGGACGCTAACCATTCAGGAAATGACAACCATCATCACCACCCTCATCACCGAGGCAGAGCAAAAGAGCAGCAGAGAGCCCAGGCACGTGAAAAGTCCGGGCACGCAACGGGCAACGTCACAGAAGGCCGAGGCTGCCCATTCGCAGAGAGATGAAAAACGGGAAAAGGCCTTAAAGACTACGACGGTCGACGGGCCGGGGGGCGAGTTCCAAGGGCGAAAGGTCTCTGTGTGGGATCTGCTCTTCTCCAAATACGTCCTTGAAGAGAAAAGACAAGAGCTTCTGAAGAAGTACAAAGCAGGGACGCTAACCATTCAAGAAATGATAACCGTCCTCACCACCATCATCACCGAGACAGAGAAAAAGAGCGGCAAACAGCCCAGCGGGGTGGAAGGCCCCTGCCGAGAGGAGAGAACATCCGGGAGAGCTGCCAGCGCCCCTTCTCCACAGGACCAACAAGCGGAAAAGACTCTCCGGCTCGCGACCGTCGACGTATCGGTCGGCGAGTTCCAAGGGCGAAAGCTCTCCGTGTGGGAACTTCTCTTCTCCAAATACCTCTCGGAAGAGAAAAGGCAGGAGCTCCTGGAGAAGTACAGAGCAGGGACCGTGACTCTGGAGGAGCTGGTCAGAATCCTCACCACCATCGTTGAGCAGACAGAAGAGAGAAGCAGCAAAGTGAAGTTCTCAGGCCTCAGGAGGCAGGTGACTGCCTCAGAGCTGTTCAGCTCTGACATTATTGACCAGAACACGCTGACTGAACTCACCCAGGGCACCAAGACGGTGCAGGAGATCACGGAAATGGATTCCGTAAAGAGATACCTCGAAGGAACTAGCTGCATTGCCGGAGTCCTGGTGCCGTCCAACACGGACCCGACCAAGACAGAGAAGATGAGCATCTACCAGGCCATGGGGAAGGGCATTCTGAGGCCGGGCACCGCGCTGGTGCTGCTGGAGGCGCAGGCTGCCAGCGGCTTTATCACTGACCCGCTGAAGAACGAGAAGCTGTCCGTCGATGAAGCCGTCTCCGCCGGCCTGGTGGGCAGTGAGATTCACGAGAAGCTGCTCTCTGCAGAGAGAGCAGTGACCGGCTACACTGACCCCTACACAGGCAACAAGATCTCCCTCTTCCAGGCCATGAAGAAAGACCTGATAGTCAAAGACCACGGCATCCGCCTGCTGGAGGCCCAGATCGCCACCGGCGGCATCATCGACCCCGTGCACAGTCACCGCCTCCCCGTGGAGGTGGCTTACAAGCGGGGCTACTTCGACCAAGAGATGAGCCGGATCCTCTCTGACCCCAGCGACGACACCAAGGGCTTCTTCGACCCCAACACTCACGAGAACCTCACCTACATGCAGCTCCTCAGCAGATGCATCCCAGACCCAGACACGGGGCTCCTGATGCTTCAGCTGATGCACAAAGGCTCCGTGCTCTTCCAGCTAGATGAAAAAACACGAACCTGCTTACAGTCTGCCCCTGCCACCGTCAGCGTGGGACTCTTCCAGGGGCAGAACGTGACCGTGTGGGAGCTTCTCTTCTCCAGATACGTCCCTGACCAAAAAAGGCAGGAGCTTCTGAAGAAGTACAAAGCGGGGACGCTAACCATTCAGGAAATGACAACCATCATCACCACCCTCATCACCGAGGCAGAGCAAAAGAGCAGCAGAGAGCCCAGGCACGTGAAAAGTCCGAGCACGTGTAGGACTCATGAATGAAATTGTTTTTAATTGTTTACTTTATTAATGTAACTTCATAAGTAAAGTTTTATGAATGAAACAATATTCATTCATAAAACCGGTTACCCCAATAACTGGCTAATTAACAGTTAAGATGCTTGTTAAGAGCCATAGCTGTTCAGTCAGCTGCCTTTGTAAATTTCACTATCAATCCAATTCCTGCTTAAATGACTGAGACTTGCACTGTTTCAGTATTGTAACTTCTGTTCACCATTTATTACACTTGCCTGCAGTGTAACTTCTGTTCACTGTTTGCCATCTATTATACTTGTCTATATTGTAACTTCTGTTCACTGTTTGCCATATTGTAATTCAAACCCCATTTTAAAATGCTTACTCCATTTTGTAAGGGCTTGCTGCAACCTTCATTTTTGCAAACCCTGCTGTAATCTTATTAGTTTAATTTAGATGTGTGAATGAGGTACGTATGGATGATGGAATCAACCTCCAGCCCCAGCCTGTCCTGATTAAATAGAGTTCAAACACCAACGGCTGAAGATGCAGACAAGAGCCCTAACAAAGTAAGAAGAATCCACCCTAGAAAGAAAAGGTACAATAGAAGAAAGATCAAAGCCCTGTCCGAGGCTGAAAGTCATGTCTGCAATTGACGGGTGATCAATCACCAAACCCAGAGGCAGGGTGACACAGCAAGACCTATAGACTCTGGATTCAAACTAAAGCCTACAAAAAGGATGGGTGACATGGAAAACTTTGGAGGAGGGTAACATTCTGCTGCCAACATGGAAGGGCATCGGTGCATGCCTGACAGAGACCCAGCTCATCCTTGTGCGCGGCTTTCCTGGCCAGTTAGCCGCCACAAGCTACGAACCCAAGCTGCAAACTCAAGCCACAGACTCAAGCAGGACTGGTAACTATGCAGCAGCTGCAGAACATCTGATGGATGTGTGTGTGTGTGAATGTGTGTGTGTGTATAGGTATTAGGTATAATGTGTGTGTATAAGGATTAAGATATTAGTTATTGGTCATAAATCAAATTGTTATTATAATAAATGTGGCATCTTTGTCTTGACCCCTAAAACGATCCTGTATAAGTTTGTGGGACAACACACGCAACGGGCAACGTCACAGAAGGCCGAGGCTGCCCATTCGCAGAGAGATGAAAAACGGGAAAAGGCCTTAAAGACTACGACGGTCGACGGGCCGGGGGGCGAGTTCCAAGGGCGAAAGGTCTCTGTGTGGGATCTGCTCTTCTCCAAATACGTCCTTGAAGAGAAAAGACAAGAGCTTCTGAAGAAGTACAAAGCAGGGACGCTAACCATTCAAGAAATGATAACCGTCCTCACCACCATCATCACCGAGACAGAGAAAAAGAGCGGCAAACAGCCCAGCGGGGTGGAAGGCCCCTGCCGAGAGGAGAGAACATCCGGGAGAGCTGCCAGCGCCCCTTCTCCACAGGACCAACAAGCGGAAAAGACTCTCCGGCTCGCGACCGTCGACGTATCGGTCGGCGAGTTCCAAGGGCGAAAGCTCTCCGTGTGGGAACTTCTCTTCTCCAAATACCTCTCGGAAGAGAAAAGGCAGGAGCTCCTGGAGAAGTACAGAGCAGGGACCGTGACTCTGGAGGAGCTGGTCAGAATCCTCACCACCATCGCTGAGCAGACAGAAGAGAGAAGCAGCAAAGTGAAGTTCTCAGGCCTCAGGAGGCAGGTGACTGCCTCAGAGCTGTTCAGCTCTGACATTATTGACCAGAACACGCTGACTGAACTCACCCAGGGCACCAAGACGGTGCAGGAGATCACGGAAATGGATTCCGTAAAGAGATACCTCGAAGGAACTAGCTGCATTGCCGGAGTCCTGGTGCCGTCCAACACGGACCCGTCCAAGACAGAGAAGATGAGCATCTACCAGGCCATGGGGAAGGGCATTCTGAGGCCGGGCACCGCGCTGGTGCTGCTGGAGGCGCAGGCTGCCAGCGGCTTTATCACTGACCCGCTGAAGAACGAGAAGCTGTCCGTCGATGAAGCCGTCTCCGCCGGCCTGGTGGGCAGTGAGATTCACGAGAAGCTGCTCTCTGCAGAGAGAGCAGTGACCGGCTACACTGACCCCTACACAGGCAACAAGATCTCCCTCTTCCAGGCCATGAAGAAAGACCTGATAGTCAAAGACCACGGCATCCGCCTGCTGGAGGCCCAGATCGCCACCGGCGGCATCATCGACCCCGTGCACAGTCACCGCCTCCCCGTGGAGGTGGCTTACAAGCGGGGCTACTTCGACCAAGAGATGAGCCGGATCCTCTCTGACCCCAGCGACGACACCAAGGGCTTCTTCGACCCCAACACTCACGAGAACCTCACCTACATGCAGCTCCTCAGCAGATGTGTCCCAGATCCAGACACGGGGCTCTGTTTGCTGAAGGTGGGGATGGACTAATTATATTTCATTTTATTACTCTGATCCCAGTTTTGTTTTGTTTTTCAAATAGCACTTTTCATCCCTTTGTCTCCACTCATTCTGTCTCTGTGAGCACCAGAATTCTGTCCCTCTGATGGTGTGGTGAAGTTCCCAGCGTGCTTTGCAGAACAAAGATCTTAGGCTAGGTCTACACTACAGCGGGGGGTCGACCTAAGATACACAACTTCAGCTACGTGAATAGCGTAGCTGAAGTGGCGTATTTTAGGTCGACTTACCTGGCTGTGAGGACGGCGGCAAGTCGACCGCTGCTGCGCCACCGTCGACTCCGCTACCGCCTCTTGCTGCGGTGGATTTCCGGAGTCGACGGTAGAGCCATCAGGGATCGATTTTATCGCGTCTTCACTAGACGCGGTAAGTCGATCCCCGATAGACCGATTGCTACCCGCCGGATCGGCGGGTAGTGAAGACGTGCCCTTAGTGATTCTTCTCTTTATTATCACCCCCTTTTGCCCAGGTCTGTCCACTAGCTGCTTGCTGTGGCATGCCATGTTATTTGTCTCCCAGGTTGTCAGGGATATTGGGTCCCTGATCTTGTCCAGTGCTCTGGGTCATGCGGGAATCGTACGGAATAACCTTAGGGAATCTCAGGGTAACGTGCAATGCCTGTGACGCTCCTGCACCAAACAGCGCATTGTGGGAAGGAAAAGCGCTCAGTGTACGCTGCGGTAAGGGAGGAAGTGGCTGGGTCTTCTCTTTACAGTTTCTGCTCAGGATAGTTCTAGCACCGGAATTCCAAAGTTTATGCAGGTCAGAGTTGAGGCACATGCGTGGGCTAGCCCTGGATTGGAGTGGCGGCGGGAGGCTGTGGATCTGGATCGAGGAGTATCAGCAGAGCTGGGTGGAGGCCAGAACTGGAAGACCATGGGGACTTGGGGGGGGAGTGTGGGGCATTGGCAGAGTTGAGCGGCAGACGGCTTCACAGCATTGGCCTGCCCTATTCTAGTCGATTAGATTTAGTTTCTCCAAGTGCAATCCTCCCTGAGCGATCTAATACTCTGTGAGTCTGTAGCTGGGGATATTGTGTGCCTCCCGTTACAAGCACTAGACTTACTCACAAACACAGTAGTATGTTGTTTTCAAAGTCCCCCTTCCTGCCTGACAGCTGCCCTTGAGCTGAGGTCTGTGGAATCTAGCCAGGAGCTGAGGAATCACGAGGCGTATTTTCATAAGGGTTTGTTTATTCAAACTTGGGTTTGCAACATGCACTTTTCAGTGGCGCAGCCAGAAGTAAAGGGGCCTTTCCCCTCTGACAGGGCATTTCAGCTCCTCTTCTCCTTCCAACTCCTGAGCTCGCTTTGCCAATGTTCTATGCCTGCTGGAGCCTCCATGGGGCAAGCTCCATGTGCTGCCCATGCCGCACTTGCCTGGAAGGAATGTTTCCTGCACTGGGGTTTGTTACAGGGGGTGCCCAGGCGCTGACTAGCTCTCCTGACTCAATAAAGGGAATCTTTCAAAACCTGCAGAGGATGACATGAGTAGAATGGATCTTTGTCTTAATTAACCCATCCAAAACGGCCTCTGCAGCTGTATGATGGAAAATGGATTCAACCCCAGGACTTCTACAGCTGCCACTGGATAAAGGGCAGAGCTTCAGTGCGCGGATCCAGGTCAAGCCCAGAGCCAGGGGAGAGCAGAGATCTTAGCGGAAGGGGAGGCAGCTTTGTTCCTGTAGGAAAACTGTGTCTCCCTGTTACAGACCCTGAGACCCTCAGAAGCCAATGCTGTGCATTGTCTGTGGACGAACCCAGAGAGATTTGGGGAGCAGGGAACAGGCCCAGAGTTGCCCTGTTACAGTGACAGCAGCAGGGTGCAGCACTAGGAGTATAGAAGGCACTTTACGGGTTAACTATCTGATTAGTCCCTGGGCCCTCCCTCCCCACCAGGCAGGTCAGTCCCTGTCCCAGTCCCCATCCTGGGGATAAGGACGCCGAGGCACAGAGGGGAGGTGACTTGCCCATAGCATCCGTGTAAAAATCGGGACTGGTACCTGGGGGTCCTAGCGCCCAGGAGGCTAAACCACACCTGTCGTCTGTGGCAGTGCAGTGCCATCTGCAGGAAGCCGTAATTCCTGAACTCGTGCAATCTGAGAGCTTTGAAACCATCCCTCCAGATTGCTGTGAACTCTGTGCTCCTCCCGGCCCTGGGGATGGACATAACCCGGAAGATGCCCTTACAGCCGGTGTGCTGAGAGCCTCTAAACTGCAAGAGGTTACCGGGCTTTCCTCCTGAGTGAGCCCACACGTGAAATTATTGCAGCTGCTCAGGGCTGGAGCACACCAAACCCCCAAGGAGCCAGCAGCATGCCAGGTGCAACCGGACACTGCAGGCACTTCAGCAGCTCGGGCTTGTAGGTCCCAGCCCTGGTGGGTGCCAGTAACCACTCAAAGCCACGGCTCAGGGGAAGGGAAAGGCTGCAGAAGCTTAGACAGTTACAGTTCGCGGTGAGCAGCGGTGGGACCTGTTTGGGGCTGGTCCGACTGAGAGTCAGGGCTGTGTCTATTCAGGCTAGCAGGAGCTGGCGGTTTCCAGGCCAGGCTCAGTTCGTGTCTCTCATTGGGGCCCTCGGGACTGCTCCCTGCCCAGCCGCCGCTGCTCCCTGGGCTTTCCCGGACCCAGCCTCGTGTCTGCGTCTCCACCTCTGTCCGGGCACTTTTCAAACAACAGGCAGAGCAGACAAGCTGCAGTTCAGAAAGCGCCCCAATGGGCCCGCTTCCCGATTGGTCCCTCCCTGCATCCGCAGCTGATTGGTCCATTCTCCTGCAAGTCCCAGCTCCCAGCCCTGGGGAGGGTCTCTGCCGAAAGGGGTCACTGTCTCTGCATCCTGGGCTTGTGCCAGCCGCCCTGGCACCGTGGGAGAGAGCGACACTGCCCCCACCTCCAGCGAGTACCCCACCAGCTCCCCCAACTGCACCCCTCCTCCCGGCCTGAAATATGGAGCCCTACAGGCAGAGCTGCCCATCCCAGGCATGGCCCTGTGCACTGTCCCAGGAGCCCTCTCTGCAGCTCCTGGCCAGCCAGGGTGTGGCTGCTGCGTCCCACAGGCCCAGTCACTTCCGGGCTCGAGGTCCATCCTCCTGCCTGGCCAGGGCAATGGAAAGCGCCCTGGGGAGGAGGCTGGGCCCAATCCTTTCCCCTGGTGCAGGTCTTGTTAGCTCCAGCTCAGGTGGTAACTAGGGGATTTCTCATGACTGGAACCTCCTTTGTTCTGTTCCACCCCCTTATATGACTTTGGCATAAGGTGGGAAACCTTTGTCTCTCTGGGTCCCCATCCCTCCTTCTAGCTGGAAAAGCACCAGGTTTAAGATGGATTCCAGTACCAGGTGACATGATCACATGTCACTGTAAGGCCTCATTCTCCCTTCTTTCAGAGTTGGCCTGCACATACCCAGGAAGGTTTGGGAGTAAACACAGCCATTTACAGCCAGTTGTCCTGGTTAATGGGAGCCATCAAGATTCCAAACCATTATTAATGGCCTACACTTTGCATAGTTACAATAGGACTTTAGAGTAATACTTCTAGCTTTATACATATTTCTAGCTTTAGATACAAGCATGATACATACATACAAATAGGATGAACACACTCAGTAGATTATAAGCTTTGTAATGATACCTTACAAGATACCTTTTGCATGAAGCATATTCCAGTTACATTATATTTACACTCATTAGCATATTTCCATAAAACATATGGAGTGCAACGTCACACCCTCCTCCTGAACTTACTGCCAGAGTCTTGGACACTGTCCATGGCGGAGGCAGTACATATAAAATCCCTGTTTGTTTCTGGTTACACACCCTCCCAGTACCTCTAAACCCTATGATGTCATTCAGAGGTGTCCTAGAAAGATGCGGGGTTCCTGGTCCCTGGGTGGCTGAAAACATGTTGGGGTGCAGTATTGCTAACAGAATGCAGATAGCAATATCTGTTAAAGTGTAGGTGTCTTGGCATTTAGCCACCAATGCCATGAGGCGGTGTGCCTCAGTTTCCCCTTCCACAGAGCAGTGTAGGCCTGTTACGCTTTTGCTGCTGTGCCAAGCTCTAAGCCTGGTTACAGGTATAAGCTGAAAAGCAACACTCTTGTGGGACTGTCTTGTTACCATCCCTAGCATGTACAAACGTTTTTTCCACAAATCAGGTACATCACACATCTTTAAAGGGTTTACCATTAGTATTAACTCCTTTGTCTTGACCCACAGATGAAGTAGCAAAAGGCACACGATTAACAGGTAACTTATGATGGACAGACTCCGTTCACACAGCCTGGCTTGCTCAGTGTCCACTGCATTTCCCAGCCCCTTTGTGTGCCATGGTAGGTGCTTCGACACAGATTCTCCGGCCTCCTTGGAGAAGACTCTCAATTCAGGCATGTGTTTGAGGCTTTGGCAAGGAATGGGTGCACTGCAGCCATGCCTGCCCTCGGCCCCTCTCTCGGGAATCTCTTTGTGTTGGGCCCCACCCGCTTGTGAAGCTTCTCAAATGCAAAGTTTTCCTCCCTCTGCCTTGAAGAGACAGTGTGATCTCTGACAAGCGTGGCAGGAACAACATCTTTCAATGGGGTGCTCTGGATTGGTCAGATCCCCTCGGACACCCCACTCTCTGTTCCCAAAAGGTCAGCTGGGAGGACTCTCCCCTCCAGGAGATCTGACCACCAGTCTTCCCTTAAAACCTGATCCACAGGTGAGGGGTCTGGCATTTCAGATGCAGATCCTTCACCCACCTCCTGGGGAAAAGCCTCCCTACAAAAGGTGGGCAGACCCTCCTGTCCCCCCTCACCTTCCGTCTGGACTTCCTCTCTGGGCTCCCCTGTGGGGCAGACACTCCTGTGTCCCCCAAAAGGGAAGGTGACCCTGATCCAGCTGTGGGCTCACAGCTACCAGCTATGACAGACCGACCCTTCACTGGCCAGCAAAATCCACCCCCCGCTTTAACTCAGGTTGGGCTTGCTTCCAGCTACAGAGTCCTTGGGGTCCGTTCCCACTGCAGAGGTCACCAGGACCCCAACTTCCATCTCTGGGATACATGTTTCTGTGCACCCCAGGGCAGGACCTGTCCCCTGACCTGCAACTTCCTGGCAGTCAGCAGCTGGGACGGCCGCCCTGTTACAAGATGGAACATCCCCCTCCCCCGGGGAGATGATCACAGGACAGGAGCTGGCTTTATCCAGCCCCTCCCGCAGGGACTTGCCTTGAGCCCCGGGGCTACAGGAACTAGTTACGACCATCCCTGCTGCTTCCAAGGAATTAAAGAGACACTCTCCTATTTCCCCAGCAGCACTTGTGACTTAGAATCATAGAATACCAGGGTTGGAAGGGACCTCAGGAGGTATCTAGTCCAACCCCCTGCTCAAAGCAGGGCCAATCCCCAGACAGATTTTTGCCCCAGGTCCCTAAATGGCCCCCTCAAGGATTGAACTCACAACCCTGGGTTTAGCAGGCCAATGCTCAAACCACTGAGTTATCCCTCCCCCCCTAGGGGCTTTACTCTCCCCTCTGGGGCTTTCAGCACAAGATTCCTTCTTGGTGCTAACAAGCCCTGGGACAGATTCTGCCACATCAAAAAATCATTCCCCAGTAGAAACGGTGCAAAACTGTGGGCCACCGCTGCAACAGTCAGTTCAGCCTGCAAATCACCAGTTTCCATGTGTACCTTAGCTAAAGGTTTAAGGACTTTGCAAACTCCCATCAGTTCTAATTCTGCCATTTTTCCTGGTAACAGATCCTTCTCCTGGATCAGGTCTCTCCTGACCACAGAAACTTCTGCACCTGTGTCGGTGCCGTAACAAGGGCGAGGCAAGTGAGGCTCTTGCCTCGGGCGCGCAAAGCGGAGGGGCGCAGTTCTACCGCCCAAGCGGGGCGGAGGGGGAAAAAAAAAAAAGCCGCGATCGGCAGCGCTTCCGCTTCATTCATTCTTCGGCGGCAATTCGGCGGCAGGCCCTTCTCTCCGAGAGGAACTGAGGGACCCACCGCCGAATTGCCGCCAAAGAGCCTGGAGCCAGCCCTTGCCTCGGGCGCAAAAATTCCTTGTTACGGCTCTGACCTGTGTCCCTAAACCTTGGAGCACTTTGCCATTAAGCTTAATAGCATGCATATGCTCCCTGCTTGGCTGTGTAGAAGCAACCTTTACAAATCCTGCGTGGAAAGAGGCAGTAGCCTGGGATACCCCTGTGCTCTGAGAAACAGCAGCTTCATGTGTTACCTGGTGCCTGTTTCCACTCAGCCAAGGACATTTATCCCTCAGGTGCTCAGTGGATTTACAATGATAGCACCTTCTGGGCTCCTCTGCTTGTACAGGAGACTTGGGACGAGTAACAGGGGAATGGGGAGGTGAACGCCCAGCCTCCTTTTTCCCAGGGGTAAAATGGTGATTCTGCTTCCCCCAACCCTCTGCCAGTGGTTTATGTTTAATTGCAGCTTGTGATTACTCAAAAGAGTCTGCAAACCCAGCTAATTCCCCCACTGCATCCAGCTTTTTGTCCCACAAATACTGTTTTACATCATCACTGCACATATTCAGGAATTGTTCCTGAGTAATCAATTCACACATTTCTTCAAAGCTTGTAATGCCTTCCCCCTCACCCACTTATCTACCAGATCTCTCATTTCACTTACACAGGCCACCCGTCACAACGGTGACCTGGCCCGGCGCAGGGAATGCTGGGATGGGGGTGCGGTGACGTGGCCCGGCGCAGGGAATGCTGGGATTGGGGTGTGGTGGCCTGGCCCGGCGCAGGGCATGCTGGGATTGGGGTGCGGTGACCTGGCCCGGCGCAGGGAATGCTGGGATTGGGGTGCAGTGACCTGGCCCGGCGCAGGAAATGCTGGGATTGGGGTGCAGTGACCTGGCCCGGCGCAGGGAATGCTGGGATTGGGGTGCGGTGACCTGGCCCGGCGCAGGGCATGCTGGGATTGGGGTGTGGTGACCTGGCCCGGCGCAGGGAATGCTGGGATTGGGGTGTGGTGACCTGGCCCGGCGCAGGGAATGCTGGGATGGGGGTGCGGTGACGTGGCTTGGCACAGGGCATGCTGGGATTGGGGTGTGGTGATGTGGCTTGGCACAGGGAATGCTGGGATTGGGGTGTGGTGACGTGGCCCGGCGCAGGGAATGCTGGGATTGGGGTGTGGTGACCTGGCCCGGCGCAGGGAATGCTGGGATTGGGGTGTGGTGACGTGGCCCGGCGCAGGGAATGCTGGGATTGGTGCACAGGGCAGGGCCTGGCGCAGGGAATGCTGAGATTGGTGCACAGGGTGGGACCTGGCGCAGGGCATGCTGGGATGGGGGTGCGGTGACCTGGCCCGGCGCAGGGAAGGCTGAGATTGGGGTGCGGTGACATGACCCGACGCAGGGAAGGCTGGGATTGGGGCTTGGCCAGCTGGCCTGGCGCAGGGAATGCTGGGATGGGGGTTATCACATGCTGGATACCCACTGTGCTGATCTGCATATCGCTCCCCTGGAAGGTGTGCTCTTACCTCTGACAGCTGGTGTCTGAGCCTTGGGACAGGAGCGCCCCGCCGTGCCCGTGGGCCGTGTGTGCCAGCTCTTCGGCTGCAGAAATTGCCCTTGGAGCTGGAATTTGTCCTGGTCGCTCATGAGCCTTTTGCCCACGATTAGCTGCACGAGGCCCAGGCCCCACTGCCTGAAAATGCGGGGACAGGTTTGCATCTGAATTTCAGACATGGGCAGCTGGACAGTGTAACTAGCTGTGAGAAGCAGGCCTGGCGGGAGTGACAGGGACACAGAAAGGACGGAGGGTGTTACTATGATTTCTTATAGTCTGCAGTCCCTGTGTGCAGCGAGTCAGGACAGGCCCTGCTGTGCTGGGAGGCAGTATCTGAGAGACAGTGGCTATTTTATCAATACCTCGTGGCTTTGTCTGCGCAGGTTCATGGCCGCTGCTGCTGGCTCGGGGCTTGGGGGCTGCAAAGAGGAACATTCTCTCCTGCCAGGAACCTGGGATAGCAAATTCAGAGCATTTTCCGAACAGCCTGGAAAGGGCTAAATGGAGCAGCTGCTGGCTGGGCAGTGCTGGAGACCCTGCAGAGCAGGATAGGGACAAGTCCGGTTGGGTCCCTCCCCTCCCAGGCCTGCAAGGCCCTGATGCGTGAGAGAGGCAGCCAGGCCCCAGTTCTCAGGAATCCCATGCAGGGGGTGGGGTGTTCTGTTTCCCTTCGAGTTCAGAGTTGTGAAATCTTGTTTCCTGGAGCCAGGGAGTGACAGGAGTTTGCTGTCTGTCTGCCCACGCCTCTCCCGAGCCCCTCAACTGAGCCCTAGACCCTGCTGGAGGAGGAAAAAGGGGGGTGGGTTTTTTTGGGGAGGGGGGTGTATAAAAGCATGTGATTGCACTTAATTCAATGGGGTTGAAACCGGAAAGCAGCAAGTACACACAGGCTTTACCAGCTTTACCTGCTAACGCTGCCTGCCGCCAGCTCACCTTTCTAAGGCTTTCTCTACACTGGAACTTCATCTGCAAAACGTCTGTCGTTCAGGAGTGTTAAACACACACACACACACACCCCCAAATGACAAAAGTTTTACGGACGAAAAGCAGCGCTGTGAATAGCACTTTGTCGCTCCTGCCGACAAAGCTGCTGCCGCTTGTGGGGGTGGAAGTTTTTTGTCGGCAGGAGACTGTTCTACTGCCGACAAACCACGGCTACACTGCGCGCCTTTTAGCAGCACGGCTGTAGCGGCACAACCATGTCGCTAAAAGCTGCGAGATCTAGACAAAGCCTAACAGTGTTAAACCCACGCTGCACGAGAGACCCGGCTTCCCAAAGCGTCAGCACACGCAGCACTGAGCTCTCCTGAGCGTTCGGCCAGGCACAGCCCAACGGGGGGCTGCTGAACGTCCGGCCAGGCACGTCCCAATTGGGGGCTGCTGAGCGTCCAGCCAGGCACGTCCCAATGGGGGGCTGCCAAACGTCTGGCCAGGCACATCCCAACGGGGGTGGGGGCTGCTGAACGTCCGGCCAGGCACGTCCCAACGGGGGTGGGGGCTTCTGAACGTCCGGCCAGGCACGTCCCAGCGGGGGGCTGCCAAACGTCCGTCCAGGCACGTCCCAATTGGGGGCTGCTGAGCGTCCAGCCAGGCACGTCCCAACGGGGGGCTGCCAAACGTCTGGCCACGCACGTCCCAACGGGGGGCTGCTGAGCGTCCGGCCAGGCACGTCCCAACAGGAGTGGGGGCTGCTGAACGTCCGTCCTTGCACGTCCCAACGGGGGGCTGCTGAGCGTCCGTCCACGCACGTCCCAACAGGGGCGGGGGCTGCTGAGCGTCCGGCCATGCACGGCCCAACGGGGACGGGGGCTGCTGAGCGTCTGGATAGACATGTCCCAATGGGTGCGGGGGAGATTTGCTGAACATCTGGCCAGGCACGTCCCAGTGGGGGGAAAGGGGGTACTGAACGTCTGGATAGACATGTCCCAATTGGGGGGGGGGGGGAGAGATTTGCTGAACATCTGGCCAGACACATCCCAATGGGGGGAGAGGGGGTGCTGAACATCTGTCCATAAACCTCCACCTGTCCATCTGGCCCTGAGTACCCTGGCAAATCTAGGTCCAGGAGGTAACAGGTTTTTAAACACCACATAATGGAAATGCGTTGAGCATCACCCCAAGCATTCAAGAACTCCGAGTCCGGCCCCAAAATTCATTAAATTGGCTTAAAAATGAAGTGATTTTAAATAATAAATGGAGGGTTCGCGTCTGTCTACCAGCTTCTGAGTCAGAAGACTATAGGGCTGGCAGGGACCTCCTGGGGCAGAGGCCATCTCAGCCACCCCAGGCAGTCCCATCAGATCATCCCCTTCGTAAACTCGGCTCGAAGCCAGTTGGGTTGTTTGCTGCAGCTCCGAAGGGGAGGCTGCTCCAGCACCTCACTCCTCCAATGGTTAGAAATACTCATTTCCAGCCTGCTCCTGGCCCATTTGTTCTTGTGCCAGCCTCATCCTGTAACTTCAGTGGCTCCTCCCCGTCCCTGCTGTTTACCCCCACCCCCAATGTAGTTATAAGGAGCCATCCAATCCCCAGGCCCCTGCAGTTTAGGCTAAACAGGCTGTGACTAAGTTGGGGGGAGATTCTTGTTTTTTCAGTGCTTTGCATGCAGAGCGTGGGATTCGGTCTCGCTGGGTGTTACTGGTTTAGCGAGGTGGTGCGAGAGGGCGTTTGTTGTTGCAGAGGACCAGCGGTGACCTCGCCTAGCAGTTGGGACCCCAGACAACGGCCGGGAGACGGGGGACCCTAGCGACCGGTGACCTGGTGACCGAGAGGCCCAGCCCAGCTTGGAAGTCAGCCGGTTCCAGCCAGTGGGGGAATAAAGGACAAAGAGCGAGAACCCCAGCAGCCTGTTTACCTGGGACAGAAGACAAAGGACAGAGGAGGGGCTTGGGGGACGGTGATATAGGGTAATCGGCTGGAAGGAGGGGGCTTCTGGAATGGGGAGAGATTGCGGCCAAAGCCCACCTGGATGCAGGAGAGACCTAGATGTCCTGTGCGGAGGGATGCCAGGCCCAAGAGTCCTGATAACCTCCTATGGTGGGTTCAGACGTTCAATAAACCTCCTGTTTTACACAGGCTGAGAGTCGCTCTGGTCTAAAGATCGGGTTGCATTATTCCCTCTCGGGCTGGAGGCCCCAGGGACCTAGAGTGAGTGGACTCCCTGAGAGTGCTGACTGGTGTAGTAAGATGAGGCCCTGAAACATAAACCCTTATCAGAGGCCCAGTATGAGGCCTGAGTCCTGAACTAAAGTAATGGTCAAGACTTTGCTAACATAAAGCAAAGTTAAGCTGTGAGCCAGAGGCAGGCCCTGCTCACAGAAGCTGGCAAGGAAAGGGCTGATGCTGCAAAAAGAAACATACCTAAAAGGTACTGGACACCAGATATCAGAACATTCGCACACTTGTACATTCCACACACAAGGCACAGGCTGACCCATCCCAATGACAGGGCCAAAAGGGGAATATGATGGATAGAGTTGTTTTGTTCAAACCAACATGTACAAGGTGAGAGGCGGCACCTTACTACACAGAGGGGGTGCACCTCAATATGTCAGGAGTGATGTGTAACTTGTTTGTTCCTGTGTATAAGAATGCACCCCTGAGTGGATGTCTTTGTCCAGCCTAGGGGGCAGTGGAAAGTCCCGCCACTGACTGAGCTGAGTCCATTGTCAAGGGAGCACATATGTACTGGCTAGCCGCACCTTACCAACACCTTGGACTTCGTTTGCCCGGGAGCTGGAGACTGTGTATCTCTAAAGGCAATAAACCTGGCCGAGGTGCCTTCGTACCTTACTAGACTCTGTGGTCATTGGGGGTTCTCTCGGGGTCTGCTGTGTCAGCTATCTGCGCAGAGCTGGGGCAGCACACAGAGGGAACACACGCACGAAGCCGAGTGATATCAACATTGAACAGAGCAGAGCACCACACCGGGAGTGTCTGACAACAACTGGTTAGTAAGGCTGACAGAGAATCAGTCTAAAGGAACATCCTCCTACCCGCATCTATCGTCGGGGTTTGCTGTCAGCCCTAAGAAAACAAGTAAACCAACTCGGCTATGTGGGTGTCAACAACCAAGGTATTTATTAGACCATCAACAGTTCTAAACAAGTTTCAGAGTAGCAGCCGTGTTAGTCTGTATCCGCAAAAAGAACAGGAGTACTTGTGGCACCTTAGAGACTAACACATTTATTTGAGCATAAGCTTTCGTGGGCTACAGCCCACTTCATCAGATGCATAGAATGGAACATATAGTAAGAAGATATATACATACACAGAGAACATGAAACAATGGGTGTTACCATACACACTCTAAGGAGAGTGTTCAGTTAAGGTGAGCTATTATCAGTAGAAGAGAAAAAGAACTGTTTTTAGTGGTAATGAAAATGGCCCATTTCCAGCAATTGACAAGAAGATATGAGGAACTGTAGCGGGGGGGGGGGGGGGTGAGGGGGGGAGAATAAGCATGGGGAAATAGTTTTACTTTGTGTAATGGCCCATCCACTCCCAGTCTTTGTTCAAGCCTAATTTAATGGTGTCCAACTTGCAAATTAATTCCAATTCAGCAGTCTCTCGTTCTAAACAAGGTGAAGCAGAGGTAAACCAAATGACTAGGAACACAGGTAAAGCCAGGACCCCCACAACAGGTGGTATAAGGTAAGTAAAGCCCGGCAGTGTGCTGACTGTGACTGAGGGTAAGTTCCCTCCCCTAGGACGGGACCCAGGTAAGAGGATGGAGGATCAATGGACCACGATCATTTCTTGAGCTCTGAGGACCCTCGCGACGACAGGACAGCTCCGGACTCGTCTAGGTAGGTGGAACCGACAGGTCCGGAGGGACCTCAGGGTCAGGTGATGACAGCTCTGCCCCAGCGATGACTCGGCTTGGCTCCCCCTGTGGCGTTGTGGGGTGTGTTTGTCCTCAGTGAATGAGTGGCAGCTGGTGACACTCTGCGTGCAAGTGAGAATCACCCTCCTGCAGCCAGGCGAACACATGCGGTGCTCAGCGTACTCCTCTGCTCTGCTCTCCAACAATTGCAGCAGCATCTCCAGACTCTGCCCCTCCGAAGGGCAGCCCCTTCTCTCGGCTGTGCTGGCCCCGATAGCCCTGCTGTTACTGGCAGAGCACAGGTCACAGGGTTGCTTGGTTCCCGCCTTTCGGTAGAAAGGGCAGGAAACTGCACCTGAGGAGGGGGAAGAAGGGCAGCCAAGGTGCATTCCCAGTTGTTGTTTGGGCATTCCAAGATGGCGCACCTACGATGTTAAGCACCGAAGTTTTTCCCCACGGCGGAGACGGGCGTGCTGACGGCTCAGAGAGGTGCGGTTCCAGGAGGCAGAGCCTTGACCCCGAGAGAGAGTGGACCCCCGAGCAGGGCTGTCGCACTGAAGGGGGTTCCTCCCAGGGACCGTGGGGAGCCCAGAGAGAACACGAGTCCTGTGAGTCCATGACACAAGCCGCACTCTCCCAGTCTCTGCTCAGCAGCAGACTTTCCATTGCTCTCATCGGCCTCGCAGCCCGGCTTTGCACCTGCCCTGGGGGCTTCCTGCCGGCTCTGGCACATGGGCGGATTCTCAGCACCCTTGCAGTGAGACGGACAGTCAGGGCCGGCTTTAGGGCGATTCAGCCGATTCCCCGGAATCGGGCCCCGTGGTGCCTAAAGCCGGCCCTGCGGATAGTTATCGAAGGTTTCACACTCAGCAGACATGGCTGGGCTGCCCAGTCTGATACAGCTGCACAATGCACGGGGCTTTGCCTACTGGCAATGAAGCTGCACCAGGTGCCCAGAGAGGCCCAGAGATAAGGGACGTATGTCACCACCTCAGCTCTAGGGAAGGAGGTTTTCCCAACTCAACTACCCAAGAAGGACACACCCAAGACAGCCCCATGCCACAGAGCGCTTGAGAAACCAGAGTCTCCGCACAGTTCTCTCTCATGCTGTTCCAGGCTCCTGCAGCCTGGGGCGTTCTCAGCAGCACCTCCTGTCCCGCATGACTCACCCATCCCACTGCATACATGCTGCAAACAGGGCCTCCCCTGCCCTGCTTGCTGAGGCCTCGAAAGGGAGCCAGCAGCTGACACTGGAGATTTACCGAGCACTGTGAAGAGAACTGGTCTGGATGAATGTGCCTACAAAGCAGGGTCCGGCTACACCACATCGAGATGTAAAGTGCACCTCGGCCATGCTCCCGGAGCACCCGGGCACCAGCCGCAGCACTCCCCTGCCTCCTCGTATCCACCTTTCATTGCCATGTTAAACCTCCTGCATCCTTCAGCTTCCACCCCCTTTAACTTCCTCTACTTGAACGTGACCTCTGAGAGCAAACTTGCCTCCAGAACTGCTAAGTACAGAGCACAGGGCCCCCCAATCCTGCAACCACACAGGACAGCCAAAGCACTAGCCCAGCTAACACACTGGACTAGTTGCTCCCATACAACAAGGCTCTGCAGAGAACTGCCACGTGCTCAGGTCGTTCACGCTGCCTAGTCGTTCTGTGATCGGTGTTACAGGGCAGTGTCTGCACAGCATCCCAGTGCCAACCACTGCCCTGGAGAAGCCAGTGTCAGTTACAAGTATTCAAGCTTTTGAACTACACACAGGGGTGAAAGTAACTTAAAGGACTTACCGGTACGCCGGAGTCCTGAGCGGGGGCGTGGCCTCAACCGGAAGAGGCGGGGCCTTTCAAGATTTAAAGGCCATGGGGCTCCGGCTGTGGCTGGAAGCCCCAAGGACTTTAAATCACCCCAGAGCTACCAGCTGCAGAGGCGGCTGGGAGCCCCGGGGCTCAGGGGCGAATTAAAGGGGCCCGGGGCTCAGCTGCCGCAGAGCTCCGGGCCCTTTAAATCACCGCGGGAGCCCGGCTGCCGAAGCTCCGGAGGTGCTTTAAAGGGCCCGGGGCTCCCCGCAGCGGCTGGAGCCCTGGGCCCTTTAAATCACCGCCGCGGAAGCCGGTGCAGTCCGGCATGGCGTACTGGCTCTTGCTGGTACACCATACCGTACCGGACTGGCTTACTTTCACCTCTGACAACACAACACAGAGTTCTCCTTCAGGGCTGGGAAAGGTGCCCAGTGCGTCACCACTAAATACAAGGGGACGGATTGTTTAGCATGTGTAGTTAACACAGGGTCTACCAGTTTATGCTAAACAATCTGTTGCCCCTTGAATTTACTGATGACACACTGGGTACCTTTCCTAGGCCCGGAGAAGAGCTCTGTGTAGCTTGAAAGCTTGTCTCTCTCACCAACAGAAATGGGTCCAATAAAAGATATTCCCTCACCCACCTGGTCTCTCTAATATCCTGGGACCAATAAGGCTACAACACTGCAAACAACAACCTGGAGGTTGATCAGGGATATGGTTCTAGACTAAGACCCCCATCAAGCACTGCGCAAAAGAAGGCTTCAGTGATGGAGGGGGTCAACAAGCATGTGGACAAGGGTGATCCAGAGGATATAGTGACTTAGATTTTCAGAAAGCCTTTGACAAGGTCCCTCACCAAAGGCTCTTAAGCAAAGTAAGTTGTCATGGGATAAGAGGGAAGGTTCTCTCATGGATTGGTAACTGGTTAAAAAACAGGAAACAAAGGGTAGGAATAAATGGTCAATTTTCAGAATGGAGAGAGGTAAATAGTGGTGTCACCCAGGGGTCTGTGCTGGGACCAGTCCTATTCAATATATTCATAAATGATCTGGAAAAAGGGGTAAACAGTGAGGTGGCAAAATTTGCAGACGATACAAAACTACTCAAGATAGTTAAGTCCCAGGCAAACTGCGAAGAGCTACAAAAGGATCTCTCAAAACTGGGTGACTGGGCAAAAAAAGGGCAGATGAAATTCAATGTTGATAAATGCAAAGTAATGCGCATTGGAAAACATCATCCCAACTATACATATAAAATGATGGGGTCTAAATTAGCTGTTACCACTCAAGAAAGAGATCTTGGAGTCATTGTGGATAGTTCTCTGAAAACATCCACTCAATGTGCAGCGGCAGTCAAAAAAGCGAATACAATGCTGGGAATCATTAAGAAAGGGATCGATAATAAGGGAGAAAATATCATATTGCCTCTATATAAATCCATGGTACACCCACAGCTTGAATACTGTGTGCAGATCTGGTTGCCCCATCTCAAAAAAGATATATTAGAATTGGAAAAGGTACAGAAAAGGGCAACAAAAATGATTAGGGGTGTGGAACGGTTGCCATATGAGGAGAGATTAATAAGATTGGGACTTTTCAGCTTGGAAAAGAGGCGGCTAAGGGGGGATACGATAGAGGTCTATAAAATCATGACTGGTGTGGAGAAAGTAAATAAGGAAGAGTTATTTACTCCGCCTCATAACACAAGAACTAGGGGTCACCCAATGAAATGAACAGGCAGCAGGTTTAAAGCAAACAAAAGGAAGTATTTCTTCACACAACGCACAGTCAACTTGTGGAACTCCCCTCCTTGGGCATTTGTGCCACTGCTTAATCACCCTCCCTGCTGGAAAGTTACTTCTGGTTTGAATGGGTCTGGCTTCAGCTTCCAGCCCCTGGCTCTTGTTCTGCTTGGCTTGGCTAGATCCCAGAGCCCTTCGGTACGCGGGGTGTGCTCCCTTGGACGGTACCTAGACACGGCAGTGACGGCTCCCCTCAGTCTGCGTTCTGACACGCAAACAGCTTGAGCTCCTTACGCCACTCACTGTCAGCCATTTTCTCCAGCCCTCCAGTCATTGCTGTGGCTCTTCTCTGACCCGCTCCAATTTTCCAACATCCTTTTAAAATGTGGGCACACAAACTGTAGCCAGGGCCTCTCCCCTGCCCTGGGGTCTCCTGCGGGAACCTAGCGACTCCCTGTGCATCTGGCTCCCCCAGCCCTCTGCCTGGGCATTACCGGGGGCCCCATTTATGGGGGAGAAGGGGGGGCTCTGCCCTCTCCCCCTGGCGTTTCACACAGGAAGTGTGCTCCCAAGTGGAGCCCTTAACTGCACAGTATGAGTGTCTGTAGAGGAGAGGTCCTGCTCCCAGCTTGTGCTCCGGGGCAGGGAGTCAGTGTTTTGTTTACGAACAGAGGCAGGGTGATTAAGATAAGAAAGGGCTTCTAATTAAATTAATTATGCATCCGAAGAAGTGGGTTGTAGCCCACGAAAGCTTATGCTCTAATACATTTGTTAGTCTCTAAGGTGCCACAAGTACTCCTGTTCTTTTTGCGGATCCAGACTAACACGGCTGCTACTCTGAAACCTGTAATTAAATTAAGGATCTCAAAGTCCTTAGATGAGCCTGTAAAACAGGAATCCTCTGTGGGGTGTCTAGTTATGGGGCACGTGTTAATATCTGTGCATGGAGGCACTGATGGCAATGGAAGTTTTACTGGATTAAGGGCTAGAAGATTTGAGCCTCCAACTTTCTTTCAAGAGGAAAAGCTGCCCCAAGCTCCTGTGCCTTTTTATTTCCTTTCCTGCCTGCAGTGGCCCTGAGATACCTCAGAAATCTCAATTTTTTTTCTCAGCTTTAAAATGTGGAAGTTTCTTGGTGTTTGGTTTTAAATATTCTCCTGTGAGAACTGCAACTCAGTCATTGTAGTGTTGTGTTTAAGAGCCTTCTGGGAAGTAACTAGCCTTTAAACAGAAGTGAAAGCCGTGTTGCCAACTCTCATGATTTTGTCATGAGTCTCATGATAATTATTGTTTTGCTTAAAGTCCCAGCTCCTGGAGGCAAGTGATATGTGATGATTTCAGCGTTCATTCTTAAAGAAAAAGTCAGTTTCTAGCCCTTGTGGCTGTGGAGAAAGCTTCAAAATGGGACCCCCGTGCAACCAAAAGGCTCAAAAAGCAGAAGGCAAATAAAAAGATCCCCAAATCTGTTATTTTTACATTGTGATGTTGCACTCCATATTGTTATAAAAATATGTTTATAAGTGGATATGATGTAACTAGAATATGCTGTATGCAAAAGGTCTCTTGTAAGGTATAATTACAAAGCTTATAATCTACTGAGTGTGGTCATCCTAATTGTATGAATGTATCATTCTTGTATCTGAAACTAGGAATATGAAATATAACTCTGAGGTCCTATTGTAATTATGCAAAGTGTGGGCAATTAATGGTGGTTTGGAATCTTGATGGCTTCCATTATCCAGGACAATTGGTTGTAAATTGCTCTGTTTACTTGTAAGACTTCCTGTATACCTGCGTGCCAGCGAGTGGGTAATGAAGTCTCACAGGACATGTGATCATGTCACCTGAACTGGTATCCATCTTTAACCTGGTGCTTTTCCATTTAGAAGGAGGGGTGGGAACCCAGAGAGAGACAAAGGATTCCCACCTTGTGCCAAAGCTATTAAAGGGGGTGGGACAGAACAAAGATGGTCCCAGTCATGTGGAATCCCCTAGTTACCACCTAAGATGCCTGCTGGAACTAACAAGGATTGTACCGGGGAAAGGATTGGGCCCAGACTAGGGAGGAGTCTAGTCTGTGAAAGAAGCTTATTGGAACATCTCTAAGGGTGAGATTTACCTGTAATCAGTTTCTTAAATGTATTAGGCTTAGACTTGCGTATTTTGTTTTATTTTGTTTGGTAACTTACTTTGTCCTGTCTGTTATTACTTGAAACCACTTAAATCCTACTTTTTACACTTAATAAAATCACTTTTGTTTATTATTAAACCCAGAGTAAGTAATTAATACCTGGGGGAGCAAACAGCTGTGCATCTCTCTCTATCAGTGTTATAGAGGGTGGACAATTTATGAGTTTGCTCTGTATAAGCTTTATACAGAGTAAAACGGATTTATTTGGGGTTTGGATGCCATTGGGAGCTGAGTGTCTGGGTGCTGAAGACAGGAACACTTTCTGAGCTGTATGCGGTTTAGTCTGAGGCTTTGGGGACATGGTTCAGCCCCTGGGTCTGGCTCAATGAGGCAGGGTTCTGGAGGCCCAAACTGGCAGAGAAAACGGGCTCAGAGATAGTCTCGGCACATCAGGTGACAGTCCCAAGGGGGTCTCTGTGACCGAACCCATCACAGTACATAATCTCATGATTTTAAAGCCAGTCTCATGATTTTTGGTGACTCATCATTTTTGAACATTTGGGTTGTCAATACTATGAAAGTGACTTGAAAGTGCCAATTTCACTTGTGTTTAAAGTCAATTTCTGCTGTATTATTTGTAGTGGGGTAACACTCTTAGAGCCCCTAGGCAGATGCAGTATAAACTCACGGGGCCTTGTCCTAGTAGGATGTTTCCAAAAGTTAAATGAGCTATTCCAAGCTTGGTGAAATGCAAAAAAGTGATGGGAAGTAATCTAGATTTTTCTACAATTGTTTCAATTGATGTATTCAAGAGTTAGTAACAAAGTAAGAATATCCATTAAAATGTTAAACCTAACCAGTGTCCCTTAAGTGACTTGACAGAAGATGTCAGAACATGTTAGTATTGGAGCTGAGTGGGTTTAATATTTATTTAACTTTCTTTCTATAGGAATTAGATGCAGTCCTCCTGCCAGCTAATTGCTAAGTTATTATCTTCAAAATAAAAATAATGTAAAAAAAAGAGTTTTCAGGTGCCCCAGTAGCCCTTGGAATGATGGTTAAAGTCCCCCCATCCCAATCCGAAATGGCACCCTGAGGCATTACCGAGAGTCTCTCTGCAGACTGGCTCCCTGCAGGCCTGTCTACCCCACCGTCTGCCAGAGATCTCTCTGCTCCCTCCTCTGCCCTGCCCTTTACATCTCAGCAGGCCTGGTTCCAAGTCACAGCCTTCTACCATTTGACCCCGGGCCTTGCCCCTTCCCCTGGGGAGGTGGGCTGAGCCTGGGCCAGGGTACCGCTGGGCCCCAGCCCTGCTAAAGGGCCAGCCCGCCTGTGGAGAGTGGTGATGCAGTCAGTTATCAGTGGCAGAGCCCAGAGCCCTGGAAGGCAGGCAGGGGGGGGGACGTGAGTTTGGACGAGGGGCTTTTGTGACCCACCTAACAGCTCACAAGGAAAGTCGCTGGTAAGGAGGGACAGGTGTTGTCAAGGCAGGCACTGGGTTGAGTCTGGAGGTTTGTCCTGGTAGACCTGGACAGCGAGATAGGTGAAGGTGCTGCTTCCGAGGGTCCTGCACGCACCTGCCTGGCCCTGGCCACCGTGGCCCCGCTGGCCCCCTGGGGGAGCATGCCCAAAGGCAGGAGGTTAGCACAGCTGCTGCAGCTCCTGCTGGAGGAGACAGCGGGGTCAGGAGCCACAGAGGCACGTCTGCCTGACTGCCCCATCCACACAGGGCCTCTGGAGCCCAGGGCATTAGCAGTGGCTAAAGCAGAGCATGGCTGACATCATTTTATTCAGCCAGGGCGGGCAAGGTAATATCATCTATTGGACCAGCTCTGCTGGTGAAATTCGAGTCCCTGAAATCCAGCCACCAGATGGTGACCAAACCAGTCCTTGTTGTTCTCAACTGTGATGACTATGTCAGCGAGGCCCACCAACAACTTCCCAACACTGCTGACGATAAAGACCCCCACACCACACTTCACCCAGGAATTTTAGGGTATCATCAAAGCCTTCCCCAAAGAACTCTAAGAGAAACTCTGTGACCTCGTCCCCCACAAACCACCCCAGGGAACTTCTACCCGCTTCCCAAGATACACAAACAAGGGAACCCAGGCAGACCCATCATATCTGGCCATGGCATTATTACTGAAGGAACATCAGAATGCATAGAAACCATCCTCACACCACTCACCACACAAAGGGCCACTTCCTCCAGACCACAACCAACTTCCTCCACAAACACCGCAACATTATCCACCTCCCTTGGAACACTGGCCTCGCCACCATGGATCACCGCCCGGTACACCCACATCCCTCACAATGGCGGCACTTCTGCCTGCCTGAAACATCTACAGGACAATGGACAACACTCCGGTATCCACTCCAAACACATCGCCAAACTCACCCATAACAATTTTACATTCAACAAACACCTTTCCCAAAGCACGGGAACAGCCCTGGGCACTAGGACGGCTCCCCAATACGCCAGCCTCTTCATGGGCCACCTGGAAGAAGAATTTCTGGACAAATGCAGCACAGAAATGATGATACATTGATGATATTTTCATTCTCTCGACAGATGACCTAAACTCCCTCACCGATTTCCACCACAACTTCAGCAACCACCACCCATCCACCAAAGTCTCTCTAGAAAAATCCCACACCAGCATCGACTTCCCGGGCACCATGATCAGCTACAACAGTGGAACCCTACAGACAACCATATACAGGAACCTGTGGATTACCACACTTACCTGCACAGTAACCACACCAAAAAAATCTGTTATCTGCCTCCAGGCTCTCAGACACCACAGAATGTGCCCTGAGGAGAAAGTCCAGGATACACTCTTTAAAAACACTTAAAATGGCCTTCACCAAACAAGGACATTCCACCATGATGTGATCTACAGGAAAACAAACAAAAACCCTCCGACCACACACCCCAATAGTTACCCACCACCCCACACTGGAACCCATGCAGGGAATCATCAAAGAATTGCAACCCATACTCGAAGGAGACCACAGCCTGAAAGAAATCTTTCCCAACCCACTCTTCTGGCCTTCACACAATGCCCCAACCTCATCAAGTTCATCCTCAGAAGCAAGCTCCCCACAGACCCACAGACAAACTCAAAGTGCCACCAGATCCTGAAGGAACAACAGATGCAAAACCCTGCAGACATATCTCCATTGATACAATGATCAACCCCCTCACATGCAACGTGCTTTCAAGATCCATGGATCCTACACATACCTCTCACATGTGGTGTACCTCATCCAGTGCCCTAAATACCCCAGCAACAACCATGCGAGTGAAACCAGACAATCACTACGCTCTTGAATGAACCTATACAGAAAAATGATAAAAGACAAAAACACCCAGTCACCGGGGGGCAAACACACTTCACAAAGCGATCGCTCCACATCTGACCTCTCCGTCCTTATCCCCAAAGGGAACCTGCGCACCTTCCAAAGACGAACCAGGGAACTTAAATTCAGACTTTGCTAGGCACCAAAAATCATGGTCTCAATAAAGACACTGGCTTAATGTCTCATTACAATAATCCACTAACCCATTAACCCCCCTTTTTTGCCATCTGACTCCAGGGGTGTTAATGGGCCACTTCACCTTCAATTACAGCAAGGAGTCCGGTGGCACCTTAAAGACTAACAGATTTATTTGGGCATAAGCTTTCATGGGTAAAAAATCCACTTCTTCAGATGCATGGAGTGAGAATTACAGATGCAGGCATTATATAATGACACATGAAGAGAAGGGAGTTACCTCACAAGTGGAGAACCAGTGTTGACAGGGCCAATTCAATCAGGGTGGATGTAATCCACTCCCAATAATAGATGAGGAGGTGTCAATTCCAGGAGAGGAAAAGCTGCTTCTGTAATGAGCCAGCCACTCCCAGTCCCTATTCAAGCCCAAATTAATGGTGTTAAATTTGCAAATGAATTTTAGTTCTGCTGTTTCTCTTTGAAGTCTGTTTCTGAAGTTTTTTTGTTCAAAAATAGTTACTTTTAAATCTGTTATAGAATGTCCAGGTAGATTGAAGTGTTCACCTACTGGCTTTTGTATGTTACCATTCCTGATGTCTGATTTGTGTCCATTTATTCTTTTACGTAGGGACTGTCTGGTTTGGCCAATGTACATGGCAGAGGGCATTGCTGGCACATGATGGCATATATAACCTTAGTAGATGTGCAGGTGAACGAGCCCTTGATGGTGTGGCTGATGTGGTTGGGTCCTACCATGGTGTCGCTAGAGTAGATATGGGGACAGAGTAGACAACGAGGTTTGTTACAGGGATTGGTTCCTGGGTTAGTGTTTCTGTGGTGTGGTCAGGGCCGGTGCAACCACTAGGCAACCTAGGCGGTCGCCTAGGGCGCCAAGTGGTTGGGGGCGCCGGCTCAGCAGGGAGGAGCCGCCTTCCGGAGGCACCGGAGAGCCAGAGCGTCGACTTGCGGGGGCGGCGAGCCCCAGCCATGGAGGAGCCAGCGCGGCGCAGGGGGGCAGCAGCCCTGCAAGGGCGGCGGTGCCGCTAGCTGGGTGTAGCCGGGCCACCTGCTCCTCCTGCCCAGGCTGCGGCCTGGCACCCCACCCCCCACCCCCGGGGGCTCCTGCAAGCTGCAGCAGATGCATGTGGGCGCTGGCCCCTGTGCGCCCCCCGGCTACCCCCCTCTCCGCGCTCAGGCTCTGCGGCTCCCGGGCATGTGAGTCGCCGCCGCTGCTGCCCCTCCCGGAGCTCCCCGCTCCCGCTGCCTCAGCACTCTGCCGGGGACAGGCTGTGCACGCGGCAGTGTGTTTTGCCTCCACGTGGAGCCAGCGTCTGACCAGCATGGGCATGGTAAGGGGAGTCACGGGGGGGCAGTCAGGGTGCAGGGGGAGGGTTGGATGGGTCAGGAGTTCTGCGGGGGAGGTTGTCAGGGGGCGGGGGTGTGGAGAGGGATCAGAGCAGTCAGGGGACAGGGAGCAGGGGGGGTTAGGTCAGGAGTTCTGGGGGTCCTGTCAGGGGGCGGGGAGTGGTTGGATGGGGCGTGGAAGTTTCTGACAGGGTTCTGCACAAGAGATGATTTAGTTGGGAATTGGTCCTGCTTTGAGCAGGGGGTTGGACTAGATACCTCCTGAGGTCCCTTCCAACCCTGATATTCTATGATTCTATTATTCTAAGAAGCTACTAGAAAAGTTAAGTTGTCATGGGGTGAGAGGCGAAGTATCTGGCAAGGAGATAGAAAACACAGAGTTGGGATAAAAGGGGCACTTTTCTCCTGGCCAGATGCTAACAGTGGAGCCGTAGGATTCCCTCCTAGGTCTCGATGTATGAAGGAGCTGGAACCAGGAGGTGCACTGAGTTAGCAAAACTCCGCATGCAACACACAGCGGTGTAAGTTAGGGTATGTCAATGCTTAAAGCGCTACAGCCGTGCAGATGCATCCCATAGCGCTTCAGTGCAGACACTGCCTGTGCCGAGGGGAGGAATTCTCCTCTCGGCACAAGCGCTCCACCGCCCCGGGTGGATGGAAGAATTCTTCCATCGATCTAGCACTGTCTACACCAGGGGCTATGTCGGTAGCTACGACTCAGGTTTTTCACACCAGAGAGACATAGCTGTGCCAGTGCAAATGCCTGGTGTAGAGAGGAGCAGAGAGTTCTGCTAGACATCTGCAGAGAGGGCTGATACATTCAAAGTCATGCCCCATGGTGGGGGACAGATGAATTACTCAACCCCTTAAGGTTTTCAATTAATTGCATCAACTCAAAAAGGGACGTGGGCAACACTATGGAAGCTCACTGGAGACCTCGGCTCAATGTGCAGCCATGGTCAGAAAGGTAACAAGATGTGAGCAGGCATAAGGAATGGGACAGTGAACACTACAGAGCACAGAGCAATGCCTGGTGCAGCCCCATCGGGACCCTAGGCAGTACTGGTCACCCAGAACGGGCATCGCTTTACTAGAGGGGGTCAACACAGGACAACAAGGAAGATCCATTGCTGGAAAAGCTCTCATCTGAAGAGATTGTAAAGCCTGGGATTGTTCCCTTACAGAGAGAGACCAATAAGAGGAGACATGATAAAAGTCTACAAAGTAATGACTGGCCTAGAGAAGGATGACTGGTCTGGCTGAAGAACTTCTGTTCTCTTTGTGTCATTGTGGGGGGAGGGATAGCTCAGTGGTTTGAACATTGGCCTGCTAAACCCAGGGTTGTGAGTTCAATCCTTGAGGGGGCCATTTAGGGATCTGGGGCAAAAATCTGTCTGGGGATTGGTTCTGCTTTGAGCAGGGGGTTGGACTAGATGACCTCCTGAGGTCCCTTCCAATCCTGATATTCTATGATTCTATGATAACACAAGGGCATAGTCTATCACTTTAAAGGTGGGAAATTCAAAACCAATGCCAGGAAATACTTCACACAGTGCGTGATTAGCCTATGGAACTCGCTGCCACACAGAGTCAGTGAGCCCAAGACTTTAGCAAGGGATTGGACATCTTTGTGGACAGCATGAATTAGAACGGTTACTGCTGACCCAGATTTCGGAAGGGCTATTCAACCTCCTGCTTCCCAGCGCCAGCCTGCCTCTAACGAAAGGCGATAGGGTGAGATCCAGCGTGGGGTGCAGATCATGGCACCACCGTTACTGCAGGGTTCTTCACACCTTGTTCTGAAGCACCTGGCACTGGACAGAAAGAGGAGGCTGAGCTGCTCTGATCCAGTCTGGCCCTTCCTGTGTTCCTATGAGCCACATAGGCCCGGCCTGCGTAGGGATCAGAATGCAGAGTAATAAATGTCACAGTAATAGACAGGATCATCACGACCAACGAGTCTGGCTTCCCACGTGGCACAAGCCAGAGGACCTCGCCCAGCGAGTCCTGCATCAAGCTTCTGTTTCCAGGCCTCAGGGTCTGGCCCTCGGTCAGCGTTTGACTCAGTCTGAATCCGGGACTGAACCTTAAATTGCAACAAAGTGCACTTAGTAGAAAACAAACATATGAGGCCATTAAACCCCTGCCCCAACCCATCAATTGCAGGATAAAAATAAACTGCAGGCAAAGAGAGGCTGGGCCTGGACGATCGGGGATGGATCACTTGAAATCACCCTCTTCTGTTCATTCCCTTTGGAGCGTCTGGCACTGGCGACTGTCAGGACACTGGGCTAGACCATGGGTCTGCCCCAGAGTGGCCGTTGTGATGAGCCTCAGCGTGACCTTCTGCACCAGAAACAGCAGTGACCTTCCAGCCCTACAGTCCCAACTGCTAACCAATCCGACACCATGCCTGCCATGGGCCGGGATCTGTCATGCTGTCTCCTCGCAGGGTGGAGTGTTCACCTGCTAGAAAAGCTCCTGCAGGGTGTGGGTCCTATAGGTCGCCTGGGAAAAGACAAACATAGGGAGACACAAGGGGCGGGAGGTAACAGCTTTTATTGGACCAACAGAAGTTGGTCCAATAATAGATATATCTCACCCAGCTGGTCTCTCTAATATCCTGGGACCACCATGGCTACAACAACACTGCATCTGCTCTTCGACAGGCACTCACAATCACGCAGATACCCAGAGCCACACACAGAGTCTCAGACCCCCAAACAAAGTCACCTTTTATTCTGGAAGCAAGGCAATGGAGCCCGCACGGAGCTGCAGAGACCGGCTCAGCTGGCTTTCAAGGCCATACAATAGATTCCCATTTGCCAGCAATAAAACGATTCACCAATCCGATCCAGCCCTTTCTGCCACCCAGGAGCTACTCCACCTGGGACAAAGCCCCAGTACGAATCCCACACTGGCAGCGCTTTGCAAGCAGGTTCCCTATGTGCCCAGGAACTCCCACATTGGCAGCTGGACTGGGCCAGTTCTCCCCAGTGAGCAACAGCTAGAGAAGAACATTTAACTCCTGGTGCCGCAAACACCTCCCAGGGGATCAAACATAGCAGCCAAATGAAAGCACAGTTCACTCCTGTGCAGCATCCCTCTTTGGTCGCAATGACTCCTCCAGCCTCCTGAGCAGCAGGGCGAACCACCCCACCCCAAGCCAGACGGGAGACCAGCACCTACAGTGTCAACACACCAGTCCCTGGGACAGGCCGATCAAAGACAACAACAAGCTGGCTGGCTCCAGCTACCCGCCCAGAACCAGCACACAGGCAGAGCTCTCACCGGTGATATTTGCACAGCTGCCGCAGCACAGATCCCATGTGGGAAGTAGGAGCCACAAACCCAGAACAAGGCCGAGCTGTGCCTGACACGTGGGGCAGGCGAGCATCAGATGGAGGCTGCTCACCCCACTCGAGGAAAGGAAACGATTCGGAGCAACTCGTCCGGTCCTGGGGGGTGAGGCCAGAGGAAAGGCCCTGAGACTGGCTGGGAGGAGGCTAGCAGAGACGTTAGTGAGAGCGGTGCCAGTGGAGTGCGGGCAAAGTGCAGGGATCCAGGCACGGGAGGCAGTGCTTGGAGGGGACGTGTGCCGTGAGTTTGGAGGAGTGGGTGAGGTCTCACGGAGACCCAGGCCGGCTTGCACTGAGAGGCAGGAGCTAGAGGGGAGGATGGGAGTCAGAGAGAGGACCAGGGAGGGGGCCACAGGCAGGACACAAGCGTCAGTGACAGCAACATCAGGCATCGGCCAGGGAAGAGACATTCTGGAAACCCCCTCAAGTTTCTCCACCTCCACCCTGCCCACGGGGGCAGAACCCACGTCCTCATTAGCCAAAGAGCCACCAGATTGTGCACAGGCCTCACCTGACCCCCCGTCCTTTGTGGGCTTAGCACCCCCATCCTGCCAGCCCCATCCTCCACATAGCCTGACCCCTCCCAGCGGACCAGGCTGGGAGCTCCCTGGGCACAGGCTGTACCGGGCTGTTTGCTTTGCTGGCTGCTGGCACAACCCCACTCATTAGCCCAGCAGCGCAGCTTGTCAGGTCATCTGGATTTAAAATAGTGTGCAGGGCTCGGGCTGGGCTGATGTGTCATCCCCGGGGCGGGGACGGGATGGGTTTAAATTAGGCTCTGTCCCAGTGGCTCAGCCTGGCAGAGACGCAGCAGCAGCAAGACCGAGAGCATCTCCACGCACTGGCAGGTAGGAGTGGGGGCACAAGGGGCTGGGGGCAGCACTGTGCCTGGTGCAGGGTGTTTGGGGAGTTATGGGGGCAGGTGAAGAAGCTAGCATTGACCTCGCCCTGCTGCCTCTTCCCCTAAACCTTGCAGTGGGAGGGAGAAGACTGACAAGGCCAAGGGGATTGGGAGAACAGAGCTTCTGCCATTTCCCCATTGTACCATGGGGGTCTCACATACACAGCCCCCAAGGCAGGGATGGGGTGGGCTGCTTCATGAGATGGTACCTTTCCTTGGAAGATGCAATCTGTGCTCTGGAATCTCAACTTTCATTAAAAAGTTACATCTCTGGTCCTTATGGAAGTGAAGAAACCTTCAGACTGTTCACCCCGAGTGTAAACAATGTTGTGGTGTCTGGTGTCTGCCTGAGTCTGTAGGGAGCCTGAAACAATAGCTCAGGGAGAACGTCTCTGTGGGACGTTAGCTCTGACTCCTAATGGGGACAAATTAAATGGCCATGTAACAATTTCCAAACAAGAGGGAGGGTCGTACTGTGACGATCGGCACAATCGTCTGGGAGCGGCAGCTCCTCGTCGAGCCGGGAGTGGGTGGAGCCAGGCTAGTACCACCAGTTCTTTTTCTAGTTGGTCCTGTGGGCGGAGGTTCTGAGAACGTTCCCATCGGGGCTTTGGGCAGGACTGTTCCAGATACACTCACTGGTCAGGTGCTGAGGTGAGAGGCAGGGAGCCTGCAGTGACGGGCAGAGGGAAGTGAAAGCAGAGAATGCTGCAGTGATGGGGGCGGGGAAGGAACTGGGGAGGAGGCGGCAGGGCTGGAGGAGGAATTAGGGAGCAGGTTGCAGAGATGGGCTGGGGAAGGAGCTGGGGAGGAGGTGGCAGGGTGGGGAAGGAGCTGGGGAGGAAGTGGCAGGGTGGGGAAGGAGCTGGGGAGGAGGCGGCAGGGCTGGAGGAGGAATTAGGGAGCAGGTTGCAGAGATGGGCTGGGGAAGGAGCTGGGGAGGAGGCAGCAGGGTGGGGAAGGAGCTGGGGAGGAGGTGGCAGGGTGGGGAAGGATCTGTGGTTAGGCTCCTACATCAATCTGGCCTGACTCTCAGAGGCGCTGAGGCCCCGCAGCTCCCACTGCAAGCAATGGAAACAGGGCCCTCAGCCCCTAGAAAACACAGAGCTCTCCTCTCTCAGTGCGTCCCCCCCTCCCCCGGGTAGGTGGCAGTGAACGCTAGGCCTCCAGGTTTCAGATACTGGTGTGCGTTTGCTAGGTGGGCACAAGTCACGGCTCCTGCACGTTCCGCTCTGAAGCTGATTTGACACTTTCCTCATTGGGACTCCAGAGTGCGTCTCTCTGGGCAGGGCCTGTCTGGGTCACTGAGCGGGCCCCCGGTGCTCTCCCAACGCACGCAGTGACAACAAGGGACTTCCCCAAGGCCGCAGGCGAAGTCTGGGGCAGAGCTGGGAACAGGCCCCTGGTCTGTGATAGGACAGACTCACATCTCTGCAAGACTTCAGTGCCTCACAGCACCACCGTCTCACATGCACCTTCTTAGTCTTGCTGCGTGCAAAGGGGGCCAAGCAGTCACCTGCCCGTGTCACACACCTGGCGACAATGCAGCCCAGCGCGCTGTGTGTGCCAGGCCCCACGGCCCATCAGCCAGCTCCAAACATTCAACAATCAAGAGCCAGGTACAAAAGTCACTCGAAGCTACAGAATATGCAGGGTGACAGCATCACATCCCTAGCCACGGAGCCTTTGAGGGGACGCCCCTCGTTTGTGTGTGTGTGACCAAGAGCTCCCCACACTCACACCCTACACACTCCTGCAATGATCCTTGTATAAAATACGGCTTGTGAGGGATCATTTGAAAACTAAGAACTCGCTGGTCAGTACTATCACGGCGAAAGGTGGGCAGCCGCATTAGCCATAAAGTGACGAAATCCCCCTGCCCTTTGTGACATTCGAACCCAGACAGCCCTGCCCTGGCACACGGAGCCGGAACGGAGAAATGGGGGTTTATCTCCGTTTACATACACGTAGTAAGCAGGGTCCTTGGGGTAGCAGGGGAGGAGATGGCAGGAGACAAAGCAAATTTGCATTTCAGCAACCGCAGGTGAGAAGAGAGACCACGGAGCATCCTTTACCACCAGCCTCCAGGTCACCTTCGTTAGCGCTGAAGTAAACTTTGCTTTGAGGGGACAAATCCACCTCAGAGCTTCACCGGACTATAAAAGAAAGGGACAGAAAACCCCAGCTTGCTCTCTCACCTAAGACGACAAAGGAATCAGGCCTTTGACTTTGGAGGCAGAGCCTGACCTGAGAATTTAGTCAGCCCTGTCGCTGGGAACCTGGGCCACTTTACCCTGACCCACATCTGGCTGGTTAAGTGTTAGCCCAGGGATCTCAAACTCAAATCGCCACGAGGGCCACACGAGGACTAGTCCATTGGCCCGAGGGCCGCATCAGTGACCCCTTAGATCTGTTATAATAGCCCCACAGAATGGAAATGCTGGGGCAGATCCTCAGCTGGAGTAAACTGCCACAGCGCCACTGACTCCCACTGAACTCTGACAATTTACACCAGCCGATGATGTGCCCAGTTGTATGCAGTGTTCATGTTTAGCCCTAAGGTCTAAAATTGCCTCTGTCTCTCACTTGAGGCCTTGTTGGAAATGGCCCTGAGAATCAGACCACAGGTGACTGGAAGAGTAACCAAAAAGCAGAATGAAAGTGACTGGGAGAATGGGAAGAGACAGAATGAGGGAAACTCACTAACATGGGGGAAGAAAAGAATTGAGTCATACATAAAGAAGAAAGCTCCTGTCCTGTTCCACAGAACAGACAGATTTAAAGTAACTAACATCATTCACAAGAATGAGTCCATTTACCTCCTTCATACCGCTGACCCAAGAATCTCCTCCCCCAATGAGTAGCTCAAAGACATCAGTGCAAATTATATTCTTTATGTCCCCCGCTAAATTACTGCTGAAGAAACGCTAAATGTAGCTGTGCTGCAAGGATCCATTAATTTATATTTTACCTCTCTTCCTCTTCCCCGCCCCCTTTCGAACCTCTTCCCCAAAGTCCCCACCTCAACTCCGCCCCCTTCCCTGCCCCTATTCCAACCCCATTCCCCAAATCCCCATCCCCACCCCGCCTCGTCCCCGCCTCTTCCCTGAGCACACCGCGTCCCCGCTCCTTCCCCCTCCCTCCTGGAAAGTCCTAAGTGCCGCCAAACAGCTGTTTGCACTGGGAGGTAGGCGGAGGAGCAGGGACACAGTGTGCTGGGGGGCGGGGGAGGATGAGGTGGGGCGGGAGGTGAGGGGAGCTTGGCTGCCAGTGGCTGCAGAGCACCCACTCCTTTTTACCCGTGGGTGCTCCAGCCCTGGAGCACCCACAGAGTCGGCGCCTATGGTGGGCCGCAGGAAATAACTCTGCGGGCGCGTGTTTGAGACCCCTGTTTTAGCCCCTAGAAAGCACTTTCTCTTCATTGCTCATGGAACCATTTCTGACTTTAGTACCAGATACTTCAATTCTATTATTATCTTCTTCTGTTAATAAACTGGTTAATCTGAACCAGTGCAGGGTTGGGTTTACACTGAGCTGTTTGGCAGCTGCAGTCAAAGGAGCAAACTGTTGCATATTGTCCCCTTACAGGGCAATGGACCTTTAATATCTGGGCTGGCCAGGGAAGAGCACACGTTTTTGGGGAAAGCCGGGATGGGGAGTGTGCTGGGGTCACCCTGCAGGCAGTAACCCAGGCTGGTGGGAGCCAGAGCGTGGCTGGTGTTTGCCAATGGACTGCGGGGTCAGGGCTGCTGGCCCAGGGCTGTGGCTACACACAGACACTCACGGTGTGACTGGCTGGCTGTGAGCCGCCCAGGCTGGGAGCTACAATAGCAAAGGCTTGGGAGGCCCCCAGGGTTACGGGGCAGGTGGTGACACAGCCCCTCGCCGGTCTTGTTGCACCCTGGAATGTGACAGTGCAATCATCTCCCTCCCCCTCACTGGTTTGCTCCTCCCTCCTGTCCACAGTCCAGCTCTCTGCTTGTCTGTCTTCAGCCCATCAGGGCAGGCCTCAGGCCTTCTCATCTATTGGGAAAGTGCCCCCTGCACTACCAGGAACAAACCCACAATAACTACGCCACTGGCGATGCTATGACACCTTTGGACATTTCTTTGCAAAGCTACAGCCCTATGGGAATGTCAGTAACCCACCCTGCCGCTGGGAGGAGCAGACGGCACTGTACAGGGAGCCAAGTGCCCTGCCAGCCTCCCTCTGCTATTGCCTTGGGGGTTACAGTGGTGTCTGGGCTGCAGCCCTACCACCTGCTCACAGTGGAAGAGAGCCCTGGCTGGGCCCGCCAGGGGACACTCTCCTCAGCCACCACAGGCGCTGTGCTCTGCTCTTCCCCTCTTCAGGCTAGTGATTTACACACCCCACTTTGTTACGTTCAAGTCCCCAGTCCCTTCCTTCTGGATACCTGCAGCACACACCGATCTCCTGCCTCTGGGAGGCAGGGCACCCCCAGTCAGTGGCTGCACCTTAGTGTCACACGCTCCTTAGCACAAGGCACTTAGACATGTCTCTAGTAAAAGCAACCTGACGTTGATTTAACAGCGCTTGAGGTAAGGACTCAAACTAAAGGCAAGTAAAAGGATTTGGAAACATAATATTAGAGGTGAAAGACAAACCGAAGATGCACTCGATGGCCTCTATGCATTAACAAGTTCCTTTCCTTTCCTTTCCCTTCCCGTCTCATTCGCTATATCTACCCCAAATGCTCTCATGGACTGGTGCTCTCATGGATTGGTAACTGGTTAAAAGATAGGAAACAAAGGGTAGGAATAAATGGTCAGTTTTCAGAATGGAGAGAGGTAAATAGTGGTGTCTGTGCTGGGCCCAGTCCTATTCAACATATTCATAAATGATCTGGAAAAAGGGGTGAACAGTGAGGTGGCAAAATTTGCAGATGATATAAAACTACTCAAGATAGTTAAGTCCCAGGCAGACTGCGAAGAGCTACAAAAGGATCTCACAAAACTGGGTGATTGGGCAACAAAATGGCAGATGAAATTTAATGTTGATAAATGCAAAGTAATGCACATTGGAAAACATAATCCCAACTATACATATAAAATGATGGGATCTAAATTCGCTGTTACCACTCAAGAGAGAGATCTTGGAGTCATTGTGGATAGTTCTCTGAAAACATCCACTCAATGTGCAGCAGCAGTCAAAAAAGCAAACAGAATGTTGGGAATCATTAAGAAAGGGATAGATAATAGGACAGAAAATATCATATTGCCTCTATATAAATCCATGGTATGCCCACATCTTGAATACTACGTGCAGATGTGGTCGCCCCATCTCAAAAAAGATATATTGGAATTGGAAAAGGTTCCAAAAAGGGCAACAAAAATGATTAGGGGTATGAAACGGCTTCTGTATGAGGAGAGATTAATAAAACTGGAGTACTTGTGGCACCTTAGAGACTAACAAATTTATTTGAGCATAAGCTTTCATGGGCTACAGACCACTTCTTCAGATGCATAGAATGGAACACACAGAAAGAAGATATTTATACATATAGAGAACATGAAAAGGTGGAAGTAGCAATCGGCCTCTTACAGTTGGTATGACTACTTCCACCTTTTCATGTTCTCTGTATGTATAAATATCTTCTTTCTGTTTGTTCGATTCTATGCATCCGAAGAAGTGGGCTGTAGCCCACGAAAGCTTATGCTCAAATAAATTTGTTAGTCTCTAAGGTGCCACAAGTACTCCTGTTCTTTTTGCGGATACAGACTAACACAGCTGCTACTCTGAAACCTGTCGTTAATAAGACTGGGACTTTTCAGCTTGGAAAAAAGGCGGCTAAGGGGAGATATGATTAAGGTCTATCGAATCATGACTGGTGTGAAGAAAGTAGATAAGGAAGTGGTTTTTACTACTTCTCATAACACAAGAACTAGGGGTCACCAAATGAAATGAATAGACAGCAGGTTTAAAACAAAGAAAAGGAAGTATTTCTTCACACAACACACAGTCAACCTGTGGAACTCTTTGCCAGAGGATGTTTTGAAGGCTAAGACTATAACAGGGTTCAAAAGAGAGCTAGATAAGTTCATAGAGGATAGGTCCATCAGTGGCTATTAGTCAGGCTGGGCAGGAATGGTGTCCCTAGCCTCTGTTTGCCAGGAGCTGGGAATGGGCTGGATGGATCACTTGATGATTCCCTGTTCTGTTCATTCCCTCTGGGGTGCCTGGCACTGTCGGAAGGCAGGATACTGGGCTAGATGGACTTTTGGTCTGACCCAGTAGGGCTGTTCTTATTTTCTTATGTAAATCAGTTCCTCACAGCTGGTCCCATCCGGCACGTTGGGTTCCCCCGTCACAAGACAGCCCCCACACTCCTTTGTAATGGATGCCTCCTAGTTTACTCCTGAGGGAATTCTGCACCACTGCGCAATGCAGAATTTTGCAGAAATTAATGTTGGGCGCGCAGAATTTCCTTTCCCCCCATAGAAATAGGCTGCAGAGATGTTTGCCGCCACTAGGGGCTGCTGGACCCGGCAGAGCCCAGCTCGCAAATAGAAGACAAGGCCAGGGGGAGGGAAAGGGAATTGGAGGGTTCCCAGCAGCTGCAGTTTCCCACATGCCCTGAAGGAGGCGGCGGCACGCAGGAAACTTCATGCAAGCCCGGGACCCAGCATCAGATTTGGGCTCTGGGGGATTAGTGTCTGTGAGTGTCTGGGCTGGGGTGGGCACAGCTGGGCTCTGGGGGGTAGGGCTGTGAGTGTCCGGGTGGGGAGGCATGGCTGGGCTTGGGTGGGGGGAGGGAGTGTGAATGTCTGCCCCCCCGGCTGGCCTCTGCGGGGGAGGAGGTGAGATTGTCTGGGCTGGGGGGGGCATGGCTGGGTTCTGGGGGGTTAGGGTTTGTGAGTGCCTGGGCCAGGGGGAGCCCTGCAGCTGGGCTCTGGGGGGTAGGGATAAGGGGTGTGAGTGTCTGGGTGGGGGGTGCAGCTGGGCTCTGGGGTGAGTGTCTGGCCCCCTGGCAGGGCTCGGGAGGGGAGGGGGTGTGAGTGTCTGGGCTGGGGGAGCATGGCTGGGCTCGGGGGGGGGGGGCTGTGAGTGTCTGGCCCCCTGGCTGGGCTCTGGGGGGGAGGTGGTGTGAGTGTCTGGGCTGGGGGGGGCACAGCTGGGCTCTGGGAAGGGGGTTGGGGATGTGAGTGTCTGGGCTCTGGGGGGGAGGGGGCGGAGGTGAGAGTGTCTGGCCCCTCCCAGCTGGGCTCAGGGGTGGGGGAGGTGAGAGAGTGTCTGGTCTGGGGGTGCCAAGGATGGGCTCTGGGGGGAGGGGGCAGAGAAGCAGGAACTGGGTTATTGTAGGAGTTTCTGTAACTCTCTACTCCTGGGGAAATTTTTGTCTCTGTATTGTTACAGACATACTTGTTGACGGGTATTTTGAAATAAATGACCAAAATAATTGAAACTGGCATGATTATACAGTGTTATTTTGACAAATAAAATTTGCAGAATTTTAAAATATTGTGCATGGAATTTTTAATTTTGGGGCGCAGAATTCCCCCAGGAGTATCCAGTTCTCTTGCTTACAGACTCTTGTCCCACGACAACCCAGAGGTCCCTGGGGCAGAGACATTTATTGGAGGAAGCCTGCATGTAGCCCAGGCTGGAAACACAAACTGGCTCAGTCAAGGGACATCCATTGTTCTGACGCTGATTGGGTGAGCTCTCAGACTTCCCCTCCTCCGGTGAGATAGGCGTCGTCTCTCCCAACACATTTAGAACATGATACTCTACACGTTACAGAGCTCTAAAACTGTTTCCCCTACAAACACCTCGCAATAACCACAACAATCAGCCAATTCTTAGCTTTTGACAGGAACCCCACATGCCCCCTTTGGTGAAATATTGAGACGATGTCGGCCACAGGGCGGGTAATAAACCTGCCTGATCTGAGCCTGGCTGTGTCCCGTCGTCCGAGGAGCCCAGAGGCAGGCGTTCCCAAGCGACACTCCTGCAGAAAGCACTGGCGGGCGGTGAGGGTTGGCTGCTGCATGTTCTTCAGAGAAAGCTGATCACAGCAGGGGCAGCAGTGCGCGGCTCCCTGCCTCTATCCGAACGTTTGCTGTCAGGTCTGGGCAGATATTTCTCTTTTCCACTTTGTACCAATGCCCGTGTCTCACGGAGCCTTCTCTCTCCCTGCAGAGCTGTGCGCTGCCCCAGAAGATAGGAGAAGATCTGCCCACCACAGAAGCAGCAAAGCGTGAGGGGACAACTTCCCAAACGGTGAACCCTGAGCAACTAGGCGGACAGATGGAGAGCTGGCAGGCAGCGACTGCCTATGGAGAAATGGGTCCGGGAGGGATTAATGCCATCGCTGGAGTCCTTGTTCAGTCCAGCAAGGAGAAGATGAGCCTCTACCAGGCCATGATGAGAGGTGTTCTCACGCCGGGCACTGCGCTGGTGCTGCTGGAGGCGCAGGCTGCCATGGGGTTCATCATCGACCCAGTGAGGAACAAGAAGGTGCCAGTGAGAGATGCACTCGCTGCTGGGCTGACAGGTGGAGATTATTATGGGAAGCTGCTCTCTGCAGAGAGAGCAGTGACCGGATACACTGACCCCTGCACAGGCAACAAGATCTCCCTCTTCCAGGCCATGGAGAGAGACTTGATAGTCAAAGACCACGGCATCCGCCTGCTGGAGGCCCAGATCGCCACCGGAGGCATCATCGACCCCGTGCACAGCCACCGAATCCCTGTGGAGGTGGCTTACAAGCGGGGCTACTTCGACCAAGAGTTGAACCGGATCCTCTCTGACCCCCAAAATCACAGCAGAAGCTGTTTCGACCCCAACACTCACGAGAACCTCACCTACATGCAGCTCCTCAGCAGATGCGTCCCAGACCCAGACACGGGGCTCCTGATGCTTCAGCTGATGCACAAAGGCTCCGTGCTCTTCCAGCTAGATGAAAAAACACGAACCTGCTTACAGTCTGCCCCTGCCACCGTCAGCGTGGGACTCTTCCAGGGGCAGAACGTGACCGTGTGGGAGCTTCTCTTCTCCAGATACGTCCCTGACCAAAAAAGGCAGGAGCTTCTGAAGAAGTACAAAGCGGGGACGCTAACCATTCAGGAAATGACAACCATCATCACCACCCTCATCACCGAGGCAGAGCAAAAGAGCAGCAGAGAGCCCAGGCACGTGAAAAGTCCGAGCACGCAACGGGCAACGTCACAGAAGGCCGAGGCTGCCCATTCGCAGAGAGATGAAAAACGGGAAAAGGCCTTAAAGACTACGACAGTCGACGGGCTGGGGGGCGAGTTCCAAGGGCGAAAAGTCTCTGTGTGGGATTTGCTCTTCTCCAAATACATCCCCGAAGAGAAGAGGAAGGAGCTCCTGGAGTTGCACCGAGCTGGGATATTAACCACGGACCAAATGAAAACCATCGTCACCACCATCGTAAGCAAAACAGAGGAGAAAAGTCACCATCTACCAGGACATGGGGAAAGTCCCAGTGCGGAGACGACAACATCAGAGGAAGCTGAGACTCCCGGCTCATTGTGCGACAAACATTTGGAAAACGCTTTGCGGTCGGAGACTGTCGATTTTCCTGTCGGGGAATTCAAATGGCAGGAGGTTTCCCTGTGGGAGCTTCTCTTCTCTAGCTACATCTCTGAAACCAAAAGACAGGAGCTTCTAAATAAGTACAGAGCAGGGACGCTAATCATTCAAGATATGATAACCATCCTCACCACCAGCGTTACTGAGGCCGAAGGGAAAAGCAGAAAACTCCCCACAACTAGGAAAACCCCCAGCAAAGAGACGAGGACGCCATCTGAGAAAGACAAAGCTGCCCCCTCCTGTGAAGAGCAACAAACGGAAAAGGCCTTAAAGTCTACCCTGGTGGAGGTGCCGGCGGGCGAGTTCCACGGGCGAAAAGTCTCTGTGTGGGATTTGCTCTTCTCCAAATACATCCCCAAAGAGAAGAGGAAGGAGCTCCTGGAGTTGCACAGAGCTGGGATATTAACCACGGACCAAATGAAAACCATCGTCACCACCATCGTAAGCAAAACAGAGGAGAAAAGTCACCATCTACCAGGACATGGGGAAAGTCCCAGTGCGGAGACGACAACATCAGAGGAAGCTGAGACTCCTGGCTCATTGTGTGACAAACATTTGGAAAACACTTTGCGGTCGGAGACTGTCGACGTTCCTGTCGGGGAATTCAAATGGCAGGAGGTTTCCCTGTGGGAGCTTCTCTTCTCTAGCTACATCTCTGAAACCAAAAGACAGGAGCTTCTGAATAAGTACAGAGCAGGGACGCTAACCCTTCAAGATATGATAACCATCCTCACCACCAGCGTTACTGAGGCCGAAGGGAAAAGCAGAAAACTCCCCACAACTAGGAAACCCCCCAGCAAAGAGACGAGGACGCCATCTGAGAAAGACAAAGATGCCCCCTCCTGTGAAGAGCAACAAACGGAAAAGGCCTTAAAGTCTACCCTGGTGGAGGTGCCGGCGGGCGAGTTCCACGGGCGAAAAGTCTCTGTGTGGGATTTGCTCTTCTCCAAATACATCCCCGAAGAGAAGAGGAAGGAGCTCCTGGAGTTGCACAGAGCTGGGATATTAACCACGGACCAAATGAAAACCATCGTCACCACCATCGTAAGCAAAACAGAGGAGAAAAGTCACCATCTACCAGGACATGGGGAAAGTCCCAGTGCGGAGACGACAACATCAGAGGAAGCTGAGACTCCCGGCTCATTGTGCGACAAACATTTGGAAAACGCTTTGCGGTCGGAGACTGTCGACGTTCCTGTCGGGGAATTCAAATGGCAGGAGGTTTCCCTGTGGGAGCTTCTCTTCTCTAGCTACATCTCTGAAACCAAAAGACAGGAGCTTCTGAATAAATACAGAGCAGGGACGCTAACCATTCAAGATATGATAACCATCCTCACCACCAGCGTTACCGAGGTGGAAACAGAGAGCAGGAATCTATGTACAAACACAGAAGTTCCCAGTAAAGTGGGGGTAACATCAGACAAGGCTGAGGATGCCCATTCACAAGAGAAACACTTGAGAAAGTCCTTAAAGCGTGTGACCATCTATGTAAATGCTGGTGAGTTCCAAGGGCAAAATGTCTCCTTGTTAGATCTTCTCTTCTCTAAACACATCCCTCAAGAGAAGAGGCAGGAGCTCCTGGCGTTGTATAGAACAAGGGTTTTAACCATTGATCAGATGATACCCATCATCACTAGAATCATAACAACAACAGAAGCTACAAGTAGGCAATTCATGACAAGTGTCAAAAGTCCAAGCAGAGAGGAGATAACTTCGCAGGAAGCTGTAGCTGCCCATTCTCCACAAGATACACAACTGGACAACATCTTAAAAGCTACAACCATAGATGGACCTGTCAGTGAGTTCCAAGGGCGAAAGGTCTCGGTTTGGGACCTGCTCTTCTCTAGCTACATCCCTGAAGAGAAGAGACAGGAGCTCCTGGAGCTGTACAGAGCTGGGATATTAACCACGGACCAGGTGATAACCGTGGTCACCACCCTCATTAAGAAAAAAGAAGCTACAAGCAGGAAATTTGTGATTAATGTGAAAACTCCCAGCAAAGACACAATGACCTTAGAGAAAGCTGAGGACGTTGACTTACATGAAGATAAAAAACTGGAAAAGGCCTTAAAGTCTACCCTGGTGGAGATGCCGGGGGGCGAGTTCCATGAGCAAAAGGTCTCGGTGTGGGACCTGCTCTTCTCTAACTACATCCCCGAAGAGAAGAGACAGGAGCTCCTGGAGCTGTACAGAGCTGGGATATTAACCATGGACCAGGTGATAACTGTCGTCACCACCATCGTAACCAAAATAGGAGCAACAAGGAGAAAACTAGCAACAAATGTGCACAGTCCAAGTGCAGAGAGGGCCCCATTGCAGGAAGCTGATGCTGCCTATTCCGAGAGAAATGAAAATCAGGAAATGGCCTTAAAGTCCACGACAGTCGACGGGCCAAGGGGCGAGTTCCAAGGGCCAAAGGTCTCTGTGTGGGATCTGCTCTTCTCCAAATACGTCCCTAAGGAAACAAGACAAGAGCTTCTAGAGAAACACAGAGCAGGGACGCTCACCACTGAGAAAATGATAACCAGCCTCACCACCAGTGCCTCACACGCTCTGGAGGAGGGTCTCTCTCCAGATAACCAACAAATACTGAATCTCCTACAGTCTGAATCCTATGTGACAGTTGGCCAGTTCCAGGACCAAAGGGTTTCTGTCTGGGAACTTCTCTCCTCTAAATGTGTCTCCCAGTACAATCGGGAGGTGCACTTGGATACATACAATGCAGGGAGGTTAGCTGTTAATGAGATTACAATCACCACCACCGTCATTACAGGATCAGAGGGTAAGAAAGGGGCTGCCAGGAACTAGCCAGGAGGTGGCATAAACCCGGGGCTGCCCCCTCCCAGAAGGACACAGGATGGACACCTGCAAAGAGCTTAGCGGGCTCTTCCCATCTTATACCGCTAGCAGCAGGGAATAGGAGAGCAGGAAGTCTTAACCCAGCAAAGAGGTGTGCAGAGAATGGGAGTCAGCATCCCGTCCTGGTCCCCACGGGTGGTTACCGTACTGAGCATTACAGTCTGTGGTTTAACAGGGGCAGCACAGGAGTTCCACTCTTCTTGTTTACTAAACATATCTACAGCTCCAGCTCTTTGCCTGGACCCTTACAGACACCCCCAAATGCCACCGTCTGTGCCCCAAAGAGCCAACAAGCCACGGCACCAGCCGGCAGCGCAACGCTAAGCGGTGATCCCCCATTCGGTGGCTCCGGCAGCTGGAAGGAGGGAACTAGAGTCATTGGAAATGAAAAAGGGAAACGAGGCACGTGGATCACACAAAGCACCAGCAGTCTGATCAGCGCCAAGAGCAGATCTGAAAACGGCACCCCAGAGCCGGAGAGGGACCATCGCCTGCAGAGGGCAGCCAATGACCCTGTATCTCCAAAAGGAGGGACCAGCACGGGGGAAGGGAGGACAGACCGTGGACGTGCTGGGCATTTACGTGTGCCTGGCTGGCCAGGCAGAGTTGGCACCTCCCAGTCAGAGGGACAGGCTGCGGTCTCCCCTCTGCACCAGGGGCTGCTGCTCCGTGGGGTACACTCAGCCACAGGGCACAGAAGGAGGTCAGTTTTCATGGGGGAGGAGCTCAATGGGGCTGGCGCTTGCTGGGGAGGGGAGAGGGCATGTGGGGTGGGGTAGCCGCTGGCTTTATCCCCGCAGGTTGTATTTTACTATGCAATAGTGGCCCCAGAGCGCGGGACAGGGTCTTTTCTGCACATACCGACAGGAGCTCAGCAATAAATGGCCCCACAAGAGTGTGTACAACGAGTCGCCCTGCTGGGCCGTTCCTGGGGAAAGGCTCCCCTAGGCCAAATCAGCACCAGGGAAGTTAGAAACCCCTCTAGGCTGCGAGCGCTGGTGCCAGACCCAGCATTCGCACCTGGGAGCTCCCCTGCCCCGTGCCTCCCCCCGCTCCCCCCGACTCCTGCTCACCTGGGCTCTGAAAATCAGGCCCTAGGAGGGGACTTGAGCTGGGCTCCCAAAAATGGAGACACCCAAACTTACACGTCACTGTGGAAACTTTGGCCCCAGGCAGATGTGTGAGGCAGGGAGCCAACAGCAGCTGGGTGCCCAGGGACCCTGGCACTGCAGGTGAGGGGTGAGCAGCCTGGGGTACCTGAAAGGAGCCTGGGGGGCAGGGGGAGTAGAGACACGTGGGGGGCAGAGGAGCCTGGGGCAGGTGTGGGGGTCAGGGCCGGCACGAGGTGTCTCCCCCTGCTCCCTGCCACCGCGGGCCATAGCCTCAGAGCTTACCTGCCCCTTCCAAATAGGGGGTCGGACTCAGCAGGTGGCCCAGTGAGATGGGAGGCACCTACGCGGCAGCCCCTTGATGGCCCTGGCTGCACACTGGGGCTGGGGCACGGGCGGGGGACAACGGGTTGCAGGTGTGTGCATCACGCCAGATGCACGACGCTGGCAGCCCTGCGTGGTGGGGACTCCAAGCTGCCTCCCGCTGCAGCCGGCCGGCCGTGTGTCTGGTGCCGGTGTCCCTGCACTGTCCTGGCGTGTAGGGCTCCCTCAGGGATTGCTGCTCCTTCGGGAGAGGGCCAGTCCTTCGGCCCCTCAGCGCCCCCACGAGGCCTCTCAGCCCCCTGCACTGGCCCCAATTCAGTAGTGTCCAGCCCGGAGGTCAGGCCCCCAGGAGTCCTGGGATTTGCTGGGTTCCTTTCACGTGGGTTCTGGCCTCAGCACTGCTGGGGCACCGTGGTCACCCGTCCCTGCTCCCCTCACAGCCACGAGGGCGAGCTGCTGAGACCCCCTGTGATCATGGGCTGGCAGCTCTGCCATCTCCCCGAGAGGGATCTGGGGCCAGAGGGAGGCCCTGGCTGACCTCAGCCATAGGGGGAACCAGTCTCTGATCCGGGGCAGGCGCATGCCCACTCCATGGCCTCAGGCTGCTTAGAACCAGGGCACCACGGGGCCAGAAAGGCCCGCAAGGGCCATCTAACCCCCTGCCATGATGCAGGGTTTCTTCCTATGCCGCTGCGCCCCTCCTTGTGCTCAGTGGTCACCCTGCAGCTCAGCCGGCACCTCATCCCTGGCGGCTAGGGGGACATGACCCCCTCCCCACAGCTGTCAATTGATTTGGGGGCCTGTGGGCACAGCATTCCCCATCCCAAACCCCAGCCCTGAGCTGCCGTAGCGAGGACCTAAGGAACCATGTGCATTGGGGGAAGCAGTGTCACTCTCGCAGCCCCAGCACCCAGTGTCGGAGACCAAGGAGAGGGGTTAGACATACACACAGTGCCTGGTGACTGAGAGATGAGGGCCCTCTTGTGTGTCATGGTCCCTCACAGCAGGGGGCTCCGCAAGCCCCAAAGGCAGTGGTTCCAAACTGGGGTTCGTGAACCCCTGGGGGTTCGCAAAATGTTACAGGGGGTTCTCGGGGAAAATTCCCTAAAGGCGGTGTGACAATGCGGTTCTGGCGGAACCCAACTGAGAGTGCCAACTCAGGACAAATTGCTCAAACAGGGCAGTTACAGCCCAAGGCTGGGGGTTTTTCCACCTCTAAGGCAAACCAAACCAGCCAGACTAAGAGGACTTCGGTCTCACCCCACTGGCTAACCGCAAGTCTCACAAGCAATCTCCTTAGACACTCCAGTTTCCCAGTATTACCACCAGTGCCACTCGTTATGGGGACAAATGGTTATGAAAACCAAGACCCCAGTAAAGAAAAAGGTTCTCCTGATCCAAAGGACCAAGCCCCAGACCCAGGTCAATATACAAATCAGATCTTACCCACAAATCACGCTGTTGCCAATCCCTTAGAATCTAAAATCTAAAGGTTTATTCATAAAAGGAAAAAGATAGAGATGAGAGTTAGAATCGGTTACATGGGATCAATTACATACAGTAATGGCAAAGTTCTTGGTTCAGGCTTGCAGCAGCGATAGAATAAAGTGCAGGTTCAAATCAAGTCTCTGGAATACATCCCCCGCTGGGATGGGTCCTCAGTCCTTTGTTCAAAGCTTCAGCTTGTAGCAAAGTTCCTCCAGAGGTATGAAGCAGGATTGAAGACAAGATGGAGATGAGGCATCAGCCTTATATAGTCTTTTCCAGGTGTAAGAACACCTTTGTTCTTACTGTGGAAAATTACAGCAAAATGGAGCCTGGAGTCACATGGGCCAGTCCCTGCATACTTTGCTGAGTCTCAAGGCATATTTGCCTTCTCTCAATGGGTCCATTGTATAGCTGATGGTCCTTAATGGGCCATCAAGCAGGCTAGGCAGAGCTAACACCAGTTTGTCTGGGATGTCATCCAGCAGCATAGCATAAGTTTGAAATACAGACAGTATAGAGCCAATATTCATAACTTCAACTACAAAATTGATACACACATATAGACAGCATAATCATAACCCGCAAACCATAACCTTGTCTTAGACACCCCATTTGACCCCCTTTATACAAGATTTGCGTGCCACTACAGGACCTTGGTTGCAACAATGATCTATATGGTCCCAGATTATATCAATAACGTCACAGGCGGACAGAGCTGTCCCTAGGGACCCGGGCAGCATAGGGCCAGCAGCCCGGAGCCCCTGGACTTCCAAGAGCTAAGCAGATCAAAGCAAGCATATCTATCACACTGAGGATATTTAAACTTCAAGACTCCTTATAAGAAATGGAAAGGGCGGTGGATATTTTTTGCTGTTTTTAAAATTAAATGGGCAGCTAGTGTTGTTTTTAAAATTATTATGAAGAAGAAGTTTAAGCTTTGTTGTAACGAGCAGTCCAGGCAAACAACGCACAAGACCTGAATGCTTGTGTAGGAGGAACTTTTTGAGTTAGCTTGTTAAATACTTTCATGCTGTTTCACATCTGATACGCCTTGATGAAACATAGGAGCCTTGTCTTATAACAGGCTTATTCAACGCGATACAAGCTATGAAAGTGAGATCTTGGAAGAGTGTTGCTGTTTTCATAATGTAATAAAAATACTGTAATGATAAATAATAATTAATAATAAATTGTGTGTAATAAGTATGTCCTAAAAACTAATTTTATATTTCCAAGATTACTGCTTTTATAATTTATACTCAGGTAAAGGAGAAAATCCCTGGAAATATTCATTTTTAGGAGGAGCTTTGCGAGACTTGACATTTTAGTGAACGGGGTTCACAGGTTGTTAAAGTTTGGGAACCACTGCCCAAAGGCCAGCTGTGTGTGTGTGCACGTGTGTAGAAGTTGTGCATAGTGTGCCTGGGAGGGGGGGGGGGTTGTGGATAGTTGAGGGGAATGTATGGTTTGGGGTTGCACACGGTGTGGGGTTGTGCATTGTGTGGAGGGGGTGTATGTTTATGCTTTGGGCTTTTGCACACTACATGTGGGGTATGTGTGTATATGGAGTGGGGTTGTGCACTGAGAGTTGTGTGTGTCTGGATATTGGGTGGGCTTGTGTGTGGTATGGGGTTGTGTGTGTGCTGAGTGTATATGGCATGGGGCTGTGCATTGTGTGTGTGGTGTGCGGCTGTGCATTGTGTGGTGTGTTATGATGTGTAGTCATGCCATTGTGTGTGTATGCTTGAGTTTATATGGTGTGGGACTGCATTGTGTGTGGTGTGTAATCATGCATTGTATGTGTGGTGTGTGGTGTGTAAAAGGTGTGGAGTTGTGCATTGTGTGCGCGCATGTAGAGTGTGGGGCTGTGCTTTGTGTGCAGGGTGTGGCATTGTGTGTGGTGTGTAATTGTGCATTGTATGTGTGGTGTATGGTGTGTGAAAGGTGTGGAGTTGTGCATTGTGTGTGCGCATATAGAGTGTGGGACTGTGCTTTGTGTGCAGGATGTGGCATTGTGTGTGGTGTGTAATCGTGCATTGTATGTGTGGTGTGTGGTGTGTGAAAGGTGTGGAGTTGTGCATTGTGTGTGGTATGTGCACGAATTGGAACCATCTGTGTTGTGTAGGCACTGCTGCCCTCTGCAGGAATCACAGGTAGGGAAGATGGGGACGGAGCCAACCCGGAAAAGCAGCAGGGGCGGGAAGGGAAGGGGGTGGGGGGTGAGGCCGTAGAGAGGAGCCAGCGTGTCCCACACTGGGACCAGGGGTGACAATCTGGGGCAGAACCAGTAACACTAATACAGATTAGTCACTGCAACAAGGCCCAGTGCCACTGGGACCCTGGTGACACAAGGGGGTGCGCTGGGCCAGAGGGGACGATTGGCTCCCACCTCGACCCACTGGCCCTGCTCAGCCCTGTCAGATGACAGCAGGTCGCAGTCACACACGCGCCTTCACCCCTCTGGCCTGAGCCAGCTCAGCGTGCCAGGCCTTGGCATGACAGCCCCAGCCCTGAACCTCTCTGTGGGGGCCAAGCCCAGCGGAGAGGCTGCTCCCAGCACGGGCCACCAAGACACCGCACCCTAGGGAGAGCCAGGGCCAAGTGGCCAGTCTCAGCCCAGCTCTTCAAGCCACGGCGCAGGAGACAACCCCACTCCGGCCACAGCATCATGCCACAGAAATGGCTCTGCCCGTCTCGGGGCCAAGCGTGCAAGCACTGGAGACAGGGCCTGCTCGGGGACGGGAGCGGGGACGGAGAAGACAGGCTAAGCCCTTGGCTACACTTGCGAGTTGCAGCGCTGTAAAGCCACGCCCAGCGCTGTAACTCACTCCCCGCCCACACTGGCAAGGCATTTGCAGCGCTGTATCTCCGTGGTTGCAGCGCTGCATGTACTCCACCTCTCCGAGAGGAACAGCAAGTATTGCGCTGCCGCTGCAGCGCTGCGGCGCCAGTGTGGCCTCTCAATGCGCTGTGAATGGCCTCCAGAAGTATTCGGCAGTATCCCACAATGCCTGTTCTAGCCACTCTGGTCATCAGTTCAAACTCTACTGCCCTGGCCTCAGGTAACCAACCATGTGACCGACCCTTTACATTCCCCGGGAATTTTAAAAATCCCCTTCCTGTTTGCTCAGCCCGGCGTGGCGTGGAGTGCTATCAGCGAATCTTTCCAGGTGACCATGCCTCCACGCGCCAAGCAAGCCCCAGCATGGAGCAATGGCGAGTTGCTGGACCTCATCAGTGTTTGGGGGGAGGAAGCTGTCCAGTTGCTGGACCTCATCAGTGTTTGGGGGGAGGAAGCTGTACAGTCCCAGCTACGCTCCAGCCGTAGGAATTACGATACCTTCGGGAAGGTATCAAAGGACATGATGGAAAGGGGCCATGACCGGGACGCCCTGCAGTGCAGGATTAAAGTGAAGGAGCTGCGGAATGCCTACCGCAAAGCCCGCGACGCAAACGGCCGCTCGGGTGCTCCCCCCGCGACCTGCCGATTCTACAAAGAGCTGGATGCGATACTTGGGGTTAACCCCACCTCCACTCCGAGCACCACCATGGACACTTCAGAGCCGGGGGGGGGGAGGGGGAGGAGGAAGAGGAGGAGGAGGAGGAGGAGGAAAACAGGAGTGATGGTGGTGGGCCGGATGGAGACACCCCGGAATCCCTGGAGCCATGCAGCCAGGAGCTCTTCTCAAGCCAGGAGGAAGGTAGCCAGTCGCAGCGGCCGGTACTTGGTGGAGGACAAACAGAAGAGCAGGTTCCCGGTAAGCGGTTTTTTTTTCCGGGAAGGAATTTTTTCGGTGCGGGCTCTTTGGGAGAGGAGGGTTAGGCATGCATGCCTAGATGCAGAATAGTGCATTGATGTGGTTTATCACATCGTGGTAATCGGCCTCGGTAATCTCCTCGAATGTCTCATCCAGAACATGTGCAATGTGCTTGCACAGGTTTATCGGGAGAGCCACCTTGGTCCTTGTCCCAGCCAGGCTCATGTGTCCGCGCCACTGTGCCGCGAGGGGTGGGGGGACCATTGATGCACGCAGGCAAGCGGCATATGGGCCAGGGTGGAAGCCGCATTGCAGTAGAAGACCCTCCCTTGCTTCCCAGGTCACCCTCAGCAGCGAGATATCGTCCAGGATGAACTCCTGTGGAAAATGTTGGGACAGTGTTCAGTGTAGGTGCCCCCTGAAGCTGTTGGCTCTCCCCAAGGCACAGAAACCCAGAGGACAGTGCAGCCCTGAAACAATCAGTCCCCCTTACTCACCATTTTGAGGCTCCCGTGGGATATGTGTGCTCTGTTTCAGAAGGGAAAATTAAGCTATTGTGTAGACCCTGTGTGTTTTCTACTCCTTAAGTGCGGGGGGAAACATTACTCTGTCTGGTATAAACAATGCTGCCTCTGTTAAATGTTGCATTTTGCCTATACAGCAGCATCAACCTTGAGACCACAGCCGTCCCTCTTATCGCCTGCTCAGAGACTGCAAAGACTCAGGAAGAGACCGTGAAAAAGCAAAGAAGACATGCTGCAAGAAGTGATGTGGCAATCTATTAAAGAGAATGAGAAAGCACAGAACTGGAGGGAGAGAGAAAGCAGGATCCACCAGGAAAATGCAGCGCAGCAGCGACAAAGCACCGCACACCGGCAGCAAAGCACTGATAGGCTCATAAGCATCCTGGAGCGCCGAGCAGACGCTATCCAGGAGCTGGTAGCCATGCAGAAAGAGGAGCAGTACCGAAAACACAAATGCCACCCCCCGTACAGCCCTTGTCCCAAAACTCTTTCTGTTGTGCCCCACTGTCACCTCCAACCCACTTTCCCCAACTTCCGTGTTCTTCACGCCACCCGCTGCCTCCAACACCAGTATCTTCACCACCCAGCCCTGAAAACCACGACCCTTACCCTCTGCACTCAACCCCCATCACCATGCAGTATAGCTGTCCTGAAGTGCAGCACTCACTGCACAGCACACCAGACAGGACATACGCGAATCTGTGATTGTACCGTTCCCCACCCCACCCCCTTGTTTCTTTTCAATAAATATATATTTTTTTCTTTTCAATAAATGGATTCTTTGGCTTTGAAAACATTCTTTATTATTGCATAAAGTAAAAGACTCCTTAGCCCAGGAAATAAACAGGCACTGCAAGTCTGCTTGTCTGCTTAGCAAACACTGATTCCTAAAGATTGGAACTACTGCACTTCACTCCCCTGCAGGGCACCAGATATCACTGCTGGTTTTCAGCCTCAAATTGCTCCCTCAAGGCATCCCTAATCCTTGCAGCCCCGCGCTGGGCCCCTGTAATAGCCCTGCTCTCTGGCTGTGCAAATTCAGCCTCCAGGTGTTCAACCTCGGAGGTCCATGCCTGAGTGAAGCTTTCATCCTTCCCTTCACAAATATTATGGAGGGTACAGCATGCGGATATAACCGTGGGGATGCTGTTTTCGGCCAAGTCCAGCTTCCCATACAGAGATCGCCAGCGGCCCTTTAAACGGCCAAAGGCACACTCCACAGTCATTCGGCACCGGCTCAGCCTGTAGTTGAACCATTCCTTGCTGCAGCCAAGGCTCCCTGTGTAGGGTTTCATGAGCCACGGCATTAACGGGTAAGCGGGATCTCCAAGGATCACAATGGGCATTTCAACTTCCCCTACCGTGATCTTCCACTCTGGGAAAAAAGTCCCGGCCTGCATCTTCCTGAACAGCCAAGTGTTCCGAAAGATGCGTGCGTCATGCACCTTTCCAGGCCAGCCTGTGTTAATGTCAATGAAACGCCCACGGTGAGCCACAAGCGCCTGGAGAACCATAGAGAAATACCCCTTCCGATTAACGTACTTGGATCCTAGGTGGGGTGGTGCCAGAATAGGAATGTGTGTCCCATCTATCGCCCCTCCACAGTTAGGGAACCCCATTTGTGCAAAGCCATCCACTATTTCCTGCACGTTACCCAAAGTCATGGTTCTTCTGAGTAGGATGCAATTAATGGCCCTGCAAACTTGCATCAACACGATTCCAACGGTCGACTTTCCCACTCCAAACTGGTTTGCGACCGACCGGTAGCTGTCTGGAGTTGCCAGCTTCCAGATTGCAATAGCCACCCGCTTCTCCACTGGCAGGGCAGTGTCAATCTCGTGTCCTTGCGCCGCAGGGTGGGGGCGAGCTCCTCACACAGTCCCATGAAAGTGGCTTTTCTCATCCAAAAGTTCTGCAGCCACTGCTCGTCATCCCAGACTTCCATGACGATGTGATCCCACCACTCGGTGCTTGTTTCCCGAGCCCAAAAGCGGCGTTCCACGGTGCTAAGCATGTCCGTGAATGCCACAAGCAATTTCGTGTCGTACGCGTTACGCGGCTCGATAGCATCGTCGGACTCCTCACTCTCACTGTCACTTTGGATCTTAAGGAATAGTTCAACAGCCAAACGTGACGTGCTGGCGAGACTCGTCGGCATACGCCTCAGCAGTTCGGACTCCATTTCCCGCAGACAGATCGCGCTGCACAGAAACCGTTGAAAGATGGCGCCAAATGTGGACGGAAACAAAGGGATTTCTGGGATGCGAAGCGATGCATCACGGGGCATTGGGATAGGACCCAGAATCCCCCGCACCCACGCCCCCTTCCCACAACCCACGGCGCCAGAATGGAAAAAGGTGCTCTGTGGGATAGCTGCCCATAATGCACCGCTCCCAATAGCGCTGCAATTGCCGCAAATGTGGCCATGACAGTGCGCTGGGCAGCTGTCAGTGTGGACAGACTGCAGCGCTTTCCCTACTCAGCTGCACGAAGTCAGGTTTAACTCACAGCGCTGTACATCGGCAAGTGTAGCCAAGGCCTAAGTGTCCAGCCTTAAAATTGGTAGCAGCTAAGAATCGAAAAGCTAGTGTCTGTGGTAATGCAAATTACCTGTCTGAATGGGAGAAGAAAGACCTGCTAATAACTGTTAGCACAGAGAGCACACCCAATCAGCCAGTGACTTCTGTTAAACAAGAGAAATCAGGGTTTAATCCTTCAAGACAAGGAGAACTTAATTTTGCAAAGGGAAGCCACAGGTTAACCCTAAAATGCCCAAACTCTAATGGTATTGAGCCGAAGGTGTGGCATGACAAACATGATTGCAAATGGACACTTGCAATGAATTTGTTGTTATTGCTAATGGTAATTTTTGTAACTAATGTGTTGCTATTACCAAAAACTGTAAAAATGTACAATGTGCCTAATCTTTTGGAAAATCCCTTGAACATGTTAAAAGGAAGACATGAGAACACACTTTATGTTAAAAGGCCTTGTTATACTGGTGTTTCACAGTTAATGCCTGTAAACAGTATTGGAACTTTTCACAGGATAAAAGACATTCCAGACCTAATGTGCTGTATGAAAAGGGAAACTGAGTCATGCTACTGTAAGCGGGGGAATGGTCCCGCTATTGTGGGGAACTTTCCTGGCTTCTGCACTACCCCGGTGAAGTGGGCTAACGAAAGGATCTGAGTCCTCGCTCCCACTTCCTTTACCCAGAGGCCTCCCTGCCCTTGAGGACTCCCCTTCCACTCTCCTGTCTGGCAGAGTCCTCGTAAACCCCGACAAGGCTGGGCCCAGGATTCCTGGGGGGCTTGACCCCCAACCCTGCTGTGGTCACCTAGGACAGGGGCTAGGGTGTCCCCACTCCGGGGTACTCTCTTTGCACTGGGCACCTCCCTGACCCACTGATCATTTTATACAATTTAAAGCAAATACAAGTTATTTAATTAACAATTACTTTTTAAAAAAGAATAAGGAAAAATGGAAAAGGTTAAAGGAAACACATCACCCTGCTCTGAGGCAGGGAATATCACAAGCAGTGTCTCTGGAACGTCAGGGCAGTTCACAGTCTGTTCCTTGTAGGTCCCGGGCCTCCTTCTCAGGCCCTGGCTGTGCTGCAGGGACGCTGCGGGTCGGACACGTGCTCTGGCGCTGGCCACACGCCCTCAGGCTCTAGGTGGCAGGACCCTTCTTCCCAGCGTCGCCCCCGCCCTGTCAGGGTTACGATCCCCCTCCAAGTCTGGCCTGCAAGGCCTCTTGGCTGAGGTAGCTCCCTGTGCTGGGCCCACTGCCAGGGTCCCCCTCACTCTCCCCAGCTGCTCACCGCACCCAGCTCCGGACTGCTCCAGCCCCAGCTCCAGCTCCACTCTGCCTCAGCACGGCTGCTGCTGCTGCTCTGCCTCCAGCTCCCTGGGCTGCTTCTCTGGCCCCTCTGGCTCTGGTTGCTGCAGCTCTCCTCCCAGGACAGGTCTGCTCTGCAGGCTGCTTTTGTGACTCTGCTTTGGGGCTGCAGCTCTGCTCCCAGCAACTTAGCTCAGGCCCCTGCTCTCTCCTGGCTGTGCTCTGGCTTTGGGGCTGCAGCTCTGCTCCCAGCAACTTAGCTCAGGCCCCTCTCTGTCCTGGCTGTGCTCTGGCTTTGGGGCTGCAGCTCTGCTCCCAGCTCAGGATCTGCTCTCTCCTGGCTGTGCTCTGGCTCTGTGGCTGCGCCTCTGGCCCCTCTGGATCTGGCACGGTTCTGCTCTCCAGCTCAGCTTGGGCCCCTGCTTTCTCCTTAGCTCGGCCCCACTCAGTCTGACCCAGGCAATTCCAGCTCACACGGAGGACGGGACCTCCCTCGCCTCCTGACCCTCTGATTAGCCTGCCCGCCCTGTCAATCAGGCTGATCTGGAGCATTGGCCTCTCCCCATTGTTCCTGGGGACTGTCAGTCTCAGGCTCCTGATTTGCCATCGACCCTTCCCCTTTTAGTACTGGGAGCAAGCCAATCAAAACACCCCCACTGAATGTTAGTAAGGGGGCAACAGTCCCCTTACATTCCCCCTTGCTAAAATACTGCCACATCCACAATATTTACACCGGTACATCCGGGCCCCATAGTAACAACATATACCCACATCATTTTATATCAACAACCCATTAACAATTATCAAAAGAACATTTAACATATTTAACATTCCACATCTACTTCTTAATACCATACATAACAATATTCATTAAAACACTACATAGAACCAATAACATAATTATCTCTAAATCTAACAGGAAGTACACCCTTATTAGCCCTCTGCGACCTTCTTAAGACTGGTGGTTCGTTACCCATATTTTCTATTTCCCTATCCTCAGGTAATACTGGGTCAGTTTGAAGGATCTGGCCATTCTCGTTAGGGTTTGGGTTTGCCCCACTCTGTCCCCCTCTGTATTCGGTTTGTGGGACTAGAACCATTTCCCAATTGGTTTCAGCCTCCTCGGGGTGTACTGATCTACGCCTCCTATGGTCCCTGTCTGGACTAAGAGTGCAATGTTTCAACTGGTCCCTATGTACTACTCTCTCAGGACCCCCTCGTTCAGGCCGGATGGTGTAAACTGGTAGCTCGGGATTGTTGTGAGCGACTACAATGTGGGGATTTGACTCCCATTTGTCCTGTATTTTATTACGCCCCCGGTGTCTATGGTTACGAACTAGTACACGGTCACCAGGCCTGATGAGAGCCCCACTGGACTTGCTAACATAAGTCCTTTTCCTACTTTGGGCCGTGTCTTTAGTTGTACTGAGAGCAACTTTCCAGGCTGTCTTCAGCCTGTCATGGTGACCTTTGACCTGGTCATCATAATTGGTCACCTCATTCTTAGAAAAGATTTCTTGATGCTTCTCTGGCAACGCCCTTATGTTAGCCACATGTGCAGGAATCAGCCCTTGGCGTGCCGCTTGAACTGGAACTGGCAGTCTCCCATCACATCTTTCTTGAAGAAAGGTAACTCGTCCTCTCTTCTCCCTCGTCACCTGCAGCTCATTTCCTGGTACACAGCTGTGTTCGTCAAGGATCTTCCCTCTCCAAGGAGGAATAATGGTCTTCCGTTTTCTGCCCACTTTAACATTTCCCATATGCCTTGTGGGGCCCAGAGAAAGACTCTGCCTCTCCGCTCGAGCCAGTACTTTACTCAGCACAGCATTCTTCGTAGAGTGCTCGTGACAGTTCATCCTCCTGGTCCCTTTTCCTGGTAAGAGTAGCTCCTTCAGCTCACTAATGATGTTCATCCCTAGAATCCCTGGAACTCCTTCTCCTATATGGCTCCCTTTTGAGGCTTTGTCTTTCAGGATGAAGATGCATTTTCCTGGCAGTGTCTGGCCCATATACTCTATGTCTGCTTCAAGGCACCCCACCACTGGGATTGCCAGTCCATTAACAGCTGTTAGACGTACAAACCGTGTGCTGTGCATGGTCAGGTCCTTGTCCTTCAGATATTTTTGAAAATGCGACTCAGTAATGGTGGTGACTTCTGAGCCAGTATCTAACAAACATCTGGTCTTCACCCCTGCTATACATACTTCAGCAGTTAGACAGTCTCCAAATGCTCGCTTACAGAAGTCGCTAGATATGCTGGCACTGCCCACGTTCCTCTCAACACTGTATGCAGAGGGATTTTCTACGAAGGACAGGCCTAGGAATCCTTCTGCCACTGCTTGGCCTTCTACTGTAGATGGACCACTTGCTCCTGGTGCCCCATTGGTTTCGAGTGCCTGGGACTCTGTTCTCCTTCTCAGTGGACATTCTCGGCTAGTATGTCCTGGCCTTTCACAAGTGTAACAAATGTATCTTCCCAGCTCGTCCTTCAGTGGGGCTCTTCGGGATCCCGGTGCCCTTGGATACTTTGGCATACTAATGGGATTTTTTTCTTTCATCAACTCGGTCATCACTTTCAGCATCTCCCCCTGTTGGACCGCCAGTTTTTGGACAGCTTCACTTAAGCTTTCCAATGTTAGCTCTGTTTGGGGCAGGGCCTTTTCCCTAGCAGCTGCATTCACTAGGCCCCCACTTCGTGTATGGGGGTTAGGCTTGGCCGTCTCTGCCACAGGAACTTCCTCTTCTTCTGACCACATAATGGCAGCCTGCATGAGTTCATGGAACTTCTTACTGGGCTCTTCTTTAAACCTCCTTTTCATTTCACGTCGGAGGGAGTCGTCTCGGAGCCCCAGCACCAACTGCTCTTTCAGAACCGTATCTGGGTCTGGAACTCGCTGAGGGTCTCGCCGCTCCACTTTGCTCATTCTCTCCTGGAGGTCATATGCGTATGCCCGGACAGTTTCACCAGGCTCCTGCTTTTTCTCAAAAAACTCCTTTAGTCGGGTTTCAATAGGTACCTTGTCTCCATACACTTTTAGGAGGAGTTCAAATACCTTTTCCACATCTTTCTTGTCTGCCACTGCCATGAACTTTACTGTGGCCTTGGCCTGGCCCTTGAGGTGCTCCTCTATGAAGTCCACATGATCTTCTTCAGGTACTCTTAGCACACGCAGAGCCGCCTTCACAGACTTGACCCACTCCTCTACTGTAATGTCTCCTGGTCTAGTCGGGAAGCCACCAAACTCCGTGACCTTCCGCTCCCGTGGGACATAAATAGTAGGGGGTTTCTTAGCTTCTGCTGTCTGTTGGTCTATTACTGCCTTGGCCAGCGATAAGGCTTCTCTCTGTTCAGTTCTAGCTTGCTGTAATGCCTCCGCTTGGTCTGATAATCTGCGCTGAAGTTCAGCAAACTGGGTTCGTAGTTCTTCAATTCCAGCCATGGTAGGGTGCTCAACCAGGCCCGGACCGTGCTACTAGAACTTAACCAGAAAACCAATGGGATGGACCCTGTGGATAGGATCCTGTTCGTGACGCCAATTATGTAAGCGGGGGAATGGTCCCGCTATTGTGGGGAACTTTCCTGGCTTCTGCACTACCCCGGTGAAGTGGGCTAACGAAAGGATCTGAGTCCTCGCTCCCACTTCCTTTACCCAGAGGCCTCCCTGCCCTTGAGGACTCCCCTTCCACTCTCCTGTCTGGCAGAGTCCTCGTAAACCCCGACAAGGCTGGGCCCAGGATTCCTGGGGGGCTTGACCCCCAACCCTGCTGTGGTCACCTAGGACAGGGGCTAGGGTGTCCCCACTCCGGGGTACTCTCTTTGCACTGGGCACCTCCCTGACCCACTGATCATTTTATACAATTTAAAGCAAATACAAGTTATTTAATTAACAATTACTTTTTAAAAAAGAATAAGGAAAAATGGAAAAGGTTAAAGGAAACACATCACCCTGCTCTGAGGCAGGGAATATCACAAGCAGTGTCTCTGGAACGTCAGGGCAGTTCACAGTCTGTTCCTTGTAGGTCCCGGGCCTCCTTCTCAGGCCCTGGCTGTGCTGCAGGGACGCTGCGGGTCGGACACGTGCTCTGGCGGTGGCCACACGCCCTCAGGCTCTAGGTGGCAGGACCCTTCTTCCCAGCGTCGCCCCCGCCCTGTCAGGGTTACGATCCCCCTCCAAGTCTGGCCTGCAAGGCCTCTTGGCTGAGGCGTCTCCCTGCGCTGGGCCCACTGCCAGGGTCCCCCTCACTCTCCCCAGCTGCTCACCGCACCCAGCTCCGGACTGCTCCAGCCCCAGCTCCACTCTGCCTCAGCACGGCTGCTGCTGCTGCTCTGCCTCCAGCTCCCTGGGCTGCTTCTCTGGCCCCTCTGGCTCTGGTTGCTGCAGCTCTGCCCCCAGGACAGGTCTGCTCTGCAGGCTGCTTCTGTAACTCTGCTTTGGGGCTGCAGCTCTGCTCCCAGCAACTTAGCTCAGGCCCCTCTCTCTCCTGGCTGTGCTCTGGCTTTGGGGCTGCAGCTCTGCTCCCAGCTCAGGATCTGCTCTCCCTGGGCTTTGTCTCTGGCTCTGTCGCTGCGCTTCTGGCCCCTCTGGATCTGGCACGGTTCTGCTCTCCAGCTCAGCTTGGGCCCCTGCTTTCTCCTTAGCTCGGCCCCACTCAGTCTGACCCAGGCAATTCCAGCTCACACGGAGGATGGGACCTCCCTCGCCTCCTGACCCTCTGATTAGCCTGCCCGCCCTGTCAATCAGGCTGATCTGGAGCATTGGCCTCTCCCCATTGTTCCTGGGGACTGTCAGTCTCAGGCTCCTGATTTGCCATCGACCCTTCCCCTTTTAGTACTGGGAGCAAGCCAATCAAAACACCCCCACTGAATGTTAGTAAGGGGGCAACAGTCCCCTTACACTACCATGTTGCTTGCACAGCTAAATGCCAAAATTCCTGTACTGTAAACAACGTTAATATCTACATTGACTTGATGTTAACTGGGTTCCAAACATTTGCCAGAGCTTGTATGGATAAAGTAGCTGTTTTCTTTAGCTCTTGGCAAGGTCACATGAGACATACAGAAACAGCAGAGCAGATCCAATCCACTATTGTTCTAACCAAGTTTTACCTTGAGTTTGTAAAGAGATTCAATCATGTTATTGAATATGACTTTGATAAACCATTTCTGTTATACACTGGTACGGCTTCTAACCCAATACTAGCTGTAGTGAGACAGACCCAAGGATGGGGAGCTCTTGGGATGCAGTCAGTGATGTTTGTGTCATCCCTTCCTGCATCAAATTTGCGTTGGGGGTGTCACATTATTGATTTGAACTGAGACCATATAGAACATGGTTGCAACCAAAGTCCTGTAGTGGCACCAAATCTTGTATAAAGGGGGTCAAATGAGGTGTCTTAGACAAGGTTATGGTTTACCGGTTATGATTATGCTGTCTATATGTGTGTATCAATTTTGTAGTTGAAGTTATGAATATTGGCTCTATACTGTCTGTATTTCAAACTTATGCTATGCTTCTGGGAGATATCCCAGACAAGTTGGTGTTAGCTCTGCCTAGCCTGCTTGATGGCCCATTAAGGACCATCAGCTGTACAATTGACCCATTGAGAGAAGGCAAATATGCCTTGTGACTCAGCAAGGAACACAGGGACTGGCCCATGTGACTCCAGACTCCATTTTGCTGTAATTTTCCACAGTAAGGACAAGGAGGTGTTCTTACACCTGAAAAGACTATAAAAGGCTGATGCCTCATCTCCATCTTGACTTCAATCCTGCTTCTTACCTCTGGAGGGACTTTGCTACAAACTGAAGCTCCGAACAAAGGACTGATGACCCATCCCAGCTGGGGATGTTCCAGAGACTTGATTTTAAACCTGCAGTTTATTCCATCACTGCTACAAGCCTGAACCAAGAACTTTGCCATTACTGTATGTAATTGATTCCATTTAACCAATTCTAGCTCTCATCTATATTTTGTTCCTTTTATGAATAAACCTTTAGATTTTAGATTCTAAAGGATTGGCAACAGCGTGATTTGTGGGTAAGATCTGATTTGTATATTGACCTGGGTCTGGGGCTTGGTCCTTCAGGATCAAGAGAACCTTTTTTTTCTTTTACTGGGGTATTGGTTTTCATAACCATTTGTCCCCATAACAAGTGGCACTGGTGGTGATACTGAGAAACTGGAGTGTCTAAGGGAATTGCTTGTGTGACTTGTGGTTAGCCAGTGGGGTGAGACCAAAGTCCTCTTTGTCTAGCTGGTTTGGTTTGCCTTAGAGGTGGAAAAACCCCAGCCTTGGGCTGTAACTGCCCTGTTTTAAGCAATTTGTCCTGAATTGGCACTCTCAGTTGGGTCCCGCCAGAACCAGCATCGTTACAACCTGCTGCTTACAAACATGGAAGAATTAGTAGGGGAAGCCAAAGTTGATGGGAACATGGGAGGCAGTGACCATGAGATGGTCGAGTTCAGGATCCTGACACAAGGAAGAAAGGAGAGCAGCAGAATACGGATCCTGGACTTCAGAAAAGCAGACTTTGACTCCCTCAGGGAACTGATGGGCAGGATCCCCTGGGAGAATAATGTGAGGGGGAAAGGAGTCCAGGAGAGCTGGCTGTATTTTAAAGAATCCTTACTGAGGTTGCAGGAACAAACCATCCCGATGTGTAGAAAGAATAGTAAATATGGCAGGCGACCAGCTTGGCTTAACTGTGAAATCCTTGCTGATCTTAAACACAAAAAAGAAGCTTACAAGAAGTGGAAGATGGGACAAATGACCAGGGAGAAGTATAAAAATATTGCTCAGGCATGCAGCAGTGAAATCAGGAAGGCCAAATCACACTTGGAGTTGCAGCTAGCAAGGGATGTTAAGAGTAACAAGAAGAATTTCTACAGGTATGTTAGCAACAAGAAAAAGGTCAAGGAAAATGTGGGCCCCGTACTGAATGCACCCTCAGCAAGTTTGCAGATGACACTAAACTGGGAGGAGTGGTAGATACGTTGGAGGGTAGGGATACAATACAGAGGGACCTACACAAATTAGAGGATTGGGCCAAAAGAAATCTGATGAGGTTCAACAAGGACAAGTGCAGAGTCCTGCACTTAGGATGGAAGAATCCCATGCACTGCTACGGACTAGGGACCGAGTGGCTAGGCAGTAGTTCTGCAGAAAAGGACCTAGGGGTTACAGCGGACGAGAAGCTGGATATGAGTCAACAGTGTGCCCTTGTTGCCAAGAAGGCTAATGGCATTTTGGGCTGTATAAGTAGGGGCATTGCCAGCAGACCGAGGGACTTGATCATTCCCCTCTATTCGGCATTGGTGAGGCCTCCTCTGGAGTAGTGTGTCCAGTTTTGGGCCGCACACTACAAAAAGGATGTGGAAAAATTGGAAAGAGTCCAGCGGAGGGCAACAAAAATGATTAGGGGGCTGGAGCACAGGAGAGGCTGAGGGAACTGGGATTGTTTAGTCTCAGAAGAGAAGAATGAGGGGGGATTTGATAGCTGCTTTCAACTACCTGAAAGGGGGTTCCAAAGAGGATGGATCTAGACTATTCTCAGTGATGGCAGAACAAGGGGTAATGGTCTCAAGTTGCAGTGGGGGAGATCTAGGTTGGATATTAGGAAAAACTTTTTCACTAGGAGGGTGGTGAAGCACTGGAATGGGTTACCTACGGAGATGGTGGAATCTCCTTCCTTGGAGGTTTTTAAGGCCCAGCTTGACAAAGCCCTGGCTTGGATGATTTAGTTGGGAATTGGTCCTGCTTTGAGCAGGGGGTTGGACTAGATGACCTCCTGAGGTCCCTTCCAACCCTGATATTCTATGATTCTATGAGAGGTGGGGAAAAGGGAGGGTGAAGAGCAAACTAGGAAGGTAGCAAGACCTGAGCCAAGAGAGATTAACTCTATCAAGGTATTTTAAAGTACAGACAGCAGCAGTGAGTTTAGCAAACTGAGAAAGCATATAAAGGAAAAAACTTAACCGGTATATACAAATATTTGAGAAAGAAGGTTCTATTTTTAGATATGAGCGCGGAGTGTGGTTCTGTGGGTAAAAGCAGTTGGGAAACCGCACCCTGGGTTTTTATCCTGGCTCTGAGATTAGAGTGTGGGTAATTATCTGCTCTTATAAAACCTGAATTTGTTCCCCCAGTGTCTGTTGCTTTTGTGTGCATGCCAAATGGATGGTGGGAGTGCCCTTTTTTGCTGCAGTTAACTGTTTTTGGGCAACTCCATGTGTTAATGCATTAATTATAGGTGTTAACCCACTTAATTTTGGTTTTTTACTTTGAAATTCTTTTGTATTCACTCCCCTGCGATGGAGTCGCAGCTCCTGTCTCCTAATGTGCTCTGTGAACTGTTCCATTTTTTCCTTCATCTGATTTACCAATTCAATGGAAGTATTGTGTGCTACTCTTTCCTTCTGTGCACTTACTTCGCCCGTTCTGACAGGCACCAGTCTAGGTCTCAGTTTAGGTTTAACCGGAACCTGGCTTTTATCATAAGGTGGGGGTTGCAATGCAGTGGACCCCATTTCATCTTTTAATTTTTCTAGGGCCACCTTTTCCCACTTCTGCCCCATTCTTCAGGCACAGGGGAGCTTCCTGAAGTCTGCTGTTGACCACAACTATTTATAACAGGGGACGGCACATCGCTTTTTTGTGGATTTCTTACAGCTGTTTTCAATGTTTTATTCTGTTCCTCTGCTGGCTATCTCTGGGCTGCTTGCCACCCTGCATGGGCGGTGGGAGCTTTCCAGGGCTTTGTAGCTTCTTTTGATTCTTTTAACTCTTTCTTTGTTACTGTTACTTGCCCTGCCAATTTTGTGGTGTGCTGTTTTAACCATTTAACAGCCATAGTTTGCAACAGTCTACATTTCAAGGCTACTGTCTCTGCCCTAGCCTTACAAATTACATTACATGTTTCTTCCCCATTATATTTTTTAAATGCTGTGGGGATTTGCAGGGAGGGGTTAAGGGGGTTCCCTAGCTCATGGTTTTCTGTCATGTTAGATCGCGATTCCTACGGCTCAGTCAGTGGCGGGACTTACCATTGCCCACTAGGCCAGACAAAGCCCACTCCTCAGGTGGTACCTTAGAGACTAACAGATTTATTTGGGCATAAGCTTTCGTGGGCTAGAAGCCACTTCATCAGCATCTGATAAAGTGGGTTTTAGCCCACGAAAGCTTATGCCCAAATAAATTTGTTAGTCTCTACGGTGCCACAAGTACTCCTTGTTGTTTTTGCTGATACAGACTAACACGGCTATCACTCTGAAACTCCTCAGGGGTGCATTCTTATACACAGGTACAAACAAATTACACATCACTCCTGACGTATTGAGGTACAACCCCCCTGCGTGTTAGGGTGCCGCCTCTCACCTTGTTATCTGTGTGGAATGTGCAAGTATCGGAGTGTGCTTGGTACCATCCTGGCACATGTTTATATCTCTAGTGTCCAGTATCTTTTAGGTATGTGTATTTTTGCAACATCAGCCCTTTCCTTGCCAGCTTCTGTGAGCAGGGCCTGCCTCTGGCTCACAGCTTAACTTTGCTTTATGTTAGTAAAGTCTTGACCATTACTTTAGCTCAGGCCTTAGGCCTCATACCGGGCCTCTGATACAAGGGTTTATGTTTCAGGGCCTCATCTTACTACAAGATAGTACCAAAAGCCTTACTAGAGTCAAGATATACCATATCTACTGCTCCCCCCATCCCTAAGGCTTGTTACCTTGCCAGAGAAGATTATGTTGGGTTGACATGATTTGTTCTTGACAAATTCATGCTGACTGTCACTTATCACCTCATTATCTTCTAACTGGCTACAAATTGATTGTTTGATTATTTGCTGCATTATCTTCCAGGTACCAAAGTTAAGCTGACTGGTCTGTAATTCCCTGTGGTGTCCTTATTCCCTTTTTAATAGATGGATAAACATAGTACTTCTTTGCAGTCCTCTGGGATCTCTCCCATCCTCCATGAGTTTCTCAAAGAGAACCCTACCCATAGTCACCAATGGCTCTGAGATCTCTTCCGCCAGTTCCTTAAGTATTCTAGTGGAAGGGGACTGTTGTCCCTTATTAAAACTTGGGGGGGGGGGGGGCGGAGGGGTGTTTTGGTTGGCTAGCTCCCAGTACCAAAAGAAAGGGGAGGGGTCGATGGGAAATCAGGACCCTGAGACTGACAGTCCCAAAGGAACAATGGAGAGAGGCCAATGCTCCACGTCAGCCTGACTGACAGGGTGGGCAGGCTAATCAGGGAGTCAGGTGGCCAGGGGGTCCCACCCTCTGTGTGAGCTGGAATTGCCTGGGGCGGACAGAGTGGGGCTGAGCTAAGGAGAGAGCAGGGGCCTGGGCTGAGCTGGGGAGAGCCGGGCAACAGAGCCGGGCCAGGTCCAGAAGGGCCAGAGAAGCAGCCCAGGAATCTGGAGGCAGAGCAGCAGCCGAGCTGAGGCAGGGTCAGGGTGGAGCTGGAGCTGGAGCCGTCCGGAGCTGGGTGCCGTGAGCAGCTGGGGAGAGGAGGGGGACCCTGGGCAGCAGGCCCAGCGCAGGGAGACGCCCCCCAGCCAAGAGGCCCTGCAGGCCAGACTTGGAGGGGGATCGTAACCCTGTCAGGGCGGGGGCGACGCTGGGAAGAAGGGTCCTGCCACCTAGAGCCTGAGAGCGTGTGGCCAGCGCCAGAGCACATGTCCGACCCGCAGCGTCCCTGCAGCACAGCCAGGGCCTGGGCAGGGGCCTGGGACATGTGAGGAACAGACTGAACTGCCCTGACGTCCCCGGGCCACAGAGCAGGGTGACGGGTTTTCCTGTCCCCTTTCCTATTTTTTCCTTTTTTTTTTTTTTTTTAATCGGTTGCTCTTTAATAAATTGTATTTGCTTTGAGCTGTATGCAGTGATCAGTGGGTCAGGGAAGCGCCCAGTGCAGAGAGATCATCCCGGAGTGGGGACACCCTGGCCCCTGCCCTAAGTGACCACAACAAGGTTGGGGTCGAGCCCCCAGGAATCCCAGGTCCAGCCTTGTCAGGGTTACAAGGACTCTGCCACACAGGAGGGAGGAAGGGGAGCCCTCGAGGTCAGGCAGGCCTCTGGGTAAAGGGAGTGGGAGCGAGGACTCAGATCCTTTCGCTAGCCCATTTCACCAGGGTCGTGTATACACCAGGAAAGTTCCCCACAATACTGGGACCATTCCCCCGCTTACACTAGGATGTATTTCATCAGGCCCTGCCCATTTGAAGACAGCTAACTTGCCCAAGCAATTCTTTACTATTTTAGCCTCAGACCCTACCCAGTTTACACTGATGTTCACTGTGTTAGTAGCCTGATCATTGCTAATTTTTTTTGGTGAAAACAAACAAAAAAGGCATCTAACGCTTTGGTCATTGCTGCATTTTCTTCTATTGTCTTTCCTTCCTCCTTGAGTAATGGGCCTACTCTGTCCTTGGTCTCTCTCTTTGTTCTAAAGTATTTGTAAAAACTTTTCTTGTCACCCTTTATCTTCTCATTTTGTGCCTTTCTAATTTTGTCCCTACATGCGTTGTGTTTTTAGATGCATCCTTCCGTAATGTGACCTAGTTTCCACTTTTTGTATGATTTTTTGGGGGGTTTGTTGATTTCCTGGTTAAGCCAGTGTGGTCTCTTACCATACTTCCGATCTTTCCTATGCACTGGGATAGTTTGCTCTTGTGCCTTTAAAACAGCATTTTTTTAAAGGAGACAACTCTCCTGAACTCTTTTTTCCCTTAGACTTGCTTCCCACGGGATCCTATCTACCAATTCTCTGAGTTTGCTAACGTCTGCCTTCTTGCAGTCCATAAAAAGTTGTCTCCATTGCATTCCAAGAACTTGGTGCTGTGCCCTGCTGTGTTATTTTCCTAACAGCTGTCTGGGTAGCTGAAGTCCCCCATCACCACCAAGTCCTGTGCTTTGGATAATTTAGTTAGTGATTTAAAAAAAGCCTCAACCACCTCTTCTTCCTGGTTAGATGGTCTAGAGTAGACACCGACCCTTGGTTTTTATCCCCTTCATCCTTACCCAGGGAGCAGGGACTGTCAATGGGTCTGCCTCCCACTTCTATCTCAACCTCAGTGCAGTGTGTACATCTTTGAGATACAAGGCAACACCTCCTCCCCTTTTCCCTGCCTGTGCTTCCTGAACAAGCTATACCCAGCCATGGGAATTATCCCACCAACTCTCTGCAACACCAGGGATGTTGTAATTGTGATTATTCACTGGCATTTCCGGTTTTGTCTGTTCCCTGTTCTTCTTGCATTAGCAACATCTAAGAGGTGCATTAGCTTTCCACGCTTTGTTCCCTCTTCTCTCTCCTTTGACCCTGCTGTGCTTGCCCATGTTCCCCCCACCAGATTCCAGCCCTTCAGTGCGGGGAGAGCGCAGGTCCTGCACTGAGGGGAGTGGTACAGACATATGCTTGCTTTCCCTTGGTCCCCTCTCCTGCCCGGGGGTTACCGGGGCTTGTTCCTGCATTCCAGGAACTCCTGCCCTTCGCAGCGCAGCATGGGGCCTGAACCCTGGAGCTCAGCTTCCTGCCATCGCTGCAGCAGGCCCTGAGCTAGCTGTGGGACCCAGGGGGCATGAAGAGGAAACCTGGGAGTGGCTAGCCTGGCTGAGTCCCTGTGTCTCCATTGGGCCTGTGAGCTCTTTGGGAGAGGGCTTGTCTCTCACTGAATCCATGCATGACCTGGCATGCTGGGCCCGGCAGTAATACACCCACTTTGCAAAGGCCAGCCCCCGTGAGCTCTCAGCAGCTCAGTACTGTGGTGGCAGGGGAGGGGGGAGGGGCTGGCCAGCCAAGCAGATGCAGATGCTGGGCTGACACCTTGCAGCCAGGGAAATGAACTCGGCCCAGGCAGCCCAAGTGGTGTTTCTCCACTAGATGGCGGCACACTCCACTGACGCACCATGCGATGGGGATGCTGCCCTAGACCCCATGCTGCTGCTCCCACCGAGGAGCCCCAGGGATCACACCCAGAGCCCCTCTGCAGGGTGGAGCCTCCCAGGCTGGTCAGACCCTTTGGGCTGCAGCCCATCTTTTACTGCTGGCCGAGGGCTTGCAGCACCCGGCAGATCCTGGGGTTATGGGCACCCCTTAGAGCCTGGCAGAGCAGAGTGCTCACAAACAGTCAGGGCTGAAAATGCCTTTCTGGCTGAGGCTTTAGCCAGACACGTTGCTGGGCTCACTCAGTACAGGAGTCACCAGCTTCAGTTCTCCAGCCTCTGCAACTCAGGAAGTCACAATCTAACGGTCACTTCCTGCCTTAACCTCTGGGCATGTGACATGTGCAAGGGCCTCAAAGTGAGCCACTAGGGTCACTGTGTGTGTGCACCGGTCGGGCGAGTGGCTGCTCTGCTGCGCGACCTGCTGGTGGCCAGGAGCACGTTTGCCAGACTTGACTGCGGAGCCGTGGTGCATTCAAGTCCCTGAAATTCAAAGTAGCTAGAAGACAGTGGGGCCAGAGCAATAAGCAGTGGGGGGAGGGGAAAAGGTGATTTCCCCCCCTCCCACCCCCCAAAGAAAAACAACACACCAGGCTTCCCAGAAGAGATCATAAGAACGGCCAGACTGGGTCAGAGCAAAGGTCCATCCAGCCCAGTGTCCGGTCAGCTGACAGTGGCCAATGCCAGGAGCCCCAGAGGGAATCATCAAGTGACCCATCCCCTGTCGCCCATTCCCAGCTAATAGCCCTTGGTGGACCTATGCTCCATGAACGAACCAGATCGCTCTGGCTTTAATCTGAATTGCAGAATGGGTGGCTGAAGGTTTTCTAGACATTGAGGGGGAAATGCTATTGAGTCCAGCCCCAGTGCAGGATGGGCCCCTGCAGCCTGTTTTCCAAAGCACCTGCATAACACCACCCAACAGCAGCAACTACACCCTTCCTCAGCCCCAGTAACATCGCGTCCCCTTCCCCTGCCCCAGTAACAACTCCTTCCTCCTAGCCACAGCTAGCACAGCCCCCTGCCACTCCAGGGCCAGCCAGTCCATGTCTGCTCTCCACTGACGCCAATCCCCCTCCCAGTAACATCACCACCCCCACCCTCCAGAAATAGACACCCCTTCAATCCCACACAGCGCCCGCCTGCCCTTCCCACAACAGCCCCACTCTCCAGAAACAGCCACCCCTTCAATCCCACACAGCGCCCGCCTGCCCTTCCCACAACAGCTACACTCTCCCCAGAGCCAAACCTCACCTCTGCGGCTCCCCTTCGCTACGGCGATCGAGGCCACAGGCGTGAGGCAGCGTTGCAGGACACACACACATCAGCCTGCAGCTGTCACACAGGCAGCGTGTCGGGGCGAAGTCTGGGGGCAACCTGTGTGTTGGCTTGTGACATGACTACACGCTGCTCCTCGCAAAGCACCTGCGGGCGCAGCCTGCCCCCCTCCCCACACCAGCCCCAAGGGCCCATTGGCAGAGGTCTGGGCTCTAAGTTGTCCAAAGTAGCAAAAGTCCAGCTCAGCAGGGGGGATAAAAATCAATTATTATTTTTTTTTAATAAAAAAAAAAATCAGATTTTTTTGATAAAATGCTTTTTGAGGAAAAACCTATCTAAAGATAGTTTTAATTAAGATACATTATAGCTCAAAGATATCTCATCGTGGAATAGGGATTATAAATTCTAATTCTATAGCATGAGACAATATATTCATGTAATGTTTAAGAAAAGTTTTGTAAACAAGTTCCAATAGTTCATGGATTAGGGACCCAATCTTGTGGGGTTCCAGGGGCTTCTGTATAGATTATTTAGGTTAATCTTTTTATCTACCCAGTGGGACTCAGTGCTCAGTCTAGAAGATACCATGAGAGATGCTTAGTTTTGCAGTTCTCAAACTGTGGATTTGTCTCTCCAGAGATAACATGCTTGTTAACAGGGGGAAAAAAATTAAATAAAAAAATATATAGAGGTGAGAAATAACAGACCTCAACCCTATGGTCCCTCTGCAAATTTGTGTACACAGAGTCAATCCCTTACCTCTCTCTAAAAGTGCAAAATCTCAAAAAGTTCAATGAATAGAAGATTGTTGGGGGCAGAATAGATCTGGACAAGGAGAAGATGTCTGGAGATAAATATGAGAAGGGAGGGACAGGCAGTAGAAACAAAAGTGAAACTGTTTGAGCAGCATATTCCAGAAGTCTTGAGGTCTTTCTGAGTGTAGCCTTCATTGATTTGAGATCTACCATACCATTCTCTCACTAGAAAGGAAAACCTATAATGGCAGCAGACCGTAAAAGAGACCCAGTTTGGGAATAAGAACCATTCAAGAAATATATGTTCGCTGATGATGTTTTAAAGAAAGTCACACCAGTGAACTGATTGAAGTCACTTAAGCACTTGGATTCAGAGACTGTGGAAGTGATAATCTCACTTTTAACAGCAGTAGCTTCTTCCGCTGGTGTAGAAAGAATATTTTCTTCCTTTGGACTAATTCATTCCAAATTGAGAAATCGTTTGGGACCTGACAAAGCAGGAAAGCTGGTTTTTCTTTTCCAGATTATGAACAAACAGGAAAATGAAGGTGAAGACAACCGAGTTAGCTGCAGAAGCCAATATTTTAAGTTTCTCATGTTGACCTGGCTGACCTAGTCCATTTAATTTTTTTTATTTTTTTATTTTTTTTTTAATATTTCATTTAACTATTTTAGTTAAAACAATTTTATCAAAAACAAACCTGATTTTAAAAAACTTGAATATTTAACTAAATTCAAAAATTCATGCTTGTTTTGTTACAATATTATATGTTTTCTATTGAAGAAAAAAGTCCAGAATACATAATGTTGTCATTTTAGTTAATAAAAACAATTTAAATGTCTGGTGATTGTAGCGACATGGGACTTGCCCCTGCAGCACCTCCTGCTGGATGTCTCTGGGAATTAGTTCATCCAGCCTCTGGAGCACCCTCTGCAGGCCAGTGTCCCACTGCCACTGGGCCCCTCCATGTCCCTCCCAGACCCAGTCCCCTGTTATCTGGGGTGCTGCCCCCTGGCAGTAACCCCTTTCTCTCAGGGTCTCCCCTCCCCAGGGAACCCCCACACACTATCCCCACCTCACCCATAGGCTACTGTCAGTCACCAACTAGCCCCCACTCCCTGGGACAGACTGTAGTATAAACCACTCATCACAGGCAAGGTTGGGTCTGGACATGCTGCCTTGGCCTAGCCCTGGGCTGCCCTCTGCAACCCCCAGTACCCCTTGGCCTTCTGCTAGACCGCAGCCTGGGGCTTTCCAGGCTGGAGCACCCCAGCTTCTCTTCTCTTCTCTTCGCAACCAGGTCCCTCCCTCTCAGAAGCTAGAGGAAGTCTATCTGTGCTCCTGGCTCAAAGCCTTTTTATAGGGGCCGGCTGTGGTCTGTTTGGGGCGTGGCTCCCAGCTGTGCCTACTTCCCCAATCAGGCTGGCCCTCTGCTGTGCTGTTCTAAGCCCCTCAGGGCAGGAGCGGGTGACCACCCCGCTACAGTGATGTTCTCCTCCTAATCCAGCATGGCAAGGAAATCCTCCAAATATTAATGATTAACCTGTTGAACTGGAGATAGTTCACCTCCCAGTGACTTCATAAATATCTGCTTCAATTACCTGTGGTAAATGAAATAACCAAACAATCATTCATTTTCTGATATAGCTGTGAAACTAATCTGAAAAGTTTTCAAAATAAATCACTTTAAAAATGTATAGTGTGTACCTTCTAAAAATGAAACCTACCTCTATCTCGGAGTTGTATTAAGGTTAGAACACCCAACAAGAATGCACTTTTATGTAGAGATCCATGATTAAATCGAGTCTTCCTGACTAGTCATTTAAATCATTATTTAAATCAATTTGATTTCAATCAAATGCGCCCTGCACCTCAGCCTGTTACATCAAATTGTTCAGAACATCAGGCAAGGTGGCAGCAGTAGCCTGGTCCGGACTGAACGGCTTAGGGTTGTTGGCATGACAACGTGATGGCAGGGCATGTTCATAGCTGAAATCCGCTCAGTGTGTTTTAATTGGATGTGTGCATGTGACAATTTGTGGTGCCCGCTCTCACACATGTACTGGATATGGGGATTTTTGGCTCCCGCGGCAGGAGCTCTCACCCCCACATCTGCCAGCAATTAATCCTGTTCTCCAGTCCCCCATCAGTTCTGTTCCCACCCAACCCCCCTCAATTCTGCCCCCCAGCAGCTCAGCCCACAGCCCCCATCATTTCAGCCCCCCTACCCCATCGACCCCCACTGCCCTCAGTTCACCCTCCCAGCACTCATCCCTTCTGCTCAGAACCCACAATCAATACAGCCCCCCCCACTTCATCAGCCCCCACCCTCCTCACTTCAGCCCCCTGCAGTCCCCAGGCCATAGCAGCTCTCCCAGCCTCACCTCTGCTCTTAGGGTTCCTCACCCTCCCCAGGCTTGCGGGGGCTGCAGTGGGGTCCCCTCTCCCACCTCCCAGGCTGGCAGTGGAGCAGCCGCCCAGGGCTGACAGCTGGAGCCTCTCGTGGGGCTGACAGCGGGAGTCCCATCCATCCCCGGGGCTGACAGCGATTTTTAAGTAAAATTAAGCCTCACTCATGATCTGGTGATAGAACTTGCAAATGTTCAACCTGGCAGAAAAAAAAATCCTGACATTTGAGAGTTCTATTGGGAGATCATGAGTGAGGCGTAATTTTACTTAGAAATCGCATCTCTGGCAATCAAATCACGAGAGTTGGCATGTCTGCACCTGACCAGACCGGGCTAGAGAGAGGAACTGTGACTGTTCCTCTCTCTCCATGTGCACTACTTTGATATGGTTATGATATGTTTTGTACAAAGTATGCCTTGTGAGCTATCATTTGAAAACTCATAATCTACTGAATATTATTGTCTTGTTAAAATGTGTGTAACAACATGGCATGTAAAATTATGAGATTTTGCTACATGATTGTTACTGAAGTCTGTGGTAGTTCTGGGCAATGCCCACAAACCCATTTCTCAGAGACAAAGAAACACCAGCAAAGTGATAAAGTGTCATCACCTGCTTAACTGGCCATCTGCCAGCATGGGGAATGCTATAAACAAAGAATTTACAATTCATCCAGAAACGCTTCAAGCCTCACATACACAAGAGACTGTTTGTCTGCACCCCGGTGGGGGCCATCCTCAAAGAAGGGAGTGGGATATAAGAATGGGAGACAGTGACCTCCACCTCACCTCTTCCCCTCCATCCCAACTCATGGCAGCTAGATCGTTTGAAAGACAAAAGAAGCATCGTTAACCAAGGGAAGTGGTCCTGGCCTGGAGGTTTTCCAGCCAGTACAGACTGCTGTAAGCTTTTGGGTGAGAAAAACTCCTTTTTCGCTTTTAGACCCATTAGCCTTGGTAAAGTTTAGGAACTAGCTTGAGTGCTTACCCTGTTGTTTCTTTTGTAACCAATTCTGACTTCTATGCATTCCCACTTGTAATCACTTAAAATCTATCTTTCTCTAGCTAATAAACTTCTTTTATTGTTTCATCTAAACCAGGGTGTTTTGGCTGAGGTGTTTGGGAATCTCTGCTCAGGTCAATGATACTGGTGCATATAATACTTTTCCTTTGGTGAAATGATGGACTTATGACAAGCTTGTTCAGGAGTGTGCTGGACAGTACAAGACGCACATTTCTGGGGCGCAAGGCTGGGGCTGAGGGATATACGCTCTGTATGCAATTCATGGATGGCTGGGCGCAGCATTCGGGATTCAGCTGGGAGTGATTTGACATGCTGGTGACTGTGTGAGCAGAGCCTGGAGGGTCGCTGTTCTGCAGCAAAGCAGTGTAAAAGGCAGTCCAGGCTGGAGAGCTAAGGGACACCAAAGTTCAGCGGTCCAGGTTGCACCCTGGGGAATGTGACAGGAACCAATGACACTGCTACCACCACCAGCTCCAGCTGATCCTGAACACATGGGACACAAGACAGAGGTTCCTGCTCTCGCCCCTCCTGCCCCGTGTGCTCTTTGCCCCAAACAGCCCAGTGTCGGTACAAGTTTGCCAGGTCCCGGCATGGCTGATCAAACTGTGTACTGGGCCTATCTCTGCCCAGCAGCAAGGCTGCAAGTCAGAGTCAGCACCAGAGACAGACGCTGCCTTTTCCAGCTTTGCTGCAATTTTCTCTCCCCTGTGGGGTGTCTTTGTCTTGTTTTGCCTTCAAAGTTATTCTCATCTCCATACCCTCTAAAAGGCTGTCAGGTGGGGGGTTTCCTTCCATAAAACTCTCCACAGCTACTGGGAAAGGGAACCAGGGGTGGTGTTAACCAAAGTCTTGCGTAATACTTTACACTTCAAATGCTTTCCCTGGTTTTCTTCCTTTTTCTGTATCTTTGATTCGCGGTTAAAGAGCTGCTTAGTGGTGTTGTTACCACAGGAGTTGCCAGCGGTACCGTGACACAACCCCCCAGCCCACCCCGCCCTGCTGAACGCTGTGGCGCTCTGTACATCTCACCCCTCGTTGGGCCTGAGACACCGCCATTGCTCTGCTCTCTCCCGCCAGGCGTGCGGCCTGGTTCCGCCCTGGGCTGGGCCCTGGGCAGTAGTTCCAGCTGCAGTTCCCTCTAGCAATGTGTTCCTCTCCCGGGGGAACAAAGCACCCCAGTTACCCCAGCTGCTCCCACCTCCCATGGCCCTGTCTGCAGATGGGTCAGTAGGAGAAAGCAGGAGGGACTGGGACTGGCCTGTTATGGGAGCCCAGGAAAGGGGAACACTGGGACCAGGCTGCAGGGGCTGAGAGTCGATCCAATGGCCTGAGACTCAACGGGGAGGGGAGAGCTGGGAGTCAGAGCAGCTAAGAGAGACCAGGGGCCAGTGGCTCAGAGCAGAGTCTGCCATGGGACAGGGTGGCACCAAGGCCAGCGAGGGAGGAAGGGGGGGAGAACAGTCCCTCTGGGCAGCCCTGGTGCAGCCCGCACATCTCTGGGGTCTTTAGGGAGGTGCAAGGGGTGTGGCCAGGAGGAACGGCTGAGACTTTAAAACAGAAACGTCAGGCTGAATAGCAGGAAACAGACCTGGCAGCGAGATGCGTGAGGCTGAGGGGCCTGGAGAATGACAGTAGCTCAGCCTAGGAACCGTTGCTCAATTAAACGCACTGTTCTCCTGCTGAATGAGAATTAGCTGCTACAGCCCCACTCAGCGCCCAGCAACACTGGCAGGGAGCCCAGGAACTCTTAACAGCTGTTATTCGCCTCCCTCCAGCTTTCCAGGAGCAGGGCTGCCTGCTCCCAGCTGGCTAGCACGTGGATTGTGGAAGGGGGGAACCCAGGCTGGGGCTAAGACAAGCCATGTCCCCTTCATGCCGATCCAACCACAGTCAACAAGAGACAAGAACTCAGTCCCCCAGTTCCTCTGATCAGAGTTGCCACAGCATCATCCACTCCCTCCAGTACAGCCGACTAAGGCAGAATAACTCCCCAGTAACACTAATGCAGAACTGACCTTTGAGCCCTGATCAGCACTCCCTGAAATAGCCACCGCCTCAACATGTCTTCACCAAACTCTGCTCCCCGCACCAGCTCGCCCCCTCCACATCAAGCACCTTGTCCCGTCCCCGCAACTCCACCAGACCGTCTGTCGACGGCTCAGTCCTCCTGCTCTCTCTTCACGCTGCTCAGTCAGCCACTCTCTCCACGCAGCGCTTTCCACCAGGCTGGGCTCCTTTGCCCCTCTGGTCTGTCCAGCCCACCCCTAGTGCTGGCCCACTCCCTCTCCACGTCCTCCACTCGTGCTGCTGAGCCCATCTGGATACAGCCCCGTGAGCAGAGACATCCCCCCGCCCCCAGGCAACACACAAAGACGCTTTCTCCTCCTCCATAGGGTGACCATATGTCCCGTTTTGGCCAGGACAGTCCCTTTTTGGCAAACGTGGGCATTTGTCCCGTTTGCTCTCGCCCACTTGATCGGTGGGCAAAAGCAAACAGAATAAAACCCACTTTTGTCAAAAAAGTGGGGTGCGGTATGGAGGAATGTGGGCGGGGGGCGACCAGCGATGCCAGCCCCACACAGGGGGAAAAGCAGGGCTCAGGCGGGGGGCAGGCAGGGCTCGAGCGAGCGGCCAATCATGGCCTGGCAGGCCCACGTAAGAAGGGATGCAGGGCAGAGCAGAGGTCAGTAGCTGACAGGAGTTGGAGGGGAGAAGACCAGACTCCTAGCAGGAGGATGGAACCCCAGCACCTGGGACAATTTAGTGCTGCAAGCAGGGACTGGGGAAGCTGGAGAGTGCTCCTGGCAGACTGCTGGGGCCTGAAGGCTGAGACCCTGAGGTAAGGCAGAAAAGGGTCTGGAGCCACATGGGAAGTGGCCCCAGGACAAAGGAATGTAATTGCCACTGAGGTAGTGGCTGGACAGAGTTTGCAGGTCCCGGAAGGGGAGAACACAGTGTGTGGCACAGCCAGGGGGCACTGTCATGGAAGAGGACCCTGCGGTCCTTGGGCAACATGGGTCCAGGAACGAGGTGACAGTGGGCCAGACACCACCGGAAGTGGGCGCAGAGCTAATTCCCAAGACAGCCAGCAGGAGGTGCACAGTGGTGAGTCGCACTGCATCACAGCGCCCTATTCCTGGGCTGTGTTTGAGCAGTATTTGAGGGCTGGCCCCATCACTCCTATTGACTCCGCAGAGCACATGTGGCTGTGACAGGGTACCTGTCCCCTCTACCTCAGGTGGTGCTTGCTGGGCATGACCATGGATGCGGCTGGCAGTGAGCAGGACTCGGGCAGTATTCTATTCTTGGTAACAGCTCACTTAGCCCTAGAGTTCAAACTCTGCCCTGGGACATGAGCAGATGGACTAGCCATCCAGCGCCTGCCAGGGGAGCAGGGCCGGCTCTAGGCACCAGCGTCCCAAGCATGTGCTTGGGGCAGCACTTTTTTTTTTTTGCTTCGGCGGCGGCACTCTGGAGTTTCTTTTTTTGTTGTTGTTGCTTGGGGCGGCAAAAAACCTGGAGCCGACCCTGCAGGGGAGGTGCTAGGGTGACCATCCATCCCTTGTTTCATTGATTTGTCCCTTCGGGTGACCCCCCATCCCTTATTTTAAGATGTACTGAGATGTATTAAAATTGTTAATAAGGCCCATTGCAAACATGACATTGAAGTTTATGATAATTGCATCATATACTTGAGGCCAGCAGAAATGTACATGTGACCCAGGCCTGCTGGTTGTGGCGCTCTGCCCCTCTCTGGTGGCACCGAGACCAGCTAGAGATCGATGAGTCTGCTACAGCCATCGCTAAGCACCAGGTGGCTTTTAGCTCAGGCAATAGGCAGTGGTTCCCAAACTAGGGGGCCAGCACGTCCCTCGGCCCGCGCTGCCTCCTGCAGCTCCCATTGGCCGAGAACGGCGAACCGCGGACACAGGGAGCTGCGATCGGCTGAACCTGCGGACGCGGCAGGTAAACAAACCAGCCCGGCCCGACAGGGGCTTTCCCTGGACAAGTGGTGCCCCTAGTTTGGGAACCACTGCAATAGAGGCTTGTGCACTAAATGCAAAGGTCCCAGGTTCAATTCCACCCCCTGATGAGCAGGGTCTGTTGGTGTTACATACGCTTGAGAGAAAAATACATGATATGCCAAGGGCAATGGTGTTTGCCTAAAAAGTCCCTTAAAATAAAGTGCTGTCTCTTATTTTTCATGTGGTTTTCCCTTATTTCCATCCAACAAGGGGGGTCACCCTAAGACATCCCCTCAGTCCTATAACTCCAGAGGTATCTGTGTTAGCAGCTTCAGCTGAGTGTACTGTACCATCCTCAGTAAGGCCCCATCCTGCCCCCCTACACACGTAACCTTACTGACTCTAGGGGCGTGTGCACGGGTGCAAGGTGGGACCATGCCTACGTGTTTGCAGGATGGAGACTCAGACCAGACCCATGAGACTGAAACACACTCCCGAGAAGCTGCCCCATCACGTTTGCCCTGCAGACGCTCACTAACAGACCCACAGGGGAGGGTGTTTGCCTGGTTTGTAGAGTTTAAGAGCATTTGACATGGTCTGGCACCCAGCAGCACTGACCCTGAAACTGTGACAAAGTGCACGTAGCTTGGTGTCAAAACAGATGATGTCACTAAATCCCTGCTCCTTTCCCTCAGATGCAGAATACAAATAAACTACAGGCAAAAAGGCGCCGCCAAGCAGGAAAGGGTGAAAGCCAGGGATGGAGACTCAGCCCAAGCCTCTGTGCCATAAACATAAGCGACCTTCCAGCCCCTGCAGCAATCCCCAAACTGCAAACAATGCCCTGACTCTGCTACTGTCCTGCTCTCGGCTGGCCGAGATCCTGCTGCAATAGGCGCCCTGGAAAGGGCCAGAACAGGAGATTTCAGAAAGAGCTGCAGACTAACCACAAGACACTCGCTCTCGTTACAGAGGCATGGAGATCGACTCACTGTAGATATACAGACTTCATACCAAACACAGCAAGGCCCTGCGCATGGGCGGAGGCTGGCCCCCGGCTCTGCCCCTTCCGCCTACACCCACCCCAGCTGGAGCCCCAAGCCCCCTTGCCCCTCCCCCTGCAGCCAGAGACCCAAGACCCCCCATCCCCCCCCCAGCCGAAGCCCTGAGCCCCCCACAGCTGGAGCCCCGAGCCCCCCCCACCCCTGCACCACCGGAGCCCTGAGCCCCCCACAGCTGGAGCCCCGAGCCCCCCCCACCCCTGCACCACCAGAGCCCCGAGCCCCCCACAGCTGGAGCCCCGAGCCCCCCCCCCACCCCTGCACCACCAGAGCCCCGAGCCCCCCACAGCTGGAGCCCCGAGCCCCCCCCACCCCTGCACCACTGGAGCCCTGAGCCCCCCACAGCTGGAGCCCCGAGCCCCCCCGCACCACCGGAGCCCTGAGCCCCCCACAGCTGGAGCCCCGAGCCCCCCCACACCCCCGCACCACCGGAGCCCTGAGCCCCCCACAGCTGGAGCCCCGAGCCCCCCCCACCCCTGCACCACCGGAGCCCTGAGCCCCCCGCAGCTGGAGCCCCGAGCCCCCCCCACCCCTGCACCACCAGAGCCCCGAGCCCCCCACAGCTGGAGCCCCGAGCCCCCCCACACCCCCGCACCACCAGAGCCCCGAGCCCCCCTGCAGTGGAGCCCTGAGCCCCCCCGTGGCCGGAGCAATGAGTCCCCCCCACCCCTGGAGCCCCGAGTCCCCCTGCCTCCCCCCCACAGCCAGAGCAACGAGATCTCCCGGAGCCCTGAGATCCCCACCCGGAGAAGCCACAGGCTGGCCAAAGCCCTGGACACCAAGCCCCCCCGCCCCCTGCTCAGAGGAGCCTCAGGCCAGCCCCGCCACGCCTCCCCAGACCCCAAGCCACCCGGGAAAAGCCGCAGCGTGAGAGCGACTCTTCCTGAAGAGGAACCTGAGCTTTTGCTATGCCCCAGGCAAGTTGCGGGCGGCTGAGGAGGTGGATTCTGCTACTCAGCTCCCTGGGTTCATCAGTAACTCACTGGAGTCCAGAGAGTCAGGAAGCTGAATAGCACATACCCCTCCTCAGCCACCCCGGAACCTGCATGGGGCATAATACATCAAAAACTTCCCCCGCCAAACGCGCAACCGGGCGTCCCGAGGCAAGTGCCAGGGGCTGCCCATGGGCCGCTGCAGGCTGGCTATACAAGCGTTGCAGAAAGAATCTCTACACCAGAAAGAAATCTCGAGAGAGATCCAGCCCTGCCCCCACTCCAATCAAGCTGTTGCCAACCCTCTGATGGTATAATCCAGCCCAGTCTGCTAGGTGGGGGTGAAGTCCGGGCCCATCTTTAACTGATTACACTGACCGAGGTAGGAAACCCAGCCCCTCACAGACAGGTCCCCGTGTGCCCATGAACCACGCGCTGACAGGGACCTGGGAGCAGACCTGGGATGTCGCCTATTCATCAACAGGCAGAAAAGAACATTCAGTGCCTACTGCCACCTCAAGCAAGGCTCCCTGCACCGCAAACACTAGGGGAATAAAAATCAAATCCAGTGAAAGCATGAGCCACACCCAGAACAGCACTGCCTGGCTCAGTCCCTGCTACCTCCCAGACAGGGCAGCAAACAGCCCTAGATGCTCCAGCGCTTAAAGCATCGCTCCACAAGTCCCTGGGGAGAAGAGATCAAAACGAGCAACCAGCTGGATGGCTCCAGACCTGCCCCACTCACAGAGCCCTCACCACGGCAACCTGGGCAGAGCCAGGGCACACGGTCCCCAAACACAGAATCAGTGACCATCAATTAGCGGTGGAAAGTGCAAGACACAAAGCCAAGCACAGACCCAGAAAGGAGCCACTGTGTGGCCAACGGGAAGGAGCAGAGACGGTCACAGAGGGTCATTTGTTATTGCAGAGTGCCAAGGAGGAGGGAATCAGAATAAGAGACTTTCCATTGAAAAGTGATGAGGGAAGCTTTGCCCAGCCTGAGGGCGGGGAGCGACGGCCACGGCCTCACAGGATTAGCAGCCTGCCACAGGGGGCAGGAATGCACCTAGCGATCAAACCCTGCACAGGGGTGCAGCCCTGTCCATTTGACAGGAACCTGAGTGCTGTGTCTCTCTGCTACGCTTTAGCAGTGGTTGGTGATCCAGGAGGAAGGATGGCCCCGTGATTTGGATGTGAGTCTAGGACTTAGGTGATGCAGATTCACTCCCCTGCTGCAGCACTCTCTGTGCGACCTGGGCAGGACACTGCTGCAAAAAAGGCGTGTTTTGAACTGAATGCAGCTGTCTCCTGGGTAAACACCAGGTGCGGGGTACAGAGTCGCCATCGACTAACTACCTCAAGGCAAAAGCTATCTGTGTCTTGTCTCCAGGAGGATTTTACCTGGAGACAGCTATCCCCATGGAAAAAAACTACCTTTTTGCAGTGAAGGCAAAGCCCGAGTCCCTCTGCTCCTCCATCCCCACCTATGAAATAGGGGTAACGGCCCCGCCTCTCAGGCATGTGTGAGAATAAATACATGAAAGATTGTCAGGTGTGTGGATACTACATTAAGGGGGACATATATGTGCCAAAGGAAGGTAGAGAGATAGTGGGGCTGGGGGTGTCTGGGGATAGATAGATAGATAGATAGATAGATAGATAGATAGATAGATAGATAGATAGATAGATAGATAGATAGATAGATAGAGGGGGTTGTCATAACTATAAAGGGAAGGGTGACAGCCATACTGTGTACAGTACTAAAGTCCCTCCTGGTCAGAGACTCTAAAATCCTTTTACCTGTAAAGGGTTAAGAAGCTCGGGTAACCTGGCTGACACCTGACCCAGAGGACCAATAAGGGGACAAGATACTTTCAAATCTTGGGGGGGGAAAGGCTTTTGTGTGTGTCCTTTGTTTAAGGGGTTGTTCGCTCTTGGGACTGAGAGGGACCAGACATCAATCCAGGTTCTCCCCATCTTTCTAAACAAGTTTCTCTTATTTCAAAATTGTAAGTAAAAGCCAGGCAAGGCGTCTTAGATTTACTTTGTTTTCTTAGCTTGTAAATGTACCTTTTACCAGAGTGCTTATCTTGTTTGCTATACTTTGAACCTAAGACAGAGGGGATTCCTCTGAGCTCTTTAAGTTTGATTACCCTGTAAAGTTATTTTCCATACTGATTTTGCAGAGATGATTTTTACCTTTTGCTTTAATTAAAAGCCTTCTTTTTAAGAACCTGATTGATTTCTCCTTGTTTTAAGATCCAAAGGGGGTTTGGATCTGTATTCACCAGGAGTTGGTGAAAGGAAGGAGGGGGGAAGGGTCAATCTCTCCTTGTTTAAGATCCAAGCAGTTTGGATCTGTATTCACCAGGGAATTGGTGAAAGGTTTCTCAAGGCTTCCCAGGGAGGGAATCCATCGAGAATGGTGGCAGCGGGACCAGAGCTAAGCTGGTAGATAAGCTTAGCAGTTTTCATGCAGGCCCCTACATTTGTACCCTAAAGTTCAAAGTAGGGATACAGCCTTGACATGGTGGCAGCGGTGGGATCGTTTTAAACCCAAAAGCCAGTAAGAGATTTTTTTTCCCTTCTAGCTGCTTGGAGAGCAGAGCTGAAGGTAGATGCATATCTTATCTCTCCTTGCCTGAAGGCAGAGGTGTTAAGTTTTTTTAACAAGGTCCTTTGTTAAGAGAAGGGTTCAATGAATGAGCAAACAACTGGTAAAGATAATTTACAAGCTGAATTGTGTTTTTTTTCTTTTTACATCCTCGGGAGTAGCTTGTTAGAAAGTCTCTGTTAACTCAGCAGCACTCAGCAGTAGCCTGAGCTAAATACATCCCAGTTTCAGTCAACTGCAGAGGGGTGTGGCCCAGCACAGAAAACCAGGAAAATGACTACCAGTGAAGCAGCTAGCAAACTAGAACTGGCCAGACTAGAAGCAGAAGAAAATGAGAAAAAACATCAGAGACTACTTCAAATTAAAAAACTTGAACAGGAGGCCCATGACAGAGAAGAGAAAGCCAAACAGGAGGCCCATGAAAGAGAAGAGAAAGCCAAACAGGAGGCCCATGAAAGAGAAGAGAAAGCCAAACAGGAGGCCCATAAAAGAGAAGAGAAAGCCAAACAGGAGGCCCATAAAAGAGAGATGGAACTGGAAGCAGCAAGGACTAGGCAGGGTGCATCAGACCATCCTAACAACTCCTCTCCAGGTACCACTTCCCATCCCAGGAAATTCCCCACCTACAAGGCAGGCGATGATACTGAGGCCTTCTTAGAAAATTTTGAAAGGGCCTGCCTTGGATACAACATCCCTCCAACCCAGTACATGGTAGAGCTGAGGCCGCAGCTCAGTGGACCCTTAGCAGAGGTGGCGGCTGAAATGCCTAAGGAACACATGAACAGTTATAAACTTTTTAAAAACAAGGCCAGAATCAGAATGGGGCTAACACCTGAGCATGCCCGTCGGCGGTTCAGAGCCCTAAGGTGGAAACCTGATGTGTCATTTACCCGACATGCCTACCACATTGGGAAAAATTGGGATGCCTGGGTATCAGGAGCAAATGTTAAATCTACGGAAGAGTTGCCCTTCCTATTGCAAATGGAGCAGTTTTTAGAGGGTGTTCCTGAGGAAATAGAAAGGTACATCCTAGATGGGAAGCCCAAAACTGTAACCGAGGCGGGGGAGATTGGAGCCAAATGGGTGGAGGTGACAGAAAAGAAAAAAGCTAGTAGCAGTTGGAGCGAATATCAGAAGGGGCAAGCCGAAACAAAACCTTATCACCGGGGACAACCCAAGACCCCACCCACATCCCAAGGGAAACCCCAGACGCCTTCTCACCCCACCACACCAGTCTCCAGCAACCAACATCGCCCCGGTGATACCTTAGCAGGGCGATGTTTTAAATGTAATGAACTGGGGCACATAAAGGCTCACTGCCCCAAGAACCCCAACCGATTACAGTTCATTACACCCCAATCACACCAAAGAACCCCAGACCCAGATGCCTCTCTCATACCCTCGGAGCGAAGGGAAACCTTGAGAGTGGGCGGAAAGAAGGTTATCGCTTGGAGGGACACTGGGGCACAAGTGTCAACTATCCACCAATCCCTAGTGGACCCCAAACTCATCAACCCTGAGGCTACAGTGACAATTCAACCCTTCGTGTCACAGTCTGTAACCTTGCCTACAGCCCAGTTGCATGTCCAGTACAAGGGCTGGTCAGGAATGTGGACTTTTGCAGTCTATGACAATTATCCCATTCCCATGCTGCTGGGGGAAGACTTGGCCAACCATGTGAAGCTAGCCAAGAGGGTGGGAATAGTCACCCGCAGCCAGGCTAAGCAAGCTTTCACCCCCATCCCTGTTCCTGAGCCGTTCACCAGGGCCCCGTCTGTGTTACCGGAGACCCAAAACCAGGTGGTGGAACCGGATCCCCTGCCAACGACTGCAACAGCCGTAGTGGATCCAATCCCAGAGACCCAGCCAAAGCCAGTCCCAGAACCGGAACTGGCAACGCAACCAGCACCAGAACCATTGCCAGCACTGAGTTCAGCGCTTGCAACCCCGTCTACAACTCCAATGCCAGAGGACACCAGCGAGCCTAAACTGGCGGAAGCAGCAGATAACCCTACCCAAGAGGCTCAGCCAGAGCCTGAAATACCACATAGTGCACCAGCGGACAGCGGTTCACAGTCAATGGAAAAAGCCCCAGCACCTGCATCGCTTCCAGAGGGACCAAGCCCCAGTCCACAGTCCAAGGAGGAACTGATGTCTCCAGCATCAAGGGAACAGTTCCAGGCCGAGCAGGAAGCAGATGACAGCCTTCAAAAAGCTTGGGCAGCGGCACGGAGCACCCCACCGCCTCTCAGCTCTTCTAACCGATCCCGGTTTGTTGTAGAAAAAGGACTTTTATACAAGGAGACTCTTTCTGGTGGGCACCAAGAAGACTGGCATCCTCAAAGACAGCTGGTAGTTCCCACTAAGTATCGGGTAAAACTCTTGAGCTTAGCCCATGATCATCCCAGTGGCCATTCTGGGGTGAACAGAACCAAAGACCGGTTGGGGAAGTCCTTCCACTGGGAGGGAATGGGCAAGGACGTTGCTAATTATGTTCGGTCTTGTGAGGTGTGCCAACGAGTGGGAAAGCCCCAAGACCAGGTTAAAGCCCCTCTCCAGCCACTACCCATAATTGAGGTCCCATTTCAGCGAGTAGCTGTGGATATTCTGGGTCCTTTCCCAAAGAAGACACCCAGAGGAAAGCAGTACGTACTGACTTTCATGGATTTTGCTACCCGATGGCCGGAAGCTGTACCCTTAAGCAACACCAAGACTAAAAGTGTGTGCCAGGCATTAGCAGACATTTTTGCCAGGGTAGGGTGGCCCTCCGACATACTTACAGATTCGGGAACTAATTTCCTGGCAGGGAACATGAAAAACCTGTGGAAAGCTCATGGGGTGAATCACTTGGTTGCCACCCCTCATCACCATCAAACCAATGGTCTGGTGGAGAGGTTTAATGGAACTTTGGGGGCCATGATACGTAAATTCGTAAATGAACACTCCAATGATTGGGACCTAGTGTTGCAGCAGTTGCTTTTTGCCTACAGGGCTGTACCACATCCCAGTTTAGGGTTTTCACCATTTGAACTTGTGTATGGCCGCGAGGTTAAGGGGCCATTACAGTTGGTGAAGCAGCAATGGGAGGGGTTTACGCCTTCTCCAGGAACTAACATTCTAGACTTTGTAAGCAACCTACAAAACACCCTCCGACACTCTTTAGCCCTTGCTAAAGAAAACCTAAAGGATGCTCAGGAAGAGCAAAAGGCCTGGTATGATAAACATTCCAGAGAACGGTCCTTCAAAGTAGGAGACCAAGTCATGGTCTTAAAGGCGCTCCAGGCCCATAAAATGGAAGCGTCGTGGGAAGGACCATTTACGGTCCAGGAGCGCCTAGGAGCTGTTAACTATCTCATAGCCTCCCCCACCTCCAACATAAAGCCTAAGGTATACCATGTTAATTCTCTTAAGCCCTTTTATTCTAGAGAATTAAACGTTTGCCAGTTTACAGCCCAGGAAACTGATGACGCGGAGTGGCCTGCAGGTGTCTACTATGAAGGAAAAAGGAATGGTGGCGTGGAAGAGGTAAACCTCTCCATGACCCTGGGACGTCTGCAGCGACAGCAGATAAAGGAGCTGTGCACAAGCTTTGCACCGATTTTCTCAGCCACTCCAGGGCGGACCGAACGGGCATACCACTCCATTGACACAGGTAATGCTCACCCAATTAGAACCCCACCCTACCGGGAGTCACCTCATGCCCAAGCGGCTATACAAAGGGAGATCCAGGACATGCTACAGATGGGTATAATCCGCCCCTCTACCAGTGCATGGGCATCTCCAGTGGTTCTAGTTCCCAAACCAGATGGGGAAATACGCTTTTGCGTGGACTACCGTAAGCTAAATGCTGTAACTCATCCTGACAACTATCCAATGCCACGCACAGATGAGCTATTGGAAAAATTGGGACATGCCCAATTCATCTCTACTTTAGACTTAACCAAAGGGTACTGGCAAGTACCACTAGATGAACCCGCTAAGGAAAGGTCAGCCTTCGTCACCCAGGCAGGGGTGTATGAATTCAATGTACTTCCTTTCGGGTTGCGAAATGCACCCGCCACCTTCCAAAGACTTGTAGATGGTCTCCTAGCAGGATTGGGAGAATCTGCAGTTGCCTACCTCGATGATGTGGCCATTTTTTCTGATTCATGGACAGAACACCTGGAGCACCTGAAAAAAGTCTTCGAGCGCATCCGGCAGGCAGGACTAACTGTTAAGGCTAAAAAGTGTCAAATAGGCCAAAACAGAGTGACGTACCTGGGGCACCAGGTGGGTCAAGGAACTATAAATCCCCTACAGGCCAAAGTGGATGCTATCCAAAAGTGGCCGGTTCCAAAGTCAAAGAAACAGGTCCAATCCTTCTTAGGCTTGGCCGGATATTATAGGCGATTTGTACCACACTACAGCCAAATCGCCGCCCCGCTGACAGACCTAACCAGAAAGAAACAGCCAAATGCAGTTCAGTGGACTGATAAGTGTCAAAAGGCCTTTAACCAGCTTAAGGCAACACTCATGTCTGACCCTGTGCTAAGGGCCCCAGACTTTGACAAACCGTTCCTAGTAACCACAGATGCTTCCGAGCGAGGCGTGGGAGCAGTTTTAATGCAGGAAGGACCAGATCAAGAATTCCATCCTGTCGTGTTTCTCAGCAAGAAACTGTCTGAGAGGGAAAGCCACTGGTCAATCAGCGAAAAGGAATGCTACGCCATTGTGTACGCGCTGGAAAAGCTACGCCCATATGTTTGGGGACGGCGCTTCCAACTACAAACAGACCATGCTGCGCTACAGTGGCTTCATACCGCCAAGGGGAATAACAAAAAACTTCTTCGGTGGAGTTTAGCTCTCCAAGATTTTGATTTTGAAATACAACACATTTCGGGAGCTTCTAACAAAGTGGCTGATGCACTCTCCCGGGAAAGTTTCCCAGAGTTAACTGGTTAACAATTGTTCTTGTAATGAAACATATTGTTAGTTTTTATATAATCAGTAGTATGTCTAAAGGTACATGTGTCTTGTTAACTCTGTTTTCTCCTAGAACTCCAGGAAGAAATCACAGCCAGTGTGGAACCGAACGTCCAACACTATCTGTGATTTGGGGGGCGTGTCATAACTATAAAGGGAAGGGTGACAGCCATACTGTGTACAGTACTAAAGTCCCTCCTGGTCAGAGACTCTAAAATCCTTTTACCTGTAAAGGGTTAAGAAGCTCGGGTAACCTGGCTGACACCTGACCCAGAGGACCAATAAGGGGACAAGATACTTTCAAATCTTGGGGGGGGAAAGGCTTTTGTGTGTGTCCTTTGTTTAAGGGGTTGTTCGCTCTTGGGACTGAGAGGGACCAGACATCAATCCAGGTTCTCCCCATCTTTCTAAACAAGTTTCTCTTATTTCAAAATTGTAAGTAAAAGCCAGGCAAGGCGTCTTAGATTTACTTTGTTTTCTTAGCTTGTAAATGTACCTTTTACCAGAGTGCTTATCTTGTTTGCTATACTTTGAACCTAAGACAGAGGGGATTCCTCTGAGCTCTTTAAGTTTGATTACCCTGTAAAGTTATTTTCCATACTGATTTTGCAGAGATGATTTTTACCTTTTGCTTTAATTAAAAGCCTTCTTTTTAAGAACCTGATTGATTTCTCCTTGTTTTAAGATCCAAAGGGGGTTTGGATCTGTATTCACCAGGAGTTGGTGAAAGGAAGGAGGGGGGAAGGGTCAATCTCTCCTTGTTTAAGATCCAAGCAGTTTGGATCTGTATTCACCAGGGAATTGGTGAAAGGTTTCTCAAGGCTTCCCAGGGAGGGAATCCATCGAGAATGGTGGCAGCGGGACCAGAGCTAAGCTGGTAGATAAGCTTAGCAGTTTTCATGCAGGCCCCTACATTTGTACCCTAAAGTTCAAAGTAGGGATACAGCCTTGACAGGGGTGTATGGGGATGGATGGATAGATAGATAGAGGGGGTGGATGGGGATAGATAGATAGATAGATAGATAGATAGATAGATAGATAGATAGATAGATAGATAGATAGATAGATAGATAGATAGGGGGGTGGTATGGGGATAGATAGATAGGATGTCTGGCCTGGGATAGATAGATAGATAGATAGTATCTCCTTGGTTTAATGTGGGGGTAGTTATTGTTGAGGTAGAGGTGTTACATAGGGCTGGCCTGAGCATGTGTTTTAGGGGATCCTCCCATATGAATTGGGACTGAGAGGTATGTTCCCCTTCCAACCACTGAGTGAGTGGCACAATCTGGGCAGTGAACTTGAAGACTGTCTGGGATTGTTTGCTCCAGTAACTGGGGGACTGGCTTAGCCAGGGCAGTGGACTTAAGGACTGCCTGGGACGGTGTGGAGGACTTTGATAGTACCCCGGAAGGGGAGGGCTATCATGACTTGGCCAGAGGGCTAAGCCATGAAGACAAGGTGCTGCAGCTCCTGAGGAGTGAGAGGGGGTGGCAAAGCAAGACAATGGGCCAACGAACAACAAGAAAAGGGTGTCAGGCTGAAAGAGCTAATCCCCCCAAGTGACCAGGAGGAGGCACCCCTAGCCGTGAGCAGAGGCCCCTGAAATACCTTGTAAATACAGCTCTGTGCTAATATGCATGATGCAAAAGGGGAATCTAATCTGGTTCATGACATTTTTGAATGACTGGAAAAAATTGTTAAATTTGGTTTGTAAAACAAGGCAAACAGGTAATAATGCAAAGACTAAGGGGAGCAGGTCAATGAAATGCTGGTACTGGGGGGAAAATTGGCCACAAAAAGAGGGATTGTTACCATAGCAGCAACAGGCTGTGATTGCTTTCCAGCAAGGGAAAGATGGGGAGAGGCTGAGACCTACTTTGAGACCCAGGGTCTCGGGGGAATTGTAGCTGTTAAGGCTCTTGTGGATCTGAAGCAGGGATAGAGTCTGTTCGTTTGCTGACTGTTTCTTACAAATTGCAGATAGGACAAAGAACAACCACAGTTACGAGAGCCACTGGTTCCCATTTAGCAAATGCTGGTAAAGGAGAAAACTACAGGGGGTTGTCTAGCTGAACAGCCCACCTCCTGCTAGCCTCATGCGCACTTACTATCTGTGTGCTCCCGCCTGCCCCCCACTGAACGTTCCTTGTGTGCTTTGATCTACTGCACTTCGAAATGGGAGCAGATCAAAGGGCCTAGGGACCTTCTAATGCAGGACCCTGGCAGTCCGTGGGTGGCAGGCTAGTCCACGGCAGACTTACACCCCAGCCTGCAGTGCAGCAAGTGCACATCTAGACAAGGCCTAAGCGAAGGGTGAAGGTGAACTTCCAGAGTTCCAGCTGGAGCTGCCCCAGTACAGTGCTGTATTTTTAAGTGGGGAACAGCAGGATGGGCTGAGACTTTCTGGTTAGGAATCGGGAGTGGCACTTGATCCAGTAAAGACATTGGCTGTCCTGCACTGGTCCAGCACAAGGCTGATACTGGGGGAATGTGACCCATTACGCAGACAGCTCGCCATTTACCAGCTGCAAAGAGGAAAGAGGCTTCACAGGCCATTGAGGAAAAGTATCAGGAAGGCTTAACGGAGCCTTCGACCAGTCCTTGGGCCTCACCCAGAGTTCTACTTAAGGAAAAAGCACCAGATTCTATGTGGACTGTGCAAAACTAAATGGAGTAACTTTAAAGGATTCTTATCCATTACCATGAATAAATAATACCCTGGATGCTGTAGCAGGTCCAATCTGGACTGGATCTTAAAGTGGGTATTGGCAGATGGAAAGGGGTCCAAAGGACAGGGAAAAATCTGTTTCATAGCAGGACAAGTGGCAATATAAAACAATGGCTTTCAGCTTGTGTAATGCACTGGCCACATCTGAGGGTCTCTCTCAGGTTGTCTGTTATGTCTAGAAGATGATATCCTGGTGTAAGCTATAACCTTTGAACAGGAACTGATACATTTACAAATGGGCTGTGATAAGCTTAAAGCTGCCAGGCTGAAACTGAGCACCAAGAGATGTGAGTTGTGATGATCTACGCAGGTCACACAACCAGTGAGGGTGGGCGAATTTCCACTAACATGATGAAAATGGAGGGTGTGCAGAATAGGCCAATTCCCTAGACACGGCGATGTGCAATGTTCTGTAGGGCTCTGTTCCCACTATGGAAGATTTATTTGCGGGTTTGCCAATATTACAATGACATTGCATCGGTTGGGGAGAAAGGGAAGCCCTTCCATTGGTCAGCAGAGTGTGATTTAGCACTTTTAGAGTTGAAAAGGGCCCTTGTGACTGCTCTCGTCTTAGCCTCTCTGTGTTTCAATATGGGACACAGATGCTAGTGCTGCTTATGGACTGGGGGCAGTATTGGCACAAAAGCAACAAGGACTTGAGAGTCTGGTCGCTTATTACAGCAAAAGCCTACGTTTTCTGGAGAGAAACTATTGCAGCACCTTAAAGTTGCTCTTGGCAGGGATTATGTCTGTCCTGGATCTTTTCACCACTATCTGTAGGGAGAAAGCTTGTGGTCAGAACAGACCAGAGATCCTTGCAATGCCTCTTTAGATTCAGGAGTGTTGTGGGGCAATGTGCCAGGAGGTTGGGAAAACTGCAGCCTTACGATTTCACAGTCCCACCCGGGCCTTGGCACGAGCGTGGAAATACTGATACCTCAGTCAGATGGCCTTGTTGGGAGGCTAATTACAAACATTGCCCTAAGAAGGAGAGCAAGGAATTTGTTGTTAAGGGGATGGGCGTGTTCATACTTTGCATAAGCGCAAATGTTCCTGGTTCATCCACTGTCTGTAGTAGAAGATACGGAGTTGCACCAATGGACTCCAGAGCAGTTAAAAGCTTCCCCAAGAGACCCTCTCGCTATCAGAATAGAGTGTGGGTGGAAAATCAATTGGCAAATGCAGCCACCCAGGAGTGTAGTAGCCCTCAGAAAACCACAGTAAAAGCTTTCTGGTCATACTGGGAAAGCTGGGGGTTAAAGATGAAATATTGTAGGAGAGTTTGGAAAAACCATCAGGTGAAAAAGGAGATTCTGAGGGTCTCATGATTTTTAAAACTGCTGGACATTTTTGGGGCTGCAAAATTTTAAGAACATAAGAGCGGCCACACTGGGTCAGACCCAAGGTCCATCTAGCCCAGTATCCTGTCTTCCAACAGTGGGAAATGCCAGGTGCCCCAGAGGGAATGAACAGAACAGGGAATCATCAAGTGATCCATCCCCTGTCGCCCATTCCCAGCTTCTGGCAAACAGAGGCTAGGGACACCGTCCCTGCCCATCCTGGCTAATAGCCATTGATGGACCTATCCTCCAGGAACATACCTACTTCTTTTTTGAACCCTGATATAGTCTTGGCCTTCACAACATTCTCTGGCAAGGAGTTCCACAGCTTGACTGTGTGTTGTGTGAAAAAATACTTCCTTTTGTTTGTTTTAAACCTGCTGCCTATTAATTTCATTTGGTGATCTCTAGTTCTTTTGTTATGAGAAGGAGTAAATAACACTTATAAGAACCTAAGAACATAAGAACGGCCATACTGGATCAGACCAAAGGTCCATCTAGCCCAGTATCCTGTCTACCGACAGTGGCCAATGCCAGGTGCCCCAGAGGGAGTGAACCTAACAGGTAATGATCAAGTGATCTCTCTCCTGCCATCCATCTCCACCCTCTGACAAACAGAGGCTAGGGACACCATTCCTTACCCATCCTGGCTAATAGCCATTAATGGACTTAACCACCATGAATTTATCCAGTTCTCTTCTAAACGCTGTTATAGTCCTAGCCTTCACAACCTCCTCAGGTTAAGGGAGAACTTTGAATCCAAAGTGTTTCAGCAGGTTTGTGAGATTCTAGGGATCCACAAAACTCTCCCCACCTCAACACACTCAGAATCTGATGGGATGGTGGACCAGTTCAATCAGATTCTGGGGGCTCCGCTGTCTGCCTTGGTAGCATGCCTCTTGTATGGAGGAGTGCCTGCGGAGGTACAAGGGAATTTGGACGATGTGGAAACCCTATAATCCAAAATGGAAAAATGGAAAAAGCTCCTACATTTTCTGGAGAAAATGTGAAGATAGCATCTGATAAAATGAAAACACTATGATGTAAGGTCATATGCGGACACTCTTAAAAAGAGGGGACTCTTATATTCACGGCATTCAGAGAAGTTAGATAAAAACATAAGGCCTGGTCCACACTACAGAGTTAGGTCCATGCAAGGCAGCTTATGTTGACCTAACTATGGAAGTGTCTACACTAAAATTTCACTTCCACCGACGTAACTGCCCCACTAACGGCGACATAATAACTCCACCTCCACGAGAGGCGTAGAGTCAATGTCGATGTAGTTAGGGCAACACAGGGTCAGTGTGGATGCTGCATTACTTACATTGACTGTTACTGGCTTTCCAAAGTCGTCCCACAATGCTCCACACTGATGGTATGTTCAGTACAAGTGCTTCTGGTCAGGGTGCGCACCACCAACACAAGGAGCAAAGTGTCGACATGCAGCACCAATGTAATTACGATGGCGGCTGTATGCTGACGTAAATTAGGTTGATTTTATTTTGTAGAGTAGATATGCCCTGAAAGACTCTTTCTGGATGGTTACAATGTAACACTATATTTCTTAAAATCCAGAACCTTACCACACAAGAACCCAAAACACACAGAGAGAGACAATGAGGGTCACACAATTTGTGCAAAAAGAACGAGGAGTACTTGTGGCACCTTAGAGACTAACAAATTTATGCTCAAATAAATTTGTTAGTCTCTAAGGTGCCACAAGGTCTCCTCGTTCTTTTTGCTGATACAGACAACATGGCTCCACTCTGAAGCCTGTCACAATTTGTGTAGTTATTCAGTTGCTGGCAATGGCAGAGGAACGTGGATGAGTTTGGTGGAATGGTGGGCCGTAGGGGGGGCTTTTGATACCGGACTGACCTCCCAGTTTTCAGGACAAAGAGTCTAGGGCAGGGAGGGTTCGGATGGCTTTGGTTTGTATCTGTGAATAATTCAACTGTGACTGTAACTTTGGGGTTTTGTTCTTAAGTTTTTATTTCAATAAAGGTGAACAGAGAGAGAAGGCTGCTCCCTAAAGGCAGCGATGCACAGCTCACAGGGGCGGCTCCAGGCACCAGTGCAGCAAGCGCGTGCCTGGGGTGGCAAGCCGCGGGGGGCGGCGTGCCGGTCGCCGTGAGGGCGGCAGTCAGGCAGCCTTCGGCGGCATGCCTTCAGCGGCAATTCGGCGGTGGGTATGCCGAAGGCGCGGGACCGGCAGTTCACCCGCAGAAATGCCGCCGAATCCGCGTGACCAGCGGACCGCCCGCAGGCGTGCTGCCGAAGGCCGCCTGACTGCCGTGCTTGGGACGGGAAAAAACATAGACCTGCCCCTGACAGCTCACCCCACCTTGTTCCAGGCCGGCTCTGTCCAGGGCCTGTTTCTGGGCCCAGACTGCGTGTTTCCCAACAGAGGTGCCTAGGCTGCAAGCGAGACCAGGAAAACCCCTGAAATTTAAATTGATAGCTCTGCAACTTTAACACAATTTTCAATACACCACGTGTCTCCCCTGCAAATCCCTTAATTAACAAACAATAACATCCTAATTTTAACCTTGGGGGGGTGGGGGTGTCTGTGATTTCACTGCAGCCGGTGGTGCCTGCCAGGGAGAGAAAGTGACACCTGACTTGGCCTGTTCCTTATTGGCACTGTTTGGATCCCCCCAGGAGCAGGCTCTCTCCCTCTCTTGGCCACGAGTCTCCGGTACTGCGTGCTCGTCCTGGCTCTAGCCTCACCTGGCTCCTCTCAGACGGTGACTGCCCGGGAAGGCAGGTGCGGGATGCCACTTCCCGCAGCCCCCTCGCCTGGAAGCAGGGGCAGGAAATCCCGCACCCTTAAAGAGACCGCGCGGGTTTTCACACGGACATCCGTGCTACCGGGGAGCCATAAACATGACTCAGGGCTGGAGAAAAGGCCGCACAGCGAGCGCTCGTGTTCAGCTCCCGGGAAGCCGATTGGCTCAGTGCGCTCCGGGGCGCGGGCTGCTGCGGAGAGCGGGGAACGGGCGCTGGGAGCCGGAGCCAGACCCGCGCCAATGGGAATCAGGCCCCGGCGGTGACAGGAGGGCGATGAACCCTTGAACCCGCTCCCACGGGGCCGGTCCGAGGGGGCTGGGGGCGTTACACGGAACTGCCCGTCACGCCACGGCGGGCGGGGGCTCCGAGTCCAGCCCTACAGAGCGTTGCGGGGGACGGACCCCCAAGCGGCTGGGGGCGGGTCGGGCCGGCCCCCGGGGCGTGACAGGTCCGGCCGGGCCCCACACGGGCTCTGCCCTGCGCCGCCCGGACTCGAGGCGGGGAAGCGGGGCTGGGAGCCCCGGCGCTCCGGGGAGGGAGCCGGAGCCGGTGCAGCGGGACGCGGGCTGGCGGCGCAGCCGGGCATGTCGGGGTCCGAGGCCGCGCTGCCGGCGGAGAAGGAGGAGGAGAGCGAGGAGGAGAGCGAGGTGCTGGAGGAAAGCCCCTGCGGGCGCTGGCAGAAGCGCCGGGAGCAGGTGGGGCCCGGCCGGGGCGCGGGGGCTGCGGGGCCGGCGGGGGCTGCGGGGCCGGCCGGGGCGCGGGGCTGAGCGGGGAGCCGGGCTCGCTCGCACCCTTCTGCCGGCAGCCGCTGGGGAGCGCGTCCCGCGCCGATCCCGGCTTCCTGCGCCACAGGCTCCGCTGCAAGCCGGGTCTGGTTCCTGCCCGCAGCGCTGAGCCCCGCTCCCCGCCCGAGCCCTGCTCCCCCGGGCCCGCCGGGAGCTGTCAGCGCGCTGCGGTCCCTCGGCCCCGCTGCGCTTCTCGCCCGGCTGCTGTCAGCGCCCGGTGTCCCGGGCTGGCCCGGGCTGCAGCCCCCCACTGCGCTGCGCTGCTCTCGGGAGACGGCCCGGGGCGCTGCTCCTTCCCGCTCAGCAGGGCCTCCCGCTCTGCCACTCAGCCGGGACGCTGCGCTCTGCCCAGGGAGACTGGATAGCGGGTCCTTCTTGCTCTCCCTCAGTCACATTAATTCATCGAGGCCAAAGGGGCTTGCTTTGGGGGTCGGGGAGTGGCGGGGGGAGAATAAGCAATCTGGTGATTGTAAAAACGGGAGAGGCTTGGAGAGATAAGAGCTGCTGTCTGACCCGGTATCCTGTCTCTGACAGTGGCTGGTACCCAGAGCTTCAGGGTGAGTGAACAGAGCAATTATGGAGTGACCCACCCCTGTTTTCCACTCCCAGCTTCTAGCAGCCAGAGATTTAGGGACACCCAGAGCATGGGGCTGTATCCCTGACCATCCTGGCTAATGTCCATTGATGGACCCATCCTCCATTAACTCATCCAGTTCTTTTTTGAACCAGTTATACTTTTGGCCATCACAACATCCCATGGCAATGAGATCCACTGGTTAGTTGTGCATTCTCTGAAAAAATATTTCCTTTTGTTTATCTTAAACCTGCTGACTGTTAATTTCATTGAGTGACACTTGACTTTTGTATTTGTGAAAAGGTAAATAACTAGAGCCCTTCCTGGATGCAAAATTTGTATCCGCAACTGATCCATGATCTGCAAAAATGGTCTGTGGCTATAAAGCAGATATTTGTGGATTTTCAGGCCTCTATAAATAACACTTCTCCCACATCATTCACCAATTTGTAGACATCTCCCATATTCCCCCTTAGTTGTCTCTCTTCTAAGATGAACAGCCCTAATCTTTTTAGTCTCTCCTCATATGGAAGCTGTTCCATACCCTGGATCATCTTTGTTGCCCTTCGCTGGACCTTTTCCAGGTCCACTATATCCTTTTTGAGATGGAGCAACCAGAACTGGACATAGTATTCAAGGTGTGGACACACCATGGATTTATACAGCGGCATTATATTTTTTCTCATTTTTATCCCTTTTTAATAGTTCCTAATATACGGTTAGCCTTTCTGACTGCTGCTGCCCACTCAGCGGAAGTTTTCAGAGAACTCTAAACTGTGACTTCAAGATCTTTCTTGAGTGGTAACAGCTAATTTAGACCCCATCATATTGTATGTAGAGTTGGGATTATGTTTTCCAATGTACATTACTTTGCATTTATCAACATTGTATTTCATCTGCCATTTTGTCACCCAGTTTTGTGAGATCCCTTTGTAACTCCTCACAGTCTGTTTTGGACTTAATTATCTTGAATAATGTAGTATCATCTGCAAAGTTTGCCACTTCACTTCACTCACTTTTCCAGATTATTAATGAATATGTTGAAAAGCACTGGTCCCAGTACAGATTCTTGGGGGACCCAGCTGTTCCCCTCTCTCCATTGTGAAAACTGATCATTTATTCCTACCCATTGTTTCCTATCTTTCAACCAGTTCCTGATCCATGAAAGGACCTTCCCTCTTATCCCATGAGAGCTTACTTTGCTTAAGAGCCTTTGGTGAGGGACCTTGTCAAAGACTTTCTGAAAATCCAAGTAGACTGTGGCTATATCTACACTTACCGGAGGGTCCGGCGGCAGGCAATCGATGTTCTGGGATCGACTTATCGCGTCTAGTGAAGACGCGATAAAATCGATCCCTGATCGCTCTGCCGTCGACTCCGGAAATCCACCACGGCAAGAGGCGGCAGCGGAGTCGGCGGCAGCGCGGCAGCGGTCGACTTTCCCCCGTCCTCACAGCCAGGTAAGCCGACCTAAAATACGCAACTTCAGCTACGGTATTCATGTAGCTGAAATTGCGTATCTTAGGTCGGACCCCCGCTGTAGTGTAGACCTAGCCTGTATCAGCTGAATCACCCTTATTCACATGCTTGTTGACTCCTTCAAAGAACTCTAGTAGATTGGTGAGGCATGATTTCCCTTTACAAAAGCTATGCTGACTTTCCCCCTACAAATCATGTTTATCTATGTGTCTGATAATTCTGTTATTTTATTATAGTTTCTACCAATTCGCCCAGAATTGACATTAGGCTTACTAGCCTGTAATTGCCAGGATCACGTCTGGAGCCCTTTTTAAAAATTGGTGTCACAGTAGCTACCTTCCAGTCATCTGGTACAGAGTCTGTTTTCAGTGATAGGTAACATACCACAGTTAGTAGTTCTGCAATTTCATATTTGAGTTCCTTCGGAACCCCTGGGTGATACCATCTGGTCCTGGTCAGTTACTACTGTTTAGTTTATCAAGTTGTTCCAGAACCTCATGTAGTAAGACAGCAATTTGGGACACTACAGATTTGTCACTGAAAAAGAATGGCTCAGATGTGCGTATCAATGCAAAGAATTTGTTTAGCTTCTCTGCAATGGCCTTATCTTCCTTGAGTGCTCCTCTAACACCTTTGTCATCTAGTGGCCCCATTGCCTGTTTGGCAGGCTTCCTGCTTGTGATGTACTTAAATAACAATAGTAAAAAAAGTATCTTTAGCAAGTTGCTTTTCAAGTTTTTTTGGCCTACCTTATACTTTTATATTTTACTTGCCCGAGTTTCTGCTCCTTTCTATTTTCCTCATTAGGATTTGACTTCCAAATTTTAAAGGATGCCTATTTGCCTCTAACAGCCTCCATTACTCTGCTGTTTAGCTGTAGTGGCATTTTTTGGTCCTCCTTTTTTTGGTTTGGGATATACATTTAGTCTGAGCCGCTATGAGGTGTTTTAAGTAGTCTCCAGGCAGTTTTCAGGCATTGTACTCTTGACTGCTCTTTTTAATTACTGTCTAACTAGCATCCTCGTTCTTGAGTTAGTTCCTCTTTTTAAAGTTAAAGGTTACTGTGGTGAGGGGTTTTTTTGGTATTCCCCACCTCCCCAAAGATGCCAAATTTAATAAATTATGGTCACTATTACTGAGCAGTTCATCTGTAGTTCCCTCTTGGCTCAGATCCTGTGCTTCATTTAGGATTAAAGCAAGAATTGCCTCTTCCCTTGTGGGTTCCAGGACTAGCTGCTCCAAGCAGCAGCCATGAATGGTGTCTAGAAATAGTATTTCTGCCTCATGCTCTGAGGTGACATGTACCCAGTCAATAGGAGGGTAGTTGAAATCCCCCATTATTATTGCGTTGGCTGGTTTAGTAGTCATAGAATCATGGGGTCGGAAGGGACCACCAGGGTCATCTAATCTAACCCCCTGACAAGGTGCAGGATTAGTCTCTGGAATCTCCCTTATATTTCACAATCACTGTCACAATCCTGGTCAGTAGTATATTCCCACTGCTATACTCTTACTAATCAAGCATGGACTTTCTGTCCATAGAGATTATATAATATATATAGAGAGACATATCTCTCTCTCTTTCTCATAGAATTGGAAGGGATCCTGAAGGGTCATTGCGTCCAGCCCCCTGCCTTCACTAGCAGGACCAAGTACTGATTTTTGCCCCAGATCCCTAAGTGGCCCCCTCAAGGATTGAGCTCCCAACCCTGGGTTTAGCAGGCCAATGCTCAAACCTCTGAGCTATCCCTCCCCTGCCAATTCTGTGGTACAGGATAGGAATACAAGAATGAACAAAGTGGGTCAGACCAATGGTCCATCTAGCTCAGTATCCTGTCTTCCAAAAGTGGTCAGTGCTAGACGCTTCAGAGGGAATGAACAGAACAGGGCAATTATCGAGCGAGCCATCCCCTCTATCATATCCCCCTATTAGTTGTCTCTCTTAATTTCTCCTCATATGGAAGCACTGGAATGGGTTACCTAGGGAGGTGGTGGAATCTCCTTCCTTAGAGGTTTTTAAGGTCAGGCTTGACAAAGCCCTGGCTGGGATGATTTAGTTGGGGTTGGCCCTGCTTTGAGCTAGATGACCTCCTGAGGTCCCTTCCAACCCTGATATTCTATGAAGCTGTTCCATACCCTAATCATTGTTGGTGCCATTATTTGTACCTTTTCCAATTCTAATATCTTTTTTTTTTTTTTTTTTTTTTTTTGGAGAACAGAACAGCACACAGTATTCAAGGTGTGGGCGTACCATTGATTGATATAGTGGCATTATGATATTTTCTGTCTTCTTATCCATCCCTTTCCTAATGGTTCCTAACATTCTCTTAGCTTTTTTTTTTTTTTGACTGGCACGGCACACTGAGTAGGTGTTTTCAGAGAACTACCCACAAAGGAGCTTCTGCTTTCATGGCCCCTTATGTAGGGGTTTCAGTGTAATGAAGGAGGTATGTTTGTGCAGAGGCAAGTGGCACTGGAGCCAGGGACAAGGGAAGCTTTCCCTAACAGTGGTGGGGGGAGGGGGCATGTATAAAGCCTGTTGTTTGCCACAGGAGCTGGATGAAATGGAGCATAAGGGGTTAATAGAGGAGCCTGAACACTCTCAGCACCAAAACCAAAGGAGTGCGTGTGAGCAGGCGCGCACAGCGACTGACTCCAACATTGTGCATGCAAACGGAACGCAAAATGGCAGCTGCCCCCTTGAAAGTGGTGCCCCCTCCCTTACGCAGTCCCGTATGCCAGTGCTCACCCCAAAGCGAGTCAGCTGTTCAGCGGGTTCCGTGAGATGCCCTAATAGCACCTGGTGTTTCCTTGACCCTGGCCACCCTCTGATCTCCTTGCCTGGCTTCCAGAGTCCCCTCCCCCACTACCTGCGGCTGGCCCCGTGATCTCTCCTGTCCTTGTGCCCTGACTTCAGAGTCCAGCCCAGCTGGCTCCAGCTCCGATAAGGGGGCTGCAGGGAGTGTTTGCCTTGTGCTCTGCGGCAGTCACGCCGCAGGGCCTTGGCTGGGGTTATCAGTCCCTGAGAGGGCTGTTCATCCTGAGGCTGGGCAGACATGGGCAGTTTATCTCAGACTTTGCTGCTTTTACTCGCGTGGGTGCTGCTGTCCGAGGTGAGCGGGGGGAGCAGTAGTACACGCTGGCCAGCGTGGCCTTTTAATCAGTGCGTCGTCAAAGCCTGCTTTGGGCAGGTCTGTGTACCAGGGCAGGCAGGCTGAGCCTGCTGCTGCCCAACTGCTTGTTAATGCAGCAGACTCTGCCAGGATGTGAAACATGGGCTTTGGTACCAAAGGGAGGATAGAATGAATCCAGGTCCATTCCCAGCTTCCCAGGGCATGGTCCTAGGGGCGCTGTTCCCTGGGCACTGGGCCTACCTCACCCTGGGCGCCATATGAGCCTGCCCTCCCCAGCTGGGCACTGTTCCAAGGACTCTGACCCTCCCCTAAGCACCGTCCTGGAGCCCTGCCCTGCCCTGGTTCCTCCCCAGTTTCTCGGCTGGCTTTTCCTTCCTGCTGTACACGGTTCAGACTGCCTGTGATTGCACACAGGGCTGGCTGGCAGCTCCTGCGGGAACCACAGGTGCCCACATAAACCACACGTGGGATTAAAACTATGACATTCCCTCAGACGAAAACACTTCGCATTCCAGCAAAAAGGCAAAGCAGGAAAGTGCCCACCCGCCCAGGCCCAAGGCTCCCTGCACCGCCCCTCTCAAAGGAGAGGATAAGGACCCACCTGGTCCAGCTCCTCAGCCCTGGGGTCAGGGCAGAAGCACAGGAGCCGACTTTTCAAACTGCTGGGGGGTGCTCGACCCCCGGCTCTGCCCCAGGCCCTGCCCCCACTCCACCCCTTCCCCAAGGCCCCACCCCGCCTCTTCCTGCCCCCTCCCCTGAGCGTGCCATGTCCTCCCCTCTACCCCCCAGCCTCCTGCATGCTGTGAAACAGCTGATCGCAGCAGGCGGGAGGCACGGGGAGGGAGGGGGAGGCGCTGATCCGCAGGGCCCACCGGCAGGTGGGAGGTGCTGGGGGGGAGCTGATAGGGGGGTGGCCAGTGGGTGCTCTGGACCCACCATTTTTCCCCCCCCATGGGTGCTCCAGCCCCGGAGCACCCACGGAGTCGATGCCTATGGGCAGAAGCATTCCCTGCAGTGTATCCTTCAGGCTCTGGCAGGGTTCCCCACAGTCCTCCTACCCCTGTGTGTCAGCCTCATTAATCCCCCAGGTCCCCTCTGGTTTGCCAAATACCGTTAATGCTTAACCTCTTGGGCCAATCTTTGTTGCTGTCCTTCCCAGAGCTGCTTCAGGAGGTCCTCCTCTCTGGTGCCTGGTGCCCGGTGCCCAGGCCTGCGTCCTGTATTCTAGGTGCTGTCGCCAGCATGAGTTTCAGCACAGGCTCCCCAGCTGTAGCATCGGGGAAGCTCTCAGCCACCCTAACTCCTGTCAGCAGAGTTGGCTTCCCCCAGCTCAGAAGAGTCCTGCAGGGCAGCAGCAGGAAGAGGGGAGATGGGACCCTGTGACAGTTGGGCGTGGTTGGGATGTTTGGAGCCTGGCTGACACCCAGGGAAGGTTTGAGCGTGAGGGAGGGGTTCAAAGGGGCTTCATGCCACCCAAGAAATGGTCGTCTCTAGGCAGCCAAAGTCCAGGGACATCCCAAGGTGGGATCATCCTTCCCCACCAGGGGATTTGGCCCTTGGCAGGCTCCTCGCTTGGGCCTGGCTCCGTGTGGGAGCTGGGATTCTGACCCTGCTTAGCTGGGCCTAGACCCTGTTTAACCACATCTCCCAACACCCATCCCAGAGCTGTCTCAGCAATGCCAGATCCCTTGCAGTGCCACCTGGAGCCACCCCAATCGCCTCAGCGGGGGCTCCCTGGCCAGGCCTTGTCCCAGAATCAGGGGCTGCTGTGCTGTACTACGCTGCTGTCTGCACAGGGAACGTTTCCCCTCACACCGCCTCCACTTCATGGATCTCTGGCAGCAGGAGACAGTGAGGAGAGCGGGCAAATCCATGCCCCCTGTTTTCAGGAGTAGGGGAGAGAGTGAGGTGCAGTCCCCTTCTCCTTGCAGCCACCAGGCAATAGAGAGGTCTCCTGCGGCAGCTGGGGGCACAGGGAGAAAGGAAATAAAGAGGGAAGGTCCCAGCCATCCCACTCCGCACCAAGGGGAAGGGTGGAGGTGAACAGTGGGGTTCTCACTGGGAGCTGCCCCAGCCCCACTGGAAGATGGCTCCTCTTTCTCATCAGCCTCTGGATGTTACTTTACCATTTGGAAATTGTGGGGTCTGGGGGGGGGCTCCCCAGAACTGGATAGTGTGGGACTCTGCCCTTCCTGCTCCGGATTGAAAGCCTGGAGCTGAGCTTTAGGGTGGGTGTGTTTCCTCGGAGCTGGACAGACACGCACCCCTCCCTGCCCTAGGAGGGAAGGCCTCTGGGGGTATGTCTGCACCGCAGTTAGACACCTGCGGCTGGCCCGTACCCGCTGACTCCAGCTAAGGGGCTGTTTCATTGCAGTGTAGATGTTCGGACTCAGGCTGGAGGCCAGGCTCTGAGACCCTATGAGGTGGGAGGGTTCCAGGGCTCAGGCCGTGGCCCAAGCCCTCTACACTGCAATTAAACAGCCCCTGAGCTGAGCCCCGGGAGCCCGAGGCAATGGGTGTCTAACTGCAGTGTAGACATACCCTGCTCCCTCTCTTGGACTCTCCAGTGTCTCCGTCCCAGTGGGGTTCGGGCGATGTGGGTACGTTGCCGAAGGTTGAATCCCATCCTGTTATTTCCTGGCCTTGGCTCTAACACTGCTATTTCTGTGGCCTCACTGGGATTCGCTGCTCCTCCCAGTTCTGTATTGCCTGTGCATGAATGTCATCAAAGGCTGTTTATCCCTCTTCTCCCTGATCATTAGTGGAGATGTTAAATCACAACAGAGCTAACTCCAATCCCTGCTGCTCCCCCATTACACCTCCCCTCAGCTCAATACCACACTGTTTTTTATGACCCTTTATTTGGGACCTTGCACTTGCATGACCGTGCTGTATCCAAGCCAATCTGAATTATTGCTGAGAATGTTTTCATGAGCTGCAGGATCAAATACTTCACTGAAATCAAAATATTTTCTTTCTTATGTGTTCTCTTTGCCTGCTAACTGTGTAATGTGATCACACAGAACAGGTTAGCCTGGCTAATATTGCTTATTGTTTCTGCTTTCTCAAAGGCCATTACAGATTTTCTCTTTTGTTTTGCTAGGGTGTGGAGATAGCCTTACTGTGTGGTAATTACCAAGCTCAATCTTCTTAAATGGTCCTTAGCTAGCCTGTGGAACTCTATGCCTCAAGGTATAATTGTGACCAAGAGCTTGGCAGGATTCAGAAAAGGATTATTCCATAATTGCCCACTTCAGCGTTTCTTTCGTCTTCCTTTGAAGCAGCTGGAACTGTTGGTTGCTGGGGTGGGCACAGATTGGGAATTACCTCAGCATATGACCTAGTGTGGCAGTTCCTGTATGATTTCCTTTTTGGAAAATGGGGGCCTCATTTGCTCATTTACACGTTTGTAATGTGTAGTGTTGACGGGACTTTACCATGTTGCATGCCTAGGCTGATGAGGCCTCAGAAATGTCTCCTGGCTCCGTGTAAACAGGCCCTTAATTACGTTGTTCCATACCCTAAACCAGGGGTCGGCAACCTTTCAGAAGTGGTGTGCCAAGTCTTCATTTATTCACTCTAACTTAAGGTTTCACGTGCCAATCATACATTTTAACATTTTTAGAAGGTCTCTTTCTATAAGTCTATAATATATAACTAAACTATTGCTGTATGTAAAGTAAATAAGGTTTCTAAAATGTTTAAGAAGTTTCATTTAAAATTAAATTAAAATGCAGAGCCCCCTGGACTGGTGGCCAGGACCCGGGCAGTGTGAGTGCCACTGAAAATCAGCTCGCGTGCCGCCTTCGGCACGTGTGCCATAGGTTGCCTACCCCTGCCCTAAACAGTCTGAGGTCAAGGTCCAATATGTCATAGCAACAGCCAACAGGCTGCTCAGGGAGGCACCTGGAGGGATTAATTCCATCCCCTCCTGGTTTATGGATTAACTTTCTCCCTTGGGCTCCAGCGTGGTATGTCTGCAAAACCCCCTTTTCCTCCATGCCACTCTGGAGGGCATGCTGGGCCCCCCAGAGTCCCTCTGCTGGAGGCTGTTTCTAGGATTTGGCAGTGGCTACCCTATCCCTGGGCCCTGCAGCCTCACAGAAAGGCAGCTAGGTCCTGGGGTTATTGCAGAGCCATTGATAGAAGCTGAGCCCACTGCAGAGGGGGTAGAGCAAGTCCTGGCAGCACTGCCAGAGGGGGAGGCAGGAGACAGCCGTGGAGAAGCACCAGTCCATGGGCTGAGGCAGGAGCTGGGGGTTATCGCAGGGACCAGGCTGCTTCTGGGCTCATGTGACTGTTCAGAGAACTGCCTCTTATCTCGCCCAAGGCTGGGGTGGAGTTGCTGTGTTGGCTTATCAGAGCCACCATGCTCTCAGGCTTGCCTGGAGGCTTTCCAGCACTGCCCATCTCCCAGCTCAGCACCTGATCTGGGGACACAGTGGGTCTTTGGCCCTCTTCCCCAGCCCTGCTCCTCCCTGCACTGCCTGGGGACACATGGTTCAGGGTCAAACTCTCCCAAACTCCTGACCTGCCTTCTCACTCCTCGTTCACACTTCCTTGCTTTCCCTCAAGCTGTTCAGGGTATCACCAGGGCCCATTAATACCCTGTACTCCTGTCGTCTCCCCCAACATCTTCCAGAGGTGACGCTGCAGGAGTCAGGTTACTGACTGACCCTTTCCCCCACGGTCATGTACCTTTGGGTCTTGCCTTTCACAGGTTGTAATGCTGGGCTCCTTTCCTGGTGTACTGTACCTAAGGTACGTTGACTCCAGCTACATTATTCACATAGCTGGAGTTGCGTAGCATAGGTCGACTTACCGCCGGAGTGTAGACATAGCCTGAGTCCCAAAAATACAGAAAAGCTGGTCCCTCCGTTTCCTCAGAGAGCTCGGCTGGCTGGTGTTCTCAAGCCGCTTCCCCAGCAGGCAGCCCCTGGTCCCTGGGGCCAGGGAGCTCCACACTAGCTGTTTGGTTCTGAATGCCTCCCAGCCTGAGCTGAGATCCCCCTTCCGAGGACCTGCCCTTCTCCAGCATTGACAAGCCTTGCAGTTGCAGTGGGTCAGGGCTGGCTGAGCCCACAGGAGCTCTTAAACCTCTTCTTGACTAGGGGAGGGAACTGCTCAGCTCTAGAGGCTCACAACTGAATGCGAGTTCCCAGCCAGGGGCTTTCCAGAGCTGTAAACACAGGGACTGTCCCCCCACCTCCCGCTCTGGAATGTGAAGCCTATTAATCTGTCTGCATCTCTAATTCCAGATAAAAACGTGTATTAGCAGAACAATGAAGTTGCAAAGTGAGGCACTGAAATGTTGGGAAATGAGATTAAAAAGGTGACCATTGTCGCCTTCTCTCTGCACTATGATGCAGTATTTAAATTATAGACTGATTTTTTTTCCCGCCCTCATGATCACAGACTGAGTTTTTCTGGAAGCAGGGCACAGGACGGGCAGTGCTCCTGGATCGAGACAGCTGTTCAATATTTTGTTTTATCTTTATTCTGTGTGTGGCTCCCCTGGCTGCTTCCGCTTTACGCAGCACTGGTGAGGCCTCAGCTGCAGTACTGTGTCCGTTCTGGGCACCACACTTTGGGAAAGATGTGGACAAATTGGAGAAGTCCAAAGGAGAGCAACAAAAATGACCAAAGATCTAGAAAACGTGACCTGTGATGCCATTAATGAGGCTGCTATATAAGAGCAGCTCTAGCCCCCATCCCTGTGGGCACCCCTTGACACCTCCCACAGAGCCAATACATTGCTATCTACCCAGGCCCCTTGTCTACGGCCTTGTATCCAGTTCTCTGTCCATGGCATTGCTTTTCTCCAGGCCATTTAGAATTAATTTTCCAGTTAAGATTGTGTGAGTTGCTTTACTGAGCCCCAGGTCCAGCTCCCTCAGCCAAGCTCTGTCACCATATTCCCAGAGCTAAAGCTGAAGCCTGTGGGAGCTGGAAACGCTCCATGCTGCTGACAATAACAAATCCCTGGCTCTGCCCATGTTCCCTTGGATCAGTGTGGTGAGCCCCAGAGTGACAGGCCCCGTCGCCGAGGGATGGTGGCTGACTGGGACGCAGGCAGAGCCAGCCCCACAGTGACAGATCCCGTCGCCGAGGGAAGGTGACTGGCTGGGACGTGGGCAGAGCCAGCCCCACAGTGGAAGGCCCCGTCACTGAGGGAGGGTGGCTGACTGGGATGCGGGCAGAGCCAGCCCCACAGTGACAGACCCCGTCGCCGAGGGAAGGTGACTGGCTGGGACGCGGGCAGAGCCAGCCCCACAGTGGAAGGCCCCGTCGCTGAGGGATGGTGGCTGACTGGGACGCGGGCAGAGCCAGCCCCACAGTGACAGACCCCGTCGCCGAGGGAAGGCGACTGGCTGGGACGAGGGCAGAGCCAGCCCTGGTGTAGGGTTGCCAACTTTCTAATTGCACAAAACCAAACACCCCTGCCCCGCGCCCTTCTGCGAGGCCCTGCCCCTGCCCTGCCCCTTCTCTGAGGCCCCACCCTGCTCGCTCCATCCCCACTCCCTCCATTGCTTGCTCTCCCCTACCCTCACTCACTTTCACTGGGCTGGGGCAGGGTGTTGGGGTGCAGGAAGGGGGTGAGGGCTCCGGCTGGGGATGCGGGCTCTGAGGTGGGGCCAGGGATGAGGGGTTTGGGGTGTGGGAGAGGGCTCCAGGCTGGGGCAGAGGGATAGGGTATGGGGGGTGTGGGCTCTGGGCTGGGGGGTGCGGGCTCCAGGTGGGGCCAGAAATGAGGGGCTCAAGGTGCAGGAGAGGGCTCTGGGCTGGGGCAGGGGGTTGCGGTGTGTGCGTGTGTGTGTGTGTGGGGGGGGGTTTGAGGACTCCAGCTGGGGATGCAGGCTCTGGGCTGGGGATGAGGGTTTGGGGTGCACGAGGGGGCTGGGGTTGGTGTGTGGGAGGGGGTTTGGGGTTCTGGCAACACTTACCATGGCTCCCAGGAAGCAGCCACCAGGTCTCTGCAGCCCCTAGGCGCATGGGCGGCCAGGGAGGCTCCGCGTGCTGCTTTCGCGCCCACAGGCACCGCCACCGCAGCTCCCAGTGGTCGTGGTTCCCGGCCAGTGGGAGCTATGGAGCCGGCACTGGGGGCGGGGGCAGCGCGCGGAGCCTCCCTGGCTGTCCATGTGCCTAGGGGCTGCACCGCTGACCGGACTTTTAACGGCCCAGTCGGAGCCGCCAGGGTCCCTTTTTTGACCGGCTGTTGCTGAGGGATGGTGGCTGAGTGGGATGAGGGCAGAGCCAGTCCTGGTGTGACAGTCCCCATCACTGAGGGAGGGCAGAAGGCTGGTGTAACCCTTCTGTCAGGTGGAGCCGGCAGCAGCCAGGACCGGGTTTAATATCTAGGGGTTCCTTTTCAACAATACAACACAAAATCAGCTCGAGCCCCCACCCAGGAACCTGGGGAAATTACATACCACCCCTGGGTGCCTCTGAGAGGCAATACTTCCCCACTTGCAAGCACAGAGTCTGAGTGTACAAAAGAAACATTAATGAAAGGAGAGAAGTCACCTGACATTAATTAGGGAAAACGCCACAAGCAGGACTCATAAACATAAACTGTGAGCAGGACACCCACCGCAGAGTGCATGAGGCAGAGTCTTCTTCTGCCTCACATTCTTGAGTTCTACAACCAAAAGTTCCTTTACCGTGCCCCCCCCTGCTTCCTCACCACACCCCACTCACAGTGGTTGTCCTTGGTCAGTGAGGACCCTAGGTTCAGAGGTGCATCTGTGTGAGTTCCCCTCCCACCTGGAAGAAGGCACCTGGCTTGCTGCACCATCGGAGCACTTGCTCTGTTCCTCACTGCCTGGGCACCCCGCCAGCCGCTGTTCCTCACTGTCTGGGTGCTCCACCAGCCGCTGTTCCTTGCAACCTGTGGGTGCCCCACCAGACGCTGTTTCTCACCGCCTGGCCGCCCTGCCAGCCACTGTTCCTTGCCACCTGGCCACCCTGCCGGCTGCTGCTCCTTGCCACCTGGATGCCCTGCCAGCCACTGCTCACCACTTTAGCCAGCTGCTCTTGCCAGCCCCCGTCAGTCACCTTCTGCTGCCGCCTCTTTAGATCAGTCTCGTAGTGATTTTTAGTTCTCAGCAGGCTGGGTAGAAATACTGCCCCACCACAAGTGATTTCAGCTCTTATTAAATACTTAACATAACAAAAGGCTCCAAATGAAGCCTATTTAGCTCTATCTTTGAACGGTGCAGAGGAACCAGACTGGGGAATCTTAGGGAGAGTCCATACCTCCTAGCTGGGACATCTGCCCCAGGAGCGCCGCCAGCTTTTCTGCTGCTCTAGGCGGCGGAAGGTCCCGCCCCGAAATGCCGCCCCCCACAGAGGCGGCGGAAGGTCCTGCCACCGAAATACCGCCGCGGTCGCCGCCCCCCAAATTGTAGCGCCCTAGGCGACCACCTAGGTCGCCTAATGGGTTGCGCCGGCCCTGATCTGCCCCATACCTTTTACTTTCCCAGGGTCTGGCATTCAAGCCCCTGGCTTAACGAGGTCCTTTCAGGTGCGGGTGACCCCTCATTTGGGACAGGTTAAGCACGGTTCTGCTCCCCTTTATTCATACAATAAAGGCAACAACATTGATAACAGCATTTCACTACCCTGCATTCAGTACTAAAGTGATTTGTAACCCAACACCAGCCAAAGTTGATCATTTTGAGCAACACCGCTCTCTCTGCTGGATATATAAGCAGAGAAGGTGTGTTCATGTAAATACAGTTTGCTCCTGAAGTCTCTCCCGCTCCCATCTAGCTGTCAGGGGAGAACTCCTTCAGACCCTGCCTACGCTGGGATGAGAGCAGAGCCAGCCCTAGTGTGACAGGCCCATCGCCGAGGGAGGGCGGCTGGCTGGGACGAGGGACGAGCCGGCCCCGGCGTGACAGGCCCCGTCGCCGAGGGAGGGCGGCTGGCTGGGACGAGGGCCGAGCCGGCCCCGGCGTGACAGGCCCCGTCGCCGAGGGAGGGCGACTGGCTGGGACGAGGGCCGAGCCGGCCCCGGCGTGACAGGCCCCGTCACCGAGGGAGGGCGACTGGCTGGGACGAGGGCCGAGCCGGCCCCGGCGTGACAGGCCCCGTCACCGAGGGAGGGCGGCTGGCTGGGACGAGGGCCGAGCCGGCCCCGGCGTGACAGGCCCCGTCGCCGAGGGAGGGCGGCTGGCTGGGACGAGGGACGAGCCGGCCCCGGCGTGACAGGCCCCGTCGCCGAGGGAGGGCGGCTGGCTGGGACGAGGGCCGAGCCGGCCCCGGCGTGACAGGCCCCGTCGCCGAGGGAGGGTGGCTGGCTGGGACGAGGGACGAGCCGGCCCCGGCGTGACAGGCCCCGTCGCTGAGGGAGGGCGGCTGGCTGGGACGAGGGCCGAGCCGGCCCCGGCGTGACAGGCCCCGTCGCCGAGGGAGGGCGGCTGGCTGGGACGAGGGCAGAGCCAGGCCCACATTTACTTTCTGAGCCCAAGTTGCGAACAGCCTCTGTTAGGATCCCCAAAGCTGCTCAAGCTGCACTGGCCGGGAAGGGGTGTGGAGGGGGGGGATACTGGGAGATTGCTGCCCCCGCAGATGGAAGCTGCATGGTACGTGTCTGGATGGCTCCTGTTGAACAGCTCCTCACCACCTCCATCCATCTCCCTTTGTTACTTCCAGGCATTGTCCCCATTTTCTGGGAGTCGCTTGCTCTGTGTTTATTCCTCCCAGGTTCAATGTATGAATGAACATGGCCCCACGAGTGAGTCAGAGGGGGTGCTGATGTTGTGGCGCACCCCTGCCACCTTTCCCTAGACAGAGCATCCTGCCCATTCCCCCTATTGCTCCCATCCGAACCCTTGTGACTCCCTGGGGAGCTGGCCTCCGTGATCACCCAGAGTGCCCACCGGGGAGCAGGGGTTGAGCCTCCAAGTGAGCTCTGGCTGCTGTTGGAGAAAGTGAGATTAGATAAAGTCATCTCAGGCCCAGAGGGCAGTGTCTGTCCATGCACCCTCCGTCCTTCCTCTGCCAGGCTTTGGAGCCGCTATGCTGTGCTCTCCCGTGCCCTTTGCCCGCTGCCTGTGGGCTGAGGAGGAAGCTGACCTTGGGATCAGGCTGACTGGCAGCATTCCTGGGTTTCTGTACTAGTCTTTGTGTAAAGCACGTGGAGCCTGTGAGACCCCAGGGGATAACAGAGGCGCTTTGTCTGCCTGTAGCAGGAGCTGGGCGATGGGCTGCCTGCCCAGCTCCATCGTCCTTTCTTAATGAGTTCCTGGGACTGCTGTGTCATTCCTCCCTTCTGCGCCTGCATCTCCCTCTGCAGGGGACAGGCGGGCCAGAGGCTGCACCCGGGCTGTGGCTGTAGCACCCTCGGGCTGTGGCTGTAGCACCCTCGGGCTGTGGCTGTAGTGCCCCCGGGCTGTGGCTGTAGTGCCCCCGGGCTGTGGCTGTAGTGCCCCCGGGCTGTGGCTGTAGCCCCCCGGGCTGTGGCTGTAGCCTGCGTGGGCTGTGGCAGTAGCCCCTGGTCTGTGGCCAGAGAGGCCCTAGCGACAGGGACACTGCGTTCCAGCCACTGGAGGCAGCAGAACAATTCCGTTTTACATCTGGGAGCCAGAGCAGCTGCACCACCGCTGCTGCCATGTGCAGGAAAAGGAGCCGGAGGCTGGCTGGGAATGCACAAGCTTCCTGTATTGCCGGGCTTGGCCGGCTGCATCCTTCCCCTGGCCTGAACGTGACCTGCGAGCTCCCCCATCCCCTCTCACCCGCTCTCTCTGCATGCTGGCCAGACGCTGTGGGCCTGAAGGCCTGGCTGGACTCGGCCCGAGCCAGTGCCTGTCGCTATGCTGTCTCATCCTCCATGTGTGTGCCTTGCAGGTGAACCAGGGGAACATGCCTGGGATCCAGAGCACCTTCCTGGCCATGGACACGGAGGAGGGCGTAGAGGTGGTGTGGAATGAGCTGCACTTCACAGACAAGAAGGCCTTCAAGGCCCACGAGGTGAGTGGTTCCTTCCTGCTCCCATGCCCTGTGGGGACATAGCTGGCTGGAAAAGCTCCCTCCTCCACTCACCAGTTCCCAGAAACCCCAGACCTGCAGCTCCCTGCTGGCCTACAGCTCAGGTTCCGTCTGCCTGTACATTCTCCTTGAAATGTTGCTCATCTCCTCCCCCTAAAGGCAGCCCCCTTGCCCCCCGTAACATCAGAGATCACTCCCCCATGCCTCCTGCATGCTCAGAGACAGTTCTCCTGTCGCTCCTCCCCTTGTCTCTGAGACAGTCCCCTGTAGCTCCTCCCCTTATCCCTTGCAGACGGCCCCACAGTACCCCGTGCACCCTCAGATAGGTCCTGGTGTGCCCTGCACCCCCAGACTGCTCCCCTGTAGCTCACTCCCCATCATGGCCTCTGACCCACCCCCGACATGCCAGCTGATGCCCCCCTTGCTCACCTTGCCCTCTGCCCACAGGAGAAGATCAATACCATGTTTGAGCAGCTGGTGGTTGTGGATCATCCCAATATTGTGAAGTTGCATAAATACTGGCTGGATGTGAAGGACTCCAAGGCCCGGGTAAGGGGGTGCCAGGACACCGGGACAGGGGAGGTGCCCCAGGGCGGGGATGCCAGTGCCTACCAGAAGGGGATCCTGACGCAGGTGCTTCTCCTCCTCCCCCTTCCCAGAGGTGCACAGAAATCCAGTTCTGGTTCTTGCTCTCTTCCCTGGGCAGTGCTGCGCCAAGGGGTGCAGCTTTTAAGCCCTGTGTCAGATAGAGGCCCTGGGTGCCTAATATTGGTGCAGACCCAGGAGACCCCAGCTGGGCTGCAGGGAGGGCTGTTCTGATTCCCTGGGGCAGTGGCTGAGCTGACACCTCCCTCCCCCTCCACCAGGTGATCTTCATCACAGAATACGTGTCCTCGGGGAGCCTGAAACAGTTCCTGAAGAAAACCAAGAAAAACCACAAGGCCATGAATGCTCGGGTAGGATTCGTCACCCTGTCTGGGAGGGTCTGTAATGGGCGGGTAGCTTAGCGCCCCAGGCCCCTGAAGTGAAGACCCTCTCTGTGGAACAGGCATCAGGTACAGATGGGCATGTAGGGAGAAGCTGTGAGCAGCACAAACCCTCTGCTTGCTGCTGGGGGTGGCGGCTTGATCAGAATTGGGGACTAAGAGCAGAGCTTCCCTAGGGGTGTCTGGGGATAGGAACATCCAGGGGTCCCTAAGCACAGCCTGTGGCTCTCATCAGTGTGAAGTCTTTGGACCCAGGGCCGGGTGCATTACCGTCCAACCTGAGCAAGATCTAACCATAAAAGCCAGGACTCTGACAACCCACTGCTAACTCTGGCACCTCCTAGAGCAGAACTCAGCAACCCCAGAGTCATGCTGTAGGGAGGGGACTCTTGATCAGGAGCCTTCCCATGGAGAAACAACAAGGAGTCCTTGTGGCACCTTAGAGAAGACTAACAAATTTATTTGGGCATAAGCTTTCGTGGGCTAGAACCCACTTCATCAGATGCATGAAGTGGAAAATACAGGAGCAGGTATAAATACATGAAAGGATGGGAGTTGCCTTACCAAGTGTGAGGTCAGTCCAACAAGACAATTCACTTAACAGCAGGATACCAAGGGAGGAAAGATAACTTAAACATTCAAAAACCAGTAGAACACTTCAGTCTCCCTGGACACTCAATAACAGACTTAAAAGTGGCAATTCTTCAACAAAAAAACTTCAAAAACAGACTCCAACATGAAACTGCAGAACTGGAATTAATTTGCAAACTGGACACCATCAGATTAGGCCTGAATAAAGACTGGGAGTGGTTGGGTCATTACAAAACCTAAACCTATTTTCCCCAATACTAATTTCCCCCTACTGTTACTCACACCTTCTTGTCAACTGTCTGAAATGGGCCACTCTGTATGGGGAGACTTTGGCAAACCAGTAAAGTGCCTAAAACCTCTATGGCTTATTGTTAAAAAGCTTCCTAGTCAGCAGGCTGTAAATTGGCCATTCAGCAAACTCAGCTTGACCAAGGCAGGAGGGGAGGGGGTTTTGGGGTGCTACGGAAGGGGCAGTTTGACCCCGCGTCCTTCCTGATAAGAATTGTGTTGAAGTTGCTGATACATGCATTTTAAAAGAGCAGGAATGTCTATTGGGGTCTCAGAGCTGCAGACTCTGGAAAAACCCACACCTGGTTAATCAATAATCAGAAGGAACCTCTTGCTTGAAACTGCTTACTTAACAAGGTTTCTTTAAGGGACATGTTATTCTATTACTAATATATAAATAAGGGGACTCGTTTGGGGACTGGTCTCTCCCTCTGGATGCATCTTGTGTTCCCCACCGGCAGACGGGCTGTCACTGTGCCACTCGAGAGCCACACTCAGCTTCGGTAATTATCGAGGGTTGGGGGTGTTTTACTAACCTGTTGCGGACATGTGTAAGTGCTTGAGACTAGTAAAGTTTAGCTTTAAGTGAAAGCACTCTTGTGTTGTCCTGTTTGTGCCAGCCATTTATCGGTCGGACGGCCGTGTCTCCCCTGATTTATTTCCTGACACCTCCTCGCACAGAGTAAAAGTTACCAAGAGCTTTGGGTTGAAAGAACCCCGGGTAACAACTCTCATTACCACTTCAAAAGTTATCTTTCCTCCCTTGGTATCCTGCTGTTAAGTGAATTGTCTCGTTAGACTGACCTCACACTTGGTAAGGCAACTCCCATCCTTTCATGTATTTATACCTGCTCCTGTGTTTTCCACTTCATGTATCTGATGAAGTGGGTTCTAGCCCACGAAAGCTTATGCCCAAATAAATTTGTTAGTTTCTAAGGTGCCACAAGGACTCCTTGTTGTTTTTGCTGATACAGAATAACACTGCTACCACTCTGAAACCTGTTCCCATGGAGACAGCATTATACTTCAGGAGAGGGAAGAGGCCACCCCCAATCCTTCAAATCTGAACAATGGGCTTGTGGTTATGGCACTGGCCTGGGACATAGACGCCCTGGGTTCTCTTTCCCTCTATGACAATAACTTGTTGTATGAGCATGGGCAAGTCTCTTGTCTCTGTGCCTCAGTTCCTGACCTGTGACATGGGGGTAATACCTTCCTGGTGGTGAGGATAAATCCACTGGGGTCTGTGATGCTCCGGTGATGGGGCCAAAGAAGAACCAAGTCACGTGGGTTTTAAGCCACTTGTTTTCTCTGAGTGCTGTCCCAGGCCCCCAGTTCCTCCGGTTAAGAATCATGGACTGCTAGGTTCTCAGCCTAGCTAGTATTTTTTCAGATAGCTGCTGCAGGGGAGACTAATATGGCCCATCTGTGTGCTCTGGCCTCCTGCTTGATACAGGCCTTCTCCAAAGGGACCATGTCTGGGACCCTGCTGCTAGCGAGTGGTCCCTCCCTGCGGGAGAAGGGGCACGGGGGCCTGGCACAGAGGATGTTCACACAAAGCCCTGCGGAGCAGATTGTAGGGAATGATCCTGCTCTGCTGTCTGGGGACTAGACAGGCTGTGATGGGGCTTCCCTATCTGACGGGGTGCTCTGATCTCTCCTCTAGGCCTGGAAGCGCTGGTGCACACAGATCCTCTCTGCTCTCAGGTGAGCCTCCTCTCCACCTCTGTGTTGCCTGGCTTGCCACGTCGTGCCCAGCAGGCTGGTAACACTTCAGGGGGACTCTGATCTTCCCACAGCTTCCTGCATTCCTGCGATCCGCCCATCATCCACGGCAACCTGACGAGTGACACTGTCTTCATCCAGCACAACGGCCTCATAAAGATCGGCTCAGGTACTGGGCAGAGGGCCCCTTCCCACCTCTGCTGCCAGGGTGCGTGGTCCGTGTGGAGAGGCTTCCCCCAGCTAAGAGATGTGAACTCAGGGGGTTGAGTGGGTGGCTCTGGTGCACGTCTGCCCCCATGGCTACTTCACCCCTCTGGCCTCTTGCCAGACTCCCTAGTCCAGGGCAGGGCCCCAGGGCTTACTCTCCCTGGACTTCCTCCTGGTACCTGACCAGCTCCTGTTCTTCCTAGCGAGTGCCTGTAGGCCCCTTCTCTGCAGCCTCCTCCTTTCTCTGCCCCCCCTTCCCAGCCAGCGAAACAGACTTGCTGGGTGGTCACTAGCTGCCACCAACTCCAGTTACTAAACACCTAGCTGTTTGTATTCTCTCATTCTGCCCCTTTCTAATGCTACCCCCCATTTCCTGATATTTGTACTTAATAACCTCATGTAACTTCTTTCCGTAAGCCATTGACATTTCTCAAAAAGCTTTTCCTTTTCTTTCTCAAAGCCCTGGCGTACCATAACAGGTGATCAGCTGTTTCCTCTCCTTTCCCACGCTCCCATAGTCCATCTTTGTGTTTCATGTATTCGAAAAAGATTTTTGTTTAAACCAGAATGGCCAGTTAGTGCCCTAAACAAAATTACTTCATTTGTCCTGCTCAGACCCTGAGGCGTGTTGTTATCCTCAACTCTAGGGCACAACGCAGAAAGTCTTATGCCTTTTTTTCCCATTGATCCAAATTTTTGGCCATTCCTCTTTTAAATTTTCCTGTACTAAGTTTTCAAATTCCTGTTTATTCAAGGATATTTCTGTGGCAATCCTTCCGTTTTTTTACCACGTTTGTAGCTCTTTTGTCTGCCATTTCATCCCGTTACCTCGACATGCACGGGGATCCCGGCTAGTGCTACATGGTGCATGTCATTTCATTGATTAAATCACTGCTACATACGGAGGCGCCCTTTTTATTCCCTGAGGTTTGATACTTCTTCAGAAAAAATGGCTGCTGCTGCTGCTGGATGTACAAATTAACGCTGGCATTATTGCTACTAGTCCCGCTGTCATGGCAGCTATAAAATCAGATATTCTTTTATATATACTAATTCCTGATTCTGGTGCACAATATGCTGTCTCTACTCTTCTTGCTTTTTTTGAGGTGGAGGGGATGATCCATCTGCATATATGGAGCAAGAACATAAGAATAGCCGTAGTGAGTCAGACAAATGGTCCATATAGCCCAGTATCTTCTCTTTTGACAGTGGCCAGTGTCAGATGCTTCAGAGGGAGTGAACAGAACAATTTATCAAGTGATCCGTTCCCTGTGGTACAGTCCCAACTTCTGGCAGTCAGAGATTTAGGGACCCCAGAGCATGGGGTTGCATCCCTGCCCATCTTGGCTAATAGCCATTGATGGACCCATCCTCCATGAACTTATCTAATTCTCTTTTGAACCCAGTTATACTTTTGGCCTTCACAACATCCCCTGGCAGCGAGTTCCACAGCTTGACTGTGTGGTGTGTGAAGAAATACTTTTTTGTTTGTTTTAAACCAGCTGCCTGTTAATTTCACTGGGTGACCCTAGGTTCTTGTGTTATGTGAAGGATAAATAACACTTCCTTGTTCACTTTCTTCATATACTGTTTATGATTTTATAGACCTCAGTTGTATCCCATTGGCTGGTAGGGGAATCTGGGCCCACCCACAGCTCCAGGTTCTAGCCCTGGGACTCTTTGACTAGCAGTCCAGGCCTGCTCAGTCTCAGTCCTTGTTGCTGTTTCCCTGAGCTCCTTCCTACCCCACCTCTCTATCTCCTGGTCTATCTCGGGGCTTGCCATTGCAGCTTCTCTTGCTCCCTGTGGCTACTTCGCCTCTCTCGGCCTCTTGCCAGATTCTCTAGTCCAGTGTTTCTCGTCTTTTTGTGCTGGCGACCCCCTGTGGACTTTAAAAAAATCGTCACTCCCTACTAGAAAAAATTGCAACCCCCTACCTTAAGCTTCGGGCTTCGGGCTTCAGCCCTGTGGGGCGTGGGGCTGAAACATATAAATTAGCTTTGCAGGGCCCCCTGTGGCATGGGGCCCCAGGCAATTGCCCTGCTTCCTAGCCCCTAATGCCAGCCCTGCTTGCGACCCCCTCCTCCCCCAAGCCTGTCCCGTGGCCCCCAGGCTCCCCGGTGGAGAAACACTGCTCTAGTCCAAGGCATGAGGCCAGGGCTAACTCTCCCCTGGACTTCCTCCTTGTCCCTGACCAACTCCCTTTCTGCAGCTGCCTCCTGCTCCCACATCAGCTTAATAATCCTGTCCCAGCTCCTCCCCAGCTGGGCTTCATCTCCAGCTAGGCTTTACCAGGCCCTGGTGCCCCTCCAGGGAGGCACAGCATGTGAGGTAAATTGGTCTTTTCTGGCTTGTGTGAGGTGAAGACTCCGTCACAGGTGACCCACAGGGAGCCAGGTCTGGGGGGACCTCTGGTCTGGGTGGGAGTGGGGGGGATGTGACCAGCAGGGAGCCGAGTGGGTGGGTGCATGGGGTGTTCTGTAGGCAGGTGCGTTAGATGGCTCTGGCCCCGGTGGTGGTGGGAGAGTGACCCATAGGCAGCTGGGTGGCTGGCTGGCCCTGGCCCGGGTGGCTGAGGGGGGTGTCCCTCAGGTAGCTGGGGGTGTGGCTGGCTGGCTCTGGCCTGGGCGGGTGAGGGGAGTGACCTGCAGGCAGGGTGGGTGGGTGGCTGGCTGGCTCTGGCCTGGGAGGGTGAGGGGGGTGACCTGCAGGCAGGGTGGGTGGGTGGCTGGCTCTGGTCTGGGCAGGTGAGGGGGGTGACCTGCAGGCAGGGTCGGTGGGTGGCTGGCTCTGGCCTGGGTGGGTGAGGGGGTGACTGCAGGCAGGGTGGATGGGTGGGTGGCTGGTTCTGGCCTGGGAGGGTGAGGGGAGTGACCTGCAGGCAGGGTGGGTGGGTGGGTGGCTCTGGCCTGGGAGGGTGAGGGGGGTGACCTGAAGGCATCTGGGTGCATCACTGAATGCTGTGGTTTGGAGTTAACATCTCCCTTCTGCCTGTCTCCCTCCTGCCATCTCTCTGCTGTTCCTGGTCTGGACCTGCTCCCGCCCTGCAGTCTGGCACAGGGTATTTGCAAATGGTGAGTGTCTCCCCGTCATCTCTCCTAGCCTGTCCATCCCTTCAGCTTTAGATCCTGAGTGTCCCTCTCCTCACATCTGACCCCCCATGGGCATGACCCCACGGTGGGGCATGTTGTATTAATCTCAAGGGCCAGAAGAGTTAGAGGTGTTTATGAACGTTTTCACTGTACAACATGAAAATAGTGATATTCAGGTTCGGGGGAGGAGTTCTACGGAGACTTTGGTTTTACTCGGCTCCTTGCCAAACACCCCAAAGTGTTCATTCTAAAACTGAACGTTTATTTGATCAAACACAAGAAAGAACAAGAAATTTAAACCAGCATTTCATATTGAAGCTGAAATTGAGTGATTATGCAAAACAATCAAAAAGTCTCTCTCCTTTTGGAAGTAAAATATCAGAGAATCTTATTTCCAGAATAATCTTTCCTTGATGAAAAGGAAGGGCTAACTTTACTCTGTCCTGATGTGGGAAGGGTTTGCACTTCCCCTGTTTCTAACAGACAGACTGATACAAGTTGGAGGAGAGGTAGGAAAGGGAGGTTGTGGAAGCTCCTTGGCTGGAGGTTTTCAAAAGGAGGCTGGAGCCGTGTCTCTGCGATAGCTTAAACCCAACAAATGCTGCACTGTGGCAGGGGGTTAGACTGGATGACCCTTGCAGTCCCTTCTAACCCTATGGTTCTATATGATTCTGTGATAGCAAAGGGGGGAATCTGGCTTATGTCTGTGGAACACGGGCTGGCTGGTCAGCCATGGGTGGACCACAGAGCCTGGTGCTTGGACCCTGGTTCCCACTCCAATCAGAAATGTCATTTGGTTGGGTCTTTTCTCCCTAGCCAGGGCGGGCTGGTGGGCAGGTCATTGCATGGTGCCGACGCAGTGCTGTGGCTTTCAGGGGCTGGTGAGCCGCTGAGAGAGGGAGATGGGATAGGAGGGGGTGGGGGTGGGATGGGGGGGCAGAAAGTAACCTGATAGGAAGGGAACCGAGCAGGAGCTCCCGTGCCTTTGGGGTGCTGGCAATTGGGTGTCCCCCAAAGGGCTGAGTGTGGGCGTCATGGAGCCCTGATGACTTTGAGACCTCACCGTGAAAAACAAAGTTCCTAGAAGCAGAGCAAGGCCTGGTGGCCTCCCCTGCAGAAGGACGCCTTTCAGGCTGCTCCGTCCGTCTGGGCTGGGCTCGGGGAAGGTGAGCTGAGACTAGGGTTACCCTACGTCCAGGGGTTCCCAGACACCACCTCTTTTTGGATCCTCCATCCTCTGGCTGGGCGGATTTTTAGGATAAAAGGCAATGTCTGGGGTTTTGCAAGCAGACGTTGCAGCTCAGAAAGAGCCGTCTCCATGCCCCGATTGGTCCCTCCCCTGCAGCCGCAGCTGCCAGATCCTACCCAGGCCCAGCCCAGCCCTGGGGAGGGGGAAAGGCCCAAAGGGAGGCACTGACGGAGGAGCTGGTGCTGCGTCCTGGGCCTGCGCCAGCCGCCCTGCCACCATGGCAGGGAGTGACACTGCCCCCCACCTTGAGAGTGAGGCCCCAGGTACCCCTCCAGCATCCCCCAGGTACCCCCTCCCACCCTCCCAAATATCCCCTTCTAGTACACACACACCCCTCCATCCCCCCCAATACCCCTTCAGCATCCCCCAGGTACCCCCTCCCCCCCCCCAAATACTCCCTCCCAGTACACACACACCCCTCCATCCCCCCCAATACCCCTCCAGCATCCCCCAGGTACCCCCTCCCACCCCCCCCCAAATACTCCCTCCCAGTACACACACACCCCTCCATCCCACCCAATACCCCTCCAGCATCCCCCAGGTACCCCCTCCCACCCTCCCAAATATCCCCTTCTAGTACACACACACCCCTCCATCCCCCCCAATACCCCTCCAGCATCCCCCAGGTACCCCCTCCCACCCCCCAAATACTCCCTCCCAGTACACACACACCCCTCCATCCCCCCCAATACCCCTCCAGCATCCCCCAGGTACCCCCTCCCTCCCCCCAAATACTCCCTCCCAGTACACACACACCCCTCCATCCCCCCCAATACCCCTTCAGCATCCCCCAGGTACCCCCTTCCAGCCCCCCCCAAATATCCCCTTCTAGTACACACACACCCCTCCATCCCCCCCAATACCCCTCCAGCATCCCCCAGGTACCCCCTCCCACCCCCAAATACTCCCTCCCAGTACACACACACCCCTCCATCCCCCCCAATACCCCTCCAGCATCCCCCAGGTACCCCCTCCCCCCCCCAAATACTCCCTCCCAGTACACACACACCCCTCCATCCCCCCCAATACCCCTTCAGCATCCCCCAGGTACCCCCCCCCAAATACTCCCTCCCAGTACACACACACCCCTCCATCCCCCCCAATACCCCTCCAGCATCCCCCAGG